>NC_058338.1:1743076-2364148 GCF_905475395.1 Chrysoperla carnea | reverse complement strand
CACGCTTTTATAGCAAATCGAACTAAAAACTTAAAAATAATTTTTAATAACAAAGAGTTTATATTACCGTAGCAGAAGGTTATACAATCAATCATAATTAATTACTTAAAAATAAAAATATAATAAAATTTAAGTTACAAACAGAATTATTAAATTCAGAGTGAAAAGCGTGGGGTGCATTTCACTACATTTCCATAACTCTCCACTCATAGATATTTGCCAATAGAATGATTGTATAACATTAAATATGTCAAGCACCCCACGCTTTTCACTCTGAATTTAATAATTCTGTTTGTAACTTAAATTTTATTATATTTTTATTTTTAAGTAATTAATTATGATTGATTGTATAACCTTCTGCTACGGTAATATAAACTCTTTGTTATTAAAAATTATTTTTAAGTTTTTAGTTCGATTTGCTATAAAAGCGTGTTTTTTTAGTTTTTTTCAACTATTATTTATTGGATATAATAAATAAAATATGAAAGATGTAATATGCACTATTAGATAATTAAAAATATTAATAATTATTAATAATTAATGCGCAATTATTATTATTAATAAAAATTATTATTAAAATCAAAATCAAATACTTACTAGTTAAAAAAAAAACATTAATTTAATGTTATTAAATTATATAATTAATTAGAAATATACATTTATTATTTATTAGTTATTAGGTACGTTCTAATCATATAAAGTATGTTCAATATTTTCAATCTAAAATTATTTTCTTTCATTTCAAGAAATTTTAACCACATATGTTCTTTGAGTAAAAGTCTACCTATATAAAAACTTTTGAGTTTTTACTTTTATGGATGTATGAGCATGACAACAATGTTTGATTTAACGGTTCAAAATTTCTTTATAGGCAGATTTTTACTCAAGGAATGTGTGGTTAAAATTTCAATATACGTGCAAATTTTTAAGAAGGTTAGATTAGGTTAGGTTATATTGGGTGTCCTCGAAGGACACACTTAGGGTGTAGAGAACCTTTGTGATACCATATATGTGTTTTACCACCTTTCCGCTAATAATTTCATTGGTCAGCTCCTCAATTTCAGAGGCTGAGTGCACCTCCTTCATGCATATACCATGCACTACACCAGCCCATCACAACTATTAATTAAATTAGTTTTGTTGCGACGGCGGGAATCGAACCCGCTACCTAAGATTTACTCCAAAATCGAACAAAGTTTATTAACGGCAATATTATCCGAAAAAAATTTCATAATATTCGGTCAAGCCGTTTCAATTCGTTAGAGTTTCTATTTTTTTAACTATTTATTATGTTGAAAAGTTATCCTTAAGGGTCGCACCAGACCCCCTATCTACGGCTTTTTTTTTTAATAAATAATTTTCAGTAAACATTATTAAGTGTATATCGTATTAAAAATATTTTTCGGTGTATATTTATAATTGATAATATCTAATTTTATTAAAAAGTGTATAAGTTAAGTATTGTTTATTAAGTACTAAGTAAGTATTAAAAAGTACTTCTTAAGTAATATACACATGACTACTAACCAAACTACTAAGTAATAAGTAATAAGTTAAGTATTTTATAAAAATAAATATTAAATTAAATAGAAAGAAAATAATAATTTTTAATATAAGCATTTACTAAATTAACCATTTTTTATTTATTTATACCACACAAGTAAAAACCCTAGTTATACTTTCATAAAATTAGTCAAATATCTAATAATTTGTATGCTCTTATAAAATTAATAATTATAATAATTACGTCACAACTATAGTCACAATTATTATTTTTGTACCCTGTATATATGAAATATCAAGGTATTAATACACGAAGCGTGCCACTCTTTTTTTCGACTAAATTGTTTTGAGATAATTTTCTAATTAAAGGATAATTCTAATTTTCCAATTAAATCAAAGATTTAGAAAATAATAACTATATATTTGTTATAAAATTAAGAATAAAAATTATTTTTCCTTTTTGTTCATAATAAATAATCACCCTATATATAATTTTCATTAAAATACTAATTTAAATAACAAGTTAATATCATTATTAAAGAACATATAAGTACAATTAAGTACTTTTACCTGTCTTTAAGTACAAGTAATTTGCATTACACGTATATTATTATGCATTTATTATTATTTTAATAATTTTTTAATGCATATTATTTATTAAGGTAGTAAACACATCAAAAATTATGAAAGTATACATTAACTTATTTCATTTACGATATTGGTTTCTTTTGTTGCGACATTGGTCTAGTGGTATACATCCCCGCTTTGAATACTAAGATTCCCGGTTCAAAACCCGATTGAGTTAGTATAATTTTTTTTAATCAATATATCATTTTCTTTAAATTGAGTTTTACTTGAGTCTGTTCGTTTCAAAAATTGAAATTTTTTGATTTTATTATGAAAATTAAACAAGTTTGTACGTAGAAAACGTCTAATAAACGAGTCAAATTTTTGTCGAATGCAAAAATCAGAATCAATTATATGAAGAAAATTGTAGATATATTTCAGATTGTAATAAAAAATCACTATAAGTATTTAAACTTTCTGCATATCTTTAGAAATTATATGAATCCCCGAAAGTTGATTTCATTTGAGAAATTTGATAAGAAATTTGTAATGAACAAAAAAGCTTGGACTAAATTTAGAAAACAATTTTTATTTTAAATGAAATTAAAGAATTTCATAAAAATTTCAAGAATAAAGTTTATTAGTTTGGATGTGCGATCAACCTTAAGGTTTCATAATTAATACAAATAAATGACTGCTTTTACTGATTAAAGAACAAAGCTGTTCGTTTCATTACACATTATTATATATTAGTCGTCATTTTTAATAATAATTTTTAATTAATAATAATTATAATTATTTATTTATATTTTTTTTAATGTAATTAAAAAAATATAAAAATTAATTAGTGAAGTCTGTATACGTTTGTACACGTATCTACCTTTTTAATTAACAAGAAAAGTAAATAGAAATATTTTAAGAAAATATACAAAAAGCCAACAGCTTTATTTTTTATACCCTGTGTGTGTGTAATTTATCAGGGGTATATTAAATTTAGTCAAAAATATTACATGAAAATATTGTTATATTTACCCGAGCACATAATTCAGAATTTAACTCAAAACTGGAGTTAGAAGCATAGACACTTTAAGTACTCGAAAAGATAATCTAGCTTACGTGTGTCCACGAAGGTCACACTTAGGCTATAGAGAACCTTTGTGATACCGTATATGTGTTTTACCACCTTCCCGCTGATAATTTCATTTATCAGCTTCTCAATTTCAGAGGCTGAGTGCACCTCTTTCATGCATATACCATGCACTACACCAGCCCATCATAACTATTTTGTTGCGACGGCGGGAATCAAACCCGCTACCCTAAGCATACCGCGGGCGGCATTGGTTACGCCTTAACCAACTGAGCTAATAGGGCGACCAGTTTAACTACAAAAAAGCTATAGTTGTCACTGGCTATGAAAAATTTCCTTACTCAAATTGCTCTCTTTCGGCATGAAAAATAGTTTTGAATGAAAGCGTAAAATATACTTTTAATCTCACTCCATAATTTATTTAATTTTTTAATAAAAATTCAATAATCTCTTAAAAGTTATTGATTGATTATCAATAAAATTAATTATTTAAATAAATAAATAATATTAATAATTTTTAAGTGAAAAGCATACAAACTTTTTATTATTTTTTATAATTGATTTGCCTAACTAACTAAGTTTATATAAAAAAATAGCTTAAAGTAATAAATTAGTAAGAAAATTTTCCCATGATTAAAAATTATATGCATATTAAGCTATATTGATGTACTATAGAAAGGAACTAAGGCGTTCTCAGGTTTTTATTGCAGGAATCATTCAATAGGTTATTAAAGAAGGAAAAACCGCAGAGCCCTATTAAAAAATATCAAAATTTTGATAAATTTTATACATATAAAACTTTTTGTAGATAATCAAATTTCCCATCGATATAAAATTTCGATGTTTTGTGGTATTTTTGCATCTTTTTTTGGGGAGAAATAGGTATAGGCATTGCTTCAAACAAAAGAAAGTAAATTAAATTTCCTTTAAATTTTCTATATTCGATTGCCTTTGGAAAATGAGTAAAATCACCTGAAAAAATTAATTTCTATACTTACTTGTGCTTGAGTGAATAAAACTCGTCGTTTTCTTCGCTGTGCCAATGGAAACTGCATAGGTTTTGAATCAGGTACAGCGCATGCACCAAGTCCAGCCATATTATTTAAACCATGATGACCCATATTTGCTGAAGCGGCTGTACTACCCATTAATCTGGAAACTATACAAATTACGAATTAATATATACAATGTCAAAAGTTTTCCGAAAATCATCGGTGCTATAGGTCAAAATTTAGAGATTTTGCCTTTTTTTCTGATCGTTTATTGGAGTAAACCTTTTGAAATTATAAACAAAACAGAGTGAGAAGTGTGGGTACGGAAAGTCTAGGCTATAACACGTTTATCTTTGTTTTAAACCGACTTTTTTTTTGTTACCTCAGAACTTTTGACAAGGTGAACCGATTTTGATGATTTTTTATATATTTGAAAGCTAGTGCTTTCCGTGAGGTCCCATTTCATTTTGGTCTACTTCTGAGAACGGTATCCATGAGAAAATCATAAAAGTCTTAAATTTTCATTAGGTATGCATGACAAGAGGGCGAATAACTTAATATCACGCCAACCGATTTCGATGATTATTTTTTTAATGATAAATTAGTTAGTGCACTTAAGGTTCACTAAAAAATTACAAACTTTAAACAAAAAGAAAACCTTCAAAAGAAAAACTTTCCACAAAATAAATTAATATGCATTAAAAAGTAAAAAAATAACGATAATATAATGTAGTTACAATTATTGTTATTTTTGGAGCCGTTGCCAAGGAAACAACTCTGACAGAACACTTTGCTACATTAGCTTGACTGACACCGACTCCAAAAATATCAGTAATTTTAACTACATTATATTATCGTTATTTTTTTACTTTTTAGTGTATACTAATTTGTTAAGGGAAAGTTTTTCTTTTGAAGTCGGTTTTCTTTTTGTTTAAAGTTTTTTTTTTATAGTAAAGTTGTAATTGCCTGTAGTCAAGCGAGCGGGTTACCTCTAGTACTCATATTATCAACAAGAATAGATATATTTCATGTGTCACTAAAGAAAAATATTATGATTTTGTTTTGAAAAATATCCTAATATTTATCTTGTAATTGTAATAAAGGATTATAAAACCTTATAAAGGATATAATAAAGGAAACACTAACATATCAAAAACATGACAGACAGCATCCAGGATATGTTATTAGAATTTTTACTTACTGTTAGAAAATAAAAATATATAACAATGTCGTCTTCTGTTCCATTAGTTTATGTAAATAAATATATAATATCAATATCGATATCGACATCGATTCGATACTGCATTGATTCAAGGCTTTGTTCGTATATCTTATATCCACTATAATCCTTTAGATTGTACTGGACGCACATATCGAACAATTAATTGTATTTCTTTTAGAATATTCCCAAGAAAATAATAGGTGTTGGGTCCTGAGAATACATTTTGGCAACATCATTTCAAAAAAAAAAAAATAAACGTTGGACAAGAGTTACGTTAGCTAAGCGAATTCCATCAGAGATTGAAAAATAACACTTAAAATCGAATGATATTGAATTTTTAGTTTTTCAAGAATTTTCACAGGAGTACTTTTATGCTCAAAACTTTGTACTTTGCGCACCTTCCATCCTTTGTTTATCGGCCAATTTTTCTTATTAATAAACTTGACCTTTCAAATACCAAAAACTTTCTTGGTATCAAATTTTATTCAAATCCGACTTAAATTGCGACCGCAACGAGAATTGACAGACACATAAATGTATAGATACATATTTGATATTTGATAAACTAAAAAGAGCTGTACTTTATTTTCTATAAAATCGAGTTCCACACTCATGGCAATGTGACCAATAATTACCCGGGTCCTATGATAGCCCACATTTAAAAAAAAAAAACATTCATATTTTGTATAAAAACTATCGCATACAAAAAGGCAGTTCACCTAGACACAAATATGGATTTTAACGTTGGATTTTAGTTTTCAGTGATATAACCAAGTGAGTGCATTATTTTATAACTTGTGAATTTGAAATATTTAAAAAGAAAAATAGTTAAAACAGTTACAATTATTCTATTATAAGTAGTAGGTTCATTTTCATATCAAAACGTGTCGACACTGAATGAAAGAAAAGTTTCTGTTTAATTACAATTGAGTGAGGTTTCATTGGTCATCATTGAGTGTCAATGATTTTATATAATAGCCCTATACGTGTGGTTTGATAAGAAGGTCCGGGCTCGGGTCTTTCTAAAATTATAAATATTGTATTTGACTGCCCTCCAAGCAAACAAATATGGCCCACAAAATATTATGACTGATAAGACTACAACAACAAGACTTTTTTATATACAAAAGGAATTTTTCGAATTGTAATAGTATAGATGGATACTAATTGATACCTTGTTCGAGTACAGTCATTATAGAACACATCCTGTATAAATACAAATAAATAAATATAATTGAACTGAATCGAATTGTGAAAACGGTATTTTCATGTTTTCGATTTAGTGTTTATACACACACACAGTTAACAGTAACAACAGTTCTAGATAGATAGATATATTTCGATGTTATGGAGGGTTAATATGAAATGAACGATACATTCATTTGTTTATTTAATATTTTGGAACGAATTCGAATTGTAAACTAAACTAAACTAAAGCTAAAGTATACAATTCATCCTCCTGCACCCTTTGTAAAATTTAACTATCTATATGTGTGTGTAATGTAATGGACACACATGAGAATTTCTAATACAAATATTTATTATTCATCTATATATATGTGTGTATAGGGTGTCTACTTAATATGGTTACATATGGTAAACTCTTTGATTATAAGGTTTACGAAAAAAAGTTATTCTTTATAAAAATCTCTGCTTTCAAAAATATTAACAATTTTGTTATTCACTTATGACATTGAATTTATAGAGTGTCTACAAATTAAAAAAGTTCGGTAGGAATATTAATGGTCGTTTAGAAATGTAGACCATTTTATCCGTACTAAAGTTATGATAGAACAAGTGAAAACAAACAATTGACTGAGTTAATTGTTGAAATACCATGCATAGTCAGTGTTGATTTCTTTATCATATTACACATACAAACATGTGACACATGCATAACTGTTAATCAAGTATAGTACATATTATAAAATTTCCGCCAAATTGGCGCCCTCACGGGTAAACAGTGATGTTTACGAAAAAATGTTTCTTTTGTTCTATCTCTAACGGTTTACAAGATGGGTCCTACGGAACCAAGACCCAATTGACCTATGATGCTCATTTACGAACTTGACCTCACTTTTTACGTCCTGAGTACGCTGTAAAAATTTCAGCTCGATATCTTTTTTCGTTTTTGAGTTATCGTGTCCACAGAGGGACGTACGGACGGACAGCCGGAAATGGACTAATTAGGTGATTTAGTGAACAGCTATGACAAAATTATTTTCCTAGCTTCATTATTTTTAAGCGTTACAAACTTGGGACTAAACTTAATATACTATATTGTATATTTCATATATACATGGTTTAAAAAACGATTTCAAAATTGCAATTTCAAGATAAAACTAAGCCACTTTTACTAGAGCATGTTTAGCTAAACCGACTTATTTTTAGTTAAGCTACATGTGATAAAGCGTTGTAATTACTTTTTAGTGACACTCTGTAAAACAGTATTCTGAAGTTAAATATAGTTTTTATATAATATTTAATAATAACATGTGAAAACACTTCATAATTTATTATAAATAATAAAAATTTATAATTTAATGCAATTTCTATTTTATTATTTTCGATTGCATTTACAAATTTTGAAATATTGCAAAAATTAACTTTTACTAATATTAATGGCAACAGATGTTGCCATTCTTTTCTATAATTCTTTTGATATAATTATGTATTTAATAGATATTATACTCTAAATCGTAGGTAATTATATCTCTTAATGGTAGAATCCAAACAAAATAGATAGAATTCTAAGTAGAAAAGGTGGATTGTATTAGAGAACTTGTGAAAATTAGATGAAAATTGTGAGTAAAATTTTGCGATATATACCATAGTTTTTGGAAATATTGATGCCCAAAGATTTAGAGCAAATAGCTTAAGAAGAAATAGCATAAAAATGCTATTCATTTCATGTGCGAACTTCCTGAAAACTAGTTTTTCGATTTTTGTAGAATTTTTATGTAATTTATGGTGGAAGCGACGGGAAATTTAGTTGTATATCATTACTCAGTATGTTATTTATATTTCCCGTTGCTTCCACCATTAAATTTGATCTTTTTAGGCGATCAAACATGTGAGAAATAGTTAGTATAATATTTCACTTTATTATTGGCTTATGGATTTTATAATGCAAAACTAGTGTACCCACGCACCATAATAAAATAATATCCAGTTAATATTGTGTAGGTTGCTTGGTCACTATGTAAGAAAATAATGGCAATGTAAGTAATATTTGTTAAAATAAAAGTTGCTAAACATTGCTGTATTTTTAGACAGTAAATAAAAGTAGATATATCTATCTACATTAGATGTATGTACATTGTACATGCATACATACAGAAGCTGGTTCTGAAGAAGACGGCAAAAATATTATACACAAAAACTAAAGGAGTGTCTTTAACTAACTGATGAAGAATACCTTCCTTCATTGTTCGACCATGTCCATCAACAACAAGCCATGAAAGAGAATGAAATGAAATTGAGGTAGAGTTCATCAAAACAAAGTGGCACCGAGCAAGAGAGAGTGTATGATGTATATGTATGTGCATTCGTATCTATACTCTCTCTTGTTCAGTGCCACTTAGTTTTGATAGAACTCTATTTGTATAAAGAGAAGTATGTAAAATTAGAGACAGGATTTTAATATTCCCTTTTGTTGTGCAATTTCTAGATCAATTTTTATGCTACTCGTTGCAGTTTTGCAAAAATTATCTTCTAGAATTTTTTCGAAAATGTTTCACAATACCACTATTTGAAATTATTTGCAAATTTACAACTCCTTATCTTTTATAGTTTTGGAGAAAATGGATACCAAAATTGTATCCTAATTTGCACTTAAATAAAAAATAAAAAATGTTTCAAGCAAAAGTTGTTTATTTTTATATAAGGAATAACTTTATTATAACAATTGTACGTCAAGAGTAATCCCTTATTTTAGCAATGTTTCAAACAAAAGTTGTTTATTTTTATATAAGGAATAACTTTATTATAACAATTGCACGTCAAGATTAAACCCTTATTTTAGCACTTACACTTCTTCTTTTTATAATTTTTCGATGCTAGGTTTCAGAACAACAGTACTTTTTAGTTTTTATAAAACATAAATCAATTCAATCCCTAATCGTATACAATTTCATGGTACTAAGAAAATGGAATTGGCATCCTCACACATAAATTTTTTCATAATACTGTATTTATTATACACATACTGAATGATTCATTTTAAACGATTCAGGCATTATTATTTTAAAGTGAAACCAAGGTCAATTTCATTTTTTTTATTGGAAAAGCAGCAAGTAAAACTTGAATGTGTTAGCTTCGACGCATGCCTGGAGTTTACTCCTTTAAGTGTTGTATAGTATGCTGTGCCGGTCAGATTATTGTCAGTTTCAAACAATAGATGCTTTGTTGACAGCGTATACAAGTTTGAAGTTATGCACACACATTACTAAAAAGTGAAAGGTACAAACGATAGATTTTACTCATTTTGATCACTAGATTTTACTCATCGTTAATTTTTTTTTTCATACCACGCGTTTTATTTGGACTTAAGGAGTAAACTCCAAAAATATACAAGGTTGATTTTTAATCACACGAAAACAGTTTTATTTTACGGTTAACTTAGCCATTGATTAGCCGTAAACAATAAATGCTATGTTTTTTTCGCTTGTTTTCTTCCATGAAGGTTATAAGAAAGAGAACGATCGCTATAGAAAATATTGTCCCCGAAATATGGATAAAATAAGTGAGGCGCTGCGACCGCTAAGTAGTATCAATAAAAGCGGGCTGTTGTGCGCTAATTTGAAATGATCTATCAATTTGTACATTATGCAACTAACTTCATCTACTTGTACTCATAAACAGCTAACTTCGCAGATACTACTTCTTGATGACAGCGCGGCTGGTGGCTGAAAAATGAACTATAAATTCTACAAATTTTCAGGGACAGACGCGCTAATGCTTTAACACGTAGCGATCGTTCTCCTTCTTTATAACCTTCATGTTTTCTTCTATAACAACGTAATTTTTTTTCCTGTTAGCAATTTTATCATTCGTTTCGTAGATTAATTCGATTATTTATTATACACGAATCTGAAACATATACAATCCTAACAAAATCGATGACTACTTCATATAAAATGAATCACCCAATAAATATATACTAATATATAATATAAAATACATAATAATAATATATGATGGACTTGTATGTTTCTGATGTATGTATGTTGTTGCTGATATTTAGTAAGTTTTGAAGTGCTTTGTAAATACAGTTACCAACTCTAACTCAAACTCAAACTCAAACTCACACACATACCTACCTACAACTGTTTAGTTTTATATATTATTTTGTTTTGTTTAATATTGTTAAAGTCTGTCAATAATATGTCATATATTATTACATTTATTTATTTATTTATTTATTAATAGAAGAGAAAACTGTATTTTATATTAAAAACTATTTTCATTCTTTACTGGTTGTTAGTTTACTCTCTAAACACCTTCTGCTACAAATTTGGAAAAGTTGTAAAGGCGAGAAAAGAGTCAAATCAATTCTATCGTCAGAGATGGATTAACAAATTTTGTGCTCGGAGACAGTTTAAAAAATTTGCGTCTCCGTATTAAAAATTTATCAATAAAGATCTTTTTTTTAGTTCTTTATTTTTCAGGCAATTTTCTAAATCACCAGGGGGAAGCGCAGATAACATTCCAGAATATTAATAGGGTATTATAGTTAGTCAGAAATAAATCATGAAATTTGAAAAAAGTTAAAATTTATGTAAAAATAAACTTAAATATTCTGATTTCGAGTCATAAAAGCACATTTTTCTTTTATAATATTAAAATTAAAAATCGTAATTTTTAAACTCTATATCACGTGACCTAAAACGCGGTTAAGCCCTGCTGTGATTTCATATCGGTATGAGTCATAGACCATCAATTAGTTCTGTGTAGACAGCTGGGTCTAATATATACATAAATAATAAGTATTTATATTTATTATAATCAGATGTCTATGAATATATCTGTCAAAGTTATTTGTGTTATTTCTTATAGTGATACCCATATTACGTCATCAAATTAAACTAAACAAAAACGTTTTTGTGTAAGTATCTGAATTAAAAAGTAGAAAATGAGTTCAAAAAAAGAAAATTAGAGTGATTAAGAAATAAATAATTTTAATAAAAAGCGTGGGGTGCTAGAGATACATGGCAAAGGTAAAGTTATTATAAAATATCCTAAAAAGCAAAACTGATAGAGATTTTTTTTTTAAGCGCCCCAAACAAATTTAATATGAAGTGTTAGGATTCAAGAAGCATGTAATATAAGAACTTTTAGTAGATATCTATAACGTTTAATACCTAATGTATTTAATTGCATTTTTTTTGGTAATTGGACACTTTTTGATCACACTTTAAAGTGTACCATATACCTACAATCAAAGTCATTCACTTCGTCAGAGAAGGTGCCTTAGCTAATAGGTAGTTTATTCAATAGTTTATTTTATACATAGATATTTAAATGTATTAAATAACATTAGTCATAGACTTTAAAATTATATCAATACTTGTTACACCATATACAGGGTGTAACAAGTATTTTATCATCACCCAAATATTTCATTTTATAATAAACCAATCAAAACATAACTTAAACAATAGTTGCAGAGTTGTTAGTAGACATCACGTTCTGACATCAGATTGAACCTAGTTCTTTGGGTTTCTTCATGAAGCCAAAGAAACAACTCTGACAGAACAGTTTGCTACATTAGCTTGACGGACACCGACTCCAAAAATAACAATAATTTTAACTACATTATATTATCGTTATTTTTATACTTTTTAGTGCATATTAATTTCTTTTGGAAAAGTTTTTCTTTTGAAGTCGGTTTTCTTTTTGTTAAAAGTTGTTTTTATTTTCCGATTTTTGGTGAATATGAAGTACACTAACTAATTTTTCACTAAAAAAACGAATCATCGAAATCGGTTGACGTGATATAGAGTTATTCGTCCTCTTGTCGTGCATACGTAATGCAAATTTAAGACTTTTATGGTTTTCTTATGGATGACGTTGTCAGAACTGGACCAAAATGAAATGAGACCACACGGGAAGCACTAGCTTTCAAATAGATAAAGAATTGTCAAAATCGGTTCACCCAGTCAAAAGTTCTGAGGTCAAACATCAAAAAAAAAAAAAAATACAGTCGAATTGATAACTTCCTCCTTTTTTGTTTGTAGTCGGTTAAAAACTAATAATTGTTATTCAAAATATTTTTTTCTAAAAATGTTAGCTTTCGCAGGAAATACGACTTAAAAATATGTCATTATTGCTTTTAATCCAAAAAAAATACGCAAGTCAAAGTCATGGATACAATCGAATGTCTTCTATTGCCCTTAACAAATTTTGATTAAAACGTTTTTCTGTAGTCAGCGTGTGTTTTTTTTTCTCGATTAAATGCTATAATGACATAATTTTAAGTCGTATTTCTTCTGAACGAGCCATTAGCCATTATAGATTTAAATGAGCCACTCTGTATATCATAAGTATCAATATCACAGTATCACTTTAGAACTTTGTAAGTTTTAAAATATAAATATAGTATATACACAATTAAACTAATAATTATCCATTTAAGTATAATAAAATCACGTATATCAGTCAGTCAGAGTCAGTCAGGATATGTAATTTGATGCTATATTTAATAAATATAATGTATATGTAATGTACACTGACAGGTATTACAAATAGAATAACTAATTTATTAGTGGTATCGATATCATTTTGGAATACGTTCAACTCGAAATGTTAATAAAAATTGCAAATTAGTTATTCAATTTATTGTAAAGAATGGCATGTGGATTAATTGGTGACGATGTAAACGAAATTGATATTGCCGAAAACGATATTATTGAAAATTATTCAACAATAACTCTCGACAAATTTGTCGAATACGAATCAAGAGTAGATTAAATTTCCTTTGAACCTTTGACCGAGATATAACCATTTCAATCTGGCTTTTTTTTCGCATTTCATCCCTCTTGTTCGATAATTTAAATGAAGAGTGTTTTTAGCTATGTTAAAAGTGCAAATTTAAGGTTCCGTACCTGAAAAAACTAAAAAATTGGCGTTGATCTTCAAAATAAAAATAAAAAACAAGTATTTTCGAGAATGGACCCTAGTAAACGCACTAACCGCTCTCACTTAAGCCAGACATACTTAATTTCAATAACAAAATAAATAACCAAAATTCATACCCGCTTCCAAATCAATTTTTTCGAGAAAATAATAAGTTTCTATTTGTAAATTTATATAAAAAGATAAACTTGTTGTTAAGACAAAACAGACCTAATTACTTTTCTAATCCCGCTAGAGTTTACCAATTGCATAATAATTGGTATTAATTTTAATACCGACCAACGTTCTGGGATGAAACACACATATATACTTCTGTGAATCGATTGATATTGAAGTCATTTTAAGTTATGTTTATTAGTTAACAAGCAAACTATATCACACGGAATTTATATTATCCGAAAATTTGTTATTCTATCCCATATTATTCTCAAAAATCCCATACCAATCCCATATTATTCTCTCTCTCTTTATAAATTATCTAAATTTTTTTAAGGGAATCTTTGTAGTCTAAAATTTACTTTTGCACACATGAAAATTAAATGACTTATACTTCTGGCTTTTATTCGCTTAGATTGGTTTGAAATCGAATTAAATGGTGGAAGAAACGGGAAATTAAAATCACATATCGAATATTAATATGTAATTAAACTTCCCGTCGCTTCTACCATAAATAAAAAAAGAAACATATACTCAACTATTTAAAAATTAAGAATATTTTTTCCACTTATTAAAAATTTCGATAAAATTCTTGTAAAAGCCAACAAATTTTCTAGAATTTTAAGAAAAAATTGGGTTGAAAAAAAGTTCAAGTTATAAAACAACAAACCAGTAAATATCTTGACGGAAAACCATTTAAGATAAAATTTCAAAAGATACCGAATTCGAACCACACATACCAAGGTAAAAGATCACACATGAAGGCACTCCTATACATTTTCTAAGTAAGTATATGTGTGTTCCCACATAACATACTTAGAAAACCAACAGAAATAAACCAATATAAAGGAATTCTTATCAAGAAAATATTTCACATCTATATCAAATTGCCTTTGTTTTAATTTAACTATAAATAATATATTAAATATATCTTTGCGAAAAAACTCCTGTCACAGAAGTCGAAAACACTAAGAAAAACTATTTTTATTTATAGAGAATTATCATTTGGGAAAAAAGAATTAATTTTTAAAGTTCTCTGAAAAATTGAACTATTTTCTAACAAATATTCCTTGAATTACTATAAGTCGACCGTACGTCTAAATAATTTTGCAGGATAAAATCTATAATCAAGCGAAATTAAATACTAACCATATGTTTCGTCGCGTAAAGATATCAAATTTAATGGTGGAAGCAACGGGAAATATAAATAACATATCGAATAATAATATACAACTAAATTTCCCGTCGCTTCCACCATAAATTACATGAAAAATTCCATTAATTTAACAAAAAAAACTATTTTTCTGTAAATTCGTCATGAATAAAACGTGTATTTTCTTAAAAACGTTCTCAAAATATCTAGTTTTCTGAGGATTATCTTAAAATTCTCATAAATGTGCTTTATAAGCGCGTAAATTTTTTTAAATTTACGTTTTATTATGTCAACAAGGCTAATTTCAAAAAGATTAATTTAGAAAATTAATATTAATTAGTTAAAAGTATGACAAATATTTTTCCTATAAAGAAATAAAGAAAATTATAACAAGCGAAACTCGTTTTTCCATAAAAGTGGTGAAATGAATCTATATCTAAAAATCATTTTCCCTAAATCTTTAGGTAAAAATATTTCAAAAACTATCATATATATATCGAAACATTTTTACTCTTAATTTTCGACCAATTTTTTCAAGTTCTTCAATAAAATCCGCCCTCAAAATTTGAAAGTCTCGGGTATTTTTATACACGGGAAAACGCAATGAAAACTTGTACAAGAAGTGTGCCTTTGAAACCAACAATTTTTGTTTGACACAATTAATTAGTCTAGGCTTAAAAAACAAAATTTTCCACAAACACACACACAAAACAAAACACTTACTAGCAAATCGTGGATCCGCCGCTGTACTTTGATACCATCCATGGGGCGTTGAATAATGTGGTCCCAATGTGATATTATCCGCCGGACTACAATATTGTGCTTGTGCCGCAGCGGCAAATTGTCCAGCCGTCGCATACGCGGCCATACTGCTTGCACCGCCTGTTGAACCGTTATTTCCAACACCGCCGGGTCCTGTACTGCCTGGCACACCCACGGACGATGCAACCGGTGAATTGATTGAACTACCACTAGACGTCGATCTGCTTAAGAGAAAATATGAAAAATTATTTTATTTGTACTTAAATTTTTTTTATGGGGGCCTTAAAATAAATATTTCTACAAGCTGTCCCCCATTTTGACTTATTATGGTTAATAACTTGTTTTGTAGTTAACCAATCATAAAATAACTTACAGAAGACTTAACAAAAGTTACAAAGTTTGATGGAGGACATATTCTGACATCAATTTGGATCTAGTTCTCTAAGTCAATTAAGATTCTCCGAAATCAATTTAGATTAAACAAAAATTGTTAGTTCTTTTATGAGGATCAACTTTTCTAATTTAAAATTTTCTTCTATCTCTTACCTTCTAGGATCTAATTTGGCTATTAAAGCAATTCAAAGAACTTGGTCTCAAAAATATGCCCTGTTAACTTGCAGGATCGAAATTTTTGAGTTCAATATAACAACACAAAACACATTAGTTTTCCAATTTTTATTGGATTTTGTACATTTTTACAGGGAAATCATAAAAGTTCCTTTGATATCGGGCATATTTTCACATAATCTATGTTTGAGACGCCGTAAAAAGAAAATTATTGTATTGAAATAAGCACATGTTCTTATAGCAAGTAAATATATTTCTCAATTCTTAATTCAAGTAAATAAGACTGCTTATGGATATTTTCTTGAACCAAGTAAAGTACCTTTTTTTATAGTATAACAAAAAATCTTATATTAAACCAAAAAAACTTTGTCTTTTGACAAAATTGATTCAGGACATCCTTAAAATGGATATTTTCTGAAAAATAATGAGCGCGTCGGAGATAATTCGAGTATTTTTTTAAATCTTAAACAAAAGTAACAAATTGAGATGAATTTCGGTATGAAATCAGAAAGCTTTAACAAAAATTTTTGGAAATATAAATTAAAAAATAGATTCAATGCAAGCGCCTATTTACATTCTCATAATTACCCTAATTTTAAAAATTAATTCGCTCAAGAATAAGTTGAGAAAGTTTTATCACATTTTTATTTTACGTAGGTATAATAGCATTTAAAAGTTATTTTGTACCTTTTAGTTTATATTTCAATAAATAACGCATTATATTCTTTAAAAATTGTTTTTAAACTTATCATTATTTCAATTTTCTCAATCTCACGACTGCATTGACAGCGGAAACCTATATAGGAAAAACTTCTAAGCAAAAGTTTTCATTGAATCATATTTCGAAAAGTCAATACTTTCCGAGTTATTAGCTATTGAATATCAGAGTATTTAACGTCAAATTACTGAAAAATTTGGCTTTTTTTACACAGGTATATCGTACACTTTTTTAAACCCATGAAAATTAAAAAAGTTTCAAATCATTTTCATAAAAATTGACAGAGTTGTAATGAAAACAAAACAAAGCTTCTTGGACCGATCTTTTTAAGTTTTATTCAGGACAAAAACTGATGAATTTACCACGGGAACTAAAACTAATGCTTCCCGCTTTCCAATTTACTTTATTTAGGCACTGGCAACATACTCAAAAAGTTCTGGCAGTTTCGGATACTCCTTTTTTTGAAATATTGCAATTGAAATGCCAAAATTTTTTTCGAAAAATACAAATAAATTGTCTTAGCGTTAAATAACTCAAAAAATAATTAAGTTACAGAAAAAAGTTTAAGAGAAAAGCTTTTTTTCAGCAAAATATTTTACCTTCTAAACTTTTTTTGTAAATTTACTTTTTGTCAAGTTATTTAACGATAAAGACATGTTTTTGTATTTTTCCAAAAAAAAATATTGCAATAAAATTGCAATATTTCAAATAATATATATCCATAACTGCCAGAACTTTTTGAGCATGTTGCCAGTACCTAAATAACTTAAATTGGAAAATGGCAAACATTAATCAATTTTAGTTCCCGTGGTAAATTCATCATTTTTTGTGCTCAATAAAACATAAAAAGAACGGTACGAGAAACTTTGTTTTCATTGTTACGCCGTTAATTTTCGTGGAAATAGCTTGAAACTCATTTTCATTTTTATGGTTTTTTAAAGTACTTTAAAAAGTGTATGATTTACTTTCTTCAAAAAACTGCAAATTTCTCGAAAACTTGGAAAGTATTGATTTTTTGAAATATGTAGTTGAATCAACTTCCTTAATTAATTAAGTCTTTATACAGGATGTTTAAAAAATCACATTAAAAAACTATAGGAAGTATCTGTTTTAAATAAATACCTGTACGGTGATGGTGGATTCTGTACGGTTGAGGCAGCAGACGCTGCAGCTAATTCTAATTTACGATAACTCTCTTCAATTGGTGACAAAATATCCGTAACACTAAATGGCGTTGTGTGCATAGCAGCCGCAGCACTTTGTGCTGCATGCAAATGATTTAAATGATTTAAATGATGATGTCCAAGTGCTGAACTTTGATGATGATTCAATGAATGATGATGATGATTTGCTAATTGATGATTCAAATGATGATTTAACGAATGTGAATGATGATGTGTATTCTTTGGGCTTAAACTCATTGCCAATTCAACGCCACTTAATTCCGGTAAAATTAAACCGGAATTATGATGTACATGTACTTGCTGATGTAAATCATTTGTAGTTCGATTATCATTTGCACTTGAGACGACGGTAGTCACTCCGCTTGGATCAAACGCACTATTATCACCAACATTATTATTTGCACTGTTATCATTCGCGTTACCGCTTGATGTCGATGAGACACTAACACCAGATAAACCCGATAACCCGGACATTTAGAGTCCAAAAAATAAAAAAAATTATATATCAAAAAACAAAAAAAACGACCGAAAACCACCTCAAAGTTTCTCTCACTCCATAATCGCACACCACTCTCAAAAACAAAAACAAACAAAAAAATAAATCAATTACGCGGTCAGTCCGTCGGTCAATATCAATTTAAACGAATACCATTCAGGTTAAAAAAAAAAAAAAACGTTTCGAACTACCACCTTAGTTTTAATAATAATAATAATAATAATAATAATAAGTTCTCTATATAAATAAATCAAATAACATTCACGAGTTTGAGCGGTTTATCGACAACAACAAGAATTAAAGTGTGCTTAAAAGTGGTATACTGTACTTCTACACTCTGATTTTGAAGTACGGTAAGTAAAGAAGAACTCTCCTTTTCTACTCTTTCTGGATTATAAGAGCGCTTAACTCTCATCACACGGAGTATAAGTTTACTTCTGGAGTACGTACTATAAAAGTAGGTACATGCCACTTGTCATCGAAACAAATATTGTTACTGGAGAACATGTTCAATTCTATACACATAATATAACATACCACACTCAATACACACAAAAAAAAGGATAAAAAATATATCAATTCATATAAATCTATCTTTATTCACTATCCATCTCAACTACACAAGGATGGATTATCTAGGAAAACGTATAAATCTATCTTTATTCAAATATATATCTCTATCTTGTATTAAAAAAAGGGGAGGAGCTTAAACTTCGACTGTGCTATGTAACATACATTGTGTTATATCAATGTAAACGCCTTTCAATCATTAACATCATTAAAGTGTGGTGGGAGGAGTTATTACGTTATTTCACATCATCAAAAAAAAAAAAAATGATTTGAAGTAAACCACACACAAATACACACAATTTTTTTCTGTGTAAAAAAACATTCCGATGGTCGGTATGTGATGTATTCATTAATGTTTTTTTGTTGCGTTCATTCAGGAAAAGATCACTTTGGACGATGCTCGGCTCTAGCTATCTCTTGTGTGGTTTTATATTTGATTGATTTTTTTTTTTTTCGATTACCCCTGAAGAGGTTTACAATCAAGTGTGGTACTCAAATTCTTTGTTTTGTTTTTTGTTTTTTTTGGAGTGTGTCATCATTTTTGAGTGCACGATTTAAATGTTGCAAAAATTTTGTTTATACTTGAAAGTAGATTTCATGATACCTTTTATTTTTGTGTGAGAGTTTCCAGTGTTATAAAATTTGATTGTGATTATTATTGGCGTATTTAAAAGGTCAAGTTCTATACTTGGACAGTACAGGCAGAAAACTGATTGCCACAAAGTATATCGTGCATCTCAATAATAAACCTGTATAAAACTGAAACAAATTTCAGTGAAGAATTTTGCGCTAAATACTCGAAAAGGAACTGCATATCTAATTCGTTCGTTTTCTCATAAAAATGATAAGCGATGCTTAATTTTCTCCCTTCTATCTCGAAGTGGGGTTGTAGAAGTATTTCTGTAACTTTGACTGCAAAAAGGAAAACGTGCCAAGGTTCCCGTGTGGCTAGAATATGAAAAAACACATTTTTCGAAACACCTACAAAGTTTTTGGCCCTGCCTTGTTTAATGGTCGAATTCTATGCTAGAATCAGGCATGGGAAAACGATAGACCTGCTCTAAGGAGTGCAAAGATAATCCAGACCCAAGGCCGGAGATAGTATGCTCCCTCGTGCGCTCGGGCATTCTATATACTCGGCCCTTTGCATCCCTTCTGCCAGTATTTTCTTTGGAACTTCCGATTGTCAAAATAATTCTAAAATAGACTGAGATACAATTTCTTTAGAATTTCAATCCTTTTCCAATTTGCAACCCTCAGGTGGGTCTATCGTTTTCCAACGTCCTTTAGACCAAAAACTCTTGTTTTGCCATTCCTTATTATCAACATATTATCTACGTAACTAATTCGGTTTTTTAGGTAACACTCAAAAAATTAATCAACCTTCTCCGAGGTACAAAAACGAGACTTAAGTTCCTTTTTTCTCTATCAGTTTCGATAATTTCAAATTGTACGAAAGACAAATAGACACACACACGCACTATAGGATTGTAAACTTCGCCAAACGAAAACAAATTTTCATTTCTGGTTATTTTTTAAGGCGAAAATTTGCTCTTCCATATTTTTTTACTCTCTACAAGCAAAAAAAAAAACGTATGCGGCGTCGGTAGTGATATTTGTGGTTTCGCTTGGTCGCGATGGCACTATCTCCTGGTAGGTAATATATGGTTGGTGGGTACTCTGGTACGATGGTACACTGGTTTGCTCTGTATAAAACTAATATTCATATAATTGTGCACACATAAGGGCACATATATAATGGAATCCCTCCTACTTAGGTATGAAGGACGCATCCAATGAGGCGACGCTATTTCAAGAGGGCCTATACGTAATATAAGAGCACGCTCTTTGTGTAGATATATGTGTGCTGTGCTGTGCTGTGCGCTTACAATGTTGCACCAAACAGCAGGCAGGAGGATACTTGAATATGATATTTGTCCTTTTAACACACTATATTATATGTGGCTATACAGGATGATTATTTCCATAGCAAGATATGCTCTGTAATTTACCGAATCAAAGAATGACTACGACAAGCCTATGTTGATTCCTGGAAATTTGCTGAGGGCGTGTGACAGGCCAAACTTTCTATAACCACAGCTAGGCCATTCAACTGTGCTCGTCTCAAAATTACTAGAGCAGAGTTGAGAAAGGTGGTGGGACTCTTCGATTACCACCATGACACTGTCGATTGAACTACCACCTTCATCACATGGGGATCTCTAATGATCCTACTTGACAACCTGTGTGGAGAATGACGAAACCTCCACACATGTTATTTACAATTTGCAGGGCGTTAGATTTAGAATGTTCGAGTCCGAAACTATGGATTCATCTATCCTGGGAGAGATCCCGAAGGAGAAGCTGTGGGCTTTCTGTATGGAATCTGGCCTCGACAAAATCCTTTAGCTTCATCCTATTTTAATAGCTCCTCCTACCCGATGACGTCTCGTTTTCGGGTGATTGGTCGTTCTCAAGGGGGGCTCTCAGAGGACTCTTGGTCTAGATGCTAGGGATCCACTTGCGGTACCCCTCTTTTGTTTTATTATGATTATACAGATTCGTTTTTTTGTCAGTATTTTGTTCTAGAAATTTGATGAAATTTGCATATTTTTAAAAGTTTGGGCTTCTTAAGAATATGTCCTTAAACGGATTTTTCAAAATTAGAATTATTTTCGGAGATACAGCAAATTTACTGGTACCGAAGTTTAAATTGATCGCTCTGTACTGCGAGCTTCTGCAGAAATAACTATGCTAGACATTGTATGTGAACTAGAAGAAGGGTCAATGTATGCGGATCTGGGATCGTTGATTAATCCAAAGTGAGTAATATTATTATCCGAGTTACTCTGCCGGAATTGTCTCTCAAACTTAAAACTATATTTTTGGAAGTGGTTAACATAATATCTCAATATCTACTCGACCGATTTCTTTGAAATTTGGTGAGATTCTTCCTTATAAATTTCTCTATCGTCTAAAATGGATTTTGCATTTTCTTGAAATTCTATTTGGTTTTCGAAAGATAAGAGTGGAAATTTTCTTTGAAATCATTCTATACAAAATATGTTCTTTTTATACCCTAAGTGTTTATACACTATTTATAAACTAATTGTAAATAAAAAAGGATATTCGTTTTAATACAGTGATATCACTATCTTTTTCTACTTACACTCAATTCAGTACATCGATATAAAAAGAACAAATTGAGTTTGGTATTTTATAATAAATTCTAGGTATGCAATATGTAGGATAAGTACCTACCTTTCACTGTATATAATACCCGTATGTTGGTATCCTGGGGTGGGTTCTAGTTGAAAGGAAGGGAAAAAACGCTTTTATTCACTAATATTTAAAAAAAAAAAAATAGGATCCCTAAATTAATCCGTGAATAAGCTTCAAAAAAGTCTTCATCATGAAGACAATTTATCACAGATTCGGTTTATGCAAAAAAAAGCATTACCTTACGGCGTTTTCCAAAAAGAAAACATTCAAAAAAGCGTCAAAAATTTTTGTTTTTGATGCTTTTTTGATATTTGTATATAATTTTATTACATAAACGTCATACAAGTTGCCTATCTTTAAATAAAAATCAATTTGAATAGTTTTTTTACCAAAAAAAAAAATATAAAAATCGAGTTTATTTGCCGATAAGACGATTGTTTTCAGAAATATAAACGAAAATCGTATACAGGGGTAATATATTCCAAAAGACTTTCTTTAGTCAACACCTCAAAAACTTTATCGTTCAATGGCAAAATCATAACGGAGCTTCCACAAAGAAGTTAATCATCGGCTTTCAATAGGTATCCGGTGTTATTTACATGTTTGTAAAAAAGAAAACCGCAATTGAATCAAGTGAAGTTGTTATTGTTGTTAAATATTCTTGATTTCAAACTTGAAAATAAACAAATTATTTTAAAATTGCAATACAAAAAAACTCTTTAAAAAAGTGTACTTATTTTAAGTAGACTCATAAAAATACTTAAATCTTCAATCTTCAATCAAATAAATGGTATAAATAAACAAATATACTAAAAAAAAAACTAAACTTAACGAACTGTGACGAATATGACCCGTAAAATATTATATCAATAACTTTCTATTAATTAATAGAAATTATTGTTATTCATTGGCTAGACTACACTTGGGGGAAATATCGAGAAAAGAAAAAATTTTTATCCCGATAATGGACGATTTTATTGATTTCATGGTTTTTTTTTTTATTTAAATCCAGGTTTTGTTCATGGCGAATTTACAGAAAACTATTTTTTTGATTTTATGTTAAATTTATCGAATTTTTCATGTAATTTATGGTGGAAGCGACGAGAAGTTTAGTTATAAATTATTACTCAGTATATTATTTATATTTCCCGTTGCTTCCACCATTAAATTTGATATCTTTAGGCGATCAAACATATGAGAAATAGTGTTAGTATATTATTTCGCTTGATTATCGGAGATTTGATTAGTACTAAATAATTAATTTAATGTTTGAACATTAAATCTATTATTTCGATTTTTGTGGAATGAACTCAAGAAGCTTACTATCGAAAAGTTAAAAAAAAAAAAAGAGAAACAACAATCGTCTGTACTAAATACCAATAATAAGTGTCTACTTAAAACAAATTACATCATAAACCTCTGATAACAATCGTTTTCAACCATTTGATAGCACTGCAGAGCGAACACCAAAGCAATCGTAATAGTTAAACGCTCAATCGTATAACATTTAAGAGTGCTTTAAAGTACCTACTTAAATACTTAGCTACCTACCTATCAACTATATAGACTGACTACCGTAATATAATATAGAGTTTTATTAGATTCAACCGAAGCCGAAGTATGTGTACTGTACGGACCAAGGCAGAGTCGGATTCAGAAATTATACGCGGTCGTAGGCAGTCTTAAAAATTAGCACAATCGATAATAGAAATCTATCAATAAAGTTCTTTTTTTTTAACTCGACATAGTTTGACATATTAAGTATCGTTAAAAGCGTCTTGATCGTGCGCTGGTTAAAGGCTATATGACGTCACATTAAATTGAAAATGGTGTCCTAAGATGTTAAGTCATGAACTAAAAACAAATTTTATTTTAATGATACTATGTTAGGTATCAAATAATCCGGGAAACGTTTTACAGGGCAGTGTCGAACTGTCGAATTTGTCGGATTATATAGAGTATTGCCTAAAACACCTTATAGTCGAAATCGTCTTGAGCTTATTCTGAAAGTTCAGGATTCTACGGTCAATTATAGAACAGCTCTGTAAATCCTCCGTTCGTTCGATGAAAACATTAGCCTTCTGTAATCGAGTAAAAATGCCCAGTTGTTTGGACACCTTGCACCAGGTATGTATTCGTACACTAAACACTTTTCACTTCACTTCACTACATATTCCTGGTCTACTAGTAGGTAGTTATCATTACCTAAGTACCTATCTATAGCTCCGCGATCTTAGCACCTCATGTGCGGAATTTCGATTGACCAATTATACCATCTGAAAGGTCAGAAATTGGTCATAAAAGGTCAGTTGGTCTCATTAATTGGTCAGCATCAGAAAATTTTTTATTAAAGATTGAAAAAACTCCACCTATGCGCGATCGGGAAGCATTCGCTGATAATTGGTCAGCTAGCTAACATAAATAATTAATTGGTCAGTTTAATTTTATATTCAAAAAATAATATAATTTCGAAAAAATTTTCAATTTTTTCAACATTTGTACTAGGAGAACATAAGTGGGAATTAGTAGTTCCTGATAAGGAGAAAGGTGAGTAAGTGTTTTCACCCCGAAAGTCTAAAATTTTATTTTGGCAGAAAGTTATTGGTCTGCCCACTAGAGGTCACACTCACCAAACACGGGTGTGCAGACCACTAACTTTCTGACTTACGAGGTGACAACAATTACCTTGCTATCAGGTACTACTTATTCCGCCCGTCCTTGATGTTCTCCTAGTAGAAATGTGAAAAAAATTGAAGTTTTTGAACGAAAAAATAATAATTTTTTCATCATTTACTAGGCAAACATGCTGTGGTGGAAATTTGAAAAAAAATGAAAATAAAAATCAGATTTTGCTTAAAAGATTTAATGCACTTTTTTTTAATATATGTCCTCACCTAGTTTCGAACCAAGGGAGTATTTATTCGAAGTCAGATACGCTAACCATTATACCATTAGGGCTCTGTTATTCGTATTAATAAATAATTATATTGATATTTTCGACTTTCTTAAATTATAACAAAAGGTAAAACTCATTTTCGGAAAATTTTGAGTAGTATTATTACAAAAAAAAATGCCAAACGAAGTTTGAAATACTTACCTATCGTGAAGTTCGAAATACTTACCTATTTTTAACTGAAATAATATTGTATAGCTACAGAGAGATGGGGAAAAATAAAATAAAAACAGGGTTTGAGTTTTCAACTTTATTTAAATGAAATCAAAATACATAAAAACTATTTACGAATTACTTGCACATAATTCCATATAATTAATTTCATCTTAAAAAAATTTTTTTGCATCAACTTTTTTTTACAAACCAAATACCACACAAAAATAAAATGAAAATCCAAAAAGAATATTACGTATTTACAATCCAACTTCTTTATCTCACCTATATTTTATAAGAATTTGTTTGTACCTTTACTAAAAAAAAATTAATTAGTTAATTAATAATTTTGTTCTGAAAGGAAAAATGGGATTGAATAAAATAAAACAAAATTTAAAATATATAACGATATTTATTTATTTATATTAATTTGAAAACGTTATCCCGAAAATTGATTTTTTACTATATAAAATAACCATTATTATTATTCATTCAAATTTTTTATAGGTGACATATGTACAAATATATATAATACAAGTGAAAACAAACAATTGACTGAGTTAATTGTTGAAATACCATGCATAGTCAGTGTTGATTTATTTATCACATTACACATACAAACATGTGACACATACATAACTGATAATCAAGTATAGTACATATTATAAAATTTCCGCCTAATTGGCGCCCTCACGAGTAAACAGTGATGTTTATGAAAAAAAATTTTACATTTAAACTTTTGTTCTATCTCTAACGGTTTACAAGATGGGTCCTACGGACCCAAGACCCAATTCACCTATGATGCTCATTTACGAACTTGACCTCACTTTTTACGTCCTGAGTACGCTGTAAAAATTTCAGCTCGATATCTTTTTTCGTTTTTGAGTTATCGTGTCCACAGACGGACGGATGGACGGACGGACAACCGGAAATGGACTAATTAGGTGATTTTACGAACACCTATGACAAAATTTTTATACTAACATCATTATTTTTAAGCGTTACAAACTTGGGACTAAACTTAATATACTATGTATATTTCATATATACATGGTATAAAAAGAGTGAAAAATTTAAATAAAAGGAAAAATTCATTTTTTTAAAAGTAAAAAATTATAAAAAAAATATTTCCCCTACTCTGTCTGGTTTATAGTGAAGAGCTGTGCGTAAGTACTCACTGCCCTGATAAAACCATCCGGCTCAAAGCATGCGCGTTACGACAGAGACAACTTTTTTAATTTTTTTTAATATTAAATTAAACTGACCAATTATTTATATTAGCTGACCAATTATCAGCGAATGCTTCCGGATCGCGCATAGGTGGAGTTTTTTATTTTTTCTGCGAATGAGGTGCTAAACTTATTAATTGACCTTGAAAAACTTTAATCTTTAATAAAAAATTTTCTGATGCTGACCAATTAATGAGACCAACTGACCTTTTATGACCAATTTCTGACCTTTCAGATGGTATAATTGGTCAATCGAAATTCCGCACATGAGGTGCTAAGATCGCGGAGCTCCTATCTATACGGATGCAAACGTACAGATACTGAAATAGGTACTTATTCTGTAAATAAAATACTCGAATTTATTTCATTATATTCATTATTTAAATTCAAAAACAAGAAGAAATCAAACTCAATATTAAAAAAAAAAAACATATCAATTCAATCATTCAGTTCAACAACAACAAAAACTCTTGAGCAGCAGAACTCAAAAACTAGAGTTATATTTCCCCTTCATAGTTTAATACCAGTTATTAAATATTGTCTATATTTTTATGTAATTATATTATTTATTTATAATAAGTGGCTCAAAACAAGCTATAGAAATACTAGATGATTAATACAAAAATGTACTTTCTTTTTTATATATAGGCAATTTTCATTACAGATACGATTTACAAATTGCATAAGAAACAATATAAAAAATTAATATTTTTTATATTAGCGGTACATTTCTATACAAATTTTTCAAGCCAGTACGATAAAAGTTATAAATGAAGTACAAATTATCGAATTTGATAAAAGAATATAAGGAAAATCTAAAAATAGGATAGACAAATAATAAATAAGATTTTATTCTCGTTTCAATACATTTCAATACTAAATTGGAACTACTGAAAACTTCTAGTTTATTTTTTTTTTATATATAGGCAATTTTCATTACAGATATGATTTACAAATTGCATAAGAAACTAAAAAATACTAAAAATTAATATTTTTATATTAGCGGTACATTAATTTCTATACAAATTTTTCATCAGTAGCCAGCCAGCACGATAAAAGTTACAAATGAAGGACAAATTATCGAATTTGATAAAAGAATAAGGAAAATCTAAAAATAGGATTTTATTATCGTTTCAATACATTTCAATACTAAATTGGAACTACTGAAAACTTCTACTTCTTGTTTTAACCAGTTGGCTGGATTTATCTGATTTGAATATTTTTATTTGCCTTAAAAATGGTAAGTACAATGGCCAAAAATACTAATTCCATGATTTCAAAAATCCAAATATCATTACACTAACAAGAATGAAATTATTACTTTCTCCGTGTAAGACATTTTCAACCCTCTAGCTCAATTTTAAGACGCTGACGAGGTGCGTAAAACTTTCAATCACTCCGCTACCTGATCTTCGATTTAACGCATACATACGTCTAAATTTTCGGAGAAAATCTACCTAAAAATCATAAAATAGATTTGACCACCAGCTCACTAATGTTGAATTGATGAATGCAGTAGGTACTCTGGTACGGTCGTACTCGTACTCTGGTGCTCTCAGCTCTGATTGGTATAGTGTAGTGTGTACAGTAGTGTACTCTTTAAAAGAGGTCAATAAATCGGTTTATATATTATTTGTTAATGCCATCCTAAGTGTTTGCATTACACTCTAGTTTCAGTGTCTACTCCTGTTCGTTGTAAACTACCTACCTACCAACCTACACCAAGTAACTAGTACAGCAGATGGCAGTCAAAATTATCTTGTCTTGCTTTTTGTCAGCAAATATAAAAAAAGAAGATCTTGAGCAGCAAAGCTCCATCAATAAGGCCATAATTTACCACGCTCCCCCCATTAGATGCTTATTATTATTATTATTATTATTAAGATTTTTATATTTTTATGATTTTGAACAGGACCTGATTAACCATGTCAGGGAACAATTCTCGGGGCCCCATTTCAGCCAGAAGATCATAAACTCTTTTCAAGTTGACGAAGGGATGAGCGTAAAATGAGACAACTCGATACTAGATGTTTCTCTTCTTTAAGTATGAAGTATTTTTATGAACTGAGAGCATGCGTCGAAAAAAAAAAGATTTCGGATACCCCCATTAGGAACGAAGTTCCTTACGAAGCAATCAATAATCGTTAAAAAAAATTTGCTTATATATATAATGAATAGCCCCTATCTCATTTTGTTACGTGACGGCTTTTGCCAGTTTGCTCACCATGCTTGCCATGATATTTGTAATGAAGATGCGTTTCCGCATGTCTAACAAATGTTTCGCGTTCTTGCAATTTTACCTGTGACAACAGCGGCAAATGAACGCTCAATTTCAACTTCGCATCGTCTTAAAAAATAATCAACAATGTCTGAAGATTCTGAAGATTAGCTAAACGGTTTAGCCACGCTTTTTTCTGTGGCTCGCAGAATTAACTTATTGAAACTCAAAAGAAAAGTTTCTTATTTTTCTTGACTTTATGACCAATCAACAAAAGTTTGAACTCCTTCCTGGATGATCCCTGCGTACGAGCTTGAGTCGGGTATAAAAAATAAACAACTGTTATTAAGTATTTTTTGTAATAAATTTATTGAATATAATATTTTCTATTATTTATGGTCTTATTTATTTAAAAAAAAGAAAAATATATAAAGAAAATTTTTATAATAAATTGAAAGAGAAATAAGGGTTGAGCCAAAAATCGCTAACCAGAAAAAACATGAATTAACGTGTTACAAATGAATAGTGACTTTTTACTCATCCCCGTATAATAAATCATAAACAAAAAGAAACGAAAAAAATTAATTATATATTACAGAAAAATATTTTTTTTTAAATTATGTTTTATAATTTATTTAATTTTAATATTTTTATTCTTTATTTTTTTATAAATATAATACACTTAAAAGTATATATATATACACACAGTGGCCGATTTAAGTGGACGCCAAACGAACAATTGTTCTTAGGGCCCCGGACTATGCAGACAAACACCGCCCTCTTTAACAGAAATAAACTTTTTTTTTACTAAGGATAATTGTAGGATTCGGATCAAAAGTCTCAATTGGCACGATGATCTAAATGAAAAAAAACGTTGGCATGAAAAATGAAAGACCGGTTGGAACACCAAAGGGTCGGGTTGGAATACTATAAACGGCATCATTTAACCGTAAATTTTTACCACCGGGGGGACCTGATAGGAATTGCTCTCCTAGGCTTTACCTTTTAAATCCGCCACTGCACACAACAAATTTATTTAAGAGGTTTTTTTTTATTATTTGCTGCATACTTTTTTTTAATTTATTAAATTTTTTATACTTTTTACAAAGCCGAAAAAACATATCACAAAAATTTGCATATTATAATTAATTATTTATATAGAATGTTTCAGAATAACGATTCTTAGTTATCGTTTTGTTCCTTCTAAACGGAGAGAAAAAGTCTAAAACCCAATGGAGTCAGAAAAAGAAATTTTCATTTTCATAAATCTATTTTTATCCGATTTCCCGCAAGTAAGAAATTTTGTTTCACTCAATTTGACTTAATTTAAAAAAAAAGTGCAAGTTTTAGAGATACACTGACATAATAGGCCGAATTACGTAATGGGGGTGACGAATAAATTTTTTTAATCACTTCACGTGAAGAATTCTCATTGCACGGACTAAAAAGTAAAAACTTCTAATTAAGCAGAGTTGAAGATACTTTAAAAGGGACGTCATTGTACGGTATCGCCATAGAGATTACATATAAAACTCTATTTAGTAAGAAAGAGAAGGGCAACAATCTTTGAATGCTTTGAAATTGTCCTAATACATTTATAATTAGCCTCTCTCCCTTTTGAAACTTGCATTTACAATTGGAATACTTTTTAAATACTTTCAAATCAAAAAGTGACTAAGAAAATTTATTCTGAGACATCTGTATAAAGTTTAGCGCCCCACATTTCTAAAAATAAATTAACTTATTTAATTTTTTTTCAAATAAAGGAGGTATGTTCGACGACGTCTTCCAAAAATTCATTAAATGCATCATTATTTTCAAACACTCTGTGTAAAAATTCCTCCAGGTCAACGTAGGGAAACAAGTTCTTGAATGACGCGAATAATAGTATGGTATTCGTTTAGTGAACTAAATCATTATTAGTTTCAATCGAACGTTGAACATTCAGTATATACAGGGTGTATAAAAATATGTGTCTATAATTATAGGGATTTATTCGTCACATCAAACTAAGCTCAAAAAGAAACATGGATACGAAAACAACTATAGTTCTGAAGGAAAACATTTTCAGTCCCATGTTTTTTATGAGCTTTTTTTATAACTTTTTCGAATACATCCTGTATTATAGGAGATTTCTAGGCACTCCATATAAAATGATCATTGTAATAAAAATTTTGAAGGGGTGCTGAAAAGGATTCTATGAAAAAAAAAAAGAAAAAAACAATGAAAATAGAAAATTTTTTGCCTAGGTTACAGTGAATTTAATAAAATTTGACTGACTTAAAATACTAAATTGTCAACAACAATAACAAAAATTTACTATTTTCAAGAAAATACACTGTAAAATTTTCCAGGATCAAGCGTAGTATTTGTCAATCATTTCAAAATGGCTGGATATATGGTTCTTGTCAAGATTGTACAAGCTTTACAAAACACTAAAATTTTCATAACCAATGTACTTCTCCTTGACTCATCAAGTTTTTCGGTCGTTCTGAAATGACTGTCAAATTCGATGCATGACTCTAGACCTATTAACATTTTTTTTTTAAATAATAAAATTTTTTTTTTTTAACTTAAGAACTATTAGGTTGGAAATACACGTGCTAAAACATATAACTTTATACGTAAGTAATTTCTTCGACCAAATAGCATGTGTATTTTCAACTTTCTGAATTACAAATTAAAGAAAAATGTAATTTTTTTTTGTCATTTTATATCAAATTTTTAGAAAGTGATTTTTATGCAATTATAAAAAAAAAAGAGAAATACTCTAAAGAAAAGTTTGAAAAAAGGAACAAAAATCAAGCAAAAATATAATTATTAATTTTCCTCCATTTTGAGGGAAAATAATTATAAATCACAATTAAAAGCAAACAAAATTTCTCTGGTTCTTCAAAAGAGTTTATTTTAGCGATTAAAACATTTCTCAGAGGATTATATCTGGCTCATCTGGTGCTTCAGTTCAAAAAAAAAGTCTAAACTCTACTGAGCATCAATGCTGCAGGTCAGTCGACGTCAAAGCCCTCCTGCTGTTCTTAAACAGCTGCAAATGGTTCATGGAGTAGTGGCCGGGGATGGGCCAACCCATTTACGGTATCACAACGGACCCCATGGTCTGGAAAGCCACTCTAACCTAACCTTTTGGCTCAAACTTCTCAACCAGATATAATACTTAATTATTTATAAAGTCAGTCATTCTCAAAAACAAAAACAAAAGAAATAAGAATGCTTATTTAAAGTTTATTTTTAAATATATTAAATAATGTTTTAACTGGAACACACAGTAGTTATTATAGTTACAAAGTTACAGTTTTGGTTTTTTAATTAAATTTTTTTCGCTAAATATAATTTTTTTTTACTCTGTGCATAAGAAAATCTTGACTATCATCGTTTTTTTTTTATTTATTTTAAAATCACACAAGACGCGTACACGCCACGCATGTGTATACATGCGTACACGCACACAACATAAAACACATTAAAAATAATGATGTGTGGGAATTGAACAATACCGCGGCGGGGCTAAGCTCTCAATTCAGCCCCAAAAATTAATTTTTTAATACACACGGAAACATAAAATCACAAAAAAATCTAATCATTCACAAACTTTTCCGACATTAATTTTGATACCATATCCTCCATTTCTAAGTCGGTAGCATCGAATCCTTCGGAATAGGTATCGACAGCACTAGGTGGAGCTGATGATGATGAGGTACTTGTTATCTGTGTTGATGGTATTGTTGTTGTAGTGTTGTTACTACCACCCTCTGTCGTTGGAGTCTCTGTGGTTGTGCTAACAATTGGATATACAAACGGGAATGATGGAAATGTTGATTCTGTTTCGACAACATTCGTTGATTTAACAACTTTTGTCGAAGATGATGTTGTATCTTGTCGAGTTGTGGTGGTGGTCGATGGTGTTGTTGATGTGGGTGTTGTGGTTGCTGACGAGGCTGTTGTTGGTATCGATTTGATATGATCTTCAAGGTCTTCAAGACCTTCTGGTGTTTTTAATCGTGACAACTCTTCATATAATTGTATATAATGATGCTGAAATTTAATTTTTTTTTTTTTTGTAAGTAAATAAATTCAAGAGAGGTTAATCGAAAGGGCCAAAAAAAACACACAAAATCTAGACGAAGAAAGAAAACACTAAAACCGGGTCAACTGTCGATTTCGTGAGCTGTAAGACGGATCGGGATATGGTTTTATTGCATTCGTGGTGATGTGAACAAAAATCATGAGGGAGAAATGAATAACTGGAGAAAAAGAGCCTAAATATCGATAGAAGTTTCTAATTTTGTTACCCGGGAGAATTTGGGTGCTCAGGGTTGGCAATATACGCCTCATCTCTTGAAGTTTTACGAGAATATGTTACATATATCGTCCCTAGGTGCCCCTCTTTCGTTCGTCTTCGATACCAGCTTCCTCGGAATCCATTTTCATAGTAATATTCGTATTCAGTGACATAGAAAACCACCCGAGTAATGAATTTCGACGAAATATGTTACATATTCGCGTAAAATTCCAAGAGACGAGGTGTATACTGCCCGCTCTGTTCATCATATACTTTGGGGTTCATTTGCGTTGTGATATTCGAATTCAACGGCCCCAAAAACCTCTGAGTAACAAAATTAGACTCATTTTCAACGATATTTAGTTACAAAAAACCGCATCCCAATCCGTCTTACTGCTCAAAAAATCTACAGTTCATTGCTTTATTTCTACACTTTACGACTACACCTCGAAATTAAATATTTATTTTTAAATATCCTGGGTCTAAACTAAATGTCACATTCTGATCTATTACGTTAGTATAGCGTTGCCAGGTACTCAAACTGTAGGTCCATGAAGGTATTCGTCGATAAAATATAATATTTACCTTAAGTGCTAATGCACTGACAGCTGGTACACGTCTTGAGGATGATGATCGAGTACCACCACTAGAAGTACGTTTCTCTGGTGCGATTGTTTCCAATTCCGTAATCCATCGTTCAATTTGAGTTGAAATTTCATGTCGTTTTAACCAAAAATGTGTATGAATTACCTGTTAAAAATAAAATAAATGTTATACAGAATACCTTCTTCACAGCCTTTTTGTCCCTCTCGAATAATATTTTACCTGTTTAAAACATGGCGATGGATTACGTATTTGTTCCAACATTGCCCATCGAACGGTAGCTTGATATATATTAGCATTATACTCTAATGAACTTTGTGTGCCTGTGGGAGTACCACGACTACGCTCATAACCAGGTTCATTAAAGTATGGTTCTGGTACTAAAATTAAACTTTGTATGGATACTAATACTTGTAGAAAGGATGAAGTTTGTGCATTCCATTTCTCTTCTGGACGGCCATGCCATGTATTTAACACTGATAAACATACTTTACCATCATTATATAAATTCGGATTAAAACGGACTGTATGACGACCTGTCGTTTCTAAATTTATCATCATTGGCGCCTATAACAACAAAAATTAAAAATTACACCTAAAAAAGTTTTATTAAAATTCATTCTCCAAACTGATGACAGATTTTCAGATATTTTTCATCGACGTACTTTATACATTTTGATAGCAATGCACTGTGTGCCGTGTAAGTCCGTCAGATTATTGTCAGTTTCAAATAATATATGCTTTGCTGACAAAATGAAAGTCCAAAAAGTGAATATCTGTCAAATTGAAGCATACGGGAGCTACTGAAAACTTGTTCAATTTTAATACAAGATTTTTCAATACTCTAGCTGAATTTGGAGAAGATGTGCAAATCTGTTTTGTGTATTTCTACATAAAACAGAGAGAATTGAAGCTGAAATGTTATATAACTAAGACTTACTTGTGGATAATCTGGTGGAAAATAAACATCCAACTCAAAACAACCATTCGCATATGGTGTATCAGCTGGTCCCGTTATTAACACTTTCATGACATCCAAGCGGTCTGTATCACAACGTACAAACACTGAACTACTAAAACTTAATGGTAAACTTGTTGATAATGTGACAGCTTCTTGTGCTAAACGTTTAACACGTGTTGGATGTGATCGATCACCAGCTGCTTTAACATTACTCTCAAAATGATATGATACAACAAATTGATAACCACCTCCATCTGATTCTGGACATTCACGTATCATTTCAAATGTATCTATAAAATAAATAATATTACGTTAAGTGTTAGCTGTTTAAATATCTTGTACATACTGAGATATATCAGAGTAATTCCCGTAATTTCCTCGGTAAATTTCCTCATCCGCAGCCACTACTACATGGACCATTTAGAGTTGCGCAAGAACAGTAGACGTGATTTGACGTCAACGGCTTTTAGATTGAGGAGGTCGTCAAAGAAAAGCTGGCTCAAGTGAGTCCACCTTCTCATGGCAAGATCTGGACAGTGATAGAGAAGATAAAACATCGTTTCCTATTCTCCTTATTCGTTCAGCGTGCCTGTCGCACGCGATTAATGTGTTATACGAATAAATTTTGCTACTGACGATGATTGCGTTGCAATTGAAATATCGATATTTAGCGACATGTAAGTCCGTTGTATGTTTTTTAATTGTATTTTTTAAATATAATTTCTTAATATACAATTTTATTTCGAGTATCGTGGTATTTATTTCAATAATTATACTTGATCTCTACCTGATTTCAATAAAATAAGAAATATTCCAAACTTACCAAACTGTAATCGTTTCATAACATCCAAATATCGTTGTTCCAATGTTTGTACCATAAATGAACGATTCCTTTCAATTCTTGTATTATTTAATAATGTTTTACCATCATTTTCATTATTTAATTGTTCTAAATTCATATTATTTACATTATTTACATTTATATCACCACCATCATTTATAGTATTTGTTGTGGTACCTCCTAATCCACCTCCACCACCTGTTACATTACTACTAGTTCCACTACTTCCTCCTCCTGTTGTTAAACATCCATGTTGTATAGCAGCTTGTTTAACTAATTCCGCTGTAATTTGTATATCTGGTATTAATAATGCAAGACCTTCATCAGATTCATCAAATAAATGATTTGTTGTTGATTTATTTGATAATGTTTGATGTTCATTATTATCATTTGATGTATTATTATCGTTTGATAAATTATAATGTATATCATTACTCATCATAATCATGTCAGCTGTTGATAAAGTATTATAATCTTTATATTTTGATGATTTGTTACTATTTTTGATGCTTTGTTGATGTCCATTATGTGTTGTTGATTTTATATTAATCCTACAAGTTAAAAACAAATAATTGAATGTGTTAATTGTTGAAAAACCATGTATAGATAGTATTGATTACGGAATCATTTTTTTTACGTCATGTAAGTAGATAGCCTCTCAGTAAAGATCCCTTCCAGACAGAATTGGGAGGAGAACCTAGTTAAGCCAAAGAGCGTTGTTTTCTACACTGACGGATCTAAGTTAGAGAAGAAGGTGGGTTGTGGGATCTTTTCTGAAGATCTTAATCTGCGTCTATCATTTCGGCTGCCAGATCACAGTAGTGTGTATCAAGCATAAGAAGTGATGGCTATTCACAAGGTTTGTGAATGTCTAAGACTGAACACCCTTAGGTCCAGGGACATTACAATCTTCATCGACAGCCAAGCGGCTCTGAATTCCTTCAGCTCAGTCTATCTAACGTCAAAGGTAGCACAGGACTGCCGCCGTACGTCCTTAAATGAGCTGGTGGAATAAATGAAAGTAAACCTGATATGGGTACTGGGACACAGGGACATTCCAGGAAATTGTGAAGCCGGCGAGCTTGCTAGAAATGGCACAATGCTACCGGACACAGGCATCAATGTTTATGTTATCCACACACGTCAACCCTATGTCAAACATGTTTCCATGCTTACAAACGAATCAAAAACACTTAAAAAAGGCTTTGAGCATACTTTCTGCATGTGCCTAGTTAACAGCCAATAGAAAGTAGGCACAATGATACCCTGCCTTTTCCCCCTGAGTGAGACTCACCCCACTTGGTTATACCCCATCCCTTTTAAAATATTCCTATATCCATGATTTATACTTACTTTAAACGGGACGCATATGTATCCACACATGTCTTCATGTTGGTAAGCAATGATAATACACATAATTTAGATTGACTTCCATTATTATTATATGTACTACTTCCATCATTCATTACATTTGATGTTGTTGTTGTTGTATTTGTATTTGTATTATTATCAATTAATTTGTTATTATTATTATTGTTATTATTATGGTTATTATTTTTATTAATTGGTAATAATAATGTAACTAATTGTCTACGTATTGCTATTGAACGTAACAATTGTAATAATGCTCTATATAATGGTATGTGACGAGCCATATCTAAAACTATAACAAAAAAATTAAATATTTATATATAAATTACCTAAATTAGTACTTGAGAAGAATTTTGATAGTTTTAGTAACCAACGTATATATATATATATATTTACCTGAATCGTTACGTAAATATGAACAAATAACTGGTAATAAACATGACTGTTGTAATAAATCATAAAATATTGGTGGAAGTAATGATTCTGATTCTGATTGTGTTACTTCATCATCACTATTATTATCTTGATCTTTTGATGATACTTCTTCATTATTTGTTGTTGTATCTTCTTTTTTATTTTGTTGTTCTGAATCAGTACTATTACTATTACTAGAAGTTGTACCATTAGCAGCCGTTCCAGAGATTGCAACTTTATTTGATGAATTATTATTATTAAAACCGGTTGGATTTATATAACTTGACAAAACTTGTAATAAAACCTTAAAAAAAAAATTAATAAAGATTTGAATCGTAAGCCATTTTTATAATCAAGTCTGCAACACTCTGTATATGTTCTAGAACCTAAACCCAGATAAATATAATCTAAATAACTTACAGTAACATGTTCCTCTTCACTCCGTTGCCGTAATAAAGCCTGCTCTACATTCCATGATTGTTGTGTAGAACCAGTACCAAAACCAGTACCTTTGGCCCAATATAAATGTGTTTTATCATCACTTGTATTAGTATTTGGTGTTGATGTTTTAGTTGGTGATTCTATGCTGCTTGTTTTACTAGTACTAGTTCCACCACCACCACTTCCACCATTAGTATGTTGTTGTTGATTTGCTGATGGTAAACGATAATCATTTGTTTGATGTGTAAACACTGATAAACAACTTAATAACAAATGTATAACACCATATTGTATTGATATTATACGTAATTCATCATTATCATTCTTTATTTGTTTATCTTGATCTGGATCTTGATCTTGATCTTTAATATTATTGATATTATTATTAATAATTGGTGTTGAATTATATAATTGACATAATACTTGAAACGGTAATGTTGGTAATGTATATGCAATTGGTAATTGAAATATATCCCCTGAAATACAAACAAAAATATTTTTAGAGATCTCTATTTGTACCACAATCTATTCGTTGCATCTTTCTAGCATGCCTAAGCCTCTTAAAATTTTTCGGCTGTGAATCAATAAGTGTAGAGATAGTATTTGAAACTTACCTCCTTCGCCATCATCAGTAACACCTAGCACTAACCGCAACAAACACTGCGCTTTCTTATAATCACGTAACAACATGTCAGCGTAGCCAGGTAAACGTAAAAACAAGGCAAACGCAGCCAAAGAATGTGGCGGAACATTTGGTATAATATTAGTTTGACGTGTTGGTGTGGTTTGTCCACGTGAAGATACATGATGTCCATGATGGTGGTATCCAGTTGTGGTTGTTTCTTCTAAATCATCGTGTATTATATCCTCAGTATTGCCATCAATTTTCACCCAATCAGTGTCAATAGCTGTAGCTGCTGGAATAGCACCGCCAGTAATAATTGATGATGACGCACTACCTCCAGGTCCCCCGATATCCATCATAATCATAGTATGATTATTGTTATTTGCCGTTGACGAAGATGTTGTTGTTTGTGGATTATTTAAAGGACGTACGATAATATTTTCGGAGTAGACCAGAGGTAATTGTTGAGCTAGAATTGCTAAACCACCTAGACGACTGAATACATGTAAGGTGGATTCAACTTTTAAATTGTTATCTAATTGGATCTCGTTGATGCCTCCATTATCTATCAACAGAAAATAAATGTTATTGAATGCGTTCAATTCTTTCATAAAACTATTGGCTGAAAATCTATGGCGCACGCGAATATATTATAAATGTGAAAGTAGGGTTGTTTGTTTGTTTATGTGTTTGTTACCTTTTTAATAAATAATAACTTCCAAGGACAAGATTTTTTTTACTTACCTTTATTATTGGGTGTAACAACCGCCAACTGAATCACTTGCGTTTTCAAATGATACAATAATTGTGATAATTTCGTACTATTGGACAAGGGTGCTGTACCGTATGGTGACGGTAATTGTTCACACTTAAATAGACTTTGTTTCACAATCATTGGTTTACTGTTAAAACTAGATGTACCACCACCACCACCATTTATACTCCATAAATTATCCATCCATGGCACCGAAGATTCACGTTCTAGTTCTTTAGTTTGCCATAATAAGTTCTTCGCATCTTTAATACGTTTATCTTTTGCTGTAACGCCCGCTGCGACACTCATTTGATCTGACATATCTAAAGCTGTATTCAATGAGAAATAAATCGTTTAGAAAATCAGTGACTAAAAGTTTGCAAATGGGTAATTTTATCGATATTAATTAAAAGAGAGAGGTGTCTTATGGACACCCGGTTGGAACGGAGTTCCTTTACTTTTTTTTCAATAAAAATGGTATTTTCAAATCAAAACAACAACGTGTAATAAAATTAGCCAAGTGATTTACTCACCTACATCCCAAATATCCTTTTTCTGTTCCTTCGAAGTGGATTTTTCATTTGAAGCTGTAGTTGTCGTAAAATAATTATTCGTAAACGTTATATAACGATCGAAAATTTCATCCAATGTCGTATTGGTATCCAAATACAATAAAATATGATTATTTGTAACACGAAACGCAGGATGTGGTCCAAAATCCATCGGAAGTGTTGTTAAATTCTTATAAATAATTTCATCCGCTTTAATTGACACCCAAACTTTTTCATTCTCCAACAATAATTGTAAAATTAATCGACGTGTAAAACCCGAAATTCCTCCACCACCTCCTGAAGCTTGATTTGATCCGAAACCCATTGCAGTCATCTGTTGTTTTTGATATTCGATAACATCACATAAACACATCGCTAATAATTGTTGATTTTTCGAACAAATCGAGCACGATTTAATTAAAAATCGTATTGTAGCATCTTCAAGCTTATAAAAATTATCACGATCCGTTGACGAATTCACATGAATTGTCCGATCGAAACATAACAATCGTAACAAAGGTATTAGAAAATTTGTTCCATTATATAACAACCAATCTCGAATATACGTTTCAATCGAACACATATCAGCGAAGAAATTTAAAATATTTACAACATGTTGTAATCGAATCATCGGATATTGTGAAAACGTATCATTTATAATCTCATCGAATTTTCGTTGTTCAATAAATTGTGTTGTACGTAATATTTTCGAACTAATCGTACAAAATTGATAAATAATTTCGGTAAATAATTTTGGTAAACCAGAATCAAGAAGTTGTTGAATAACATTCGTCGATTGTGATGCTATCGCAATTGTATTTAATTGTTGTTCGGTTAAATTTAATTGTTTTATATCATTCTGTTGTACACTGATTTTTTGATCATCCGGTACATTACTACAGTATGTTTCAGTTGTTGGTATATAAATTAACATTTTATTTAATAAAATATGAAAGAAGTTTTCGTTAATCATACAAAATGAGCATATCAGCGTATCGAGTGATTTTTTGAGCTGAATACTAATAATACTACTCAATAAAGTCCACTCGTAGATCAAATTAAATAAGTGATTTGTGATCATTTGTTTTAAATCGAGTTCCGAATTTAATTTCCAAAGTATTGAAGCGATACAATGAATATAATAAGCCACAATCGATTGATTACAAGTCACTTTTGATGTGGTAATAATTCGTTGGGCTGTATTTTCTAACCATTTTAAAATCGCTTCAACACGTAACGCCGTATATTGATCGTGAATTGTACACAATTTATATAACAATTCGCACACGATTTCAATATGAGAGTTGCTTGCCTCCGATAACGATGACGTAACTGTTTGTGGTGGTAAACTATTATTGTTGTTTAATAAAATTTCGATAGTATTTAAACATAATTGTTGATCGTGTAAGCATAGCTTTAGAAGTACATTATCTAAATTTCCACCAAGCATTGATGATGAGACCAATAAAAGTCCACAACATGTTTCTAAAAGTTGATCAACTTGTGCCGCTTGTGCTACAATTAAGCTTGATAAGCTTTTATTTTCGAAGTTGTTAAAACATTGATGGAGTAAACGTAACCAACCTATAATTTGAGAAAAATGTGATCAAAATATAACAATTACTGGAAAAAGGAACGGGGAACTTAAGAGAGGGGAAGATGAGTTTAAGCTCACAGCGGGACCATATTGAAGAAGGGTTGCCAGAGATAGAACACAATGGATAATGTCAAAAGGCACACTGAACTTAGAGATATCCTCTAAAAGAGGAAAACAAACAATTCAAAACAGACGGAAGTTTAGGATAGAAGGCTTATTGATTGATTGATTGAAAATTCTAAACCTGTACTGTAGAAAATAAAAGAGTTTTGATTTACCTAAACTAGATTTAATTTCAGTTGGTGTTGGAATATTCCATGTCTGTGGATTCGAAGCGTATGTTGATGAATTTTCATCATATATTAATATATTATTCGTAGTGTTTTCTATCACTTGTGGTGATGTTATTTTATTCGATGTACCCGTATTTGATGCCATTCCACCACCACTTCCCGATGAAGATTGTGTAAATGCTGTGGTTCCAAGTAAACGAATTTGTAATAGACTAACATTAGTCGAATCTTTTGGTTTGTAGAGACGTATTAAAACGCTTGTCACTATTTCTGGATGCGTTAAATGCATACAAATAAATGAGAGACCACTTGTTGGTAATGGTTGGCATATTGGTACAAGGCCATTAGTCCCGTTGTGGGAAACTTCGAGGGCGATCGCCGACGGGCATGCTATAATAATTCGAAGAAAAAATATCAAATTAATAATTATGGAATGTTTTTCGATATATTTTAAAATAAAAAGCGATTCTAAAAATTTAGAACAATATATTTTAAATAGGTGGATCTTGAACAGGATGTCACAGGAGTCACGGATATCCTTGATGCAACAAGAACGTCCGTTACTCCTGAGCTACTCTGTAGATTTTTTAATAAATGAATAACAATGTACAGGATGTATCAGTTGAAATATTGATAACTTACTTGCAAGATTATTTAAATGCGGTTGTAGTTGAACTTCATGCAATAAAATGGCTGATGGTAATGTTATGTATAATTCCACATGATTCTCGTCTGGATAAAAATGATAGGACCATTGTGGTGTACGGGCTCTACGATGTGGAGCAACTGCTGATTGTATTAAAATATCTGCAGTTTGTGCTGTGGGACTTGTTGAAGTGATTGTACCTGAAAAAAACAAAACAAACAAAAATTTTTAACTCCTTGTGATAGCGTGATATTCCAGACATGGAAAAAGGAAACGAGGCGGCAATTTAAGAGATGGGAAGATGAGTTGAAGCTCACAGCGGGACCATATTGAAGAAGGGTTGCCAGAGATAGAACACAATGGACAATATTAAATGAGGACTTGGCCAAATGGAACACTGAACTTAAGAGATATCCTCTAAAAGAGGAAAACAAACACTTCAAAACAGACGGAAGTTCAGGATATAGGGCTTATTGATTGATTGACTGATTATTATTATTCCCTGGCTCGAAACAAAAAATAGAAAAAAACCTCGAAACTTACCTAATGGTGCAAAATTAATCCATCCTTCGCTCTGCTCATAATTAGCTTGTTGCATTTTCTTACTATGAACAGAAGCACCTTGATGATATGCTAACGTTGATGATTGTAATTGTTGATGTGATATCGATAGATATTGCATAATTTGTGATATTGTTGCTGGTTGTAGATTACTGATTGTTGTCTTATAGCATTGTACTAAATGATTAGCGATTAATTGTACTCCATTGTATTTTATAAATTCATATAAAATTAATTCACTCGTTAATATTTGTTGTAGCCATAATACTAACGGATCACTTATATGTCCACAGCTATTTTGTATCGTTGCATTTCGATCACCTGTTACCATACAAAATAAAAAACTCAAATAAGAATTTATGATGAAAAAGTTACTGGTCCACTCAGGGTCGGATTAATCATTTGACAGAGTTGGCAACTGCATAGGTGCCCCGCATCAAATTTAATTGGAAAATATGGATCTTAACTTCATACTTCCTTAAGTGTTGTCTAGTGTGCTATGTTCGTCAGGTTATTGTCAGTTTCAAACAATATTTGCTTTATTGACAGCGTGTACAAGTTTGAAGTTATATTCACGGATTACAAGTTTGAAGTTATATGGTCGAGAATTCTTGTGAGTCTAGAAATAAAATTCGTCGTGAAACCAGAAATTCTAAAAAACCACTTACTTATCGTTAAAAACTCCAATAATGACTTCAATAACAACTCCGAATTTGTACACTTTTTCGAGATGGTTGACATAAATTGAAATAACGCATCACCAATTGTTGTTGGTTCACTAATATCAGCAATACCACTACTACTAGTTGCATTATTCGCACCAACACCAGCTCCTCCAGACGATGAAGCCGTTGTTGAAGATGATGTAGCACCAAGAAACAACATAGCTAAAGTTGAATCCGTACACAAATTTAACGTGTAATAGTATCGTAACATTGTTGGTATATTTTGTAACGATAGTATTGTATCTGCAACGCATGGTGTTTTGTATGAACTAGAGGATGATGTGCTAGACGATGATGTTCCTCCATGCTGTTGTTGTTCTTGTACTTTAGATTCATCTGTTTGTGATGAATTACGACTTGTCGATGTATTTTGTGTTTCACTACTGTTCGTATAAATTTCTTCAGGTATATTAGTTTCTTTGATTTCTTCATTTTCCGTTGAAGACGATGGTAGAGGTATTTGAATTAGTCTATAATCAAATTTATTCTATATTATAATAAGTTCGATAAAGATAAAAATTTCGCTAAAAAACATGTTTAAATAATACTTACTTTGTAGCTAATTTTAACAATGATACAATTAACTGATCATAGGTAGCAGGTTTACCATGTTTATTAGAACTTGTTCCCAACACAGATGAAAATAGATTACCAAAATTATGTGTTTGTGAGTTATTACCTAATTCAGCTAAACTTACTACTCTCACTGTATCATTCTTAGACATGTAATTATGTACTAATATACCTAAAAAAACAATCAAATTTACCGATTTAATTTCATTATAAAAATCGTGATAGGAATCTTTGCAAAAGGGAATATTCATGTATTTCTTTTTTAATATTCTTAATTCATTGTTTACACCATTATAACAAAGTAAAAAATATAAATACTGCTTAAAAATGCTGTATTTAAGTGTAAACAAATATTTAAAATACATTATAATTTTGAGATATTTAAACGCAGTTTTTTGGCGCTCTCTGTTGATGACGTATAAGTACGTGATCTGTCCAATTGGTGACAGTTCAATGTATAATTTACACTTGTTATTATTAAGTTTTCTAATAAAAAGCCGTAGAATAATATAATTTAATGAAATACCATATAAAATGTAAGTAATTAATATCATATAGTATGTCAACAAATTTGACAAGCCCGTACTATGATATCACGTCCGTATACAAATTTGAATTTCCGTTTTAGAAATATTTAAATGCCCTCATTGAATTTGTACTTTTATTAATTAATTTTAAGTAATTAAAAAGATATTAATTACTTAAAATAATGGTTTAGTTGAAATGTCCAGTTATTAAAGTTACGGAAGAAAAATATTTGAATCAAATTTAAAGTTCATGAATATTCCCTAATAGACAGCAGACAGATAACTTACCTAAATTTTGAATAATATTCTCAATAAGATGTAAATGACTGAATTTAAAATCTAAATGTAATAATGTTTGTATAAATTCCAATTGTGCATCTAATGGTCCATGTTGTATTGCTATTGAACCAATATTTGGTTCAATCATTTCATTTAATAATTTTAATAAAATATTCTTTAATTCATTTCCTAAACGACTGGACGGTGTCACCACATCGGAACGAATTTGTAAACGTAACAATAATTCATGTAATGTTTGACATATTGTTGGTCCACACTGTAACAACAAATTTTTTTATTAGGCTACAAGTTTCAGAAAAAATCGAAACAAAAACTTACCAATCGTTTATCAGATAAAACAATTCCATGGCCAGAGAAGAATCTTAACAACATATGATAAAATCTTTGATCCTGAATAATATGTGTAGCAAAACCATTTAACGATTGTTCTAAATCATTTGTTGTTGTATGACTGTGACTCTCTGTAGATGATGCACTGGTGGTCGTTGATAATGGCACATATGGTAAATTTGATGATAACGTTAAAAATTGGAATGTAAATGTCCATGCACGTAACGATACCGATGGTAATATACTTATCGATTTAATCACTTGACTGATTGATTGTGGTGATATTGTTAAACCAGGTATCACTGATGAGTTCATCGATGAGATATTATTGTTGTTACAATTTAATGACGAAGACTGTTGATTACTTCCATTTTGTTCAGATAAGAATACACTCATTGTGATCCATAATTGAAGCACTTGTTCTAAAGATGATACGGACATCTGTAAAAGATCAAGGGTTAGATTAAGGTCTGTTGAGATTTCGAAAAAAGGGTTGGCCTATCCCCAACTACTACTCCAAGAATCATTTGGAGCTTTTTAAGACCAGCAGAAACTGCTGTAAAACAAAGTACATTTCCAGGTTTTCAAGGACCGCTAGACATCCTACTATTTTTACAGACTACAGGAATACATAACAATTTGAGAACAATTAATATAAATCCTGAAGGAATACTTACATTATATTCAAAATCTGAAATAAGTGTATTAAAACATTTGGTCAAGATATCAACACTGGTATTACGTTCGCCATCTGATTCAAACTCCCATGGTATCATTAATTCTTCAGGCCATACTTCTGTATACACTGGTACAGATGAAGAAGATGATGCTGACGATGACGATGTTGAAGAAGTACTAGAACTAGAACTAGTAGTGCTGCTACTACCTAGATTATCTTTAGGATCGGATGATGGACTACTTGATTGAGATGGGGGTGCAGCTAATGGACCACAAACCGCTGCAGGTAAATAATATGAGGAGTACATTGTTAGACGACGTAACGTGATTTCTGGTTTACAATCTAAACCAATTTCTAAACGTGCATCCGTTGCTGTTGATATACTGTGAAAATAAAATGTCATTTTTGAATTAAAATTTAGAGAAAACTTATTATTATTGGGAACTAGCATCAATCCAGTAAGTCAAAGGATTGAAAGTGGACACACAGACATAGAGGTCAAACTTATAACACCCCTTTTTTTAGTTCGGGGGGTTAAAAATGACTCACTCTGTATATAATTTTGGATTATTTACCTGGACATTGGTGACAAGCCAAACTTATTTCCATGTTCAATCGATGATTTCTTACATACTTTCTTCTCTAAAATATCATCTAACGCATCATCCAAATCAGAATCATCGGATTCGGGCAACGATGGTAACGGTACTGTAATCGTATTTGTATTATTAATTGTTGTATTCGATTGTTGTTGAACCGTTTGTTGTGAATCCATAATATCTTGTTCCAATGACATTTGCATAAAATCATCCAAATCGATAATATCTTGATTCGTTGTCGAAGTACCTCCCCCCACAACACTACCTCCTCCAGCATTATCATCGGTTGTATTCGACCAATTATCCGTTGCTAAATCATCAATAACAATTGACGACGACGTAGCGGATACTTTATTTTTAATCGTTGAACTTTTTTGTGCTTTATATTTATCACATTCCAAGATATCTTGTAGCAAACAGATAATCGCATGGGTAATCCATTGATTTGTTCCCGAATAATGGATCGATATTCGAAGTAATTTTATTAGTTGATCAGCGGTTAAAATATCGGATAATGTTATAAACGGTTTTGTTGTGATAATTAATCGTGCGATTGTCTTACATGAAAGTAGAAAGATATCGAAATTACACGAACAATCTAAATTTAAAATTAAATTCACCAATCCTCGACATAAATTCAAACAATGATCTTTATTTAAATTATTATTTAAATTACTTGTATTCGGAGTCGAAAATTTTTCCTCTCGCGGTGTTTTCTTACTATCCAAGTACTGTTTAAAACGTTTACTATCACAATTCGTCGTCGAACTCGTCGAATATTGTTTAATTTTCTTAAAAAAATGCTCATGTTGTTTTAACGCTTGCTCTAGCTTCATTGTTAAATGTACCGCATGCGTTGACATCGCTGATAACGCATGTGTGGATGCATTAACCGCTTTTTGTGTATAATCAAGATTATCTAATTGCTGTTTGTAATGTAAGAATCGATTATGTAATTTTTTACGATAACCATCAGCAACCATATTTGTTGAATTCATTCGTTGTGAATTTTGTTGTGAATATTTTTGTGTTGATTCCACTGTTAACCAATCCCAACGTGAACTAATAATCAATCCCGTAGAACCATCGAATTTAATCGAATCCAAACTAAGTGTTAAATATAATAAAAACCAACCGATTAATGTTAAATCAGTTTTCGATGCTAACAATAAACCACCGCCACCATCATGATGACCTGGTGAATTCTTATTAAATGATTGTAATAAATAACATAAACTAAATAGAATTGGATCGAGAATTATTGAACGATTAATATTCGTCGTCGATGATAGCAATGTTTTTCGACATAGATAAACAAATAGAATAAAAATACGATCTTGTGGGAATATATCACGATTTTGTTGTGAATATAAAGTATAAAATGTATCATTTAAAAACTTCCCCCACCATGGTTGAGATCCACACATTCGTATCAATAGGGTAACAACACTTAACTGGATTTTTACGTTGTGAGCGGGAACACAAAGATAATAAAATAGCTCTTGACTCATTTCATAATTAAAATATTGAAATAATTGTGTTGGAACTTGTGGTAAATTATCGTTCATTTCGTAAACAATTGTTAAAATAATTTCTAATAAATTCTCACTAATTTTAATTAATTTATCTGTACTTGCAATCGATAAACTATCGTCCTCTGACGATGATGTCCAGGTTGTATTATTTAAACGTTTAATAATATTTCGTACAATATTCAACTGTTGTTGATAATTAACGCATTCATTATAAATATTTAAAATTTTATTTGTTTCCTGGAAATTATTGTTATTTGTAACTCCTGCACCACCACCAGATGATACCATTTTAAATTTATCTGATTTAATTTTAAGATAATTATACATATTGTTATCATCATCGATTAATAAATATGGATCTAATAAATCTCGAAGTTTCGAACAGGATAATGTATAACGACAGTTGATATCTTCTAATAATTGTAGAAGATAATTATTTTGAATATTGATTTCATATTGATCGGGGATGATGGAATTACATTCTTCGACAACATCTTCTGGAAGTACAATCATATGTCCATAAAAATTCCCAATTGGAATTTTACAACGAGTTGTAGACATGCCATAACGTCCAATTATCGTGATTTTCATGTATCGACACAGCGGAGACGGTTGTAAATCGCTTAAAACGAGATTCTTGCTACCGATATCCGAACTAACAACTAAACGTACACTATCGATATCTTCGCTATGTAACCAGACATCGATACACAACGAAACTAAATCACTACAAGCTGGTATAAGTAAATCTGTTAATAATATAGGAGCACCAAAGTCTAGGGTAACATAACGTCGAGCTCCCGAATGCATTCGTTCGATTACAAGTATATGTTGGGCTGGAGTTAATAACAACTGTTGCCAAGCTATGGGAGTATGATTGTTGTATTTCTTTTCACTAAGTGGTGGTGGCGGTGGTGGTGGTGGTTTTGGTTTGGTTGATGGTTGTTGTGTTGTAGATGATGGTTGGGTTATTGTGGAGGTTTGTTGTTGATTTGTCCATGGATTTAATGAATTCATGTTAAAAACGATTGAAGATGATTCGATTGTATCATCATCTGTCGCAGAGGATGATGTGTATTTTGATTCAAATGGAGCTAATAATTTATTTAGACCAAGAGAATCCGATGTATCAACAGATGTTTTTGTATTTAATAGATTCTTATCAATCACATCATTGATATAAACAATTTGTCCATCTTCTTGTTCGATTTTTAATTTAGAAAGAAACTGCAAAAGTAAAAAATTAAAATGAGAATACTTTCATTGGAACAAAAAATTTTCAGTTCTACAAATACAAATCTGGGTACCGAGCCACTCTGGCGATAAAAAGAATGAAGCAGTAGACTCATTGGTACGAGAAGGGTAGTATCAAACGTCCCTTTCACCTGGACCTCTCATTCCCATAGAAAAATACTCTGCAATTTACCGAATCAAGGAATGGTTACGACAAGCCCATTTTGATTACTGGGACTTTGTTCAGGGTATGCGATAGGCCACAGGTAGAATTGTACTCGCCTCAATCGAGAGCACAGTTGAATTGGGGGCTTGTATGGAGGACGATGAAAAACCTCTACACGGGTTATTTGCACCTGCAGCAATCTGGTTATAAAAATGAATATACAAAAATATTCTATGCAATTTTTTCTAACAGTTTTTTCGATATCTCTAACCATCTCTAACACTAGGCAAAATATTAAGAATCGGTCCTATTTGCCCTAATTTGCAGTAGGCTAAATTTAAAGTCAAGTATCTTAAAAAATATGACTGGAAAATTTCAAATCGATATTCCTATAAATAACGAAAAACAAGAGGGTGTCTTCATCTTAAATGCGACATACTATAGTGTTAAAATGGTCCACCTTGTATATATGTGCGGCTTCTTAGATACTAAATGATATGGAAAAAAAACGGAATTACTTACTTTTGACAATTTCTGTGGTCCAATTGATAAATCATCATTTAATTTTGGAAATGATGAATTAAAAAACTCATCATTGATATATTTAGAGAATGTATTATTGCTATCAACACCACTAGCCGACGCAGACGACGTTGAATTCGTTACTTTATTCGATACATACATATTAGCAGCAGCGGCCGCTGCAGCTGCAGCAGCTGTTGTGTTACCATTTAACAAAGTTGTTGAATTCAATGTAGTTTGATTGGAATTATTATTTTCAATTAATTTCTCAATACGTGTCCCTTCTGATGCGGATGCACACACATAATGTAATGGTTCCGTTTCAAGTAAACCTTTTAGATAATTATTGGTAATTAAACCACGACATTTTGTTATACCGTTATTAGTATTATTTGAAGCAATTCCATTGGTTCCTGGAGATGTTGTACCAGATGAATTTTTATTATTTTCTTGTAGCGTTGTTGTGTGATTGTTATTGTTTGAGGAACCTGTTTGAGAAATTGAATCCTATTCAATTATATTCCTTAATAATTACCACCCTTCCCTCCCAACTTGGATAATAATAAATAAACTTACCAGAGATAAAAAATAAATTTTTAATATCAAATTGATCGGTTGTAGAATTAACAGCATGTACACCATTAATACCAGTTGCTCCATTACCAACTAAACAACTACCTCCACTACCATTATTATTATTATTGTTGGATGATGACGATGCTTGTGGAAATAAATCACCAGTGACAACTGTAGCAAATGTTACTGGATAGCTACTTGATTTATGAAATACCGGTGGTTCAATATCTAAAAGTTCTGGTTCGAATGGCATACCATATAAACCAAATCTGTACAACAAAATGATCATTTCAATCAATAGATGAATGGGGGTGTAGATGTGCTCAACTCCCTTCATCCATCGCGTGAAATTTCCACTATGGACGAAGAGTTAAATCTGAGCCAGTGAAAATGAATAAAGACTTACCTGCTTCGTAATAGCTGATGATATGGATTCGAGCGTGTTTGTAATTGTTTAGCTATCTTACAAACCAATGATAAACATTCCAACGCTAACGTGTATGTACTCTTGATTGTAATTGTTTGAACGGTAATTACATGTTGTAACAACATCGTGTACCAACGTAACGCTGATGATGATTGTATATGTCCTAATGCATTCGATGCACGTAACAATGATAACAATACAGCGGTATCAAACTCTTGTGATATTAATGGATTTAACATTGCTCGACCATTGCTACAATCAACAAAAAATTTATTTATTCAGATTGTTATTACGTAAAGGGGGTGTGGGGAGAATCATTTTCAGTAATGGTAGACAAAACCCCGCCCTTTATGTTCGCCCTTTTCCAATAAGGTATTATCGTTAGTCAGAAATAAATCATGAAATTTAAAAAAAGTTAAAATTTATGTAAAAATAAATTTAAATATTCTAATTTTGAGTCATAAAAGCACATTTTTCTTTTATAATATTAAAATTAAAAATCGTAATTTTTAAACTGTATATCACGTGATCTAAAACGCGGGCAAGCCCTTCTGTGATCTCATAGCGGTATGAGTCATAGACCATCAGTTAGTTCAGTGTAGACAGCTGGGTATAATATATCCATAGATAATAAGTATTTATATTTATTATAATCAGATGTCTATGAATATATCTGTCAAACTTATTTGAATTGTTTCGTATAGTGATACCCATATTACGTCATCAAATTGGATGCCCGCGTTTTTGAAAGTTTAAAAAGGTTTAAAATTTAATTTAAGTTTTTGGCAAGAAAGCGTGTGTATTTTTCCGAAACAAATTTTTGGTGGCTTTTTATTAACAAAATCAACATTTTGAAGTACTTTTATTATTTTTGATACTTTGAACTAATACTTACTCAATACAAATAATAAGTAATGTTGTTAATTTATGTGCAATAGTTCTCGTTCCATAAATAATACATGATAATATTAATTGATGTAAATGTTGTTTAATATGATGTAATAATGTTACACCTAATTCTGATTTAAAATATCCTAAACGTAATGTACTAATCCATTTTAATATATCCAAACTTAATGATTGTATTAAACGTTTATTATTATTATTATTATTAGTATTGGTATTGTTGTTGTTGGAACTGTTTTTAGAACCACTTTGTTGTTGTTTTAATTGTTCATCTGTATTTGTTTTATTACAACATGCAGCTTCACATAATAATGTTATTAAATGATTTGATTCTAATAAAACAATCCGTTGTTGTCTGAAACAAAAATAATAAAAAAAAGAGTTCAATTCGTATCTAAATTTTAAAATTTTATCTTATTAGTCTGGCGTGGTCTTTGATTACTGATTTAATTAAGTGCGATCTAACGTCAAAGGTAGCACAGGACTGCCGTACGTCCTTAAATGAGCTGGCGGTACAAATGAATGTAAACCTGATATGAGTACCGGGACACAGGGACATTAAAGGAAATTGTGAGGCCGACCAGCTTGCCAGAAACGGCACAATGCTGCCAGACACAAGCATCAATAAATACCCGGGAGTTCCATTTGCGAACTGCAAGTTACTCCTGAAAGAAGATATTCTGAAAAAGGCCAATCTTAGATGGAGGGAAGAACGTACTTGTGGTACTACAAGACAGATATGGTCTGAGTACAATCGCAGGCGTTCCGAAGTTCTCATATCACTTCCAAGAGCCTCTGTTCGCAAAATTGTTGCGGCTATCACAGGACACTGGCTGGGCGGCAAGCATGCTGAACGCTTAGGCCTAACAGTGTATCACAACTACTGCAGGAGCTGTCACAGTGGTAACGAGGAGGAGACAATGTCTCATCTTCTCTGTCACTGCCCAGCTCTTGTTATGAGGAGATGGACTTACTTGAGCCAGCCTCTCTTTGACGACCTCTCCGACCTAAAGTCAGTCGACGTCAAAGCCCTCCTGCTGTTCTTAAACAGCTCCAAATGGTTCATGGAGTAGTGGCCAGGGATGGGCCAACCCATTCTAAGTGTGTCCCACCCCAGGACAACCACTCTTTATAAAAATTTATAAAAATTAGCTTACCTTTCATTTGGTAATGAAGTTTGTTTCATTGTACGAATTGAAAATGATATTTCATGTAACCAATCGCATCCAATATACGATTCCATTACTTTTCGATGTGTCGTTGAATTTGTCAAGCGATCACTTAATGAAGACACAGAACCTGTTTACAAAAAAAAAAAAAAAAAAAAAACGTGACAATTCAATAATTCCCGTTTTTTCCGAGCCATCGTTATTGAATGTTTTTACTTACCAATAATCTTATCACTTAATTTATCTTTGGTCGTACTATTCAACGTTGTACTTCGTTCTCCATTCCCACTACTATTCGTCGTATTATTTGAATGTATATCTTTTGATGGATCTAACAATGCTTTAATATGTATTAACAATGTCCTCCCACGTGCTTTTAATAATTTCGGACTAGTTAAAGTGACTGTACCATTATGTTCGGTTAAATCCAAACATGACGACAATGTAACTGGTCCCGCTAGGATATCAACATTATGAGTTTGTAGATATTCATCGGTTAATACAGGATTTTGTATTGTTTGACCAGCACCACCAGGTGTTGTTGAAGATGATGATGATGTTGTCGTTGTCGTCGTTGTTGTATTAGATACTCGTGATAGTGGTGAGTTTGTAGTTTTTGTTTTTGTATTACTTGGGTTTGTACCACCTTCTTCTTGATTTGTTTCACTGTCACGATCGTAGAAAAATTCGATACTATCGTCGACAGGTGTTAACGGTGACAATGTGAATAATTTACGTTTTGTTTTGATTTTTTTGTGTCCAATTCCAGATGCATGTTGTTTTAGTAACGTCACCTATAAAATAATCATTAATTACCATTTTCAAAAACAAATTAAAAAAGTTATCATAAAAAAATAGGCGAGAGAATATACAACGTGTCAATTTAATATACAGAGTGTCTTTTTTAAGTTCATATGCTTTAAGCTCGATAAATAAATTGAATCGAGGAAAATGTTTTAAAAGAAAAATGTTAATTTCAAAGGCGCACATCTTATATCGGCATCGAATTCGATTAAAGTTTTCACTTTAAATTAAAACCTCATTTTGATTTATATCTGACAAACATTAAATGAACGCTTTAAATTAGACAGTTATAAATACACAAACAGATCAGGAGAAGATAAGAAGGTTCAAACGGAAAATAATCAGAAGAATCTATGGAGCGGTACAAATTAATGAGACAGAATGGCGTATCCAGAACAACAGCTAGATATTAGAAATCCTGGACGGTGAAGATACTGTTAAGTTCATTAAATCCCAAAGACTTCGTTGGTTTGGGCACGTCCAGAGAATGAAAGACGCCAGGATGCCGAAAAAGATACTTAACGCCAAGATCTATGCTACCAGGAAGAGAGGAAGACCAAGGCTCAGATGGATGGGCCAGATGCTGGATGATTTGAGGACAATGCGAGTCACTGGATGGGGAACCAAGACCCAGGACCGAAACGTCTGGAGGCGCATTGTGGAGGAGGCCAAGGCCCACGTCGGGCTGTAGCGCTTATTGTTGTTGTTGAAATACGGAAATATTTTTTGTTTGAGACTTTTTTTGTAAACTGAATAGACAGTAATTGATAGAGAAAAGCGACCATTTTGTGCGTTTGTTCATTTAATTCGAACAAAAATTGTCTTTATAGAAAAAACAAACCACTTTTATTGGATTTGGTGCCTGGATGACTGAGCCTCTAAAAAGATAAATTTTATCAATAATATAAGAACCGTCTAAAATGTCTCCATACAAATACCAATTTGAATGTCCCGGTAATATACTCACGCAGCTCTATATCAACCAAAACTGACAAAGCCACATTTTTGATTGTAAACTTACCTGTATATTTGGTAATGATGGACATGGCTGATGTAATGAGAATTGTAAATCTACATGTCCAATACATGCACTCCATGGTAATGTTAATTCTATAACATGTTCATCCCATGTCGTTGAATCCGTTTGTAAACGCCATATTCGATTTGTATGTTGTTGATTTATATCATTTGTATTCTAAAATATATATAATTAAGGAAATACAAGGTGTTCTAAAAGTAATCTCTCAAATAATATTATTATTTACCTGCATATGTTGTGTAGATTTTCGTTGACATTGTTGCATTTCACTCCAACATGTTGGTAATACCGCACAATATGTAGCACAAGTTGTATCAAATTCACAAAAATAATGTAACAATTTTAATTCTTTAACTGTTAATGTTGTACGACAATTTAACATCTCACTGAAACATAAATTTCATTAAATTTAATGTTTAAATCACATACGCCACGCTAAAATTAGCATTTTGAAATACAAACAAACAAAATTATTTGAAAGCTGGACTTACTTAAATTTCGCAACATCACCAGTTTTGGATGCAATCAATAACAATGTCTCACTATCCATTTTCTCCTGTGGATATGTTGGATATGGTGGTGGCTGCTGACCACCATTACTATTATTTGATGCAGGTACTTCTGAAGATGATGAATTTCGTTGTTGAGAATCAATAGTTGATGTACAATTAACACTAGCTCTTTGTTGTTGTTGTTGATCTCGATTTAATCCATCAATATTATCTTGAATACTATTATCGTTAACATTGACATCACCAGACGATGATAATGGTTTTGTGGATGTTATCGTAGAATTGTTATTAGTTATATATTCATCATCGTCCTTTTCTTCAATAAATTCCGTATCATGACCCATAATTGCATAGAAATGTAATGGACCAGATTCCGTTGATACGCATAATCGTTCCAAACCTTTAAATACAAGTTTTACACTTTTATTTTTGGAGTTTACTTCTTTTTACAGCACCGGATATGAAATAAATATCGAGGAGTAAAATCTAGTGATCGAATTGACGCCTGATTTGGGAACCGAGCCACTCTGGCGTTAAATGGAACCAAACAGCGAGTTCGTTAAGACGAGAGGGGTCGTCTCAAACACCCCTTTCAAGTGAGCCTGCCAAGATACTCCCTAATCGGACACTGCCTCATCTACCACCTCCATAATTTAAATGAAAAACAATACTTACTATTACAATAAGTTAACGATACATATCGTGCTCCAGGAGTTTTTGCCTCAGAAACAATACTCAACGTAGACAAGTCCAATAATCGAACACATCCATCCACACATACCATAGCAGCTAAACCATTTATTTGTGATTGAGCCGCATTCATAGAACCACCTGTAGATGGTGCACCAGGTGCTTGTGATATTGTAAAATGATTGGTATCATGACCATCAAAACATTGTGGTAAAATAATTAATTCCTCTGGTTCCTCCATACTTAATAATTCTTTACGTAAGATTGGTACTTCATCAATTTTAACTAAATCACCACGTGGTGTTGACGAAGTTGCCGTAAAATTTAATGAATATATCAATAAAATACATTTACCATCAATTAATTGTTTTTCATTAACATTACGTAAGATTACTAAAATATGACTCCCAGTACTTTTGATAGGGATAATTTCGACGATTTCTAGATTCTCATCGTCGACATCGATTCGTATACATTGGACAGCATGTGAATAGGTTAATAACTTTTGTTCCCCTTTTAATTTCATCTCTGTGATATGATCGGAGATATATTTTTGATGTGGTTGTGTCGTTGTTGCTTCTTCATCGTAATCATCTTCAACGGGGGTTCGACTATCATCATCTTCTTCATCGTCATCATCTAATAATTGATCATCTCCTCCACCGTTTGTAAAAGTGTAGTCAATGTAAGTGGTATCTAATAAATCGTCATCGTTACATATTCTTGGACCATTACCATGTGAATCTCCAGGTGGACCTAACGGAACACACATTTTTTAGATGTAATTATTATTATTTATTTTAAGCAGCCCTAAGACTTCTTTCTAAGGGCCAGAGAAGTATCTGGTGCAGGAGTTTATGGACATAGAATAAAGAAATCGATTTCTTTTGGTCAATATGTGACTGTTTCTTAATCGTCATTCTGAAAGGTGTCTAGATCTGTCCTTGATCAGCATCTCTTCATATAGTCAGACCACACTTCGGGCCAACATACCATCTATTGTTTGAAACTGACAATAAATTGACGGACATAGCATACCTTACTTAAATTTATAAGTAAACAAAAAGGTAAACGATATCTTACCTGGACATAGTGATTTCACATCACTCATTGTAAATTTATCGTCAGGTGGTAAAAATATTTTATCATCTGACGTTGGTATCAAATTCTGATAGCTCTTCGGTGAAAGATCATTACAAACAACAAAAGGTTCAGTAGTTTCTTTTGTTTTATCCTCGATGTCACATATTTTCGTCGTTAGAATATCATTACACTGTTTAATTAGATATTCATATGGAGTTGAATCACCAGCTACTGCTGGTGATGATGTAGTTGTACCACCACCTGTTGCAATGATTTGTTCTGGTGATGAAGCACTCGCTGCTGATTTATATTGAAAATCGTAAACAACTAAATATAAAGATTTGTTCGGTTTTGTTGTATCTTGATCACTAGGTGATGTAGTAGCCGCCGTAGATGATGAATGTACTACAGTGATACCGCATATTATTGATGGACGTAATTTCGATACATTTTTTGTTTGTATTGATGTGGAGTTATTGATAATATTTTTATCGTGTGATGATGTTGTTTTCGTGTTTCCTCCACGTGAATTTCGTGTTAGTTTATCACCGACCACACATAGAGATGTTAACGTTATGTTATCTGAAATTTAAAATATTCATTTTATTCCAAAAATACAAATATTCGAAGAAATAAAGTACACACACATCCCTTTTTTTTTTAGTTCGAGTGTTAGGAATAAGATCTTACCTCGTTTTAATAAAATATTATGTGAATTTTCTGTAGCGATGGTGGTTGTTGTCCCAGCTACACCCGTTGTTCCCACTTGTTGATTGGTTCCAGACGATGGTTGAATACTTGATGTAACAGCCGTAATTGTATCATATTGTGTGACATAAAAACAATGCGTTCGCTTTAATTTTCCACTAATATTGTAAACCGTTACCATTCCATTTTTATGCCCAAACGCAATCATATCTTGTACATTTGTTTGCGATATAATTGTAACATCTGTACATGGTGGTGGTGATGATGATGTTTGATGATTTGACGATGTCGTCAATAGATTCGTAACATCTACAGCGGGTACCGTTGCATATGTAACAGATAATGGAACGTTTTGTGTGTATTCACCTTTAACGAATGGACAACTTGGTGAATGTCTTTCATGTTCACTCCATGGTTCATCTGTTCGTTCCCAACATACTAAACACACTGCACACGTGAAACACATTGCACGATCATCACCAGAACTATTTGGTTGATGGTAGAAACCAGCTTGTGCCATTTGTTCTGGTAATGCCCATTTGTAATCCATATGTGGCCATCTAAAAATCCAATATTCTTTTTAAAGGCTGTCACGTGACTAATCAATTAGGCAATTTGTATAACGTAAATGTAAAAAAACGCTCTAAAATATCGAAAAAGCGATAAAAACCAAAGTTTTCCTATGTTTTCTTTTTGGAAAGCGCCGTAAGGTAATGTTTTTTTTTTTTTTTTTGCATAAGCAGAATCTGTGATAAATTTTCGTTATAATGCAAATTTTTTGAAGCTCATGCGCGTAGGACAGACGATCAGATTAGTAAAAAAAAATCGATAAGTTAATTACACGCTAAAAAGTTTATATTTCAATAACCTGACGATTTACGCGTGACGCAAAGAAATGGAAAGCTTACAAAGTTGAAAAAAAACAAATTCCCGTGTTTTACACATTAAATAAATATAAAATATTACGTTACCTTGCAAATGTTTCACGTCGTTTCGCTTCACTGTACATTGCTGAACGATCACATTGTGTTGATGATGTTGTTAAACCAATGTTACGTTCACTGCGTGGCGCTAATTCTGATAATCGTTCACTAATCGCAGCAGCCACAGCCAATGCTGGTATATGACGATTTTGTCGTTTTAATTCGGTCACAACACGTAGCGCTACTGCACGTAATGTTGATAGTTTTAATTCCAAATACACGGTGTTCCACTGTATAAACAAATTTTTATTATTTTTTAACAATTAAGCAAAAATTATCTCTTTTAAACAAGTGAAAACAAACAATTGACTGAGTTAATTATTGAAATACCATGTATAGACAAAGTTGATTACACTCTCACATTATATACATGCTATATAATTATCAATATTTTTAGCGTTACAAACTTGGGACTATATTTGTGTATACTTACTTTTTGTGCTTTAATTCCGTTCCGTTGTTGACTTTGGGCCCGTGTAATTTTCTCGGTAATTTCATTTAATACTTCTGAATGTAAATCAGTGCATGTTAAGTCTATACTCTTTAAACTTTGTTGAAACATTAATGCCTGTAAAAGAAAATGTTTTTATGATTATTTAAAACAACAAAGTTCACTTTGTTCACCCATAGTCTAGAGCCAGGCGTTGCATTCGATCATCATATCGGACTTGTTTTCAATGAATATTCTTAAATATTAAGTTATGCAAGTTTTATTATTTAAAAAGTTAGATACGAACATAACAACACCCTTTGTCAAATACTACGACTAACCCTATGTATAAAATATATACAAGGTTGTTCAATATAATGTTACCACGTAAATGGGAAATATTTTATGTAAAGTGTGTCTTATTGTATGCTAGTACAAGTGAAGATTACGAAAATTAAAAAAAAACATAAGACAAATGCGAATTTTTCCTTGTAGCTCCCTCCAAACTGAACCGATTCTCTTGAAACATAGCTAAGAACACTCTTCGTTTAGGAGCTACAATGCCACAGACACACACTCATAGTGTTCAAACTTATAACACCCCTCTTTTTGCGTCGGGGGCTAAAAACATGGAAAAAATGAAATAAATGCCAGGCTTTAAGAATTTATAAACAAGTATCTGAGTCATTTAATGAATACCCGATGGCCTGGAAAGAAGTGGCTTGGCCATAATTTAAGGAAAACAATTGACGTAGTTGAGTCACTTTGGAATTGCATTCTCAAGGCGCCAGAAGAAAGGGTAGACTGAGAAACTTGAAGAATAACAGTAGAAAAGGAAGAGAAGGATTGAGGCAAGATCTGGCAAGAACTAAAGACTTCGGCTGGGAATAGAAACGAATTTATCAATAAGTATCTGAGTCATTTAATGAATATCTAGTAGTTAAATTTTGAAAAATATTGCAATAACGTTAAATTTGACTAGAAATTTGAAAATTATGGCACAAAATTAGTGGGATTACATACTTGGTTCATTAAAATAAGATAAAATTTGAGTGTGATAGAGCAAAATACATTTTTTTGGATTTTAGTGACGTCATAGAGTATAAAAAATCAATTTTTTGGATATCTTGGCCAAAATTTGTTCGATTTGAATGAAATTTTTTTTGAAACATACTAATTTTGGGTCGTATTTTCCATTTTTCTTGTTAGTATGTCGCTTATATCATTCCTTGAGTCAAATGAGGAAACAACGGTAGTTAAATTTTGAAAAATACTGCAATAACGTTAAATTTGACTAGAAATTTGAAAATTATGGCCCAAAATTAGTGGGATTACATACTTGGTTTATTAAAATAGGATAAAATTTGGGTGTGATAGAGCAAAATCAAATTCTTTGAATTTTAGTGACGTCATAAAGTATAAAAAATCAATTTTTTGGATATCTTGGCCAAATTTTGTTCAATTTGAATGAATTTTTTTTTTAATCATACTAATTTTGGGTCGTATTTTCCGTTTTTCTTGTTACTATGTCGCTTATATCACTCCTTGAGCCTTTAAGGAAACAAAAGTAGTTAAATTTTGAAAAGTATTGCAATAACGTTACATTTGACTAAAATTTTGAAAAGTATGGCCCAAAATTAGTGGAATTACATACTTGGTTTGTTAAAATAGGATGAAATTTGCGTTTGATAGAGCAAAATCCTTCAAATCGTTAAATCATAAATTTTTCTCGCTCATCGACGCAATTACAGCAGAATGTTAGATATTAAAAAGAGAAAAAAAGGTGACTTACCTCAGACAAGAGTAATTCTAGCTTAACAACGTCATCGCTACATTTTAAACGGCGCTGTAATATTGTGTCCAATAATAAAACGCCGTTGTAATCTGATCGCATTCCAATTCCATGTCCATCGGTGAATAAGATTTTATTTTGATCTTCTAGGTAACGACATTTTATATTTGCATTCGAACCAGCTGTGAAAAGAGAAATTCACTTTTCAAAATGGAATAATGAGAATCTATTCTTGACGAACTGCCCTTGATAAAATTTCAAGGCCAATTTATTTAAATTAAATTTGTACTTTGAAATTCATTTAAGAACAGCTAAAGGACCTAGAATAAAAGAATCGATTCTTCTTGGGTCTATATGCGACGATTTTCAAACAGAAATTCATATTTCAGATAATCAGGCCTAATTTTTGTCCCCGAGACTGAATAACACAGTCAAGGCTAACGACAGGAGTTGTCTGAAACGGCTCTTTCTCCTCAGCTTGTCATTCCTACAGTAAGGAATGGCTACGACAAATCCACCCATCTTTGCATGCAAAATGCCAAGCGGCGCCGTTCTCAATTTAAATTTTGGACAAAAACTATAAAATAATCTTTATTCTCGTCAGTAACGAATTTTCGGCAAAACCCGTACTCTTTTTGTTCAAACATTTCGAAAATGGTGAAGTTTGGGATAAATTGTCAAGGATCCAAAAATGTTTTTTAAATCTTAAATAAAGAAAATGTATTGCCCGGAAGTAGGGAATTTCTGCCCCACTTTTTGTGCGTAAATCGAAAAAGCACAAGTTCACAAGAATATGATTTTATTGAATACACTCAGACAAACATTTTCCAAAAATCCACTGACAACCAGGAGTTGATTCCTGAGTCAAATGCCTCATTTCCTCGATTAGGTGTGTTTTTTAACCTTAAAAAAATTTTGTTAAAGAGCCTTGGTATGGTATGGTATGGAGGTTAGCGGGCCATGCTCGAGCATCGCGCCTCGAAGCAATGATTCAGAGCACTTAGCCAAATAGACCCTTGTACTCTATCCCCGCTACATTTTTCAGTGGCTATTATAACCAACGGATGTATTGAAACCCAGGATTTGCCTAGCGCTGAGTTTCTTAATTTCTTCTGGTTCGATTATGTCCGGACCAAACCATTTCCTTCGCTGCTGTATGAGCGCCGGACAGTAACAGAGAAAGTGGATCGATGTTTCTTCTGAATTTTCTCCGCAACTGTCACACGCAGGAGATTGTCTTTTTCCAATCTGATGTTGGAACTTGTTCAGGTTATCATGCCCTGTAAGTAACTCTACGATGACTCTAATATCAGCTTTGGTTAGTTTCAAGATCTCCTCGGCGCTGTTACCGAGCGAGTTTCCTTCACTCAACAGGCTTTTCAGGTTAAAGGGCCTTAATAACTTTTAAAAGCTTTGACAATTTTTGAAAACTTCTAATATTTTTTTTTTTTTTTAGTTAGATCTAGAAAATTTTCTAGCAATATATTTCAGAAATTAATAAAACATTAAGAATTCCTGTTCAAGGCTCATGACGTCTTAATATTTTTTTCAGAAATTTTTTGTTTACATATCGAAACCCTTTCAAATATGTTTACGAAATTATGACAGCTCCTATTTAAGAATACGCCTTAATCAAATTACTAGGGGATTTCCCACAAATGATTCACAATTGATAAGAACTCACGGAAATAATTTCTACAACGGAGATAAGTTTAAACTCAAAAAAAAAAAAACACTTTAAAGTGCCGAAAACAGGCGTTAAAAGAATTAAAACAATAAAAATACAATGACATGTCGTCTATTCGAGGATAGTTATCTGCGAGAAACCTTTCGAGATGAATAAATTTTGGCGAAATCATTGAAATTTAACAGCATAATAAAAAAATATAACCAAAATTACGTACCAGAAAGATTACTTGTTTGCAAAATAAAGCCAGAATTCACATCCAAAACATGTACACTGCCATTCCGTGTAATAACAAGAATGATATTTAATGCAGGATGATAAACAATATTTTTCGTTGTTAAATCAACATTTAAATAACCATCTTCTTTGAGTGACCACAATTCTTGAGCCATTTTGCTAGCACATTTGTCGATCCGCCATTGATATTGGCTGGGATAAAGAGTTTGATAATACAAAAAAAAACACACAATTCAATGTAATTCACACACTTTTTAGAAAATTGTAATGAAGAATAACAAAAATAAATAAAATTCGAGTTTTTCGATTTTAAAATTGTCTCAATTTTTATTCACGTATACATTTGGTTATAATAACACTTTAATAATTTTTCTATGAGTTTGTGAAAAAGTTTTTTTTTTTTTTTAAGGGTAAGCAACATCAAAAAAGATCTTATATTTTTCTAACGCTAACGGTCTCTAGTGGATATTTTTTGAACATACATAAAATAATGAAAGTGACATCTATATAATTTTGTTTAAAACTACACGCATACTGTGTAAAATACTTTGACATTATAATACCTAGACTGAGCATCACTTATCTTTCTGTACAGTGAAAGGTGTGCCAAAAACTGAGGTAATTGCTTGGGTCAGCTAAGGATATTTATCAAAAAATATACATTGACTACAAGTGAAAACAAACAATTGACTGAGTTAATTGTTGAAATACCATGTATAGACAGTTTTGATGACGCAATCGTTTGTTTTTTGGCGTCACGTAAATAAAGAAAGATTTCCACTCTTAAATAGCCACACACACATGTAACTGATATTCCCATATCAATACATACTACAAAATTTTCACCTAATTAGCGCCCTCGTGGGTAAACAGTGATGTTTACAAGAAAATATTTCAAACAAAAGTTGTTTATTTTTTTATAAGGAACATTTTTTACATTTAAACATTTGTTCTATCTCTAACGGTTTACAAAAAATGGGTCCTACGGATCCAAGACCCAATTGACTCATTTTACATTTACAAACTCGACCTCACTTTTTACGTCTTAAGCACACTGTAAAAATTTCAGCTTGATATCTCTTTTCGTTTTTGAGTAATCGTAATGACAGATGGACAGACGACAGGTAGTCAGACAGACAGACATACGTCTATCTGACAATACGATAACTCAAAAACGAAAAAAGATAACAAGTTTTGGTCTTGGATCCATTTTGTAAACCGTAAGAAAAAATTTTAATTGTAAAAGTTATTCCTTATAGAAAATAAACAACTTTTGTTCGAAACATTTTTTCGCAAAGATCATTGTTTATTTGTGAAGGTGAAAATTAGGTCAAAACTTTGATGTTCATTTTTTCCAAAACTGTAAATGGACATAATTCTTTTCAGTTAAGTGGATTCTTAATTTGACGCTCAAAGCTAACGTTGATGACGCTTGACGCTGAACTTGAGCGTCAAATTAGGTCACGTGGTCAGTTTAGGTCGTGCTGCCATCTGGGCGGGAAAAAAATTTCGTTATGGATTACTAAACTATTTTGTTTTTTGTCGAGTTCAATATAGTTAGCGTGGAATATTAATAAAATTTATTAAATCATATATCAAAAAATTGCTCTCTAAATGCTCCATCAGATTCCAAAATTGCTCCAATTATTAAATTATCAATTAATTAAATATTTGCAATTAAAAATACAAAATTTTATTTTCCAATATCTCAGTAAATTGATAGTTTTTCCTAACGTTTTTGCTATCAATAAATTGCTCCCGTTTATTTCTTTCGGGATATAACAATAACGATTTATAAATATCTATTATTTTTGCATAATTAATTAAAATTAATAATTGCAATTCAAACAGGTATGTGATGACGTCATTCACAAGGGGAATGTCATAAACTGGGGGGAGCGGGAAGGGAAAGAAAAACAAAAAAGAAATAATAATAGAAAGTAAATAATTAGATGTATCAGTGAAAAATATCAAAAAATTGCTCCGTAAATACTCTTTCAGATTCCAAAGTTGCTCCAGTCATATGATTAATATGTAATTAAATATTTTCAATTAAAAATACAAAATTTTACATACACAAGGGGAATGGGGGGAAACATGAACATATATTACGATAGATTGTAGTTATTATCTATGGTTATGATATTTGTTTTATTTAATTAAATATTAAAAGAAAATAAACAATCATATGTATCAGCGGAAAGTATCAAAAAATTGCTCCGTAAATACTCTTTCAGATTCCAAAGTTGCTCCAGTTATATAATTAATATGTAATTAAATATTTTCAATTAAAAATACAAAATTTTACATACACAAGGGGAATGGGGGGAAACATGAAAATATATAACAATAGATTGTAGTTATGATCTATGGTTATGGTATTTGTTTTATTTAATTAAATATTAAAATGACTTGAGATATCACAATTTTTTATTCTACATTTTTCTTAGGAAAAAAAATTTTCGACAATTTTTGTTTGAACCTTTTTTTCATCCAGTTGGTTGTTGAAATATTGGCCAAAAACCGTTTTTTATGTATATATAGCGTTAATTATATCAACTTTGGCACTTCCGAGACTTTGAATAAGTTCTCACAAAAGCATTATTATTATTTTGAGCGGGCCAAAATGTAAAAAAATATAAAATGTAATTAATATGTGCAATCTGTTTGTTTATTAATAATATGTTTATTTGTTTTCACTTAATATGTACATAAATAATTTACTTCTAAAATTTATTTTCAATAGATTTATATAATATTATTTCCACCTTTAATTTATTTGATAAAACATTGAAAATCCATAAAAAGTGCTCGGTCAGCTTTTCCGTAAGTGTTTTGACGAATCAGTATTTTCATAACTGAAAAAAGTAATAATAATAAAAATTAAAACTAATTCTACGCAATAAAACATACTAACGATAGAAAGCATGAGAAATTAGTAATTACAATGCCTTGGTCAGATATTTCCATAGGTTTCCATTCAACATTCGGGTTAATAGGTACATCGGCGAGTTATAGGAATTGTCCGGATTCAATATCATCTCGATGATTGATCTCTTTTTAGAAATATAATTTTAGTCCAACTGCTTGCCAATATTTGTATCTGAAAACTGAAAATTCAACAATATAATTATATATAAATAAAATAAAAGTTTATAAACAAATAACCTAAGACGTCGATAATTTATGTAAACAAATAAAGGTTTGTCGACTCACCTTTTACAACCATCTTTACAATAAATAATTATTCTTCAAGTAACTTATTGAAACATTATTTAAATTAAAAATGTTTTAATGAAAATACAACGGCGAATAAAAATGATATAATTAACCTCAAAAAAAAAATTAAATAAACAAATATCACAGCCATAGATAATAACTACAATCCATCGTTATATATTTTCATGTTTCCCCCCATTCCCCTTGTGTATGTAAAATTTTGTATTTTTAATTGAAAATATTTAATTACATATTAATTATATAACTGGAGCAACTTTGGAATCTGAAAGAGTATTTACGGAGCAATTTTTTGATACTTTCCGCTGATACATATGATTGTTTATTTTCTTTTAATATTTAATTAAATAAAACAAATATCATAACCATAGATAATAACTACAATCTATCGGAATATATGTTCATGTTTCCCCCCATTCCCCTTGTGTATGTAAAATTTTGTATTTTTAATTGAAAATATTTAATTACATATTAATTATATAACTGGAGCAACTTTGGAATCTGAAAGAGTATTTACGGAGCAATTTTTTGATACTTTCCGCTGATACATATGATTGTTTATTTTCTTTTAATATTTAATTAAATAAAACAAATATCAAAACCATAGATAATAACTACAATCTATCGTAATATATGTTCATGTTTCCCCCCATTCCCCTTGTGTATGTAAAATTTTGTATTTTTAATTGAAAATATTTAATTACATATTAATTATATAACTGGAGCAACTTTGGAATCTGAAAGAGTATTTACGGAGCAATTTTTTGATACTTTCCGCTGATACATATGATTGTTTATTTTCTTTTAATATTTAATTAAATAAAACAAATATCATAACCATAGATAATAACTACAATCTATCGTAATATATGTTCATGTTTCCCCCCATTCCCCTTGTGTATGTAAAATTTTGTATTTTTAATTGAAAATATTTAATTACATATTAATTATATAACTGGAGCAACTTTGGAATCTGAAAGAGTATTTACGGACCAATTTTTTGATACTTTCCGCTGATACATATGATTGTTTATTTTCTTTTAATATTTAATTAAATAAAACAAATATCATAACCATAGATAATAACTACAATCTATCGGAATATATGTTCATGTTTCCCCCCATCCCCCTTGTGTATGTAAAATTTTGTATTTTTAATTGAAAATATTTAATTACATATTAATTATATAACTGGAGCAACTTTGGAATCTGAAAGAGTATTTACGGAGCAATTTTTTGATACTTTCCGCTGATACATATGATTGTTTATTTTCTTTTAATATTTAATTAAATAAAACAAATATCATAACCATAGATAATAACTACAATCTATTGTTATATATTTTCATGCTTCCCCCCATCCCCTTTGTGTATGTAAAATTTTGTATTTTTAATTGAAAATATTTAATTACATATTAATTATATGACTGGAGCAACTTTGGAATCTGAAAGAGTATTTACGGAGCAATTTTTTGATATTTTTCACTGATACATCTAATTATTTACTTTCTATTATTATTTCTTTTTTGTTTTTCTTTCCCTTCCCGCTCCCCCCAGTTTATGACATTCCCCTTGTGAATGACGTCATCACATACCTGTTTGAATTGCAATTATTAATTTTAATTAATTATGCAAAAATAATAGATATTTATAAATCGTTATTGTTATATCCCGAAAGAAATAAACGGGAGCAATTTATTGATAGCAAAAACGTTAGGAAAAACTATCAATTTACTGAAATATTGGAAAATAAAATTTTGTATTTTTAATTGCAAATATTTAATTAATTGATAATTTAATAATTGGAGCAATTTTGGAATCTGATGGAGCATTTAGAGAGCAATTTTTTGATATATGATTTAATAAATTTTATTAATATTCCACGCTAACTATATTGTGGTTTTTTGTCGCTCCTTTTTACAATTTGACTCTGGATATATTTCTATTTTTTTCTGGTAGGTGGATTCCTAATTTGACGTCAAAGCCAGCGTCAAGCGTCATCATGAAGTTACATCTTTTAAATTTGACGCTACACATAGTTCTATTTTTTTCAGCTAAACACTTAAAGCCAGCCTCAAGCGTCATTATGAACACCTTTACAAATTAAATATTGTTCTTTTTAATTAATAAAAATAATCTTTTAATTGATCTTTAAAGTTAAACCAAACATTTGAACCAAAATAACTCAACATTTATTATGCAATCATTTTGTTTGTCGATGTTTTGCTACCGACAAATTTATTTGACGTAACAAAAAAAAAATGGCCACGAAAATATTGAAAGCTTGTCATTTAATAACAAAATGTGCTCAAAATTTACCCAAAAATTATTTGCTCAGTCCCACAGGAAACACATTAATATTGAAAAACTGCACAAGAAATACCACAAGTTTTTTTAATAAATGTAAGTTGGGAAATCTTTCGCAAACATAACCTTTAAAACCCCCAAAAATTAAATCTAAAAATTTTTATGCACAGTGCCTGCTGAGCAAATTTGGAAAGGTGTAACATCTGTAAGTAATGCTGGTAAAAAGCGTGGTCGAGGAAAAGGTTCTAGTAAAAAAGTAGCAAAAAATTTAAATCGTGGCCAAGTAATTGGTGTCGGTAAAGCGAATATATTATGGCCAGGTTTATCCGCACCAATAATGCGTGGACGGGAGCTCGTGCAGCAACAAAAACTCCCTACCGATCCAGATTACGAGAATCGTTTAATTAAAATGCGTGACGAAATGGGTACATTTCGTCGCATCAAATTAAGTCCCATCGAACGTGGTTGGTCGGGTGCAAAATTACCAGGACGTAGTATAGGACCTCCAGATCCAATCGGTGAAGATACTTTTGAAGGATTTGATACAAAGGCGTTAGAAATGAAAATTGTATTTAATATGAAAGGAAATTTTGGACGGAAACGTCGTTTATCTGTACTGGCAGTGACTGGAAATGGGAATGGTGTAGCTGGTTTTGCATTGGGGAAAGCTGTTGATACAAAAGCTGCTATTCGTAAAGCGAGAAATCGTGCTGGACAAAAATTAATGTTTATTAATATTTATAAAAATCATACAGGTTAGGTTTTTTTCCCCTTATATTAAATCCCCAAATCGAAAAGAGGTATTATAGGTATTGGCGCTATATGTGTGTGTCTGTCTGTTTGTCGGTGGCATTCTAGCTCCTAAACGGGCGAACCGATTTTCATTTTATTGAGTGAAAAGTAATTTAATGGAGAGTGTTCTTAGCTATGTTTGAATTGCAAGGCGATGATCGAAAAAAGAGGTACTACACTACTCCATGAACCATTTGTAGCTGTTTAAGAACAGCAGGAGGGCTTTAACGTCGACTGACTTTAGGTCGGAGAGGTCGTCAAAGAAAGGCTGGCTCAAGTAAGTCCATCTCCTCATGACAAGAGCTGGGCAGTGAAAGAGAAGATGAGACATTGTCTCCTCCTCGTCACCACTGTGACAGCTCCTGCAGTAGTCGTGATACACTGCCAGGCCTAAGCGTTCAGCATGCTTGCAGCCCAGCCAGTGTTCTGTGATAGCCGCACCAACTTTGCGAACAGAGGCCCTTGAAAGTGAAATGAGAACTTCGAAACGCCGGAAAAAAAAGTTTAATTAAAAAAAAAATTATTTTTTCAGTTTATCATGATTTCTTTACTCAATTTGGTAAGACGAAAATCTTTGTGAGTAAAAAACCTGAAGGCCATGGATTAATTTGTCATCGAGCCATTAAAACAATCTGTGAAGTTGTGGGTATTAAAGATTTGTATGCGAAAGTTGAAGGCTCAACAAATTTACAACATGTTGTCAAAGCTTTCTTTTTGGGCTTATTAAAACAAGTAAGTATAATAACATCTCTTACCCGGAGACTTTTCGCCTTCGAGGGGATAGTTTGTTCTCAAGGAGGACACAGAGGACTTTTTGGTCTAGGTGCTAGGGATCCATTTGCGGGTACTCCTTTTATGTATTATTATTTTTGATTTCCAGAAAACACACCAAGAAATAGCAGAAGAGAAACGTTTGCATTTAGTTGAATTTAAAAAAGAAAATGATTATTATCCAGAAATAGTTGCATCACCAAGTACCGAATGTCGAAAAATCGATGAAATACCAACGGATGAAGTTCTAGATTTTACACAATATTGTTTAGATAATCGAATTGTATTAAAAAAGAAAAAATTACCACCGGCATACACCAAACAACCATCGTGGCAAATCTATTTAAAGAAACAGGAATATATACGAAATAAACCAATGGTACGACAGAATATTATGGCTGAATATGGTGAACTACGAAGTTTCTTAACTGATCAATATCCAGAGTGTAGACCATTTCGACCAGAAGTAGAATCAAAGGAAACAACAGAAGAAGAACTTAATCAATAATATTAGTTCTTGCTTATAAGATTCGATGTTGTTAATTAATTTTATTTTAATAAATTATAATTCATAGAGTTGTAAATCATTCTTGAAAATTACCTATCATTCGGGATGTTTTTAACCCCCGAGCTAAAAAAAGGGGTGCTATAAGTTTGACCACTATGGGTGTGTGTGCGTCTGTCTGTCTGTCTGTCTGTGGCATCGTAGCGCCTAAACGGATGAACCGATTTTGAATTTTTTTGTTTCGTTTGAAAGGTAATTTAATGGCGAGTGTTTTTAGCTTTATTTCAAGAACGAGTTTAAGGTTCCGTACCCGAAAGAACTAAAAAATTGGTGATGCTCATCAAAATCGGCTCTGTTTGGAAAAGGTTTATAGAACAGTGAATAGGCGGCAGGCACGCTGAACGATTAGGCCTGACCGTGTATCTCGATTATTGCAGGAGCTGTTACAGTGGAGAAAAAGGAGGTAATGAAGTCTTGCCTTTTCTTCTACTGTTTAGGTCTTCCCAAGAGAAGATGGACTTACTTGAGACAGTCTTCCTTTGATGACGTACCCTTACCCTTCCTTTAACTGACCAGTCCTTATGCCGCCTTTTCCCGATTCTTCCTTAAGTTTCCTTGAAACTAAAACAAACTACAGAAAACTCATCATACAATATTCCCCTCCGTCTTTTTACTATCCCTCCTTTGCTCTGACCATCTCCTAAGCCCTTGATCGTCCCTTACGCCAATTATGACTTCAAAAACAAATTTCTAGTAAAGAAAAATTATTTTTATATTAAATTTGGATAAAGGATCCCGGAAATTTGGATGGTTTGAAAGGACCCCGGACTCAATACATTGATTTTTGGTTTTAGGTATTTTTGATCATGCTAATAACAGTTCTTATGAACTGGGCCCTCAATAACCCTTCCCTTTCGAGCTACGGCCCTTCGAAGGTTATGGTAGACATAACCTTTAAGGGCCGTAACCCGAAAGAGGAGGGTTCTTGAGAGTTGTACCCATAAGAACTTTTGATCAGCATGATCGAAACTACCTTAATAGTTTAAACAAAATTTTTACCGAAACTAAAAATCAATATATTGTGCCCGGGATCCTTTGTGATAAAAGATTTTCTTTTAGCGAACACATATTTGACAATAAAGTTTAAGGCTGCTGAAGGCATTGGATATTTGGATTGTTAAATAAAAACTCGAATAAAATATAACTAAAAATAAAAATTTATTCCTTTTCAATGTAAAAAATAAAATATTCATATTAAATTACAATTAATAATAAAAAACTAAAAACAATACAAATTCTTAATTAAGTTAATTTTCTTCTAAATAATTAAACTAAATTAAATTAAACTGTTTCTTCGATTTTAAACATACGTTTTGGTATTTTAACTTCAATAGAATCATCCGTTTCTTGATTACCATCCGAATCATTCTCAGATTCATCCGATGTATTTATAAATAATAAATTATTTCGTTTATTTTTTTTTCGACGTTTCATTGAATTTTTAACATTTAATATATTCGACATGATATTTTCATTTTTATCCGTTTCATCTTTGATTGGATCCGCCGTTGTTGATTCTTTTAATAAAGTTTCTCGTTCTTCATCTAAAATTTAACCACACAAAAAAAACACGTGAAAATCAGAAATTTCTTTATGGGCATATTTTTCTTGTATTCGATCATGCTTCTCAGGCCCGAGCGTACGAAGGGAGCGGGTGTTTTATGGTTTAACTCTCCCCCTGTGATTCCCCAACAATTTGAAAACTACGAAACAGATTTTGATTTAAGTGATGAGAAAACGCTGGAGAAGGGTTATGAAACGTATGTATATACTGGTGTGTTGTTGACAAAGCATCTATTGTTTGAAATTGATAATAACCTGACGGACACAGTACACAGTGTAGTTATTAACCACCGATACAGAATGACTGCGTAGCTACTTAGCCAACGTATATCGCACTTCTACGAGTTTTTTCGGGTTTTCATATAAAAATTATGCTACATAGTACGTATAACAGACAAAGCATCTATTGTTTGAAACTGACAATAACCTGACTAACACAATATACAACACTTAAGGAGTGAACACTCCAATTGTGCATCGGAGTTGTAAAATAGTGACTGAATATTACATTTTGATGAACAAATTCAAATTTTGAGTTCTCCCCTCGCCCTCCCCCATCCGATGATTCCTACGCACAGGCCTGTTGCATGGCCCTTTCCTTATGAAACTTACCAGCATCAATAAGATTATACAACGACAAATGCTCCTTAAAAATAACATAAATCGTAGGATTCTCAATAATAATTTTATATTTAAAAGAATCCTTAATACAATTCGTTAATTCTAGCTCATAGAAACTTTTACCGCCTCGTTTTTGTTCAGCTTTTAACAATAAACAAACACCATTAATCCCTTTCGATTGATAATATTCTAAACGTTTATAATTTTCGATTTCAGTAAAATATTTTTGTAAAACTAAACCGAACGTATCATTCTCGGAGCATTTATCATCGATTAATTTTAAATTTCCATCGTCTAATGGAAAAATCCATTCAATTTTCCAATAAATCGTTTGAGTTTTCCAATCCAAGTATGTGGTATTTGATTTACGACGTGTGAATTCTTTTGGTAGAAATTTTAATGAAGTATTACGTCGAATACATGCAGCGTTTAAACGATATAAATGCTGGAAAAAATTAAATCAGAAAAATTTAGAAGGTTAGGTTAGGTTAGAGTGGCTGTCCTGGGGTGGGACACGCTTAGACCATAGGGTCCGTTGTGATACCGTAAATAGGTTGGCTCATCTCCGGCCACTACTCTATGAACCATTTGGAGCTGTTTAAGAACAGCAGGAGGGCTTTGACGTCGACTGACTTTAGGTTGGAGAGATCGTCAAAGAGAGGCTGGCTCAAGTAAGTCCATCTACTCATGACAAGAGCTGGGCAGTGACAGAGAGGATGAGACATTGTCTCCTCCTCGTCATCACTGTGACAGCTCCTGCTGTAGCCGTGATACACTGCCAGGCTTCACAATTTCCTGGAATGTCTCTGTGTCCCGGTACCCATACCAGGTCTACATTCATTCGTTCCGCCAGCTCATTTAAGGACGTACGGCAGTCCTGTGCTACCCTTGACGATAGATAGACTGAACTGAAGGATTTTAGAGCCGCTTGGCTGTCGGTGAAGATTGTAATGTCCCTGCACCTAAGGATGTTCAGTCTTAGAATTCACAAATACACACTACAATGATCTGGCAGCCGAAATGATAGACACAGATCAAGATCTTCGGAAAAGATCCCACAACCCACCTTCTTCTCCAACTTAGATCCGTCAATGTAGAAAACAACGCCCTTTGGCTTAACTAGTTTCTCCTCCCAATCCTGTCTGGAAGGGATCTTTACTGAGAACCTGTTCCCAAAGTTAGGAGAAGGTAAAACGTAGCCAACGGATTTTGGAAGTGAAAATTTAGAAAAAACCCAGCGAAATGAAAAAGGTGTCCCAATTACCCAATTACTGAAATTTCTAAGTAAAAAAATAGATTCTTACCAACGGTAAATGTTCAGTTTGATTTTGTGTTCCTCGATTTTTAAAACATGTGTTTGGATTACGTTTACAACGTTCTACAGTTCTTGACGCTTGTTCCAATAAACGATAATCACTTAACAAGTCCAAATTCGAAAAGTTATTCATACGAATAAACTTTGTTTTGTCTCGTACACCATCGCAACTCAGCTCTTTTTTATGAATTCGAACACATTTTAAGCAACATGTTTTCACCTCACATTTTGGACATGTATAAATTGATTCTTTGAGTCCACATACCTCACATGGTCCTAAACTAGAAGTTAATATTATTATTAATTAAAAGTGATTTACAAAATTAATTTTAATTTTAATTACCGATCATTAAATGGATAATCCACATCCATAATATTTTCATCGTCCATTTTTCGAAGATACAATTTTTATTCGATTTGAGTCAAGTTATTTTCAAAACTATTAATAATTAAATGTCAAACTAACCAAATTTGAGCACGTTTTTTCGAAAATACTCTTATTTTTGTTTATTTAAAATTGAGTTCGAAATATGTACACAAGATGTCGTTTTAAAAAGAATAAACAAATGCATGTAGAAAGCTTTTGTTCATTTCAGAATGTGTCAATAGGTGGTGCATGGAAGTGAAAATAACAACTAAATGACTTATTGTTTAATTATCCTGCATATATTTTGGTTATAATATCTCTTACCATATTACAAGCCCAAATTGCCTTTCAGGTAACTCTGAAGGTGGACAAAAACCAAATATAGCCCAATATTGTGCTGTATTTTAGTAACCCTTAAAGATTTTTTCAACTATCGACTTAAATGGTACACCATCAGTGTTGCCAGAAAAATTTCTACAAAAATCGCTGATGATTAGCGTTTAAATAGTCCAAAAATAGGCATTCCAGTAGGAATATTTATCGAATTAAAAAATTTCATAAATACAAAGCAAACATATTTGTTTAATTACAATTTTTTTTCGCTGAAATTATAGTCCTGGGCGCCGTAACTGTAAAACTGCTCTTACACGTATTTTGAAATTTCGCATATGAAGAATCAATGCTATTTTAACGATAGATTCAATATGGATAGGTATAGATGTGCCAGGGTTTATCCTGGAAGAAAAATTTGTTTCCAGGTTTTTTTAATTTTTTACTGGTGTGACAAGTATTATGGTCAAGTTTTGAGCTGCCACACCGAGACATTTCGAAAGTAGAACTCAAAAAGAAATTTAAACAAAAAGTAATTCCGCGATAAGGGTAAAATTTTATTGGTTCTATATATTAAAAAATCGATGTGACAGAGCTTTCTGCCACGATAAGAGCGGTTACACCAAATTTTCTTGAAAATAGACACAAATTTTGCAATAAAATGGCCTCTTACAAATTAATTTCCATGAAAGTCCATGAAACACTTGTAATAATGTTAAATGGCTACTGGCCGCCAACAATAATTGTCCGACGCGGATAAGGTAACATAATAATCACCTTAACATGATAATCTGGCCCAATCAGTTCTTAGAACGGTCAGCGTTCTAGGTGAATTGTTTTTTCGAATTAGAAAAATAGAGCCCATGAAGCGATCATATTGATGACCTGCAACAGGGCTCTTACAAAAATTTATGTGGAGTATCCCACACGGTATATTAATTCATTTGGGTTAACACATTTTGGAAGAACTTTTATTTATACAGCAGGTTTCAACATACTACTATCGAGAGTTTGTATAACAATTCCAAATTTTGTTATTTAACTTAAATTAAATAATAGAATGTTACACAAACGTTCAATAAAACTGTGTCAATTTAAGTTTTAATCACAAAGTCAATTTTAAATTTGAAACAAAAGGTCAGATTTTTATTAAAAAAATATTTTTATGAAAAAAACTGTGTCTAAAATGCTTCTGAAGCCTACAAGTCTATATTTTCGGGAGAGAATATATGATCTAAAAAGCTCAATTATATATACGTTTAAATGTAATATAAGCTGCTGTTATCACTACTATACTCTCTGCTAGTATGAAAGCTCATAAATAAATTTATTTCTAGTTTCTAGCAAGCTTTACGACATACGTAATTGATTTTATTTGAATGTATTACGCATGCGTTACGTACACGCAATTGAATGAAAAGTATGTCTTTTCTAATAAAATAGTAAAAGCTCTCTTTACTATTATATATTTAAAATTATATATATATATATATATATATATATATATATATATATATATATATATATATATATATATATATATATATATATATATTGAGTGACCTCAATAAAACAAGTGAAAATTAACAATTGACTGAGTAAATTGTTGAAATACTACGTCGAAATAGTTTTGGTTTCTTTAAAGAGATCGTTATACCGACCTTTTTAGAATTTTGGAAATTTTATGGGGGATTGGCTAAAAATGAAAGTCGACAAACTATGGTAAGTGGGGTATCGTTGAATAGATATTTGAATTCTTTTTTTGAATTATTTAAAAAATCAAAAAACTCGACTGAGTTAAATATAAACTGAAAAGGAAAAAACATGTCCAGCAGTTTACATATCGCGTCTTTAACAGTTGGGACCTATTAAAATCTACATCGGCCTAAATCGTCTCGACTGTCGGATTTTTTGAAAAACATTAAAAAGTGCAACCTGTAATCTTTGTATAACAACCACTTTCCGCTTATAAAATAGTAAAGTGGGATAAAATAATATGATAGTATTCGGTATTCGGTATTCGGTAGTAAAGTTTTTAGTCGACCACCATATATAGTAAAGAGGAACGAATATAGGCGAAAAGCGAAAAAGCATATCATTGATACAGATACAGGTGATATATATTAAAACAGTGAGTACGCGAGTGCGGTCCATACGGTCGTCTACAAACAGAGTGCTCGACTCGAACCTCGAACGAACATCTTTCTAACATTACTTGTACTAAGTCTAGATCAATAAATGTAACATGATGGATGCAAGTATATAATAGAAAAACATATATACCACCAAGAAAATAATGTCGAACAATGTCGAAAATGTCGTACATTCGAATTTTTAATCGAATTTAGTTGTGAGAGAAATGTGTAAAGTAAGTTTTATAAGTTTCGTTCAAATATAATCAATGTGTTCTAGTTTTTACTTGTAATAATAAGTAAATAAAACGATCGCGATATATTATTTTTTCTACCTATTTCTAAAATTCTAAAATTTCTTTTTTTTCTAACATAGTTTTTTAAATGTGTGTTGTGTTTTTATTATAAAATTTTCTTTATTATAAATGTGTTACTTGATGTGGTCTCAACACAAATATTATGCCTGGGATTCCACAACTGCAGCCATCGTATTTGCATGTGGGTAATGCGGTCTGCCTAACTTTCATTATTAATAAGGTGCGACCCTATTATAAACTAATATCAATTATATCATTATCTTATTTTTATTTTTATTTTATTTTTTTTATTTTAAATTAATATTTTTATAATTAATGCCCAACCCAAAATGTTATATAAATAATATTAAAATAATTATTGGTCTCTAAAGATTTTTATTAGTCACTTAAGTGTTAAATTTTATTGAAGGGGAATTTAGAAGTTTCTAGATTCGTAATTAAATATTTATTCATATTGTTTTCCCTATTGAGAATTAGTTTGATAATTTTTACCTGTATAAAAGGATTTCTTAGATTTTGAATCTAGAAAATTAAGCCTTAAATCTTTTGAAAAAAAAAAAATTAAAATAAAAGCTTATGTTTAAAAAATCACTTTTTGTTTTAAAATATCTGAAAAATTAGATGTTTCGAATTCGATTATTTTAAGATTGTAGCTTCTTAATAGACTAGATAACCTTTTGATAGATTTGAATGCCTAATTTTTGCCGTCGAAGATAGGTAAAAAAAATTTCAGTGCTGGCTAAAATGTGAAAAATATTCCGAGGTTTGACGTGAATGTATTTTTCAGGACCTTAAAATTTGTGCAAATATTTTTTTTAAGTATATCCTTAAGATATTCATTTTCATCGTTTCGATTAGCAAAATACTTCTAAAATGGAAAAAATTGCCATTTTTCTTTAAAATATCGTTTTGTTATTTCAACCATTTTGCCATTTGGGTGATTCCACGAAAAAATGTACTGTGAATGGAAAAAAAAATTTATTGTTTTTGATGGAAAAAATACTTTAGTACTTTTAGCTTTCAGTATCTTATATTTTCTGTTCGTAAATGATAAGTTTTGATAAAAATTTTATATTTTCTAATAAATTTGATTCTATGAAATTCTAAGATTTATTATTTATCATTTTCTATTAATTTATTTTAATGTAATTTGGCCCCAGATACAATTTACAATCAAAAATCCTGCTAAGAGAAAGAAATTCGGAGTTTAAAAAGACTAACGTGATTACCTTTTGCCTGTTATGCTCTAATAAAATGCTCTAAAAATATCGTAAACTAGGCAATTTGTATGACGTAAATGTAATAAACTGGTATAAAAATATCGTAAAAGCGTCAAAAACCAAAGTTTGTTTTATGTTTGCTTTTTGGAAAGCGCCGTAAGTTAAAGTTTTTAAAATCACAATTTTAAAATGAAATAATTCAAAATTTTGCCCAACAAGAGTCCCCAAAACTGTGGTTATTGTGATCAAGGGACTTGCTCAAATAGCCGAATTACTTTAACATAATAGTATTCATAATATGACCCTAATAAATTATGTATTTATGAAAGAAAAGACCGGAAAAAAAAACTCCCGGAAAATTTGATCACCCTATAGATTTTACCTGAACAATATGCTCGTATATTACTTAGAATATGGTGTCGCATCGCTTTGAATCGTATGGTAAATAGTAAATCGTAAAATATATAAATTGATAAAGTTTATATACTTTAAGTTTTTAGTATGTCTATTTATATTTCATTGAGGAGAAATAAATCAATTCAGAAAATTTCCAATGGCGTGACATCTTGACTTTTTTATGATCAAGTTTATGATGGTCGCTCGGGTTCTGTTTTCTTTATTGATATATGTTTACGAAAAGTACAAATAGATTGTATCTTTTAGAACTCTGATGTCATAACTTAAAAAAAGCTTTATAACCAAAAAAACAACAAAATCTAACAGTAAAAAATGAAAACAAACAATTATTGACTAAGTTAATTGTTGAAATACTCTGTATAGAAAGTGTTGAATGTCAGTGTATGCATTATTTTTTTTTTTATAATATAGCAGAGTTTAAAAAATCAACACAATCGTGGCGATCTTTCAGCAAATTTTCGAAAGTATTTTGTGGAACTTTTTTTTTTCGCTTTTCAAGAATGTTTCACAAGACCACTAGTTGAAGCTACTTGGAAATCTTTAACTATCCCTATCTTTTATAGTTTTGGAGAATTTGGAGAAACAGTGACGTTTACAAAAAAATGTTTCAAACAAAAGTTGTTTATTTATAAGATCCAATTGATCTATGTTACTCATTTACGAATTCTAACTCATTTTTTACGCCCTGAGTACGCCATACAAATTTTAGCTTGATATCTTTTTCATTTTTGAGTTATAGTGCCCATAGATGGACAGACGGACGGACGGACAGCCAGAAATGGACTAATTAGATGATTTTATGAACACCTATAACAAAATTTTATTCATAGCATCAATATTTTTAAGCGTTACAAATTTGGTACTAAAATTAGCATACCCTGATATATATTTGTCTTTATATGTGAAAAACTTTCTTTTTGGCATGGCCAAATGTTTTGGCGTGGACCTATCCTCGACAGAATTTTGAAGTTTCATTTGCTATAGCATAACAGACGTCTCGTCTTCTGTGTCGCTTCTGGCTTCGATCATATCTTATAGATACATGTGCGCGTTTGAAATAGCGTCACCTTCGAGTACCAGGTTATTCTCAAGGAGGGCGCAGATGACCCCTTGGTCTAGATGCTAAGGAAATATTTGCGGTACCCCTCTTATATATTATTGGTATTAATTGTTATCGATTTTTTCCAAAATGTTTCATTTTTCTTTGCAGTATTTGCCACTATGGCTGATTACATTACTAGCATGTGTTTCCACATTATCAACACAAAAATTGACTGTCGAACGACAATCTCTTGACGAAAGTGACGATGGAGATACTGTTTTGCATATTGGTGGCATATTTCCAATCGCTGGCGAGGGCGGTTGGCAAGGTGGCCAAGCATGTATGCCCGCTGCAAATTTAGCTCTAATCGATGTCAACAAACGACCAGACTTGTTGCCCGGGTTCACACTCAAATTGCATAGTAATGATAGTGAGGTAATTCAATTTGTTTTTACCTTTTCGAAAAAGCTTTTTTACGATGTTATAATTCGATTGTTTTTCGTAGTGTGAACCAGGACTCGGTGCCAGTGTTATGTACAATTTATTGTACAATCAGCCACAGAAGTTAATGCTGTTAGCGGGATGTAGTACTGTTTGTACAACTGTGGCCGAGGCTGCCAAAATGTGGAATTTAGTTGTGGTAAGTAAATGTGGCGTATTTAGAAGAGATGGTATATAAGAAGCAATTTATTTGGTTTGTTTCAGCTATGTTATGGAGCTAGTTCACCAGCATTATCTGATCGAAATCGATTTCCAACATTATTTCGAACACATCCATCGGCAACCGTACATAATCCAACACGTATTAAATTAATGCAAAAATTCGGCTGGTCCCGAATTGCAATTCTCCAACAGGCTGAAGAAGTTTTTATATCTGTAAGTTCTCAAAATAATTTCGTTTAAATTAAAAATATTTCAATTTCGACCAAATGGCTTTAATATTTGTTCTCATAACAAACTTGGAGATACTTACCCGAAATTTTTGATTCATTATTGATTGGAAAATGATGGTTTTCGCGGTGACTAGGGGAGCATTTATCTTCACTTTTTTCTTCTCCGTTTCAGACTGTTGAAGATTTGGAAGTACGTTGTAAAGAAGCAAGTATTGAAATTGTAACACGACAATCATTTTTGTCCGATCCAACGGATGCTGTACGAAATTTATGGCGACAGGATGCACGAGTTATTGTTGGTTTATTTTATGTTGTGGCCGCACGTCGAGTTCTCTGTGAAATGTATCGGAATGAATTGTATGGGAAATCTTATGTCTGGTTTTTTATTGGTAAGTAACACTTTTAAGACTTCTCTTACAGAGGTAAATTGCTACAATTTTAAGGAACCCAACAACGACGCTATTTCTCACCAGGATTTCTTCCAAAACAGATTGGGCTTAATTCTCCAAACTTGCATTGAAAGTGACGCAATGAGATTCACAAATTATCGAATAATTTAAGAAGGGTCACGAACCACCCTAGACCCTTTCTCACCTAGGGCTTTGAACCTGCAGATGATAAAAATGGTATAAGTGCATTCTTTCAGAAGTTTTAAGTAATACTTGTTCTCTTTTTACAGGTTGGTATGAAGATGATTGGTTTGAAATAAATTTAGAAAAAGAAGGTATAAAATGTACAAAAGATGAGATGCGTCGTGCAGCCGAAGGACATATTACAACCGAAGCATTAATGTGGAATCAAAATCATGAACCAACAATATCGGGAATGACATCCGATGATTTTCGGGATCGTTTGAATAGTGTGCTGAAGCAAGAGGGTTATGACATCGATAATAAACGTTATCCAGAAGGGTATCAAGAAGCGCCATTAGCTTACGATGCTGTCTGGTCTGTCGCTTTAGGTTTGTATTCTAGTCCGGATGATTAAAGGGTTCCGGATGATTAAAGGGTTTTTTTGGGATAAACAGCTAACTAATATTTCGTTGGGCGTCACATCGAAATGAAGCCCCGTAAGAAGTATTAGTTTAATGCTTTTCATCTCGAAAAACCCCTTTGGTCTCCCGAATCATACATCCAAGGTAACAAAATGTCCATTTCATATTTTGCAGCATTTAATAAAACTATGGAACGTTTACAAAAACAGGGACGAAGTTTAAAAAACTTTACATACACCGATAAAGAAACAGCTGATGAAATTTATTCTGCAATCAATTCTACACAATTTTTAGGCGTTTCGGTAAGTTTTTGCTCAAAAGACCTCTATCAAAACCAATCAAAATCTTGTGGAGCGCTTTAAAACCTAAAAACTTCAGACTTTTTCATTTCAACCCTCCGGGTAACCGAAAAAAACCCTCCAAAATTACGTTTTCCTGTTCTATATACATGCAAGAAAGATGAGATTTTCGTCAATCAACTCGAAATAAAATAAAATTACCAAAATATTTCCAAAAATTTCATTAACCACATCGCAACTCCCTAGAATATGGGGAAAACACCCCAAGAACTACAAGAATGTTATAAATATTAACATTTTAATTTTTTTTTTTGTAATAATTTTTTTCGAAATATTTTGAAGCTGCTAAAAATTAATAAATTTTTTCAGGGTCAAGTCGCGTTCAGTTCACAGGGAGATCGTATAGCACTTACACAAGTTGAACAATTATTAGAAGGGCATTATGTTACATTAGGATATTACGACACACAACGGGATAATTTAACATGGCATAATCGGGAACGATGGAGTGGTTAGTATATATTTTTATTTTTGTTGTTATGTAGGAATATAAATTTGGAAAACCTTTTTTTGCAGGTGGTAAAGTACCACAAGATCGTACAATTGTAAAACGAGAACTACGCACAGTGTCTTTATCGTTATTTGTATGTATGGGGATTATTTCAACAGGTGGAATTTTTGTAGCCATTGGATTAATTGTCTTTAATATTTGGAATAATCATCGCAGGTACTATAAGAGTCTTTCTCTAAAATGATACCAAATTTATATGGATTAACAGCGTGATTTTTTGGGTAATTTTGTTACAGAGTAATACAATCGTCACATCCCGTATGCAATACAATCATGTTATTCGGTGTTATCGTATGTTTGGTCAGTGTATTCATCTTAGGCCTGGATGGACGATTTATTTCATCCAGTTCGTTTCCATTCTTATGTCAAGTGCGTGCATGGATGCTATCCATTGGTTTCACGTTGGCCTACGGTGCAATGTTTAGTAAAGTATGGCGTGTACATCGTTTAACAACCAAATCAAAAGCGGATCCAAAGAAAAAAGTTGAACCATGGAAATTATATTCAATGGTGACCGGTTTATTAGTTGTGGATGTTGTTTTGTTATTGGCATGGCAGTTACATGATCCATTACAACGGCGTGTTGAAGTGTTCCCATTGGAAGCGCCACCCTCTGTTGCAGATGATGTTAAAATTCGACCAGAATTGGAACATTGTGAAAGTCATCATAACACAGTTTGGCTTGGTAAGTACATAATAAAAATACAAAGTTTTAAGAAGATGAGTGAAATCTCGAAAGTAATCGAATGGGGATTTCTCTAGGATTTATAAATCCAATGTTTCAGACTTAAACATTTTAAGCATGACGTCCTGGAGGTTTTTGCAGGTGTAAATAACATGTATGGAGTTCCTAGCGGGATCATCACAGATCCCCACGTTATGAAAGTCTTAGTTCAATCAATATTTTTCTGTCAAGAGTTTCACCACCCTTCTCAACTGTGCTCTATTGAGTTCCAGGCGAGAACATTCAAATGGCCTAACTCTGGTTATACACCGTTCCAGTAATCAATATGGCCTTGTCGTGCCATTCCTTGATTCGGTAAATTACAGATCATTCTACTAAAAGAATGGCAGACTCAGGTTAAAGGGGCGTTTGATACGACCCTTCTCCTGCCAACAAATCCACTGCTTCATTCCCTTTAACGCCAGAGTGGACCGATACCCAGATCAGTCTACCTGTGCTATTCAGTTCCAAGCGATCATTCATAGACTATCCTCGATTGGAATCTTGACGCCTCAAGGGACTGAAGTGTAACCTGACTATCTGGGCAGATGCTGATATGTACTCCGATCTGTAATCCTTCGTGTTACAGATCGGAGCACCTCTCAGCATGACGAAGATTTCTTTGTTATCCAACAGTTCAAGCATAAATCGTTGATCCTTTTAGATATAACCGTGAATCTTATGGTCTAAGTGTGTCTATTCCTGGTAACATTGCATCAACAATCTTACCAAGTTAAGAACCATCTAAACCTTCAAATATTAATATTTAATTGCATGTTTATTTTTTGCAGGTGTGATATATGGTTACAAAGGTTTAGTCCTTGTGTTTGGTTTATTTTTGGCATATGAAACACGTTCGATAAAAGTAAAACAGATCAATGATTCCCGTTACGTTGGCATGAGTATTTATAACGTTGTCGTTCTATGTTTGATCACATGTCCAGTGACCATGGTCATTGCATCCCAACAAGATGCAAGCTATGCATTTGTGGCATTGGCAATTATATTCTGTTGTTTTTTAAGTATGGCACTAATATTTGTACCAAAGGTATGTATCATCTACGCATTCTAGACAAACATTCTTACTTTCACATTTATAATATCAATTATTTTAGAATCAGTTTTTTTTTTTTACTTATCGCTTGTCGATGCTTGATTGTATTGAAATAAACTTATTTGTTGTTGTTGTGGACAGGTAATTGAAGTAATTCGTCATCCAAAAGATAAGGCTGAAAGTAAATACAATCCAGATGTTGGTGTGTCCAAGGAAGATGAAGAACGTTATCAAAAGTTATTAGTCGAAAACGAAGAATTGCAAAAATTAATCTCTGTGGTAAGTTCAAGATTAGAAATTTTATTCCAGTATTTTCAGAAATCTTAAGTCAAATTACATCCATCCATCTAAACCCGGCAGGGGGAGGGCTTTGGCCTCTTCGACCACTCTTCTCGAGATTGCTCGGTCCTTGGCAGCGGATCCCCATCAGGGAGCTCGCATCACCTTAAGGTCGTCGATAACTTGGTCCAACCATCTGAGTCGGGGTCTGCCTCTTCTTTGTGTGGCGTACACTTTGGCATACAATATCGAACCATCTGAGCCTCTGTGATTTGATGAACTTCACAATATCTTCTGCCTTCAGGATCTCCTGGATTTCTCTGTTGGTTCGGATGCGCCAACCGTTCGCTCGTTCAAGTCAAATTATACTCCGGAAAAATAATCGATGAAGTTAAACTTTAGCGAAAACGCATTGCCGGGCAGGACGTCAAAAATTAATTCGCTGATGATGATTTCATTGATAGTTAAAATACGTATTTGTTAATCTAAGCATTGATTTTGGTTTGTTTTCTGTTCTAGAAAGAAGAAAAAATTCGATTATTAAAAATGCGTTTAGCTGAACGTGATGCAATGAAAATGTCAAGCGGTGGTGTGATAACATCTACAAGTGGTTCAGTTGGTGTGGTGGGTGGAACAACAACAATAACAACGGGTGGCACCCAGATAATGACACAAGGTAGTAAGGAACATATGTTAATTGTTGCTGATTTTATAACAGATGCTGGCACCTCGGACAGTGCATTTGGTGGGGGGACAACGTCATGCTATACACGATCATCGCGTGCTAGTCAATCAGATTTCGAGTTTAGTGAGAGTTATTTATAAAACAATCAAATTAAAACCAATCTCCTTATTACAACAAATTTTAAATTATTAAATAATAGGTCCGTCTACGAATTTTTTGTTTCATTTTGATTCTTGGTACATCCTTCAATGTTTTTTTTCAACTTCCATCTTTTTTGGCATTCACTTTTATGTCTGGCCATAGTATTATAATCACCTGCGGCTAGGGATCGGATTTTATCGGTAAAATCGGTCTATTTTTTTCTAAAATTGGGAAAACGTGGAAAATCGTTGATTTTTCCTAAATCATCCTATTTTTATTCTACAGGTGAGAAGCTAATAATGGCATCGGTAGCATTGCTGTACCCTAAACTTCAATAAATTTCACCTAACTCAATAATTTATAATACTATGTTTGCTGTTTTTACATTTTGAAAAAAATCCAGTTAAATATTTCTTATAGAGTATGTTACGGAACCCTTTTATACATTTTTTTATGCATTTGGTCCATTTTTGTACTTATACCGAAGCACTGTGTGACATGAAAACTACATGTTGAAGCTAGTTACAATTTTTTAACACTATGAAGCTAGTTGATAAACAAAATGTCACTAACAATAGACAAAGAAAGATAGATGACAATTTAAGTATCATGATATGCTTACTTTATTTATAAATTATTATATTTGTTATTAACGAAGATGGATAATTTTTCATGCGCGTACATAAGTATATACATTTTTTTTTTTTTTGTTGATTAGGACAAAATCTACTAAATGCCTCAAATTTGATTCGAACAAAAAGTACTACGGACGGGCCTGTTATATTTTTAAAAAAAATTGCACTGAATATAAATGTTTCGTTTTTCATTAACTAGACTAGAGATTCATTAGCGCATAAATCATATTCAAAAATTTCATTAACTCAATTTTATTTTCTAAATAAATGTAGATCTGAAATAAGAAAGCTTTTAAAACATAAATTTAAAAAATTCTGAATCGTTAATTTGATATCACTGGCCTTCGGTGTAATAACATGCTGGGTAAACTAAAATGTTTAAATTATAAACAATTATCACGCGAAATGTCAACGCATTTGTTTATACCTACGTCAAATTGACGTCATGACTACGGAGCAATATGGCGTCCTGCGTTTTCGTCAAATTACCCGCGAGATTTGAAAATGTATAATTTAAATGCATTTTTAATGGCACTTATCGATTGAATAAAAATTTGATTTCTTTTTTAAGGGATTTATTACAAAATTAACTAATTAATCGTGAAATTCACAAAATTATACATAATAATTAATTCTTAGAACTTTTCCTAACCTATAACGTTCATATGGGCGTAACAGGAGGATCTAGCTACCCCCTCCCTTGGAACTGAAAGCTTACACTGATACATTTCGATATCAAATTAACTGATTCATTTCAGTTGAATGCAACATATAATTAAATGTTATAGCGCACACAAATTATAATAAAAATTTTAAAATATACCACAAAATAAAAAAAAAATGCTTTTATACACAAAATGGCTACCTAGCTACCACAAATCATCACTAATTAGTTTGATAACGATAATTATTATTATATTTAAAAAAAAACAATAAAAACGTGACGTAACATTTCATTAATTTTATCAAAAAAAAATGATTCAAAATATTTTATAATTTATGTATGGTCACGTTTTAGAAATATGCGGACGTTTACAATTTGTCGTATGTCGTATGTCGCAAACAATTGTAGCGATCAGAGGTATGAATTGTATGACGTTAAAGTATCCAAATGTTTGGCAAACATATCCAATATTTAATTGAATCAAAGTTGGTTAAAGCACGGGCATTATGTAAAAACAAATCGCTAAGATAACACATATTTTTTCACCGAGACAAGAATTAATTTTGGGTAGAGCTTTAAAAATATTATTTTTAAGTCTAAAGTAATTTTCTGGGAGTGTAAAATAAAATAATAAGTACTACATGCGACATACGACTGTTGTAAACAATGCTTTAGATCATAATGCATTTATTCATAGTTACGTCATCAGTATGTTGATCAACAAAGCTGTTTAATTAAGATAGTGATGACGTACGGTTTTGTCGATCAGCATAGTGAGGTCATACCTTTAGAATAAACTTTTTAAACTAAAAAAAAAACTACAACTTCCCGAAAACTACACAAAAAAATCAAAACCTATATCAATTTTTTAGAAATAAAAACTTTTTATACTTTGAATACATTTCTAAAACAAATTCGTTTGATATTCATATTTCACAAAAATTGGGGATACACCCAATGTGTGCAAAAAAGTAAAAAAATTATTTTGAAAATTAATATTTTTTTGGAAAACTTGAAAATGAACAAAGTAATTCAAAAATATTAATTTTTTTAAATTAAAAAAAAAATAAATAAAACCCAATAAAAACCTATTTACACAAATTTTTCTACCTCCTTAAAATTAGAAAACAAATTTTTCCATCTACGTTTTTGTAGATTTTCATACACATTTTATTTAATTCGAAAACTGACATCATAGATGGGGTGCAACTATCTTGTATCTATTATAGTGGCAGTCCATGTTTATTTGTTTGTGTACAGCTCGTAGTCCATGGTCATGAAATCACCAGTTTTCATAGATGTTTATACCTTATATCTGGATTGCTTAATTTATTATTACATGCAATGATGTTCACGCGTATCCACAAAACTAGCCAGCTAAATTTTAATTTAGAAAGTGAATTAACTTCCAATTTAAATAATTTATTAATATTAAAAAAATTTAAGTTGGTAGTAATTTCATCTTCAATATTACACAAACTCTTAAAAAGTTCACAGCTTTTCAATAAAACGTTTTCCAATGCTAATATCGATCCCACCACTTGTAAAATTTAATCCAAGGGCTTAAAAATCGTTTGCTGAGTAATCGTAGTAACTGAAAAATCTCGTTATAACATAAATCGAAATTTTTTTTAAAAAGTTATGTAAACAAAGTGTTTAGGGACAAAGAAAAGGACGTTAAAAAATCACATTATACTTCCAAAATGTGCGAGTTTTAAATTTTCAAGAAAAAAAAACACAATTTATGTTGTAACGAGACAAGTTTTTTATATTAAAAAAAAAAATTCATCATTATTTCTCGCTTAAACATTTTGGGAGTTTAATTAATCGATTTTTTTTTGTCTTACAGATGTCCAAGACGAGCAGATCTAAATTATCCCGTTGATTGATAATCTTTTGGATAAATAGATGTGCTGAAAGAAAGGATCTCACCATGTTTCAACATCTATTTTACCAAAACAAACAAATATTTGTTCTTAGTTTAAAATTCTTTTACAAGGTTAAAACTGTTAGTTAAAATTTTTTTAACTTTATTTTGATTATTTCTATGGCGAAAACATTTGAGGATGAATTTCAGTGAGTAAACACATAAATTTTAAATGTTGTAGTATTTTTTGAGTATGCCTCGAATCTTTTTGATGTTAAAAAATGTTATCCAAACTCAAATGTTAAGTTCGATTTCTTCAAATCTAAGTTAACTTGAGTTTATAAACTATCAATCATTTTTCAGAAAAAAAACTTTTGACATTTATCTTTGGTTAAGATAATAAAAAAGAGCAGGAAAGAAACTTTTAATGCTCTTTCCTGTTATGTCATCTCAAGTAAAGTAATTAAAACCACATTTTCAGAATAATGAAATGAAATATCTGAGTTTTGACCACAGCCATTTAATATATACAAGTCATTTAACTTCAAAAAATCATTGCTCTCTTAATGAAAATGCTTTAGTAACATTATTAAACACTAGGCAGCGCCACATATGTTGAATCCAAATAGCGATATTAGTAAAAAATTTAAAATAAATAAACAAGTTTTAATTTTGCATAAATTCTATTTATATTTCCGTTAAATTACTCAATAATTTTAATTAATTGATAATAATATCTGTTGAAATAAGAATAATTATTAATAAATAATTTAATAAATTATTGGCCAGTTTGGATTCGATACTGGTGGCGTTGCTATGTAGCAGTTTTGAGAACTAACACGGACATCAATTTCCGAAAGCATTTTTTATAGAGTTAACAGACTTGTATATATATAGACTGTGGTTTTGACTTATCAGTAGATTAAGTTAACTGGAGATGAAGAAATCTAACAAGAAACGTCACAGAGTTAAAATAATCCAAACTATTGTATAACGAATTTTGAAAAAAAAAAAAATGTTTTTTCTTTATTGTGATATTATTAATAGTTGTTATAAAAAAATTATTTCTACAACTTTCTTACGAAATTTTTTTCCATAATACGAATTGTAGTACAATAAATTTATAATTAAATTCAAAAAAAACATTTAATTTGAACACAGTACAAAATTCAATGTCAATTTTTGATCTTACTTAAAAAAAAACAAAGTTGTAGAAATTCAAATTTGAAAAAAAAAAGACGTTCTTAATTAAAATGTCACAAAGTGCATTTAAGAACATACGTGCTCAGTTCTAGATTCTAAAATAAAATTAGTGAAAAATTTTTGTATTTATATGGAAATATTATATATATTTAAAAAATAATATGGCAAGTTTACGAAAACACGCCACAAACATTTTTATTGAAAAAAAAAATCTATTTATTAACAAAAAAAAAAATTTCGTTAGTATATTTTTTAAATAGAAATTTTAAATAATTCTTTTTTAAATAAGTAGCAAAAATTTATTATTATTTTCATCCATCGAATTCGCTAAAATCGTACATAATGAAAATTAGAAAAATTTTCTTCGTACATACCTAATACCTTAAAAAAATGTGATTTCTGTGACATATTTTCATTATTAAACAAAAATCGTTGTTAAAAAACCATAAATAATGCATACATAATTCTTCATATTATCCAGTTGTTGTACCCCAAGTCATTGACACAGAAATACACGAGATTGGGGTGTGTTCTTAAAGAACAACACACGTCACACAGCTCATTGGACATGAGTGTAATACAAAACAAAAGCTGTGAACTTTGCACACTGATGTCAGTTTTATTAAAATATATATGTTCTTTTGTTGATTCAATTTTTCAAATCAAAATAATATTCGTAAATGTCAAAACTCTTCTTAAATTTTGGAAAATTGAATCTTCATGAAAAAAAAAAATCAAATTTCTTCAACTTTATAAATACGAGAAATTTGATCATGATTTAATTTCCATTTAACCAAAGATTTTGAAGGAAGTGAAGAAAATTATAAACAATTTTCATAATGGAAATTAAATCAAAACGCACGAATTAGTTAATTACTTTCAAATTATTTTTATTTTTGCAAATAATTTTTTAAGAGAACCGGTGTCATTCTCTATGAAACTTTCAATATAAAAAAAAAACGAAAGGCATGATTCGTCAATATCACGAAATTTCATATGATAAGAGTATATTTATACCTTTTTTAGCACGCTTTTTAAAAATGTTGTTAAAACACTGAAGAGATCGTTTACGTCATAAATTTCATATAAAATGACACACTCTATTGATTATTTGGTTATTCAATCTGAAATGTTACGAATTTATCTTTTCAAGACCAAGATTTTATCTTAAATATTTTCCCAGGTAAAATATTATTGTAGACATGATTGATAAATTTTAAGTAATCTGGTGGTCTAAATTGAAACTACTGATAAACGGTACATTTCCGATTTTAATTAGTACGAATTATTACCGTTAGTTGGCAGCTTGCAGCTCCAAGTTATCAATAATAAATAAACATAAATAAAGAGAAGCAACATTCAGGTCTATAGAACCTAAACTTATTGATGCACAAATAAATAGGTTTCTTACATAAGATACAGATCATAGACTTCTAATGTCAAGTTTTAAAGCTATTGAAGCTATCAATTTTCTCTCACGCTCGATGAGTTTAGAATCTTCATGTTTAGATTAGACTCAAACTTTTGGACATGTATTTTCTACATGAAATATTTTATCAAAAATTCTCAAGATAAAGAGATCTTTAAAAAAGGATTGTTTTCCTTCACAACTTTAGCTTCAAAAAGTTTCGAGATTCAAAGCATTCGCGAATAATTGGAAATAAATAATTGAATATCAATTTTTCCATAGAAAAAGTTTATAAGGTCACAAAAACGATAAAGTAGACAACTTTTCATGGCTTTATTTATATTGTATTTACCATAAAATTGATGACTCAATATCAATGCCACTTTAGGCTATTGAAGAGCTCTTGGATACATAGGGCTTGGAATCCTTTTTGAAATTCAAAAAACACTAATGTGGTTCGTAACTTTTTAGAATGAGCAACCAGTACTCAGTATATTTCATTTCACAAGCGCTAATCAGCTGCACACTTGAATTAGTTCAATTAAATGTATATATTCTCATTGTTATCATGAAAGTAATAAATATTTACAAACAAAAGAGTTCTATTATTAAAAAATCTATGTCAAACTTAGCAATATATATTTATTAAAAGTTTTTGTAAAGTTGAGTGTTGCCTGTTAATTAAATTAATTAATTAATTATAATTAATGAAATGTTAAAACAAAATATTTATTAAATCTTCTGTTCATTCTTATTTTTTACCTCAACGAGGTTATGTTTTTATATAAATGTTTGACATACTGTTTATCAATTGTTTTTTATATATATATTTTTTTAAATACATCGAATATATGCACTGTGAACGTACCCAAATTATACACAAACCATGATAAAAGTACTATAAGTGTGTCATTGCGACAGAAAAAAATTTAGTACTGCAGTTAACCGAGAAAGTTGTATTCGATGTATTTAAGAATACTTAGAATTTAATCACACACAAAAGTGTTTAAAACGCTCAAAATTCTATTAAAATCTGTTATGAAATTCTTTTTGGATAGAATTTAGATTGTAGTTGAAATTTTTCGGTGACGTAATCATATGTGACATCATTGAAAAATAAAGTTTTTCCATTGATGTGACGTTAATGATTTAACGTTATTAAATTAAAAGATAAATAAAAATATTAACCCTAAATTGAAAACGTCAAAAAGAAAATATTTGAAATCATTTTGAGATTATAATTAATTTTGTTGAAATCACATTTTCTAAATTGGCTCAAAGAAAATGATTAATGATTTTTTTTTCTTAATTATAACCTTAAAAATAAAAATATCTTCATTTTGAGGTTATGATTTGTTAATATTTTTATCTGTCATTTTTTAAGTTAAAAGAAACAAACAAAAATTGAGAAATACACAGCAATATCTCGTAAGGCTCAAATGAGATATAGCTGAAGTGAATTTTTAGGTGATATATAAATATATTATTATTATAATTATAAATAAACAGATTTAAATATTAAAAATTGTATTTAAACCAAATTAATAAACAAAAAAAAGTATATAAAATCCACCATTATGAATTATATATATATATATGTTTAGAAAATGGAATAATTATAAAAAAAAAAACATAATTTAAGGTTATAAGTAATGACATCTTTTATTTGTAAGACTTAAGTAATTAATATTTAAGTAATATTTGAATTATTATAAAACAAAACAAAAATAACTTAGTAACGTACCTACAGAGAGCATTCTGTCAGAAATATGTGTTCAAAATCAATCCAATCAGTTAAATACCTAATCATCAAAAAAGAATACTTCTCAATTGTCTTTTTATTTCTTATCCCTTTCAAATATCCCTAATCATACCAGTATCATTTATTTTGGCGCACGGGTAAACTTAAGTGATTGGTCCTGGTCCATAGCACTGATCTTTACAGGGTGTCCCCTACTTAAGTTGGCTACATATAGAAAACTTTTATATTATAAGGTTTACGAAAAAAAGTTATTCTTTATAAAAAAAAACTCTGCTTTCGAAAATATTAATATTCAGCTATTAACTTTTAACATCGAATGTACAGGGTGTTCACAAATTAAAAAAACTTTGAACACAAATGTCCCCCACTGAGACGAACCCCGTTTCCTTTTCCGACTTGGTTAAAATGGCTGAATGTTCCATAGGGTCCTATAAATACAATAAAATGGTAAAATGTTTCATTATGTTGTTTCCTCACTTTTCCGGCTTATTAAAGATGTATGAGCATGGTAGTGGGGGCACAAATTTAAAAATAGATATTTTCAATTTTGATGATAAATTTATATTATTACTTGACGATATAAGACGAAAAGTAAGAATAAAATTTTTCGATATCTGGCTTAATTTTCAAAATATCCAAAATTGAAAATTTTGTTTAATTATTTAGCTTTCGATATTTCGAAAACCAAGACACATATCGAAAAATTTTATTCTTATTTTTCGTCTACATTCATGAAGTTATAACAAAATTCATCATCAAAATTGAAAATAAGATAAAAATAATTTCAACCCTTAATCTACCCTGCTCTTACATCCCTTATATGGACGGTGACACTTAGTTTGTTTCTTTTCTAATTCATTGCTAATATGTTTACTTTCTATTAAAAAGTTTTTTGTTAATTTGTTTTCATTCATTCCAAATGAAAATTATCAAAAACTTCCAAAATATGTCGTTTTTTGAGATTCCTCCATAAGAGCCAATGTATTTTATATCGATTTTTAATGACTTTTTTCTTAAAAATTTACACGGAAGCTGAAATTTTAACCACATATTCTTTGAGTAAAAGACTACCTACAAACAAATTTTGAGCCTTTAAATCAAACATTGTTTTCATGCTCATACATCCTTAATTAGACTATGGAATTTCAGACAAGTAAAAAATCAAGCCGTACGTAATCTATGATCATGGATATGTTCTGGGTCCAAGCTGGCATTTATATGATCCTAATTGAAAGTCTTCGAAAGAAATTCCCTTCAATCTTACATTTTGTTACTTGAACTCAACTAATAATCTTTCAGGATAGGTTAAAACGGGGTCCACCCTGTATAATGATCTCGTTAATTATTCGATGGAGGGAAAAAATTGAAAAACACATGAAATAATTGAAAAAAAATATTCAATTTATTTAATATAAAAAAAAAATTTCTTTTTAGCTATAGCATCGTACATTCTATATATAATTAAATATAAATACATTAAAATGACAGAAATACATAACCTTAAAAAAAACACAATTTTTTATTTCGTAAAATTATAAATTTAAAAAATGATAAAATAAAAAAAAAAACTATAAAAAACTGCAACATTTTTAATTAAAATTTTTTTTTGAAAATATATCTATAAAAATGTATTATATTATTGACTAATCTGCGGTTCGAACAATGCCAAAATCTGACACATCGGGACGAAAACTAAGAAGTCTTTGTCAAGTTTTTTCGGATTCTTTGACAAAGAATCCGATACACGATCCAATCTTTGAATCGTGTTTATGCAACAACTTTTTTGGTTGGCCGAAAATGACAATATGGCAAACAGCCCAGCAATAAAAAATTCGTGAATGGCTGAGCTTTAAGAATTCCCAAAATCAGATTACAATACTATAACGAACCATAGAATTCCGATATTATTTATTAAAAATTATTAATTAATAATGGTTTAAAAATAAAATTTATTTAAATCTAATAAAAACATTTTCGTATAAAATTCCATCGAGGGGAATCCCCGAGTTACTAAATTTTCTTTTTAATCAAAAATTTTCAGTCTTTAATTAATTTTAGGTTAAGAAAATATTTTAATTATTTGTTTTACAAAAAATATGGCAGTTGATGGCAACTTTTTTTTTCTTCAAAATAATACAATTCGAAAATATAAAGTCTTAATTATTATTGTACCTCAAAAAGAGTTGGTTGTCAAAATGTTCCAGGAAACAAGCTGGAATGTTTTTTTTGTACTGTTTGGGTCAAAATAAGTATTTAGTTTTTTTTTCGAAATTTCCTTAAAGGATGCTCCTTGAGATTTTTCTCAATTTCCCAGACGTTTTTTTTTTCCGCGTTAAGTTTAACTATTTAGAAAAACTAATTTTTCATGAAAAATGCATGCAAAAAAATTTACAACATAATGAACTTAGCTTAAAAGGACTGATTTTTATTATGCAAATTTTGGATACAGATAGTCCTTTTTTTTAAAATTATCTTTGTGTATTCAAAATTGGTTTTTCTTTTGAAATTAGAGGAAAATTATTTACAAAAGGGGAATTTTCTATTAAAAATTTAGATTTTATGTTTTTCCTTTTTTTTTTTGGGCGGGGGAGCTTTCAATCCCTGATTTAATTTTACGTACACCAAAATCACTTCCAAAAAAAAAAAATTTGCTATAACTAAAATTCACTCAAATAAAATACTTAAAATATTAAACAAAATTTTCTTTTGAAATATATTTACAAAAATCCACTTTGTGGGGACCATTTTGTTTAGTCCAATAGAAATAGCAAGATAGTTGAAATCAAAGAGATTATATACAGAGTGCTTCTTTTTTAAGTTGATATACACTTGAAACTCGATAAATTTAATCGAGGGAAATGTTTCGAATAAAAATTGTTACTTTTTTAATCATTAACAAATTTCTAATGGAAAATGTTCATCTATCGATTATCAGTTATTTTTCGAGCTACAAGCATATGTCAACTTAAGAAAGACACCCTGTATATAATCTCATTACAATGTTTTCGAGAAATTAACGCAAGATCTTAATTTTACGACATTTTCGCGGTAAATTATGTGATTTAACAACGTTGGATTGCCGAGTTTGGGTTTTGGAATTCTGAGACTCATGCCAATGAGCCCATAACCTCAAAACGCTTTCAAGAAGGATATTATTTCTCAAAAACATTAAAAGTTCCGCATTTGGACACAGTAATTACAAAACAAACGACAATTTCGACTTTTAAAAATCTCGATAACATAATTTTCGCAAAACCAAATGTTTATTTCATTCTCCTGGACTACTTACAAGTACGAAAAATTTGATAAAAATTAAAAACATGAGCATAAATGGAACCTAAAAAGGAGAAAAAAAATTGCACATCTCTAAATATACAAAATACAGTGCTCAAAAAAAAGGGTCCCACATAACTACGGACCCAAATCGATATACAGGGTGACGATTGAATTTTTCTTTTCTAATAGTGCAAGAGGTGTAGCGCAAAATAAAAGTATTACAAAATAACCCATCCATTTTTGTCGTGAGATGTACGGTTCACGAGATATTTGATAAAATGTATTTTCCAAGATGGCGGATTTTGCTTTGGCTTTTAGATATTTCTAATATTACAAAATTTTCAATCGCCACCCTAATATTAAAATTTTCAAAATACAAAAATTATTTACAGGACACAAAAATTGAGAATTTCTCTCACATTTTTACAATTCTCCGAATCGTCTCGAATATATTTCTCCTCCTCAAAAAAAAGAACTATTTACAAAAAAAAATTTAAGTCTTTTCTCAAAATTCTAACGCACTACGTTTCGATAACAATTTTCGAGCTCCCATTTGCAACGAACTTAAATTACTTTCCGCCGTCGACGATGATGATTGTGTTTCGACTTGAATATTCGCACAACTGTTATGACGTTTTTGTGCTCGAAACAATCGACATTCCATTTCATGAGCAGGATCATCCATTCGTTTGTAGGCGATCGGTTCACAGAGATTACTGAATTGTTCGAAAAATCGTTTATAACCGCCTTCTAACAAATAGATTTCGGGATAGTAGAGTGCTGGATAAATATCTTTGTTATAATTTCGATCCAACTCGCGTAAGAATCGAAATAGTTTCGGACCACGTTGTGCCGAAAACTCACAATGGAATATTATTATATCACGTTTGTTCGACGAGTTCGAATTATTGATCATGTTCGTTTTAAATAGTTCACTTTCGATTTGTTCCTTGGTAAAATAATTAATCGCACCTTTAATATGTCCCCCGTCGTATTCGTATGGATATCGACAATCGATAATTTTATACGATTGAACTGTTTCGATGAAATCACCTTGAATTAATTTCGATAAAGTGTTCGCTGTTATTGATTTTAAATCTTGATGTCGTTGTCCAGAAGTAACCAAAGGTAAAATAAACGGTTTACTAAAATCACCGATTAAATCGGGTTCGATTGTCGAACGATAAACCGCCGACATAATTTCGGTATTCGGTGAACAATTCGTTGAAATCGAGCGTCGTAATAAAGGCGGTAATGGAACTGGATGTGATATTTCAGTTTTCGAACGTTTCAACAACATCGTTTCGTTATCGAACAACGATTTCGAACGTTTTAACGGGAATTTTAACGGTGATGTACGCTGTTTGCATGTTAACGGTGTTTGTGAATTGTCCTCGAATAAACGATTACGTACTTTTGGTGTTTTATTATTTTCGGGTGAAGTTTTCGATAGAATGTTACCGGATACAAGTTGATTGAAGTTCGATGGTAGTTTTTCGTTTTCATCGAGATCATCAACTTCAAGTAACATAAATTCATCATCTTTGGAATGTTCGAAATCGGAAAGACCTCGAAATAATGATCGTCCACTACTCGATAACTCTAACGGTGAACCTGAACTAAATAACGATCGTGAACTTTTAAAACTATGATCTGTGGTCGTAAACTTTTTTGGTATTTCTGGACTACATTCAGGACTACGTGTTTCAGGTGTTGCCCCACCATAAAATGAGATTTCCCCACTTGGATCACTATCTAATAACGATGCCGACGTAATTGTCGAAGATGTTTTTAGCATACGTTTAGCAGGCGAACAATAATTTGTGATATCTTGAAAACATTTACGTTGTGGTAAATTTTCTAATTCCGTAAAATTTTCCGTCGAGAAATTCACAAAATTTTCTTCATCACTTAACGATAAACGACGTTTTCGCGTACCACACACTTTACTTATTTTTGTACCACTTAAATTTTTCGATATTTCAGTCATTGGTGAAAATTCTGTTGTGCCAAAAAATGGCAGATTTTTATTTTGTGTGTCCGACATTTTTTTTGGGTGGGTAAAGTTCCCGCGAATTTTTTTCACACGTAAAACAAACAAAAAAACTTTTATTGCACAAAATTTTTATAGATCGAAATGTTTTTCACTCTTTTTCCCGTTCACCCGGTTACTTTTTAGAGTTTTTTAATTTTTTTTTTTTTTACACAAAATTTCGGAAAAATGTTTCTATTGCACTATTTCGAAGAAAAGTTTAGGTAATTTTTCTTCTACATTTATTTAAGAATTAATTTCGCCCCCCACACACATTAAGTTTTAACGTTTTTTTTATTCGTTATACAAAAAAAAAAACAGTAAAACCATAAAACAACCACTTCACTTGATAAAACTTCAAACAAAAACTTTTTTTTCCAAAATAATATTTTCGTAGCCTTGTCGTACAGATTTTCGTAAGGGAAGTATTTATTTTTAGTTAATGAAAATAAAAATAATATAAAATGATTTTGACTTGAGTGTAGGGTTCGGGTCAACAACTGAACGACTGCTCAGCCAGCTGTAAAACTGGTATGCGGTATTTCATGTAAATAACAAAAACCCAACTCTAACTATTTACCGGTAAAAAATAAAAATGCGCGCTTTTAAACACAACTGTTAAATATTAAATATCACTAAACTTTTCAACGTCAAATATTCAATCGATTTATTGATTAAAACATGATCGTTGTCAAAGAAATCAAAAGAAATTAAAATTTAAAAAAATAAATGCTGTTCGTAAAATGAATTGAAACTTGCTTGATTCAATTCAACCGTTGATTAGAAATATAAATGAATGTAGTTTCATATTAATATGTTTGCTGGTTACCATCATCATAGGCGTTCATACGTTTTAGTCTAATCAAAAATTAAATAAGAAAAAAAATTAATGCATCTTTGAAATTTTATTTATTAGGATGTAAACACTTTATAAAAAAAGTCAACCTTTCAGGAGCGTACCTAATCCTCTTTTTTGGGAGGTAGTTGGAGGTTTTAATCAGTTTTTTTCTATCTGTCTGTCATCACGATTACTCAAAAACGAAAAGAGATAACAAGCTGAAATTTTTAAAGCGTGCTAAGGACGTAAAAAGTGAGGTCGAGTTCGTAAATAAGCAACATAGGCCAATTGGGTCTTGGGTCCGTAGGACTCATCTTGTAAATCGTTAGAGATAGAACAAATGTTTAAATGTAAAAAATGTTCCTTATAAAAAAATAAACAACTTTTGTTTGAAACATTTTCTTGTAAACATCACTGTTTACCCACGAGGGCGCTAACTAGGTGAAAATTTTGTAGTATGTATTAATATGGAAATATCAGTTATGTGTGTGTGGCTATTTACGAGTGGAAATAAGAGTGGAGAAGTATCCTTCTTGTAAACCAATTAGAGATAGAACAAAAGTTTAAATGTAAAAGTCATTCCTTATAAAAAAATTAATAACTTTTATTTGAATCATTCTTTCGGAAACATCACTATTTAACCGTGAGGGCGCAACTTAGGAAAAAACTTTGGTGTCCAAGAAATTGAATTTGTAGAAAATAAAAAAAATGTCACTCGTTTTAAGTGTCAAAACCATTTTTTTAAACCTTTTTCTATGATTATACGGCATAATTTTGCTCAAAAGCTACGAAGGTGCAATCTCTGAATTAAGCTTATAATATCCTACATAAAAATCGAATAATAGCTTAAAATTCTCCATTTAAATTAAGGTTAAATTAATTGGTGAAATTCATTACTTAAGATATTTTTCGAAGATTATTCTGATAAGTAATTATTTGACAGTTTAGAAATTTGAACAAAGTTTTTTTGGTTTGAAATAAAATTTTAAAGAAGTTGTTCTTTATTTACGTCAAATTTAAACAAGTTTAACTGTCTACGTCTTATACAAAAGGGCTTCAATGACCTATTCACACTTTTGGCGCAAAAATTATCAATTTTAAATCGCGCCAAAATCATAGACTTGAACGAAGAAAAAAGGAAGAGAATACACGTCTTGTTCAAGCCAAAAGATGGCATGTAAATGGAGCATTTTTTACCTGTATTAAAATTGATTCCAGGTAAAATAAAATTATACTTTTTTTAAATTTTCATTTTGTTTTGTCCCTAATTATAGCATATATTTTTTGGGTTAAAATTACCCTATATATCACGTTACATGAAATTTTTTCCTCCGATTTTGAAGACTGATTTTTTAGGATTTTTTGACCCAAAAAATTGGGCTATTTTAATAAGTTGTAAAGTATTTTCTGAGATATCAGCTTAAATCCGAGGAGGATATCCTAAAGCAATTTCCTCATTAGATATCTCAAAAACTTGTCATTCAAACGAAAATTCAATGAGATTTTTGTGTTTATGGATTATTTCGGAATAATAAGGATCCAGAAGTATAAATCCAGCTCATTTGACAATTAGGTAAATATTTTTCGAAGTATCTCCATAATCGTTCCAAAATAAAAGCTTTTCTTACAGAATTCCAGACATTATCACCAAAATTGTTCAGCTTATCATTAAATAAACCCAATTTTTGCACTTTTTTTTTAATTGATGCATAGTCTTTTTGTAATTTATAAAAAACTGATTAAAAACCCAAACTACCCTCTAAAAAAGAGAGTTCAGCACCCCCTTGAGTGGCCGATTATTTTTTGCAACCTGATAAACAACTGTGGAAAATGTCAAAGATTCAACACTTTTTTCCTTTTAAACATTGAGTTTCATTGTACTATAAATAAAATTTCTTAATATACAATTTTATTTCGAGTATCGTTGTATTTATTTCAATAGTTATGTCTCAACTCAAAGTTAATAAAACTATTCTTATACGTTACAGGGTGTAAAAAGTGCCCAGTTTACTTGTATAAACACAAAGAATTTATTAATAATAATAATAATTGTATATTGTGTGACGTGAATTGAGTGGCAGTGTAAGACCCTCTTATGTAAATGAATGTGCGTACGTCTATGGCCAAGTAAATATAAATAATAATAAATGTGTAACGTAATTTATATAAAAACAGGACACAAAAACTGTTTATCTAACGAATATTAAATCATCCATACGACTACGACCGTACACTGTAACACTGTGCTTTGTAACGGGTGACCCAAAATTAACGCAACAAGTAATAGGCTAATTGATGAATTTTTCAAAAACCGGTATACAAAAGATGTTCCAAAATATATATATCAAGGCATACTTAGTTTAGTCCCAAGTTTGTAACGCTTAAAAATATTGCTGCCCACGAACAAAATTTTAGTATAGGTCTTCATAAAATCACCTAATTAGTTCATTTCCCGTTATCTGTTTGTCCGTGGATACGATAACTTAAAAACGAAAAGAGATATCAAGCTGAAATTTTTATAGCGTGCTCTGGATGTAAAAACTGAGGTTAAGTTTGTAAATGAGCAACATAGGTCAATTGGGTCTTGGATCCGAAGGACTCATCTTGTAAACCATTCAAATCTAACGTTTGTTTTTTGACACCCTTTACATTCAGTACAGTATGAAACAATATTTATGAAAACCGTTAAAAAATTAATAACAAATATTATTTTTTTTATCAAACAACGATTTTTAACACACACAACGATTAACTGCTAAAGTACTAACTGAAGTTTTATCTGATATAAAAAATTTTGTCTTTATAACGATTATTTTTGAGATTAGAGAATAAAAATTTGTGTGAGTTTTGGAACGGTTTATTTTTTTGATAACGAACTGTTTTAGATGCATTTTTTTATACCCTGTTATATATGAAATTGAAAGATATAGATATCAAGGTATACTAATTTTAGTTCCAAGTTTGTAACGCTGATTTAATATTGATGTTACGAACAAAATTTTGGTATAGGTGCTCATAGGATCACCTAATTAGTCCATTTCGGGTTGTCAGGACGTAAAAAGTGAATTTGAGTTCGAAATTCTAGAAAATACTGTTGAAAACTCAGTCAATAATCAAATTCCTGATGTCGAATTTGTCATATTAGAGATCATCCATTAATCACGTCACACTATTCGGGGGGGAGGAGTCAACGAAATGTGCCATTGTATGACAAGGAGGGGGGAGTGTTCTAAAACTTTATGACGTCACATGTTAAAATTTAAAATATAAACGCAAAATTTATATGTAAAAACGGGTCACACGGGTCGAGTGCTAGTACACTCACTGTCAAAAAAAGTGCCACAGTTAAAACATTCTAAGCGTACGCATCATATGTTATGTTATAATAGTAACACTTAGAATGTTTTAAAACGAGCATTTTTTGTGACATTGAGTATACATCTTATATCTTTTTTTTTATTTTGAGAATCTAAAGTTAAAACAATCGTTTCTTGTATAAAATGAAATAATAAAAAAAATATTGAGGCGGTTAATATTGATAATTAGGACTGAAATGGGGTCAAATAGGTCATAACCATTAAAAATACGCACACACTTGACTTGCTTGCACACACTTCAAATAAATAACATAAACAAAAAACTCTTTTTATTAATTTATTTACAACATAGATATAAGCAATCTTTTTTTATTTTTTTAATTTTTTTAAATATTTTTGAACAATATTATTTTATATTAAATATTAAATATGCATAATTATTAATATATTGTCATGAGTTTGATTTCATTTCATTTGTTTGCCTTTTATTTTATTATTTATTTCTTCAATCATAATTAATATTCATTAAATTTTTATTACTAGGTGTTGCAGATTTATTCATTGATAACCTAACTTTTTAAATAGTGATCGATTTTATTTCATTCATCTATAGATTTTCTTTTTCTAAAAAACACATAAAGAAGAAAAACCTAGGGAAATTAAAAAAAAATTATTTGAATCATCACCAATTCCTAATAAAAGTAAGTTTTCCTCTCTTGAAGTTCAAAATTAGTAGTCGCCATCTTGATTTCCAGGCGAAGTCATTATTATCTCAGTAAAAATTGATTTTATGTAAAAATGGAAACAAAATTGTTTGAGAACAATATTTTTTGAACAATAACTTTTGTAGGAACTTTTTTTCGAAATTTTTCAAATTTAAAAAGATATTAGAGATTCAAAAACTGAATGATTGAGGTTAGGAATGATTTTTGGTTGTACGACTATAAATTTTTGCAGATTTTTTGCTTATTATTTAACGCTGGCTTTAATTTTTTGAAAGTCAAATTACTTTTTACGGTATATCTCGAATTATAGTCTCGCCATCTGTAAGTAAATTATACGAAGTAAAAAGAAATGATTAAATACGTTAAACGTTTAAAATTTGAAAAATAACGTTTCAAATAAAAGTTGTTATAGAAATATTGTTCTCAGGAGTTTTAGTGAAAAAATTTTCACGTAAAATCAATATTTATCGAGATAATTAACATTTATTCTAAACATTCAAGATGATCGACGATTTTCGACAATTTTACTATAAGTAAAACTAATATAAATAAAATTTTGGAAAAATATCTTTTTTATGTCATTTATTTTAACTATACTTTATCAATTTTCATTAAATCTTTCACTCTTTTAAATTAGGAGTATTTATCATGAAACACACTATACACCGGATACATTCAATAATTAAAGTTTTATGAAACCGAATTATCTTAAGAAAAAAACAAGTCTTTACATAAATATTTATGAGAAAAATGCATAGAAATAATATCATAGAGCTGTATAGACATAGGAAACGCATTAAGTGAATTCTTGACCGCAGGGGGAGAGCTAGAAAGAGAAGGATTATAAGAGAGGCGAAGAAAGCAATACGAGTCTACTTTATCTGTCTCTGCAGATATTCGCGCCTACTTTATCTATTCTCTCTCTCTACTGCGATCAATCATTTGGCAACAACTTGCAGCTCTATGGTATTATTTTTATGGAAAAATGAGTCGTTTTCCCAGGATAAAAAGAAAACATAAACTTTTTTCAATTGAACGTACGGTATAAAAATATCAATTAATAAATAGATCGTTAAAAAAATAATATTTAAGTTGTTATTACTTAGATTAGGTCTAAAAAATGGGTCAATGTCAAATGGGTCAGTCAATTTTAAGTTTTAATTATTTTTAGAATTATGTTGTATTTATAAACAACGAGATATTTAATAAAACAAACGACCATTGTTTAAATTTTAATTTTTAACTATCACTAACGGCGTTTTGGTGAGAAAACAGATTTTTTTCATGTGTAATGATCAGATGTTGGAAAAAATTCTTACAAACCCTGTTTAATCAATAAACTAGTAATTTCAAAGAAATAAAAAAATATGCATTCCTTAATATTATGCAAAAGTGGCGCTAAATTCGATTCTGTGCACAGCGCATGGAGACTACACAAGGAGATTCAACTACATGTAACCAAATATCCAGTGGCGGGCTTAAGGAAAATCGTACAGTGGGCAAAATTTCCCTAGGGAAACTGAAACTATAGTTTAGATGATTTTTAACTCCCATTTGAGCACCCCTTAAATCCGCCACTGCAAATATCTGTCAAAAATAAGATGTTAATAGTGTTTCTTTTGCACCAAAAAATGGAGCGAATGTAAGACGCACTTCGATGCAAATGGAACACCAGCGAAATTACTGAGTAGTCCCCCATGGCACAATGAATAAAAATCATTAACCAGGAAGTTGCTTGATGTATAAATTGAATGGGTCGCAAAATCATGACATTTGAACATTTTTATAATTGATTTGACCCAAATATTTTTATCAATCAAAATTTGCGTTCGTAACGATCTATTTATAAATTTATTTTATAAAAAAATCTACTATTTTGACAAAATTTGATGTCATTGTTTTTTTTAGCCTAATATTGCATATTATTTTATAATTTGATTTGTTTTTTTAATAAAATTAGAAATAGTCAAGTTTTTACAAAATAAAATGAAGAAATAAGTGCCTTTTATTTAAAAAAGAATTCGATAGCCTCTATAAATAAGGCTCACCTCCATTGAAACCTGAATGTGTCATAAAACGCTGGCGTTGGGTGACATCAAACCAAATAGAAGCCATATTTGCTTACTTAAGGTGTATTTTCATGATGACGTCATGATTTTAAACGTCAAAGTAGGAAGACATTTCAAAAATTTGCTGACACAACGGTAAACAATAAAAGGCCTTGTTAGTTATCGTTTATGACAAAATGGTATGGAAATATGGCTTCGTTTGGTTAACGCTTATAATCATGGAGGTTAGAGAGAAGGAGAACGATCGCTGTAGGAAATAGTGTCCCAGAAATACGGATAAAATAAGTGAGGCGCTGCGATCGCTAAGTTGTCTCAATAAAAGCGGACTCTGTTGTTAATTTTGTACATTATGCAACTAACTTCATCTACTTATACTCATAAACAACTAACTTCGCAGATACTACTTACCGACGAATTTTCAGGGACCTGGCGCGCTAATGGTTTAGCGCGTAGCGATCGTTCTCCTTCTCTCTACCCTCCATGCTTATAATTGATTGAGACTTTTGGAAGCAATATTTACCCAAAATGGATCTTTTAACGACAGCTTAGAAATTATTTATTACAGGGTGAAATTACGGCAAGTTTTAGAACACTTGAGAATTTTCGAAATAAAAATAAATAAAACATAAAAAAATTAATTAATTATTTTATTTTGTAAATTAAAATAAAACAAAAAAAAGGGGACTAGTTTTAAATATTAAATAACAAAATATATATAAATTACTAAAATTATTTATCTAATAAATATTAATAAATAAATACTTTGGAAAAATTGTTTAAATAAATCAGTTCAAACCTTTTTAATTTAATAAACACTAAAATTAAATTAAGGGAGGGGAGGTGTGTACGGAAGGTTATGCGAAAAATAAAAAGGGTATAGGGACGAAGGAATGTATCACTATAAAAATTTTTTTAATGACGAAAGATTTTGAATAAATAGATAAATCAAAAAACACAGCCAAATATTTTAGGATTATTTAAAGAATTCATTTGAGAATTTGAGATTCATCGTTTTTTTTTCTTCGTTAATTTGATACTTTTTTTTTCGGACTAGGCTAATTTTTGTTTTTTTTTATAATGAAGAGGATGTGTTACGTAAAATAACAAGGCTAGATGTTATACCTGTTGTTGGTAGGGTTTTTGAGGGTTGAGCCCATAAAAAATTTTGATCAGCATGATCAAAACTACCTTAATCCTTAGTTTTCAAAAAATTTTAACCGAAATGTATTGTGTGGGGGCCCTCTTCACCCTTTGCCATCTGTACTTGTATCTAGCGTAATAGTATTTCGCCTACTGCTTTGGCAGGCAATAATTGAATCGTAAACATCCCCGTATAGTTTCCCTTCAATAAATTATAAGCTCTGTAATTTTTTTTGAGGTTTACGTGTGATGATGAATTTTTGTGCAATAATTTGTCATGGAAAAATTGCCGGTGTACTCAAATTACAGAACTCTTGTTTTAAATAAAAAATATAAAATAATACCATACAGAGATCCAACAGTTAATTTTTTTTTTTAATATACATATTTATTACATTTACGAGTATCGATTCAAGCATCCGTTACTTTCATTTTCTGGGTCTTTCTTTGTCTCAAAACGATCAAATAATCACTATTGTTTGACCTGGTAGTCTAAATTGAAACTATTCAATACAGGTCAGTTAACTGTTTAAATTAGTACGAATTATTATCACCAGTCTGTTAGTCTAAAGTGGAACAACAGAAAACGGGTCCACTTCCAGTTTTAAGTAGTATCAAATCATTATTGCCAGTGAGCGAGTTGCAACTCTCAGTTATTAAAAATTTTTCAAAAAAACAATTAAAAAATGATTTCTGATTTCACTAAACTGTTTCCCGTCTACCATACTACCTTAATTGTATTGTGGTCCTTTTTTTTATCGTTTTGGAAACAAAGAAAAGCCTCAAGTAAAAGTAATCCAGTAAAAATTCGACTATGCTATTTTCTTCTAATTTAGACCTTTCCAAAATTGTGACATTTTTATAATCTACAAAAATACAATTTTTTTTATCCCACTATTAACATTCAGCAACGAAAACTTTGTATGAGAATGAATTTTTTTTTTTAGGAAAATCATTCTTTTCATAAATACAAAGAAAAATGTAAAATTTTTCCTAAACTAAATGTAATAATTATATATATTTTCTTTTCTAAGTTATATATATATATATATATTATATACATGAGATAATTTATATCTTAGGCTACCAAGATAATTCACACCCATGGTGATGAATATTTTTCATAAATTTTTTTAACAACAATTCGAGAAAAGCCTCTCAAGTTTACAGGAATAATTAATTTTTCTTCACTCACAAATTGATAAAAAATATATTTTAAAATTTAGGACTTCCATCAAAACTTGTTAAAAGCCCTGGTTAACATATACACGTCATTCTCGTAGAGTTAGAACGAGAAATTAAGGCTTAGACTCAACATAAAACAATATATTGATTGGACGTTTATTATTCGAGGTCTTAAAGCCTTATCAGACGTTATGAAGCGATTTAATTTGATCGCTGTCATAAAAATTGAAATATTAAAGCACCATAAAAAAATTATAAGTAAAAAGTTATGAAAAGTTTCGAATTTAAAATTTGGTTTGACACGACTTTTATTTTTTACAGTTAGAAGGTACCCATTTTAACCGATGGATACCTTCTAAAATAATTCAGAATGAAGGGGGCATCATGTTCTGACATCAGATTCGACTTGATTCTCTTGGTTGTTTTAACATTTTTTTTTCGAAAATCGTTAGCTTTCGGAGGAAATGTGACTTAGAAATATGTCCATATTACTTTTCACACTACCTAAAGAAAAATGATTTAGGTTATTTAAAGTTTTTCTTTCGATTAAGTTCAATAATGATATATTTTTAAGTCACATTTTCCACAGAACTATGTCATTTAAAGTGTTTTTCTGTATCTTACTGTTTAAGATCTGAGTTAACTATTAAAGGATTCAGAAGACCTAGATCAAATCCGATGCTAGAAGAGAAAGTCCCACTTTAATCTGAATAATTTTTTTTGAAAATATTTGGGTCTATCGATTAAAATGAATTACCTTGTATTTGTCGAGTGTCTAGAGTAAAATGAAACCTTTCAAAAGTTTTCCTAATAAATATATAAAGCTCTTAAAATTTAAAAAATCGTTTCACTTAAACAAAAGCACCATACGTGAAAATTTGTAGTGAAGACTTCCCTGTAAACTATTTAATACTTTTAATCGGTTTAAAAAAAATAATAATATCGAAAAAATTCGGTTAAAACCAAAAACGAAAATTATTAAGATTAATGACACAGATTTCTTTTTAGATTCGTTACCAAGTTTGATTATTCAGAAGTATTCGAAATGTTTAAGAACGGTCAAAAATTTGAGAGGTTACGGCTTTCTGCGTAGTATCTCGAAAGAATCCCATTTTTCACCTACTTAAAACAGCAGCTCGGAGAGTCTCGCTACCCGGAGACGTCGCGCATTCGAGTGATAGATCCCTAGGTGCTAGGAACCCATTTGTTGTACCCCTTTTATGTTTTATTATTATTATCAAAGTCGAAATTTTTTTTAGTCACCCTTAAAGAGAAATTCTGATCCTCAAAGAAACCTCTCAAATTTTCAATCGTTCTGAATGCTAATGAAATGCTTGGTCGTTTTTTTCCGTACGTGTGTCATTAACCTTAGAGAGTATACACATAATTTGTTTTTTTCTATATATAAATATACCTAGAATCTATCTAGAAGCGCGTGCTCTAATTATATTTTCATTTCTAAATAAATAAATAAATAAATTTAAGTAAAATAAATAAATAAGGATTCGATTTAGAATCCTAAAAAAACCGATAAATATATTTAATAATAATTTACTACCCAATAAATACTTAGGATAAACCCGTTTGCTAGAGAAACATTTATAGTGTCACATTTGACGTGTTAAATTTGCAAAAGGGCATAACATCGTTGTACGCCCATTTTTTTTTTTAGTATGACTAGTGTGTGAATCGTTGTGACGTCACTTACAAAGGGTTCAACAAATATTTAAAAAAGCATTTTTAGCTTGCATTTTTCAAAGAACACTCTGTACACAAAATCAATATGTCAAAAAAGTACACAATGAGCACTTTTATGACCTTCAAATGTCATCCATGTGGAATAATTTTTACTTGGGACATTTTTTTCAATAACCCTTCTCAATGAAGAAATTTACAGCAGCAGCTAAAGGGTTAAATCCACTTAATAAGACTCCTGTATTTTTTGGACATTGGTTTTGTGTTGGATCCTTCATAATTAAAAAAAAAATTGAATAACATCTAATTCTTATAGATTTACGAGAGAGACACTTTGAATGACGATGAAATTTTTAATAAATAAAATAAATATTTTGTTCTTCTAATTCTAAAATCGATGAGAAAAATCATACATAGCTGGGCTGTGCGTTTGTGTGCAGCACAGTTTAATATTCTATTCGAACTTCTTCTTTCTCGATTCATTTCGAATTTTCATTTGAAATACTCCGAGGGATAAAAGGCTCTAAAATCCTTCAGCTCAGTCTATCTAACGTCAAAGGTAGCACAGGACTGCCGTACGTCCTTAAATGAACTGGCGGAACGAATGAATGTAGACCTGGTATGTGTACCGGGACTCCAGGAAATTGTGACATCGACGAGCTTGCCAGAAATGGCACGATGCTGCCGGACACAAGCATCCATAAATACCCGGGAGTTCCATTTGCGAACTACAAGTTACTCTTGAAAGAGGATATTCTGAAAAAGGCCAACCTTAGATGGAGGGAAGAACGTACTTCTGGTACTACAAGTCAGAAATGGTCTGAGTACAATCTTAGGCGTTCCGAAGTTCTCATATCACTTCCAAGGGTCTTTCATTTTGTTTCACAATTATTCCGTTAAAAATACTTGTTCTTTCATAAATCTTGTTGAAAAATCGAGAAATCATTTTCCGTATACATTCCATAAAAAAACCCAACATGAGATCCATTTTAAGTTTGAGATCTTTTAAATTATATACAAATACGCGCGCACACACACACAGACACATGAGAAGCTATGATGAAGACGTGATTATATAAATATATGCTCTAGGTATATACACTAGGGGGAAGGACAAGGGGTCGTTAACTTTTCTAATTTTTTGGAAAATTTACAAATCACCAAATGGATCAAACAATGAATCAGATTTTGGTTGTTGATTTGTTGTTGGAGGTACCATACGTGGACTTCCACCAGCCGATGCATTAAATTGCATAGGAGCTCCGGCTGCAGGCATCATTGGACGATAATTAGCACCACCGGGTGGTACAACCCCAGCAGTTGGTTGAGCGAATCCACCAGCGGTAGGCATTGTTGGTTTTGGTTGATTCTTTGGTGAGTTCCATTGTACGGCCGATGGTTTTGCATTATTACTAATTGTTAAATTCTCACATAACGACATTAAACTACTTTCGAGGTCACCGGTTAACACTTTTTTCTGTTGTGGGATCGCATTACCCATGACTGGTTGAGGTGCTTGTTGTTGTAGATTCGGAATCATGGGTTGTTGTCCTCCAGGAGCACCTAGGGAAGATGAACAATATGTATGAAATACCATACAGACTAAACAAATTAAAATTGCTTACCTCCTAGAGTTGGTAGCATTGTTGTATTATTTGTTTTAAGCATGCTCATTGGATCATCGAACATTGAAGTTGTGCTTTGATTATTCGTCGAATCAAACACTGAAATTAAATTTGTATCAACTGATCCATTTGTTGCGGCCGTAGTTGTCCAATTTGAATTTGAAAATAAATCGGTTTGTTGAGTTGATGGTTGAGATGTGGGCGCAAACATATCCGCAAATGGATTACCTAATTGAGAGTTTATATTAGTATCATTTTATTATAAGATGGAGGGGGGTTAGTAAGGGTGGCTAGTCAAGTTAGTAACTAATTTATAATAAATATAATATTTGTATCACGTAAATGTTGTTTAATGCTTTCTTTTTGGAAAGCGCCGTCATAAGGTAATGTTCTTTTTGAGTAAACGGAACCTGTGATAAATTTTCTTCATGATGAAATCTTTTTTGTCAAAAAAATCACAATTTTCCCCCGCAAGAGGCCCTAAAACTGTGTTTATTGTGACTTTATACTGTCATATACCGCCGGACTACTTAAATAAATTTGTATATACCCAATTGTAACAAATCATCGGAAGCTTTCGACGAAGTGTTCGCAGCTGGTGCCGGTACTGTAGTAGATGTTCCAAATAAATCAAGAATTTGTTGATTTGTATTGCTTGCAGGCGGCGGTGGTGCTGGAGCAGCATCTTCAAGGAACGGATTTGTTGAGTTTGTGGCCGCTTTATATTGATTTAAAATCGCTTCTTCTTCGGCCAAAGCTTGTTGTGTTTCATTTGTAGCTGCTGTAACGAATGGTGTAACTTTTGGTCCATGTTTTTGACCACCCGAGGGTGCTGTCGGTGTACCCCCTTCCAATGATTGTAAATGTTGTTCCAAAGCATCCAATAAACTATAAATGCGAGAAAAAAATATTAAAAGGACGTCGATGTTCTTAATTTTGAAGGCAAATATCTTCTCCTCGAAAATACATCCGAAACAAATTTTATTTCAGAACAGTTTTTAATTTATCCCTTTTTAACCCTCGAATTAAAAAAAAGGGTTGTTTCAAGTTTGACCGTTATGTGTGTGTGTCTTTCTGCCTGTCTGTCTGTGGCATCGTAGCGACTAAACGGATGAACCGATTTTGATTTTTTTTATTTCGATTTAAAGAAAATTTAATAGAGAGTGTTCTTAGCTATGTTTCAAGTGCGAGTTTTGGGTTCCGTACCCGAAAAAACCAAAAAAATGGTGATGCTTTTCAAAATTGGTTCAGTTTAGAAAATGCTTTGAGGAAAATGGTAATTTAAACGAGAGTGTTCTTAAAAATATTTCAAGTGAGAGTTTAGAATACCGTATATTAATGTTCCTTATCGAAAATTAAACAACTTTTGTTTGAGACATTTTTTCGTAAACATCACTGTTTACCCGTGAGGGCGCCAATTATGCGGAAATTTTATAATATGTACTATACTTGATTATCAGTTATGTATGTGTCACATGTTTGTATGTGTAATGTAGTATTTTAACAATTAACTCAGTCAATTGTTTGTTTTCACTTGTTTTTTTTGTCTTCGCCATGGGGTAATATCAACTTACACCTTACCGCGACCGCTGAATTAAACGATAACGACCTAATAAATAATTATGAGCTATACTCACCTATTTGGAGCTTTCGTTAAATCAGGAATATCTCCCTTATCAATACCAATATTCTCAGCAACTTTTAAAAATTCCCCAACACGATCCATACGTATTAAAAACTTCTTATACAAGTCCAACGCTTCACGACATTGTTTCTTATTCATTTCGAAGTATTTTTCTAATAAATTAATAATCGCATCATTATAACCAGCGAATAAACGGATTAAATCACGAAACAACAACATAAAACACATATTTATAACACCATTCGTTAAATCATTCGCTGTACAATCGAATTCGAGCAACGTATCCAATTGCTGTTGTAGAACGGGTAATGTTTTTAATAATTTATCCGCTGGCATTGTACGTAACGTTCCTTCTTCTTTGCCACGTTTCACTTTACAAAAATCGAAAGCAACCGTTCGATATGATAACGCTTTTTCATTTAAATAACGTGCATAGCGACGAATAAACGGTGACATATCGTATCCGGTTCGAAGGTTACTCATCGCTGAAATGGCACCAGCACCACCCGTTGGTAACGATCCAAGTGAAGCTCCCGGTGCACCCGTTATCGTGGTTTTATCCATGAAGTTATTCAATTGAAATGTTGTATTCGACGAAGCTAAATATTGAGTGAAACGTTCATTGCCATAGCACAATATATGATGGGTCGTTATTAACGACTTATAAACCACGATCCAATTAGAGTTTTGAGAGCGTTCTATCAATAAATTTGCCAGTTGTGGTATCGAAACATTTGGTTCGTTTGTACAATGAACCAAATAATCTAAATGTTTCTTTTTTGGACCTAATAATTCTTCGGTGGTTGCTTTACATACGGATTTTGCTAAGCCTTGTCCAGCAATGCTATGTTTTGCGGCTAATAATCTATCATTTATTGTTTGTCCAGCCATTTTTTTAGCAGCACACTTCTCTCACACGTTCCGAAATTTTCGATTGTATTTTTTTTTTGTTTTTTTGCGAACTTACACAAAAATTTTTGTTGAAGGCGACTTTTGACGAATAATTGTTATTCGTCAAGAATTTTTAACGTGAGTCACCCGGAGTGTTTTTTTGAATAGTTAAATAGTTTGTGTAGTTCGACTTACGACATGAATCAATACAATATGTGAACTCATTTTCAATGTCATGTCATTATGGTTTAATTACGAATTTATCCGCTAGGGGATAGAAATACTACCGAATCATAGACTTGTAGTCATAGATTGGTTAAGTATATAAGTCTGTGATCTAGACAAGTATTTAGTATAGTTTTATGGTTCGTTTAATGTTAGCTTTTTAAAGCTCTTTAAAACTTCATTGATGAAACTCAAAACAATCATCAGTAATCAATGATTCATTCAATTTCAGCTGACATTTCGGAGCGGTTTACGCCTTTAGTATGACGCCCAAGTGAACCTCAATCTGTACAAGTTTTTCCTTAAAGTGTATTTTCATGATGGACATAAGTCATCATAAGTCACGTGGTCATTTAAGGCCGTGCTGCCATCTGGATGTTTAGCTTTTTACGATTTGACGCTGTTGAAGATTTTTTTCCATCCAGATGGCAGATCGGCCTATACTGACTTTTTATAGAAAAGTATATCCTATTTTTATTATCAGGATTAATTATGAGAGTATTGGATATTCATTGCCATTTCCAAATAATTTTTTGGAACAATTGATAATCATATTCAGCATCCAGTATGAATATAGTTGTATATCATTACCATAAACTTTTTTGTTTTTTGTCGCTTCTTTTTCAAGTTTGACGCTGGAGATAGTTTTAGTTTTTTCAGCTAGGTGGATTCCTAAATTGACGCTCAAAGTCAACGTCAAGCGTCACCATGAAGTTACATCTTTTAAATTTGAAGCTACACATAGGTCTAGTTTTTCAGCTAGGTGAAATCCTAATTTGTCGCTCAAAGCCACCGTCAAGCGTCATCATGAAATTACATCTTGAGTGTTCTTAATTGACCTATGCTGACTACAAGGAGGAGTTAATGAAATAAAAAATCTATAAAATTAATAAGAAAAATAAAAAACATTTTATTTTGAATATAAAATAGTTGTGATACTGATACAAATAGAATGAATCAATAATCAAAATTAATAAAAATCGAATTCGTTCTGATCATTAGCAGTTTGTTGACTGAGCATATTCACATTATCTTCACGTTCTGTTAGTTCTGCAATTAGTTCACCAGTTTTCTTATAAACATCTTTGATTGGTGTTTTACAAAAGAAACATAAACGGGTGTCCATTAATAATTGTTTTACACAGATCCTATTTTAAATATTTTAATTATTAATTATTATAAGTTATTTTGATATTGTTATTAATTTGTTACTAATAATATCGATATAATAGCATACTAAAAATTACACTATTGATGTGACTTGTTGAATGTGAAAATCAGTTCAGAGATGGCACTACTTATACTAAAATAATGTAACTTGAGTTCATTATTTGATTTATTTAGCATAAATTTGGTATAAAAATGTGGCTTCTTTTTTAACAATTAGCTTTTTATTAAAAATATATCCTCTAGATGGCAGGATATATTTACCCCCCCCCCCTAGTGTTGCCATCTAGAGGATCTTTTTTTAATCTTCCCAGGAAAAAGGCTAATTGGCTGTAAAATTCTTGATATTTTCGACGACTTTATGGCTTTGATTATTTGTACAGCTTCTCGAAATTGAACCAAAGTATAAAAATAATAAAGACTTACAGACATGATTCATGTTTGCACGGCTCAAAATAAACATCTTTGACATTGGAGTAACAAATAATACAAATATGTTCTTCATCAGGCAATGCAACATTACTCAACGAATGTTTATAATGTTGGATCATTTTTATAAATAATAGAATCTTCTTTTGTTCATCTTTATTAATGTAATTCATGTATAATGGATCTGAAAGAAATCACAACAAATCCAAATATCGTGTGTTATAACTTTACCGTATACGGTTTTAAATAACAAGGCTTCATACAAAAGTTGTGGAGCAAAAGAAGTTGTTTTAGTTCTGACCTTGAGAGTCAGCTAGAACTTGATAGGACATTGAAAAGTGAACTCTAACTTTTAATTGATAAGAAGTAGGCAAAAACTTTAAATTAGAAAGTTGTTAATCATAAAAAAACAAAAACTTTTGTTCAAAATATTTGTGTTCCAACTTAAGATAGTTTTGTTTAATCTCGATTAGTGGACATCAATTTTTTTCATGAGAATAAGGATTGAATTTACATGTAAGTACAATAAATTTTCAATAGATGGCAGTGAAAGTTATACAATTTCCCTCATGCAATATTATTTATAGTTTGTGTAAGTATTCAATAGATGGAATTGTGTTACAATTAATAAGATTGATGGAAAACTGACATTTAGTTTATTTGCTGTTCGAGTCTTTATAGGAAGCCTACTCCCATCCTTAAGGGTCCTTTACATGAGGTGACCCTTTAGGGCATGATCTGCCCCCTCCTCTCCGTTGGTGACATGGAGATACTTACTATTAACAAGTCGAAAATCTGATTTTGAATTAATGATATTGTCTAATGCATCGACATGATCTAAACAATCTTTATACAATGTTCGAATTAATAATGATGGCTCTTCATTAATACCACGTTTAAAGTCTTCTATGTCCTAGAAAAAACAATCGATAAAATCGACAGTCGAATTTCAGAATGTCTAAAAATTTGACGTGAATTTTACTTAATCGCGGGAACTAGGTAATTTTTTAGATCTTTCAAGAAACCTGGAAAATTTGTAATTACATTGCAAGTTTAAAACTGATGAATAAAGAATTTTCAAAGTCCCGGAAAGGGAAGCCTTGCGTCTATGATAACTTTCATTTTTTAAAAAGTGGTTAAGCTCAACTTTGAAAACGGCCACTCTTTGCCTAATTCTAGACCTATTAATATAGAAACTGCTGAAAACGAAACAAAAAATTTGTGAATAAGCAAAATCAAGAAATTTTAATATTTTTCTCCACTAGTTTTTCATTGATTTTCAAGAAAGTTGAGTCATTCGTCTGGAACACGTTATTCTATTTCATTTTATCAGATAGAATATTCGAATTACTTTTTTAAATAAGCCAATTAAGACACCAACCAATCCTGCGACTAATGGAAATGATTGAATTGTTTCAGCGGAAGCCATTTCCATATCTAAGAAAATTCGAAAACATCCTTTTTCTTCAGTTAAACGAGACATTGTTAAACAAACAGTCTGCAAGAAAAATCAATTATTTGAGAACATATTTGTATAAATTTTTATTAAATTAAGACAGGTGTGTCGAATTTGGGTCTCGAGCACTGTAAATCTTCTGAAAACCTAGACCCCTGGTGGAAATATTTTCTGCCAATAGTCTAATTTAGTAAGTTTACTCTTTTAGTTTAATTAACTCGAAAAAAGTCTTCTGGATGAGTTCGAAATCTTGGAATCACTCTTTTTACGTCAAACTAAAAGTTATATTCCAAGTTTATAGGAGTTTTCCAAACTTTTTATGAAAAAATATAAATTTAAGAACTGTTATTCGGACTTATTTTCAGTTTTGACATAGAAATTTTCCCACAACGGGCTCGGTTGTGCCCTGCAATATCTTAAACAAAAGCTGTTGGCTTTTAAAAGTTTGACCTACTTGTAATAATCGTGATATTAAAACTTCATTATTTTGTGCATCATTTTGAATAATAATACCATTCGTTAAAACGATCACCATTTCAACGACACGAACCATTCCAACAGCAAAATCATAACATGCTGATATTAAATGTAATGTATGTGGTTCAACAATCACTGGCTCCTTTTTAACAGCGACCTGTTTCACTTCTTGTAACATATTTAAAAATTCCGAACATGCCCAATTCATATTATTCAAGATATTGTTGAAAAATTGTGATGCATCCGTTGTATTCGAATATAAAACATTGAGTAATGTTTGTTGAAATATTATGGACGGGTTTGGATCTAGCAAAACGAAATTTTTAAGGTTTTTAATAACCAAATATACAGAGTGACCGTTTTTTAAGTTGACACATGCTTGAAACTCGCAAAATAAGTTTTATCGATAAATATATTTCAGGCAAAAAAGGTTGGGTGTGTAGACGCATATCTTATATAGACTTTGAACTTGACCCAAATTTGCAGGCTCAATGAAAAGCTCCCTCTACTTCTTAATTGGTAATCGACAGAGGATCCCTTTAAATTAGGACGTTGTTATTGATTAAAAGGTAACTTTTTTGTTGGAAAAATTTTTCCGTCGCTTGGACTCAACCCCTTTTGTTACATTTCGATTCATTAACTAATACCCCCACCCCCTTTACTTCCCATACGATGTTTCCTAAAGGCATTGAATTTTTTTTTGGGTTTACTTACTTATATTTGATAAAGAATAATTAATGTTCAAATGCATCCATTTATTAATTGTTGGTGCAACATTTGGCATTGAAGAATAACGGAATGCAAAACCTCGTCCATGCCAGATGCGTACCAAAATCCAATTGGCTGCCACATTACGTTTAACATTATATGATTTTATTAAATTCAATATTAACTTTTCTTTTCTACAAAATTCAAAAAATAAGAAAATGTTATAACTTCAAGTAGTCAACTATGGTAAACTAGGCAATTTGTATGACGTTAATGTACTACAATGCTCTAAACATATCGAAAAAGCGTCAAAAACCAAAGTTTTTTTTTTTATGTTTTCTTTATGGAAAACGTGGTAAGATAAGGTTTTTTTTTCCATAAACAGAATCTGTGATCAATTTTCTTCATAATGAAAACTTTTTTGAATCTAAGTTTTTTTTTTTACCCTTAAACTAAACTAAAAGACCTATCTTTTAGTTTTAATAATCTTTAAAATGTCAGATAGTTTTTTTTTACCAGCTTTTACCTTGCATCAGGAATCTTTTCTAAAGATTTTAATGTATATTTTGTATGAACAAGTGTCGCAAATATTCGATCTAATGCATCTTTACAATCTTCTTTAACTAATCGATCATCTCCATGTAATTCCATTAAAAGTATTTTAACCTGTTCCAAAGCGTCTTGGCTCACTAAAATTTGTAAAAAGTAAATTTATTGATATACCGATTTAAAGTGATTCGGCTGTCACGTAACTAGTCAGCTAGGCAATTTGTTTGACGTAAATGTAAGAAAATGCTATAAAAATATACTAAACTAGGCAATTTGTATTACGTAAATGTAAAAAAATGCGCTAAAAATATACTAAACTAGGCAATTTGTATCACGTAAGTGTAAGCAAATGTTATAAAAATATACTAAACTAGGCAATTTGTATCGCGTAAATAAATTGCATAAGGACTATTTTATGATAATTTTGACCCAAAAATGATAAAAATTGAATATGTTTGAACGTTTTTTAAATTTTAGTGACAATAAAACAATACAATCTTTATTTTTATTACCTGTATAGAATTCGTGTTCCAAATCATATACAGTTGGTAAATGCAAATAAAGGCTTGTTACCAAAGCCTCAACGACTAATAAATAAAAATCAGGTAAAAAACTAAATAATTGTCCTTTTTGACTTTCATGAATTAATAATTCACATAAACGGCCTAATAAACGGAATATACGATTTACTCGTTCACCAGTTAATACAACATTACGCACCCAAAGTTTATCACGTGCTAATTCACTTAAAATTTTCTGGAAGCAATAAAAAAAAACACAATTTTATAAATAAACTGAGTATGCGACCCGCCTGCTTTGCTGGGAGATAAAAATAAACTGTATTTGTTTACTTCATGTCCTGCAAGTGATCCAGAAATCACTTCAAAGGCCACCTGTTTACGATCCTTTATATCCGTTGTATATCGAGCGTACTCCAGTGGTACTTGATTGGGAATTTTCGTTGGTGATTGACTTCCAGATTTTCTGGCTAATAATTTACCCCATTTTTTTGATAATTTCCCATAATCTGTTGCTGAACCTTCCTCAGAAAATGCATATAAATCGAACGGATCAATCTGTAACGTTGTAGAACCGCCTAATTCCGGTGCAGAAGTTCGAATTAGTGTTTTCTCTTGATATTTCAAATCGTTCCAGGCACTTTCATGACTTTCAAAACGCAAATAGATTTCTGCTATCTGGAAAATAATTTTCGATGGCAAAATATTGGCAAAAATTTCGATTAGCACGATTATATATGGTTAACTTTTGGGTAGTATTTTGGGGTGCTTACCTTTTGTATTTGTTTTTTGGCAATAACATTGAAAATAAATAGAATTACATCCAAGAGTTCCACATTGGATCGTTTTTCATCAACAACGCCATTAGTTCGTCCAGTTGGCATCCTTGAAATTGTTGTAACAATCGTCATACGGTAGTAAAATAATTTTAGAGGAGTGATTCTTTCCCTTGTGGAAATAAATCTGTTCTGGAACTCGGAATACTTACTTTGAAATTCACGTATTCTTCTTCTGAATTTTAAACTAAATATTCTGGGTTTCAGAACATATTTATTTCCACAAAAGTTGGCAGAAAATATTTCCACCAGAGGGAAGTTACTAAATACAAAATTTTACTTTAAAAGTTCATCAACTAAATTTTGTCCACTGGGAACACTTCGTACTGGTAACAAATCCCTTAATGCAACCGAAATGAATTCATTAGCTGCTAAAATAATAGAGAAAAAAAAATTTTAAAAAAGCATTTGAAACAAAGTAATTTTTTTTCTTTAATAACTTACGTTCTTGCGTAGTACTTGTGGTTGGTATGGACCGATTTAGGACCAATGTTGAGGTATTTAAAGCACCGGTGCCGCCCAATGTTGAAGTGTTTGATACGGGTAACGATTGTTGAAGTATTATATCGTGTGAATCACTCGAAATTGTTCCATTTGGTGAAATAACTAAAAGGGAAATAGTCTAAGAGCCAATCCCCAAATTATTCAAAACTCTCATTAATCAATAATCCAGGAAAAAACCAGGCGATATTAGATTCGATTTCCAAGAATAACGAGAATTGGTGATAGCAATTGGGGATATCTAAGGAGTTGAATAAAAATAAGAGTATATTTACTTGTAATCGGATCTGTAACAGATTCATTAATCGGTGTTAAGGCGGTTGGAATTGATGTAGCGATTTGATCTTGATTTTGAGTACTCAAACGTGAAGTTAATACATTGATGGCTGTAAAAAAAAGAGATCTGTTACATTTTCATCCCAATCACTGACTAATATTTCATTCGAGCCGCCTCTCAATTAAAAACTGATTTCTGCTTGGTTTTTTATGTTCAATTGTTTTCGTTCTTACCATCAGCGCTGTTCATCTCATGCAAAGGAACAGTTGTATTCAATTGAGAAATAAATCGAGTCGTTGATGATGTTCGACTACCACTACTGGTCGAAGTTCTTGTCGATGGAGAAATTGCTCCAATATTATATCCAACCCCTAAAAATTATCAACAGTTATGATCGATAATCGAATTGAAATAAATTGATATTGAACATTCTGTTCGTTTTAAAAATTCTCGGAGCGTAATTGTAATAGGATCACTAATTGGCTTTCTACCAGGATTATGTTCTAATTTTGGTCGATACCTGCAGTACTGCGAGCTTGATTCCTGGGACTGATAATTATTTGCTCTGTAAAAAATGTAAAAAATTAATTTTGTCCTAAAAAAGTTTACAAAAACCTTTCATATACCTAATGCTGAACCATGACTAGTAGCCTGGGCTTCTGGAATAACCATTAATCCAACACGATTTGCGGCACTTTCTCTGGGCTGTAAACCTGAAAAAAAACAACGAAATTTCTGTTTTTCATTTCGATTGTCGAAATCGATTGTTTACAGAGCGGATAAGTGAGGTAAAGTTAGTTTCTCTGAAAGAATCAACTCTCTACAAACCAGTTTCAGGTAAATTCGAAGCTAATGGAGGCATTGATTTAATTTTTTCCACTTGTTTTGCTTTTGCCGCTTCTTTCACGGGTGCTTGTCGTGGTAAGCTAAAAAATTTTTCACGATCTTTTTCTAATTTAAATGAAATTTTCGCTGACATTGCTATTGCATTTACAGGCGGTTGCACGGATATAATTGAACTGGTTAGATCTTTTGGATCAATCTAAAAAAAATTGTAAAATTATAAGTCTTTTCTATAAAGTTTTTTTGGTAAATCAAATATTATGGATAATTGCCCTTTGATCTTTAATAATATTATCTGCAGTTGTTTTTGGTTGACTTTCATCTGCGGTTTGTATTTCTGACCGTAATGTTGACCGTAAATAATCTTCTAAGCCACCCAAACGATCACAAAACTCATAAGAAATTGTTTCATCGTAAAAAATGTTACATGGAATTATGTCTTCAATTTTTAACTAAAAAAACCACAGGAATTATAAAAGCTGTTCATGTGAGCATGGTTTATTATAACCCAGTAACATTCAATTCAGTGGCGTAGCTTTTTTAGCCCCCCACCAATTCGAAAAACATATAATATTATTGTAAAATATACTCGCAATTTAATAAATAAATTAAGTAATATGCTCAACCATTTGGGGCCCGTTGTGAGTAGTGCCCGAGGCATGATGCACCTCCTTGTCCATTCTTCGCTACGCCACTGCCAGTTAACGTATTGCAAATTCGTGATCGATGCGAATACTTACCCCATGCGTGTAACTATCAAAAATATATAAGAGTTTAAAGAAAGTTGTTAATGCAACGGGGGGTGGCATATCTAAATTTAATCCAAGATGTGAACTAAATTTCTGGATAATTGCAAAATCACGCAGTTCACTTAAAAACATGATTCTTGTAGACGGTTCGATAGCATTTCCATCGTTATTTGTCATTAATAATGATATTATTGTATTCTATAAAGAAAATTAGTGGTTTTTGATCGATTTTTAAAAAATAATTTTAATAAAATGAAAAAGCCGGAAAAAAGTGTCACTAGGGAAAAAGTTGGGAAACAGCACCGATTTCAATGAAACTTTTTAGAACGTGTTTATAGGATCCCAAGGAGCATTCAGTCAGCTGAATCCAATCATAGAGGGCATAGGGCCCTAACGGGGAGTATATGAAATCCCAAATTTTTTTGAAATGCTAATTTTGGGTTTAAATATTATCATAGAGTAGGTATTTTTGGTTCCTGAATACGATTCCGATGTTAAATAACACGTCTTCTGAAAACTGTGCCATTTCTGCCAAGAAAACACACTCACCAAATTTTTTCGAAGGAAAAAGATTCGTTTACTATACTAAAATACCGGTGTATTTATTAAAACTATTAAATGAAAAACTAGGATAAAATATCTACCGGAATTTTAATGTCTTCATAAAATAAGTAGGTCACCTTGATGAATAATGACCTAATTTTGTATACTACGCACATTATTTCCTTAATATTTAATGTTCCTGTCCTCATAAATCATATAATGACACATTACTTGCTTCTAAGACTTCAATATCTATTATTTATAATAAAAGTAAAATACCATTGGCTACTGATTATATTAAGTATTAAGTAGGTATTAAAAAAGGACCTTGTTCTTCAAAAATATTTAAATTATACAGTTTTTTTTGATAAAAATTACATTTATTTTGCATCAAGGTCAAACTAAGATAAAAAACGTGCCTTTTTTTATATTTATTTCACGACAATATGAATTTCATTTAAATTTGTTATTTTTGAAAAAAAGTTATAAATCTAGGATTCTTTTCAAAGGTAGCACAGGACTGCCGTACGTCCTTAAATGAGCTGGCGAAATAAATGAATGTAAACTTGATATGGGTACCGGGACACAGGGACATTCCAGGAAATTGTGAAGCCGACGAGCTTGCCAGAAATGGCACAATGCTGCCGGACACAAGCATCAATAAATATCCGGGAGTTCCATTTGCGAACTGCAAGTTACTCCTGAAAGAGGATATCCTGAAAAAGGCCAATCTTAGATGGAGGGAAAACGTACTTGTGGTACTACAAGACAGATATGGTCTGAGTACAATCGCAGGCGTTCCGAAGTTCTTATATCACTTCCGAAGGCTTCTGTTCGCAAAGTTGTTGCGGCTATCACAGGACACTGGCTGGGCGGCAAGCATGCTGAACGCTTAGGCCTGGCAGTGTATCACGACTACTGCAGGAGCTGTCACAGTGATGACGAGGAGAAGACAATGTCTCATCTTCTCTGTCACTGCCCAGCTCTTGTCATGAGGAGATTGACTTACTTGAGCCAGCCTCTCTTTGACGACCTCTCCGACCTAAAGTCAGTCGACATCACAGCCCTTCTGCTGTTCTTAATCAGCTCCAAATGGTTCAAGGAGTAGTGGCCGGGAAGGGGCCAACCCTTTTACGGTATCACAACGTACCCTATGGTCTAGGTATGTCCCACCCCAGTACAGAGAATCGACTTGAAATTTATCCAGAAGACGTATTAAATACTCAATAATTGGCACACAAAGTTTCAGTTTTTTGCTAACACTTTCGTTTTGGTATCGGGACGCCTTAAGTAGACCGTGAGCAAAATAATAACGCTGGCGTTGACGGGTTCTTAAGCTGACATTTTTGGCGAGCAAGTGATTGTTCAAATAATTTTCTAACCTGTAACAATTCAATTTCATGTAAAGACTCATACATCCGTTGACCATGTTCATCGTACATTTTTTTCTTATCTTCCATCCACACGGATTTCTTTTCCCACCATACGTGTGGTATCTCTTTAGCCATACAATAATCATCCAATGGTTTTACATGGAAAAAGTATCCAAAATCGCATCGATCAAAGAATATATATTTGATGGCGAATAATCGTGTTGGACGATGTTTTAATAATTCACGAATCAAGAGTAGCGCATTCTTTTGCTCTGTATAATCTAAAAATTAATTATTTTTATATTCTTAAATAAACTAAATTTTCATAAAATCTCTGATTATTTCTGAAAAAATCTTCTAAGAGAACTCTGAATATTTCTTCCGAAAGAGTCTCAATCTATTACCAGAGATAGTTTTACTTCACATATTCTTTTTCTAAATATCAAACTAAATATTTTGAGTTCCAGAACAGATTAATTTCCACAAGGGAATAACAGTAACATATACCAAAAATTTAGACAAGTTAGCTTGGACCCAATTTCCATAAAGTTTATGGGTTGTCCTTTAAAACTATACATTTCTGACTGCTTTAAAACGGATAAACAACTCCTTACCTAAATTAACAGCAGCCTCACGAAAACTTAATCGTAAACGTTCAAAAATTACACGTAACGTATATGTTAATGTATCCGTATTCATAAAATCCCACAGGAAATTTAAAAAATTCATCACTTGTTGACTAGATTTACGTGTTTTAATTAATTTCAATAATAATGGAATAATATTTGTGGTCATTACATAACTATCATGTATTAAATCGGTAAAGAATATTTCAAAAATTTTAAATATTTCATTTATTAAACTTTCAACACTTATATCACCGCACATTTGTTTTGGATCAGTTTTATCCATAATATTTAATGTTGCACCAATCCATTTCCTGTGAAACGAAATATTAAGGCACATAGAATAGAGGATGGTATAACTTCCGGGTCAATATTGGTTCAAGCTTGGGAGGAGATTGTTAAGGATGTATGAGCATGACAACAATGTTTGATTTAAAGGCTCAAAATTTGTTTGTAGGTAGTCTTTTACTCAAAGAATATGTGGTTAAAATTTCAGCTTAGGTATCCGTGCAAATTTTTAAGAAAAAAGTCATTGAAAATCGATATAAAATACATTGGCTCTTATGGAGGAATCTCAAAAAACGACATATTTTGGAAGTTTTTGATAATTTTCATTTGGAATGAATGAAAACAAATTTAAAAAAAACTTTTTAATAGAAAGTAAACATATTAGCAATGAATTAGATAAGAAAAAAAACTTCAAAGTGTCACCGTCCATATAAGGGATGTAAGAGCAGGGTAGATTAAGGGTTGAAATTATTTTTATCTTATTTTCAACTTTGATGATGAATTTTGTTATAACTTCATGGATGTAGACGAAAAATAAGAATAAAATTTTTCGATATGTGTCTTGGTTTTCGAAATATCGAAAGCTAAATAATTAAACAAAATTTTCAATTTTCGATATTTTGAAAATTAAGCCAGATATCGAAAAATTTTATTCTTACTTTTCGTCTTATATCGTCAAGTAATAATATAAATTTATCATCAAAATTGAAAATATATATTTTTAAATTTGTGCCCCCACTACCATGCTCATACATCCTTAAGTATTGACACAAGCATGGAAACAACAAGACTAGCCCCCAGTTTCTATATATTTTTCAAAATATTTACGTAAAATATTGTCCTTGTTTAATTCGTCCAACTGTCGGACGTTGTAATGGCTCATAATCAGATTTTGGATAACAAAATGGTTCACGACCAAAATTTACATAAACTGATTCATATTTGGTCAAAGTCATTGCTGGATAAACAAATTGTACATTATCAATTCCAACACATCCAAATGATCTTCCATTCCTGGAATGTAAAAAAGAGGTTTTCAAGTGAAATATATTTAGTTTTGGATTCCTGATGATTTGATGGCGTTTCAAAATGGTTCAACTATGTTCTACAGTTAAACAACGACATATCTTTTACACATTTACTTCTCCAAATTGCTTGTTTCTGTTTATTTTAGTTTCGTAATTAGTGGAACTATTTTGAGATACCTTTAAAAATTTGGAAATGTTACATGGAATATTCCACAATTTGTCGTTGAAAATCAATAAATACACCAAGTATATCACCCGTGTGCCATGTTTCGCCATACATTCGTATACTTCCACTAGTAATTAAACGTTTTTGATTTCCATCAAAACCATACGATCCATAAACATCTCCTGGAAAACGAATTGAAATGGGTTGAATGGAATTATTAAATATATATAAGTTTAACATACCAACTCCTTTATCGCGTGTACATTTTTGCCCATGCTTTAACCATCCAATTCGCATCGAACCACGTGACTTCAATTGAACTTCATACATCCATTTACCACGACACACAACACAATCTCCACAAACGGTGGCCGTATTCGATTGTGCAATAATACTGGTCCGTGCATCGTTCATTGTAACCGTACCATATTGTGTTTTAATTCGTAAATTTACTTTACGATAACCGATGCGACCGTCACGATCATCTTTCTCCTGTTCCTCTTTTTCATAATCAGATTTTATCCGGAGATAACTATCAATCCATGCTTCCAAATTGTGTAAATCATTCGAATAGCTACAGATTAAATTAAAAAAAAAAAACTTATGAACTCTTTATCCAGGAACTCAAAACAATTGAAACAGTAATAGTAACTTTCTTGGATTTTGCAAGTAGCACCAACAATTTTCTTGGCAAGATAAAACCATGAGGAATGTTTTTTCTCCATTTGGGCTTACATGCCCAAATTTTAATGGTTTTTCAGAAGATTTTCTGGTCTCACGTTCTCGACCCGCGTGTCCAGAGTCGGGCTTAATAACCAATCACTTTCAAATTCGACAACCAATGCCACAAGCGCTAATCCTCATAAAGTTTTTAGAACAATAGAAATTCGAAAACCCTTCTGGGATCGATATTTGGAGACCACAACACAAATTGAACCCAAGGTCTGCACCAGGCTATTGAGAGGAACATATACTATGATATTTCAAGTCCTTTATTATGAAACTTGCGAAATTAAGGCTGAATTCTCATGGCTTAATATGTCACACTCTCTGAAATGTAATTTTTTAATCTTTTCATGTTTTTGAAAGGTGCCTAAAAATGCACTGGAACTGGGGAAGTGGGGAGTGGGACCATTACCAAAAGAGAAGAGTGTTAAAAACCTCCCAAACATTAAACCCATTCACATACAAATTTTCATTTACTTACGATGCACTGACTAATTTTGATTTGGTTTCAGCTTCATATTCCGGACCAAAAATTGCACATAAAAAATTTTGTACGTCCATGACAAATTGAAGAATAAATTTTTTTAAAATTTGACAGCGTATGACATTTCAACTTGTTTCTTAGGTAATAATCAAACCCAAAAATGTTATAATAATAGGGACAAAGAGTCGGACACCGGTTTTTCACTTTCTGATACGTGGTTGTCAGATACGCTGAACGCGACTGGACCTATCAGTGCATCACGATTATTGCAGGAGCTGCCACCGTAAGAAGAACGAGAAAACGATGTCTCATTTTCTCTATCAATATCCAACTCTTCCCATGAGGGGATTGACTGACTTGATCCAGTTTTTCTTTAACGGCCTCTTCAACCTGTTGTCGTTGGCGTCAAGACATTTCTGCTATTTTTAAACAGATTCAAATGGTTCATGGAGTGGTGGCCGGGGATAGGCCAACCTTTTTCGGTATCATAACGGACCCTTTGCTCAAAGTGTGTCCCATCCCAGAACAGCCACTCTTAGTTAGTTACAATTCGCTATTTTGAACGTGTATGCGGGAAAAGGATGCTATGATTCTAATATCATGAAATTCATAAGAAAAGTGAGTTTACGCGTAAACTACCTTAAAGTGAAATTATTTCATTAAAGTAGAAAAAAAAGCAAAACAATGAGATCGATGATTCGATTACGTATGAAGTGTTTTGAGTTAACGGACCTTGTGATTAAAAACAGAGAATTGTTTGTTATGCACTGATTTACTTACGCAAACATTAAAAAGTGATAAAATATGAAATTATGAGCGGAAAATTATTTAAGTTAGAATGAATACTAAGCGTTTATTCGCCAAGCCTACATAAGCTATTATACATAGATATTGTGTGCATTGCGAAAAGGGCGGATTCAAGCAAGGGCAATTGAGGGAATGAATGTACAATTCAAATGCGCCAGGGCAATTTTGAATTAAAAGCTTGATTTTTTTTTTATATGAAGTTGAATTACGTCTAAATCAATACTGAAAACCTTAGGGAGGTTTCCCGATTATTTATATAAGTAAATGACTAGATTTATAGATTTTTCCAAAACTAGTCCGTGGAAATAAAATAAAAAATGATTAAATTTTTACTTCGGAGTCGAAGATCATGCGAAAAAGCTTATCGAAAGTTCATATTGTCTCCTCTAAAAAATTTTCTGTATCCGCGCTTGCTTAGTAGACTAAAAAAAAAATATATAATCAATTAGCTTGAACTTATTTCATAATCTAATTGTTTTTATTGGTTGGAAATTAAAAATATTATTTTTTATCAATGAAAATTTTAGGGTAAAGTTGTGCACCATGGATCCACCTTGTTGTTTTGAAAGGAATTTATTACCTATAGTAACTTTATACATTACAGTCTAAGCGAAACTTTGTCAAAAATTGAAAAAACTCGTAAAAATTTTCTTTTTTTCCAGATTTGGTCGATAATAATCCTAAAAATACAGATTTTGCTATAATATGAGACTAGATCCGTATAAACCTTATAATTTTCGAGATAAAGCCATTCAAAGTTTATCATTTCTAGAACTTCACAATTTTTGGCAATTTTCTCTCGTTCTGAATGAATTTTGATCCTGATCAACACTAGCACACCCCGTCTGAGGTAAATGGAGCTATCTTTCGAACGAGTAAGTTCGAAAAAATGATTAAAAGCTTTACTTGAAAACTATTAGGTCCACAGAGACCATTCTAGTCTCATATTGCAATAAGTATATTTTCCAACTTTAATTTGGCTATAACATGAAATCCTGTCATTTTCATGCCTTGAGACCATGTAAACTTTTCTTTAGAATGACTTAAACTATAATTTTCCAAACTTTGAAAAAGTTTGACCGAAATGCGAGTTCTTTTAGTCTACTTTAAAAACTGCTAAGTACTTAAAAATTACCTCTCTAGGGTTATAATCGACAAAATCTAAAAAAATGTCTAAATTATTTCGAAAACCAAGGCAGATATCGAAAAATGTTTTTCCTATTTTTTTGTCTACATTCATAAAGTTATAACAAAAAACTTGCCTTCGCCATTTGGTTTTAGTATATCTCTTATAAAGTGTGAAATGTCCAGCGAAGTAGACGGATAGCGACTAGTAAGTAATAAATAAAATAAATAATAAAAATAAAATAAAAATTACACCGTTAAAAGTCTGTAAGTGAATATACGGGTCAATAAATCTCAATTTACTCTTATTAATTCTATCCTAGTACCTACTTATGGCTGCATTCAGGTTTCTTTTGTTCATATATCATATCATAATTAATAAATCCAAAATCCAGTTGTGCTGTTTTATTTTGGGTTGTTTTTTATTTTACTTCTCCAAGGAATAATAATATGAAGGTAATTCTAGCGTATACTTGTGTTTTCTTATTAATAATTGAAATGAAATGGGATATGGGTATGGGTATGGAGGTTAGCAGGCCATGCTCGAGCATCGCGCCTCGAAGCAATGGTTCAGAGCACCTAGCCAAATAGACCCTTGTACTTTATCCCCGCTACGCTTTTCAGTGGCTATTATAACCAACTGATGTACTGAAACTCAGAATCTGCCTAGCGCTGAGTTTCCTAATTTCTTCTGGTTCGACTATGGCCAGACCAAACCATTTCCTTCGCTGCTGTATGAGCGCCGGGCAGTAACAGAGAAAGTGGATCGATGTTTCTTCTGAATTTTCTCCGCATCTGTCACACGCGGGAGATTGTCTTTTTCCAATCTGATGTTGGAACTTGTTCAAGTTATCATGCCCTGTGAGTAACTCTACGATGACTCTAATATCAGCTCTGTTTAGTTTCAAGATCTCCTCGGCTCTGTTACCGAGCGAGTTTTCTTCACCCAACAGGCTTTTGGCGATTCGCCCTCCTTCGTAGCTGGTCCATGCCTTTAATTGTTGGTTTTTCAGATTATCTCCTAATCTGTTAAGACCTTCTTGGTATGGCATCTTCGCAAGCTTTTTTTGAGTGGGAGCCATGGTTAAGCCCTGAAGAAGATAAACCACCTTAAAAAATTATTTGAACTAGTATTGGTATTACTTTTGGTTAGATTAACTGCAGGACCGGTCCATTAATTTTATTATTATTCTTTTTTTATTATCTTTATCACAAAAGAATTTCATTATCGATCGATCGATCGATATGATTGAAATCGATAATAAAAACTTGGTTAATCGAAAACAGGTGTAGCGTTTATGGTTGATTATATTTTTAATCTTTTTATAGAAAGCAAAACTTATTTTATTTTATTTTCTCACATTATCGCCATCCACAAAACTTTTGCTTTATTTTGTGAGAGTTTAATTTTAGAATTCCGTATCAAAATGCAATTTTTCATTTTAATATAGTGATACTTTTTACCTATTAATTTTAATCCTGGATCCAACAAATGATTGAGAGAAAAGTTAAGTGATTTTATTTTACCTTCTTCCGTTTCTTAAAACCAATTCAGTTTTTTTATTCGTTTCGTAAAAAGAAAGGTTTTTTTACTCTCCTTTCTGTAATACCTAATAAAATTAATGAATACTTACCAAATTATATTACTTATATGGTCAAGGGCGTCGAAAAGGGGGGCTGGTAGGGGCAGTTGGCACCCTCTAGAGATTCATAAAAATGATTCAAAGCACTCACTTGCTTTAAAAAAGTAAAATTCTACTGAATTCAAAATTTTAGCTATCGAATGAGTTTCGTATGAAATCAATCAAGCTACCTACAAATTTTCAGGTTGGGTTGGGTTGGGTTGAGTCAAACGTTTAATACATTAAAATTTATAAAAATAAAAAGGTTAGGTTATATTGGCTGTCCACGAAGGACACACTTAGGCTATAGAGAACCTTTGTGATACCATATATATGCTTTACCATCTTTCCGCTGATAATTTCATTTATAAGCTCCTTAATTTCAGAGACTGAGTGCACCTCCTTCATGCATATACCATGCACAACATCAACTCGTTACAACTATTAATTAAATTAATTTTTGTTGCGACGACGGGAATCGAACCCGCTACCCTAAGCATACCGCGTACGGAATTGATTACGCCTTAACCAACTAAGCTAATATAGTAAAAATAAATAACAAAGAGAAATTATTTTTGCAATTTTTTTTATTTTATTATAATATTTTTCTTTTACGTTAATTTTTCATATATAAATTGTTTAATAACTAACGTAAAAAATTTGAATTAAATACAAATTATTTAATAAATAACATATTTTTTTTTATACATATAATAATAATATTGTTTTATTTAAATACAGAGTGGTTATTCACTGTAAATATAAACCTTATTTGATTTTTTATATTTTATTTTTTAATTATTTTATTTTATTTTTTTTAAAAAAAAGGAAGAACTATACAAATTAGTAGAATATTATTCTGACTAGGATTGAACTAAAATATTTATTTTCATTTTTTATTTATAAAAAAAATTTCATTTTTTTTTTTTTATATTTTTAATTAATTATTTCGAGTCTTAAATCACAGCAAAGTAGAATTGCTTAAACACTGTATTTTTTTTTTATAAAAATTTATATATATTTTATTTCGAAAAATTTGCAAATAATATTACGAGTCTTTTTGAATATTTTTCAAATATTAATTTAAAAAATTAATAAACTGATGATGTTAATTATTTGAACGTTTTGTTACTTTAATTGTGCCTTCTTCAGTAAATTTTTAGATTTTTATTTAAAAATTAGGAAAAGACTCATAATTCAATCGTTACACATTTATAAATATTGTGCTAAATTTAAAAGCTTTAAGTTTATTTAGCAATTTTTTTTAGCTACGTAACATAGTCGAATAATTGTGACCAAAATGCGTATAAGATGTTTTCGACTTTCTCCAAAGAAAAGCATAATTAAAAATTTGCAATCATAATTATGCGAATGTAGCTTTTTAAAATAATTTAGATGAATTCGGGGGTTTTCTTAATACATTAAAAATATTGTTACACGTAAAAATTACATTTCAAGTCGTACATTTCCCGTACAGTTTACGAATAACGTACGATGTACAGAGTGTGCCATTTTAATCTATACAATCTAAATATCTCGTTTTGTAGTTAAGCAATCAAAAAAGAACTTAAACGAAAGATTGCAGAATAGATCATGTTCTGACATTTTTTACGAGATATTTAAGTGTGTGGATTAAAATGGCTCATTCCTGTAGGATGTATAATAATATTTTTTTTGGGAGGAATATCGTTATAAAATAAATCGTCATTTTTTTATAGTTTTAGTACCGATTTTTTTTTTATTGCAAAACGAATAAATATTAAATTTTTTATTTTCAATTAAAAACTAAATAAAATAAATATTTTTTAACGTTTTATATATAATATAATTATGAGTTTTAAATAACGGGGGGCGCGACATTTATTCATACTATTTTTAATTAAAAAAAAATGCCACACTAATTAATGCAGACGCTGACAAAGATTCTGAAGATATTGAAAGTTTAACACGAGATTTAAGTAATTTCTTAAGTTTTTTTAAAGCTTATTAGCTTGATTAGATTTCCACAAACCAATAAAAAAAAACGCACTTAAATGTGGAAAACTGATCAAGCTAATGTATCGGAAAATCATTGAAAATCGATTTTACACTAAAACATAGTAGCCCAGGAAAATAAAGATTTTCTGCTTAAAAAATCCAAGTGAAGGTTTTTCACCTAAGAAAACCTAAGAAAAGTTCATTGCAAAAAAATATTCACGGACAAAGGTCGCGAAAATAAATTTTTTTTCAAATATCTCGTAAACTATTAAGTTTATCGCAGTTTTAACTTTTGTAAAATTTTTTTGTGGGCTAATTTTACTCAAAAAAGGTTCTGTAAAGGTTCTCATTTCTCTGGGCTAATAGGAAATGATTTCAAATAAAATTTTCAATATTCTCAGAAACCGCTTCCAGCGTCTGACGTATACGAACAAATATTTTTTAAAAGAGAAAAAAAACGTAATCGTTAACGAAAAATATAGGTACATATTATTTTTTTAAATTGAATATCAACAAATTATATTTTTTTATTTTTAAATATCCATTTTAATAATTTTTTTTGTTTTTGAGAGTGATAAAAATTATTAAAAAATTTCGAAAAAATTATAATAAAATTTATTATTATTTTTAAAATATTTTAATAATTTTTTTAAATATTTTTTTTTTTTAAATTATTAAAATGGATTGCATATAAAAAATATTTAATTTTTAGGTACTATTATCAGTTTTTTTTAAATATTTTAAGTCGAATAGGGTAGTTGTTTAAAATTTTCTAATTCGAATAAGGGTAAGAATTAAGCATTTATTTTGCCAGGAAAAGATTCTTAGAAATATATAACCGATATAATTTTTTTTTTTTTTTTTGTTGAAGAACTTCAAAATTTAAATACTCGGGATTCGAATCCGTGCTATTTAACTTAAGAGTATTTCTAATTTCAATCAACTACCCTATGCTCAAAAAAAAAATTATGTGTGTGCGCGTATTAAAATTAATTTTGAGTTCGTCTTTTTTCAAACGTAAAATTAATTTCTATACTTGGTTTTAATGCTAAATTTCCAATTGGTACTTTCGGTACCGTATGATATGGTTTTAATGTATACGATTGTATAATATTTGATAATATACTAAAACCAATTAATTGTACCATTTTATAGCCCATACATGATCGTTTACCCCCGCCAAATGGTAAGAAATAATCGGGTTTCTGTACTTTACCATTTTTAATAAAACGTTCTGGTTTAAATGCATTCGGTTCATCCCATAATTTTTCGGACATATTTAATTCGTAATTATTTAAGAAGATTAATGTGTCTTTTGGTACTTTGTAACCTGGAATTAATAAAAAAAAATAATTAAAAATCAGTCAAGTGAATGTTAAAAAGAATTAAAAAAAGGGGTCGATAGTACTTAAATAAGTTAAAATTAGATATATTTCGAAAAGAGATATCAAAGAACTGTTCACAAGAAGTCCTTCAGAAATTGTGAGAATTTCTCTCATCACGAGAGTAAAAATGTAAGGAAAAAATATTTACTTGTTGATTAGAGTGCTGACGGATTAAATATGATTTTAGAAATCAAAAATTTTCTTTAAAAACTTGAAAGGAAAATGAAATATGAAATATGAAATATGTGAAAATCCTTTGGATGTTAAAAATTAAACTATCGAACCATTTTATTCAAAATTAAAATCGAATTTGTTCGATTGGTATTGAATTGATAATTACCTCCAACACTGCTATCTTGATTGGCAACATGTGGTACAATCGGTGAAGCGATCAGTCTGATACCTTCCAAAATAACAGCTTCTGTATAAGGCATTGAATTCCTGTCTTTAATTGATATTCTATCGTTGCACAAATCTGTTTCTCTTTGTTTATCACAACAAGTTGTTTGTTTTAAATTATTCACATCCGTTGTTTCATTTCTCGTTTCCAATTCTAATTTTTCCATATCCGTTTGTACATAAGCATCTAATTCATGTTCCGAACGGAATATATCAACTTCGGGTGTACGATTCGGTATATATGTATCATTTAATTTATTTCGTAAACATTCATCGATTTCTTGTTGCATTTTCGCTTGTGCATCAGGATTTTGTACCAAAAACGTAAGAACTTTTATTAAAAAATTCCCAACCGCACTATGTCCCCCGATAATATCCTCTAAAGCGAACAAGGCTGTTTCCCAATCCATATTATTTGAATTATTTAATTTAACGCTTTCAATTAATGCATCCACGTAATCAATGCCCGTTGTATGTTCATCGTATTCGTTGAAACGCTCTTCGATAATGTTTTCCATAACAAATTCTCGTATACTATGCGTACATTTCGCCATTTTAGCAAAGTTTTGTGTGTGTAATGGTAGTAAAAATGGTAAGAAATCAGCTGCATATCCTTGATTCACTTCATAAAATACCTCATCATAATTATGGATCATTCGTTCGAATTCCGGACTGGACCATGTGAATTTCTTCGTACAAAAATAATCCATGAAAATATTTGCACAGGATTTTAAGACGACTTCTTTTAAATTTACAACATTTTCACCGTTTGTGTTCGGTTGGAAATGATTAATTAGTTCGGGAATTTCGTTTAAGATGATTTGATCGAGTTCTTGGAAACGACGTGAGAACGATGTGGGAAAGGTGTGTGGTCGAAGCATTTCACGGCGTGATTTTTGTAAGTTACTCCAATTACAAAATGCTAAGGCTGTAACAAAAAGAAAAAACGCAATTAATAAACGATAATCAAATTAAGTTTTATTTATTAGCTGTGGAATTTTATATTTAATTTTTAATTGACTCTCTCACAATCAATTTCGCCTACTTTATTACTCGACAACGGCGGGGGTTATGTGTTTGATCGGTATGCATGTAAGTATGTATGTATGTTCATCTGTTCTTCTAAACTACTTATCATAATTTGACAAATAACGTATCGTTGAAAGCGTCCTGATCGTCCACTGGTTATAGGCTTAAAATACTGTTTAATTTATACGTGTTTTCTTCATGGTACTTTGATTTATAAAGAGTTTTATATTATTTGTAATTATAAAACTCAAGAAATGCAAAAACTAAAAAAATATTATCATCTGAAGTTGTTATGATGAGTAAAATCGTCATTACAATCGAAGGACCATTTTGTGGAAAATTTTTAATCTTAGAGCGTTATGATGATTTAACTTATCTTAACAATTTCAAATGTAGATAGTCATCGAGATTTTAGTTTTTGAACTTTATTTTATAAGTACAAGAAAATTAAAAAAGGACCAGATTAAATTTTCCAATTTATTCCAAGATCGGTTTATTGATTAAAACTAATTAATAATTTTGAAAAAATATTTAAAAATAGTACTTTTTTTTAATGTAAATAATTCACACGTGTTGTAAAAACGTGAAATATTATTTAATTTCTAAATATTATGAATTAACACCAAATAAAAAGTGTGTAGTAAGCTCACTTATTTCAAGGTTCTGTACGATATAAGATATTCGTAGATTGTAGATAAGAACAATTTATTTTTCAAAAGATTTCATTTCAAAAAAAAATTAAAATTGTAAATAAGTTATTTTAATTTTTTTTGACAATATTTTATCGAGTATTTAAACGGAAAATTTACGGAACGGAATTCTAATTAATTTTAAATGATGAAAATATGAAGGTAAAACCTTGTTTTTGAAAATACTATACACGTTTTTTTGAAACCTAACGTATTTTATTTACTTTGAAATTGTTTTCAAACAAAAATGATGTTTAAACGTGATACAGTTTCATAAACAAAAACTGAAATTTTACTATTTACAGTCTCGTCAAAACAAACCGAATTACAGAAATATTTAGCGTAAATTTAGGATATTCGAAACCGTTTTCGTTTATTCGTACAAAATCTTTCAAAAAATTTAGTTAGTTAAAAGAAAACATTTTTGAAGATATGCAACTTGTACGACATTAAATTATAAAAAATTGCCTACATATTAGAATGGATCAAAAATTAATGTCAATTTTTTTCATATTCAATTAATTATAGATTAACTTAGTTCTATTGCATCTTTCAAATTGTTTCGATACCAAAACGAAAGTGTTGCCAAAAACCTTAAATTTCGGGTGTCAAGTCGATTCTCTGTACGGTTTACGATAAATTAATTTTTAAAAGCAATTCTTAACTTTTACCGATATTCCTCAAGTTTTAAGCTTTAAAATCATACCAAAATTAAGAACTGTGTATACAAATGAAAAACCTTTTTTGGTAATAACACTAACTTTGATCGTTAATTCCTCCTAAACCAGAATCGATATGAATTTTTCACAAAAGATGTATGAAAAGTATGATTAATTGATAAATAAAATTTTAAACTTATCAAATCAATCATAATATAAGATCCAGAAATTAGTGAATGTTTATAAAAACGAAGTTTAATTGAAATTAATCGAGATATGAATAAATCGGGCATTGTTTATTTAAATCATATGAAAGAAAAATATTGTTGCTATAATTTCTGTAATAATAATTATTTCAAGTCTGTAAGTTTTCATATATTTATTTATTTATATGCAAAAAAAAAAAAAAAAAAAAAACGGCAATATGTCACGCATCTTTGTTTACGAGACCGGCACATACTCAACGAAGTTGTGCATTCTAATATGCACCTTAAGAATTATATGTGCAAACTGCACTAATTAATATTATTGGTTTAAGGGGTTATACCACTCTAGAACTTGTACAAAAATTTCGGAAATGTATATATAGTGTTGAATTTATCTTAATTTGGAAACTGTAGATGCAAGCTAAAAAATGGGCTAAGAAATTTGGAATTTCCTACTTGCAAACATGTTTTTACGTTCTCATTAAATTGCAAACGTTTTCAATTCATTGGAAAATTGATTATTTTGCGAATTAAGCATTTTAGAAACACAAATACGATTTATTTAGTGGAAAATAAGATTTTAAAAATACAAAAAAAGATTTAATTTGAAAAATAAAAGTTTTTTTAAATGATTTTCAATCACAATGTTTGCCCGATCGAAATGAAATTTTTATTATCTAAAGCTACTTTTAAAAAAATAGTTAATTAAACATTTTTTCGGAAAATATTATAAAAAATGAAATGACACAATTGTAAAAAAATTAAATTTACTACAAGTTATCATTTGCGATTTTAATGTGATACTTCTATTACATAATAATTGAAACGCTGGCATGGAAATTTAAATTAAAAATTTCAGTAATATTTGATTTAGTAAGAAAAATCTCTAATACAACGCAGATTCTACGAGATGAATTTATTATATATTAATTATTTTTTTTTGAAATATTTGATTGATTTTGTTAATAATTAAGAAATACTTTTTCTATAGTTCAAATTTTAAGAAAAAAAGTTATTCTTTATAAAAATTTTGTTTATTCTGAACTTTTAAATGATGTAGAGCAGGGTAGCCATAAATTTTGGACCGATTTAAATGTAAAAGAAATATTATTAAAAACTGTATTTTGAATATTATGAAAAAATAAAAAGTAAAATATTAAACTTACAATTTTCTTTATCGCCAGAGAATAAATGATGGTATCGTTTAAAATTTGGTCGACTATCGAAATGTGTACCTTTCGTAAACAATATTTCACGTATATTCTCATGTCCGTTAACAATTAAACTTGGTACACTCCCCAAATCCATTTTAATAATTGGTCCATACGTTTTTGCTAATTCACCAAACGCTTGATACGGTACTTCATATTGACCTAATAAATGCATTGAACCAATAATTGGATATGATTTTGGTCCTGGTGCTAATGGTAAATCATTATTCTCGTCCCCAACACTTTTATTATTATTAGATGTTGTTTCTTGATTCTTTAGATTCACAGAATTACGAATAATAAAACCAATAATTACGAATAAAAATACCAATAAGGTACACGTGATTGGCGAAACCAATAAAATTAATTGAAACATTGTGTATTCAGCAAAAAAAATTTTTATGTTTATATTATTTTTTTTTACGCGCACTTTTCTCTACCGGCACTTCTTCGCGAACTGTTTTTTGTTTTTTTGGACGATTTAAATTAGTTTTTGAGATGGTTTTTTTAGATGATTAATCCTCGGATGTTTATTTTTTGATTGAGAGTAAGTTGATTTTCCCTCAAAAAACAAAAAAACAAACTAAATGGTTTTTCTTCAATAACTTGTGATAACTTGTGTAAAGTAAGTTTAGTTAAAACACACTTTAACTTAAAGTTATGATCGCTGTTTGATCGTACTGAGTAGGTATTGAAGAAAGAACCCCGAGTCATCTAATTTCTTGTACTATGTCCAAGACTTTATATACGTTTGTGATATTGTAAGGTTTTAAATAATGCATGATATAGGTATAATTTATTTTTTATTATTTTTTTAAAATAAATTTACTAACTTTGTTTTCATATATACCTCTATCTATTAGGTTTCTGGTGAATTTCTAAAAAAGGGTCCGCGATTTATAGACGGAATTATTTTAGCATTATAAAGAGAACTTTTTTGGACATTTCAACCTTTCTAGCGACACCGTGAAATTAGATGAAGATTTTGATATATGAACCGTAAACTTTTTTTTCATATGTTTCTTTCGTCTAAACTGACTCGTGTATTAGCTATTTAGTCGGTCCGAGCAAAAAATAATATTTACCGAATAGTATAAACAGTAATTGATAGCAAAAATTTAGCTTTTAGTGCCTAGATTTCACAGAAACAACTGAAGAAGGAATAACATTTGGGTAAAATTTTTCAATTCATTTTTGCCTAAACTGTTCTAATTGAAAGTGTTCATCTATCGACTACCAGTTATGGCGTAGAGTGAGCTTTTCATTGAATGTGAAAACCAACGTAAAATTTAATGTCAACGTAACTTGTGCGAATACCCACTCGAAATTTTTCGTATGAAGCATTTTTATCGATAAAAGTTATTTTTCGAGCCTCAAGCATATGCCAACTTAAAAAAACATCCTGTATATAGTTTCGCTTAAAAACATAGATTCCAATGGTGTTTTATTTAATTTATAAATTATAATGAATTTTCCGTACAATTCCAGTTTTCGGAATAGCCCTGGTCTTATTGAGTCCCGATTATCGAGATAACTATATATCATATTTTAAGGATTTGGCGCCGTGGGTCAACCGGCTCGACTCTCTCCCCGTGGATCGGGCACTGAATTTCCGATTTTTCATTCGGAATTTTTGAGGATTCAAGTTTTTATTGAGATCTAAATGATTTTTCTTCCTTCGCTAAATGATGAGAGTTATCCCCAGTGAACCAATTCTCCCCATTGAACTACCGTTTCAATTAAAACGATTAAATTTTCAATCAAGCTCTGTTTTGCAGTTACCATTTACAAAGCGCAAGAGCAAACATTGCAAGGAGTGAATTTGGAAAAGCCTTGCTTTTCCCATGGCCAATTATATGTAGCCTGTTCTCCTGTGTCCAATGCCCATAAAAGAAGATATAACATAGTATAAAGCGTCTTAGAATAATATTCTGTTTTGGGCTATTCTAAGAACAAAAACCCGGGCGAAGCCCTAGGTTAAAGATAGTAAGATATAAGTTGACATAAAAAATTCTTTAAATTTTAATTTAAAATTTTTATAGCTAAAAAAAAAAGCTAAAAAGTTCTTAAATTTAAGATTTAGTGATTTTAGGAGGCCAAATAAACTAAATTTTCCATTTTCAGACGGTAAATGCTCATAAAATTAGACGGTTCAGTTTAAAATGAATCATTTTATGGAATTTTCAAGGCTGCCTAGAAAAATTTTTAGATCGTAAAAAGTTTTTTAAAATTGATTTTTATTGTGGTTTTCAAAACACGGTTTTTACAGAATAATTTTCGCTGGGGACTGTTCTACAATTACAACTTGGTTTCTTTTTACCTAAATTTTCATATTTTAAGAAAGTTCATGAAATCTTCACTGAAGGAACGTAACGGAGCATCAACTTTGATATTTTCATTAATTAGGAAAGAGTTCACACGGATCAAAAGACATCTGTATCAACATTTATAGTGTAGGCGCTGAGTCTGTTTCGTTGAGCTTTTACAGATCTCACCTAACAAGAAGTATATATATTTCGACGTATTTTGATCTCGCGCAGAGTGGTGGAAATTGGTTATAAACAAATAAGAAATATTTCTCTTTTTTATGGCAGCGCTTGGTTTGAAACGTCCGTAGATTGACCAATAAATAATATTTTGATACTTAAAGGTACTCATTTTAAAGTTATAAGTCTATATTTTAATGTTAGGGGCATAAAAATACGTTTTATACAATAGCAACGAAGCCAGCACGATTGTAATTATTAAGTTTTATCATTTTTCCGGCAAGTCGAAACCAACCCCTTATCGAAAGAAAACCCCACATAATTATATTTATGAAAAAATGGCAATTCTGTTCTAGTTTCTAAGAATCGTTTTTATTTTTTCAAATATCTTCATTAAAAATTGAGTTATTGCAACCCAGAAGTGAATATAATATCATGAAACTTTGCATAAAATATTGTAAGTTGTAAAAATAGACAAACTTTGGAAAGCTACATCTCCGAAACTATGAGTCGTATAAAAACCATCTTGATATCGAAATGTTTTTTTCGATATCCATATTTTGTTATAAACTTTTGGTTTATTTAAGAGGAGGAAAATACGAAAGAAAGCCCAGGTCCTATGATTAGTCAATCATGGTACCTGGATTCGACTACCGTCTCATTAAAAGAAAGATTGATCCACCTGTTTAAATGATAATTGGGCAGAGCATGGAACTATTACACGGATATGGAAGTAGTGTGGCGTTCACATAGGATTTTAAAAAATAATATGACTTAGTCTTTCAAAAATAAAAATCTAAAACTGATATTGTTATCCCATTTTAATGCATTGGTTCGGTGTATTTTTTATTGCATGTTTTAAAATCAATTTTTTTTTTTAATTTCAATTTTTTGAGGATTTGTGGAAGTGAGTGAGAAGAACGTTTTTTTTTTTTTTTTGTAAAGGTTCCTCTTTTTTGGAATTAATTTAAATAATTGGTATCATTTTTATTGATGTAAGCGTGAATAGAGTTTTGAATTTTTTTTTTTTTTGAAATGTGTTTCCGGGCTAATAAAATTGAAAGTTCTGGAATAAATATGGAAAAACTGTTTCCTAATTTTTTCGATTCTATCTTGAATGGACAGGGGAAGTTTTCGTATGGCAATATAGGTATAAGGGATGAAATAAAGATATGCTTTCATAGGAGTTCCCCGAGGGAGAGATGGAGGGAGAAGCTGACCCTCCTTGACAGATATTTACCACAGATTTTTGTAGCTAAGTATGTAAGGCAGAATTTCTAGACAAAATTTCTGACCTGTCACTTGTGGGCAAAACTTCCTGTTTTGAAAATACTGGGAGTAATCCTCCAATTATTTGTTGGTTCCCCCCCCCCCTCCATTAAGAATCCACATTAATTTGACTTTAATCATTCGATATTTGCAATGAAGGTGCGTTTCCAAATGTCTAAGAAAATGCTCCGCCTTCGAGCAGTTTTGTCTGTGACAACAGCGACGAATCAACGTTCGTTCTTCCTCTTCACCTTTGCGTCGCCTCAAAACATATCTTAAATCGACAATGTCTTACGCTCAAATTTTTAAACCATATTCTTCAATTTCTGTGACATTCGGGTCGATCAAGTTAAACTTCGGCGAAAATACATTGACGAACAGAACGCCAAAAATTCACTCAGCGGCGTTGAATCAATGAATTCGATATTTGCAATGAAAATATGTTTCCAAATGCCTACCAAATGTTTCGCGTTCTGACAGTTTTGACTATGAGTCTGAGACAACAGCGACGCATAAACATTTCTAACCAACATTGAAGTCTCAAAACATACCTTGAAGATCGACAATGTCTGAAGTTCAGGTAAACGATTTAGCCTCCAATGAGTTTTGGAAAAATTTTAGTTCACTTATTGGAAAATAGTGACTGTATATCACTTTTTGACTGAATAAAATGTTTTCTTACTCGAGAAAATGGTTTTTTGTTTCTCCAATCATTCATTAAGATCGGAAATCAAAATTAAGAATCTCTCGATCATCAAAACGTGTACCAAATTTTTCGGTTTTGCAAAATTGAGACAGATAAATCGGTCGATTTATCTGATTCCTTTGGTTAGATGAACAAAATTAAATTGTTTAGAATCTGTGTATCGATCGACCTTGATCTGAACTACCCTCATTTTAATGATTTAACTTAAATAAGAATTATTTATTTTTTTATTTATATATTTTTTATTTGAAATGTCCTTGAATTTTGGAACTATAAAGTTATCATTTTAATGATTCAAGATTGTATATCATTTTTAAATTGGTCCAATTAATTTTTTATCTACCCTTATCCATAAAAAACAAAATCATTTTGATTTTTAAGATGGTTCATACGTAAAATTCGTTTTTCTTATGACGACGATGTTCACATTGAAATGTGATTTATTATAAGGTAGTTCCAGCACCTTTTAAACTATTTTCTTCCAAAAATATTACTTAATCAGTGGAGAAAATGTTGATGTTCCCAAAAAAAATGAGTGTATGAAAATATTTGAGACTTACGTTTCGAATTTTGGATTCCGTAAGAACTAGGGAACTTTTCGATACATACCATAGTTTATGAAGTATTGATGTCTTAATTTTCGTCTAATTTTCCTATAAGCTCTAACAGAGTCCATCTTATAAAATTTGAAACGTAAGTTTTAATTAATTTGATCACTTTAGTAGCAAGAAACATCCCATAAATTATAGAAATATTATTAGATAATATCCCCCAAAACTAAATTAAATAGTCCTTAAACTTTTTTGAATAAAAAAACAACAAAACGAATTAAATCATTCATAAAATTTTGTAATAAATCTTTAAAAATGATGACATATTTTTTAATATATTCCAAATAAATACAAAATTTAATCTGTTCTTGAAAAGTTGAGACCATGCATTATTTAAATATCATTTACTATTTTATCAAATGTCTGAACATAAACTGTTTCATTTATAGTTCAGTAGTTCATATTTAATTCAAATGTATTAATAGTACTAGTAATCTAATAGGGAATGTATTGTTTTTATATTTTAAATTCATTGTTTACACCGTTATAACACAATAAAAAATATAAATAGTGTTTAAAAATGTTGTATTTAAGTGTAAAAAATATTTAAAATACATTATAATTTTGAGATATTTAAACGCAGTTTTTTGGTGCTCTCTGTTGATGACGTATAAGTACGTGATCTGACAATTGATGATAGTTCAATGTATAATTTACAAGCTAAAAAATTGAATTTACAACACAGAATTTACACTCGTTATTATTAAGTTTTCTAATAAAAAGTCATAGAATAATATAATTTAATGAAATACCTGCAAATAAAATCTAAGTAATTAATATCATACAGTATGTCAACAAATTTGACAAGCCCGTACTATGATGTCACGTCCGTATAAGCATTTGAATTTCCGTTTTATAAATATTTAAATGCCCTCACTGAATTTGTACTTTTATTAATTAATTTTAAGTAATTAAAAAGATATTATATTTAACAGAAAGTGAAATTTATTAATTTTTTATGCCGAAATCGGGCCTCGAAAAAAGTGCATTTTTGGGTTACAGAAACACTCGATTTTAACGAGATCATAGCCTTCGTTATACGAAAGATAAAAATTATTTATTAGCAACGTGTGCAAGTTTCAGAGCTCTACGAGTTTTTTACTTTTTACCGCAAAAAATGCATTCTCTTCGAAGCCTTTTCACTTCAAATATATTTCGAAAAAAATCTCTCTAGAATAAAGAAATCGAATACGACATGGGATCTTTTTTATATCTACAGGACAAAAAAAAACAATCTTTTAAATGATTTTCTAAGTGAAATAATAATACGAGATAAAATAAAATACTGTAACTAGGAGAGACAAGAGACAAGAGACAACTCAATTGAACTTGAGAACAAACAATAATATAAAATAGATCGATATATTTATTGATTATTATTGAATTCTGTTTATGACTGACTTTACAATATACAAATACATGCACTAGGTCAGTTTTTTATTATATTGATTGACATTTATTGATACATAACAAAATGTTAATCGGAATCGGAGGAAAAACACATTATCGATTACACCAATTCATTCATTATAGATTCCATAAACAACAAACTTATTATTATTATTATTACACCGATATTGTAATCAGTTTTCAAATCTATATTCAATTTTCTAGACATAACCATTTTAAGGTAGTCTTCTCGTCAAAGCCAGAAAACTTAAGATATGTATAAGATACCAGATGCGGCATTTAAGGATGTATGAGCATGACAACAATGTTTGATTTAAAGGCTCAAAATTTGTTTGTAGGTAGTCTTTTACTCAAAGAATATGTGGTTAAAATTTCAGCTTAGGTAACCGTGCAAATTTTTAAGAAAAAAGACATTAAAAATCGATATAAATAACATTGGCTCTTATGTAGGAATCTCAAAAAACGACATATTTTGGAAGTTTTTGATAATTTTCATTTGGAATGAATGAAAACAAATTAAAAAAAAACTTTTTAATAGAAAGTAAACATATTAGCAATGAATTAGAAAAGAAAAAAACTAAGTGTCACCGTCCATATAAGGGATGTAAGAGCAGGGTAGATTAAGGGTTGAAATTATTTTTATCTTATTTTCAACTTTGATGATAAATTTTGTTATAACTTCATGAATGTAGACGAAAAATAAGAATAAAATTTTTCGATATGTGTCTTGGTTTTCGAAATATCGAAAGCTAAATAATTAAACAAAATTTTCAATTTTCGATATTTTGAAAATTAAGCCAAATTTTATTCTTACTTTTCGTCTTATATCGTCAAGTAATAATATAAATTTATCATCAAAATTGAAAATATCTATTTTTAAATTTGTGACCCCACTACCATGCTCATACATCCTTAAATTAAAGTTTTTTTTGTATTTTTTTCTAAAAATAAAACAAAAAGTGATTTTTACGTCTAAACTACTTTTTAATATAATTAATATATAAAAAAAAAAAGTACAAATGTATATCTTTAAAAATAGATATCTTTAATATTTTAATACAAATTACTTATAAGTGCAGTTTTAAAAATCACTCACGTGTTAAGCGTGATTTGTTGTTTTATAATATCCATAAAGATGTCTTTTTTTTTTTTGTTTTAAATTTAATGTTTTATAAATGATTTGGTATTTAAAAATTGTATAAATTTTAATCGAAAAAAAGTTATAAGCGAGGAGCCTGTGATAGTAAAACTACATTTACACGGATTTAGAAACTTTGCATATGAAACAAAAGGGAATATTCATGAAATTTAAATTTGGTTCAAATATTTTTCTTCCGTAACTTTAATGACTGTACATTTCAACTAAACCATTATTTTAGTAATTAATATCTTTTTAATTACTTAAAATTAATTAATAAAAGTACAAATTTAGTGACGGCATTTAAAAATTTATAAAACGATCCAAATTTTTATACGGACGTGACATCATAGTACGGGCTTGTCTAATTTGTTGACATACTGTATGATATTAATTACTAACATTTTATATGGTATTTCATTAAATTATATTATTCTACGGCTTTTTATTAGAAAACTTAATAATAACGAGTGTAAATTCTGTGTTATAAATTCAATTTTTTAGCTTGTAAATTATACATTGAACTGTCATCAATTGGCAGATCACGTACTTATACGTTATCAACAGAGAGAACCAAAAAACTGCGTTTAAATATCTCAAAATTATAATGAATTTTAAATATTTTTTTACACTTAAATACAACATTTTTAAGCAGTATTTATATTTTTTACTTTTTTATAACGGTGTAAAATTAAAAATTAATTTAATTTGACATTACCATAAAGTACAGATTTTTGTAAAAATAGTCAATATAAAATATTTCACGGCCATCTTTTCTGATATACTCAAGAAATAATTACGACTATTATACATTTAAAAAGATAGAAAACCATACATATATTTCACCTGTGTAAAACAATCCTTACCATTATTTCGAGTGTTATAAAAAGGAATATGCGAAAGCAATCTTTTTCAATTTTTACTTTTCAACCCAGCGAAGCAGGTGGGTATCACTTTAGTCCATTAATAATTTATATTTAAAAATTTTAATATAAAATTATTATTATATAAAAGTTGGTTTTTATAAATGTGTGTGGATTCTTTTAAAATATAATATATTCAGAAAAAAAAATTAAATATTATTATTAAATTAAACAACTCACGCGACATCTATACATACTTGTCTAATTTTAATTATAATAGTTTACCTATTGATTTAATTCATTCATAAAAAAAAAATTGATTTGAAAAAAAAAATTAATACATATTTCAAATTTGACACAATTGTGTAACACATCTTTAAAACCATTTCTTTTCTTTTTTTTTGTAGACAAAATGTTTGAAAATTCAAAATAGATTAAAAAAAACTTTTAACAAAAAGAAAACCGACTTCAAAAGAAAAATCTTTTCCAAAATAAATTAATATGCACTAAAAAGTAAAAAAAATAATGATAATATAATGTAGTTTAAATTATTGTTATTTTTGGAGTCGGTGTCAGCCAAGGAAACAACTCTGAAAGAACAGTTTGCTACATTAGCTTGGCTGACACCGACTCCAAAAATAACAATAATTTTAACTACATTATATTATCGTTATTTTATTACTTTTTAGTCCATTTTAATTTGTTTTGGAAAAGATATTCTTTTGAAGTTGGTTTTCTTTTTGTTAAAGTTTTTTTATTTTGTGATTTTTAATGAATATGAAGTACACTAACTAATTTTTCACTAAAAAAGAATCATCGAAATCGGTTGACGTGATATTGAGTTATTCGTCCTCTTGTCATGCATAATGAATGCAAATTTAAGACTTTTATGGTTTTCTCATGGATGCCGTTGTCAGAACTAGACCAAAATGAAATGGGACCATACGGGAAGCCCCAGCTTTCAAATAGATAAAGAATCATCAAAATCGGTTCACCCAGTCTAAAGTTCTGAGGTAACAAACATAAAAAAAAATACAGTCGAATTGAGAACCTCCTTTTTTTGGTTTGAAGTCGGTTAATAAAATAAAAGTTTTCCTCTTATACAATGAAAAAAAACCTAGTTAAACTTTAAAGTTAAGTAGGTACAGTAAATAAACTGACCTAGTCATAGAATACAAACCTTAAGCAAGGTATTATTTTTATATTTTTAATATTAAAAATTATTTATTTATATATTATTATATATTTATTTATATTATATATTTATTATAAATATAAAATAAATGCAACATTAGTGTAGGTACTGATAATATGATAGGTGATGATAGGCTGAGCTGACAACTAACGTCGTATGAACAGGCAGACCATCATGTTATCACAATCAATTTATAGTCCAGGCAAATTTGCGCAAATTGATTATTAGTGTATTTTATTTAAGTTCTGAAACCAGTAATTTCTCCACGTAATTTTTAAAAAGAATTTTCGGTACCCGTATACTCGCATAACTCGTAATATATACTTCCAATATTACCTGGATCCCCGGACACTCTGGTTGGAACGGTAATGAGAGAGCAGACAAGCTGGCCAAGCTGGGAACCACCATGGCTCCCACTCAAGAAAAGCTTGCGAGGATGCCATACCAAGAAGGTCTTAACAGATTAGGAGATAATCTGAAAAACCAACAATTAAAGGCATGGACCAGCTACGAGGGAGGGCGAATAGCCAAAAGCCTGTTGGGTGAAGGAAACTCGCTCGGTAACAGAGCCGAGGAGATCTTGAAACTAAACAGAGCTGATATTAGATTCATCGTAGAGTTACTCACAGGGCATGATAACCTGAACAAGTTCCAACATCAGATTGGAAAAAGACAATCTCCCGCGTGTGACAGATGCGGAGAAAATTCAGAAACAACATCAATCCACTTTCTCTGTTACTGCCCGGCGCTCATACAGCAGCGAAGGAAATGGATTGGTCCCGGCCATAGTCGGACCAGAAGAAATTAGGATACTCAGCGATAAGCAAATCCTGGGTTTCAGTACATCAGTTGGTTATAATAGCCACTGAAAAGCGTAGCGGGGATAGAGTACAAGGGTCTATTTGGCTAGGTGCTCTGAACCATTGCTTCGAGGCGCGATGCTCGAGCATGGCCCGCTAACCTTCATACCCATACCCATACCCATACCAGGTGCTATGAGAATACGGGTCCCAAAATTATTTAAAAAAATTCGCTGAAAAACTGCTCGTTTCAGAATTGAAGTAAGCAAATGTCTAGGTAATTTGATTGGACTATTATTTGTTAAACCATATTATTAATATAAAATTTATATAAATTTATTTATTTATAAGTGTATTAATATTATTAGAATAATATTAAATGATATTTACAGACCTTTAATCAAAATATATTAAAATAGAGATACAATGAAAACTGCAAATAATTCATCCCATTATACCAGTGCAGTGTCAGAACGAATCTAGGGAAAAGGATAAAACAGGGTTCTACTAAGTAACATGCATATATTTTCACGATACTTTCTCGAGGAGCTTGCGACTGTGCGTTGATATATCAATCAGTCAACTGATAAGTTAGAAAGAACAGTGGCGTAGCGAGGGTCTAATAATATTACTCATAATAGAACTGGCACGTCTTTTCTACTGGCAGGGCTTGCTGCCAGTAGAAAACTACGCTGTGTTGTTACATAAATAATCTTCTTTCTTGATTTGTCTGATTAAATAATATGTTAGATATGATCTTGAATCATTAGCGACTGAACTAGCTACAATTCGAGACAAACTTTGTGGAGAGGCAGTAGAAAAAGGGAAGTCTCTTTGTGAAAAATGGGATATTGATACAATAATACGTGTAAGAAAACGCCATTAAATTCTTGGAGAATTGACTAGAGATAAATTAAAGTAAATTTTTGCCATATGCGTGGTAAACCGTCTTCAAAAGAACAAAGCAAAGACAGCATGTGATTTTGGAATCGCAAAATGATGCAGGTTTTTTTTTTAAATTAGGACCCAAAAAACATAAATTTTAACTCATTTGATGATTTTTTGATGAGTGATTTTTCACGATGTTCACACAATCGCTTCGAAATAAAAGCTTTTTGTACAGAATCAATGGTTGCAGAATGTCGCATCCCAGAATCAAGGCCAAATCAAGATAATCTTTATAGATTGATTGATATTCCATTTAATATGCCATTCAGTGTAATTTATTTAAATGTTATTTTGTTAAGAAGATCGTAGACAAACAGATTTAGATGAGAACAGAAAGTACTTATACTTCAAGAACACTTATAGATCGATACAAACGAATACGATATACATAAATATATCTATCATCTACTAAAGCTTGTCTTACACGGTCAATATTATTAAAGCAACATTATTGACTCGGTATATGCCAAAATTATAGTATGGTGTTCTTATGATATAAGAGCTAGCAGCGTTACGTAAAAATTCATTTAATGAAGGCTGAGTTTTAGAAATTAATTTTATGTTTTGAAATTAGGTAGAGATGTACTCGTGCACACTCGCGAAAAAAAACTGCGATAGTTGATAAATAGTAGCAGCGTCACGTAAAAATTCATTTAAAGAAGGCTGGGTTTTAGAAATTAATTTTATGTTTTGAAATTAGGTAGAGATGTACTCGTGCACACTCGCGAAAAAAACTGCGATAGTTGATAAATCATTTTAAATCATATTTTTCTCGATTAAAAAGAATGTTATAAGTTTAACGTGTCTGTGTGTCTGGATTTTCTTTTTGACAAAAATTATTGACTCATTTTTATATTTAATTATCTAATCTACAATTTTCATCTGAGTTTATTTTATGATAAAACTTACCTGGTTTTGCTGAAAACGAGTTTTTGTGACCATTGATCTCGCGGAAATTTTTTTTTTTCGTCTCGGATCGATGAGGACTTTTTAGATTTCATTTATGATGGTGTTTTAAACAATCCTACCAAATTTCAGCCGAGTTTGAAAGAAAAACTATGTACTCACTAAATATATTAAAAGATTTTCAATAAAAATTTAATAATCATTTTAATTTGCTTCAATAATCTTTCCATCAATATTATTATTTCAATCTCATATTGCTCTTTAATAATATTGATCGTGTACGGTTAACTTTAGATTCGATTTTGATATAATATTCCATCCATACGATTAGAAAAATCTGAATATTATTAAAAAATGTGTCATTCTGTCACATTTAAAATTTAAAAAATCATTTTATTGACACAATATTCCGGGAGATACACTAATACAAATCCTTGCAAGATCTAAATCTAATCTGATCTGGAGAAGGCATCTAAAAAATTTCGTATAAATATTACGAATGTTCTTTTTGATCTAAGAGAGGATGTAAGGCCGATCCTCAGCCATCTGATAACCAGATGAGGCATAATTTTTATGAAATTTTATTGATTTTTAACCGGCTTCAAACAAAAACGGAGGAGGTTATCAATTCGACTGTATTTTTTTTTATGTTTGTTACCTCAGAACTTTCGGCTGGGTGAACCGATTTTGATGATTCTTTATCTATTTGAAATCTCGTGCTTCCCGTGTGATCCCATTTTATTTTGGTCCAGTTCTGACAACGGCATCCATGGGAAAACCATAAAAGTCTTAAATCTGCAGCAAGTATGCACGACAAGAGGACGAATAACTCAATATCACGTCAACCGATTTCGATGATTCTTTTTTTAGTGACAAATTAGTTAGTGTACTTCAGATTCACTAAAAATCACAAAATAAAAAAAACTTTTAACAAAAAGAAAACCGACTTCAAAAGAAAAACTTTACCCAAATAAATTAATATGCACTAAAAAGTAAAAAAATAATTTATAATATAATGTAGTTAAAATTATTGTTATTTTTGGAGAAAATTCGAAACGTGAGTCTCAAATTCATTTTTTTTTTTTTGGGTTCTTAAAATAATTGAGACAAAATTTTCGGGAATTCAGAGATCTTTGGGTTTCCGAAACGTAAAATAAAAAAATTGTTTAAGTATAAAAATAATTGGGTCGAATCTCAAAAAGATTGAGAAACGCTGTACAAAACGTTAATATATCCTATTGACACATATTTTGGATTATTCTAGAATTACTGATTTCGCAATTTAACTGAATTTTTTTCAAATTCCGTACCAAATATTAGCCCCCAATTCAATTAATTATATCAATAATTCTACATACTTTTAATTCTATTATCAAATATAATAAATACAAGTACAAAACTTGATTCAAGTCGTTAACGATAAAAGAAACGAAATATAGAACCTTTATAGTGTCAGACACGTGCTAGACAAAATACTACACACTTGACAGAATTTTTTTTATTAAAAAATTAATTCAAAAAAAAAAAAAAAAAAAAACATTTATTTTCATTTCATCTGCAGAAATTAGCGCAAAAAAAACATTAATTTATGCTAAGTTCATGAAAAAAATAAAATTCAAATATTGCACAATGTTTAAAAATTAATTAATAAAAATTTTCGCTTGTAATTATTTGAAAATAAAAATTCATTCATAATTTTTATATTTATTATTATTATTATTATTATTGCAAATCAAAGACCAGACAATATATATTTATTAATAAATTTATTTTTGGTTGTTTAATCATTTTTTAAATTAAGCGTTGATCAGTGGCGTTTAATTTGATTTGAAGTAGTGAAAATTTCATCAAAATTGGTTTAGTAGTTTAGAGTCTAAATGTGTCACTGTGATGTGTAAACAAACGCACATTTACTTTTGTACATTTTACAGATTTATTAATTTACAAATACACTGTACAAAATCTTGGTCAAGGCGTCATTTATTTTGTCGATCATGAGCGAGTTCATACTTCGATTCCCATTTGGCCCATGACCTTTTTTTGTGGGCTGGATCCGTGCTTGATTCAAATAGGTCCCAGCCCTGAGACTGTTATGGGATTCATATATTTATAAATATATATTTCATTCAGAAAAATCAGTAAAAAAAATAAGTAAAAATCGTTGTAGTGCACGGAAGCAATTATTCTAGTTCTTAGAAACACAAGCAGACATATAAAATTGTTTATTTGTAAACACATTTTGCATAAAAAAATAGGTATAATTTATAAATATCTGACACCCCGTTATATCCTGTTTTTGAAGCGCACAAATCGAGTTAAAATTCAATCATTTTTTTTTTTACCAACAAAGATAGGTAGGTACTTTGAATACTTTTTATAGAACGATTAAAGTCGAAGATAAATTCAACTAATCGTATAATTACAATAAAATTTCGTTATATTTGTAACTAGTTTCAAAATTTTATGCCACTATTTTTGAGCGTTTTTGGTTTATATATCCGATATTAATTTAAAAAAGACATACTTCTGATTTAGTAGTCAATCCAATTGGTGCGTACATTTAGTTCCTTGTTCTTACTTTAAATTATCTCTATTATCTTTAACTTCTGATAACTCACAACTTATTTTTTTAAAACATAAAATTTTCACAAAAAATACAAATTGACAAGTTATAAAAATATTTTTGCATATTCTCAAAATTCATGGTAAGCTGAATCGATTGAAAAAGTTTTAGTTTCCTAGGTGACCTTGATGAAAATGATCAGTTTACACTTTTCTTGGTTTTACCTCCTAACTTGCAAACAATAGGGTATTCCACTATTTTGGAAAAAGTACCTCAAAATGTTGATTTTACTAATAAAAAGCCACCAAAAACTTATTATCTATGAATATATTATACCCAGCTGTCTACAGTGAACTAATTGATCGTCTATGACTCATACCGATATGACATCACAGCAGGGCTTACCCGCGTTTTAGGTCACGTGATATACAGTTTAACCATTACGATTTTTAATTTTAATATTTTAAAAGAAAAATGTGCTTTAATGACTCGAAATCAGAATATTTAAGTATATTTTTACATAAATTTTAACTTTTTTCAAATTTCATGATTTATTTTTGACTAACGATAATATTCTATTCAGAACGATAACGTACGATAAAGACTCATTTAATTTACCTTCGATCTCGATCAATAATCAATAATAAACATTTGTACACTTTTTCTAAGTCATAAATAAAAAAATGTACACTTTTACAAAAATAACAATAGTAAAAACAAAAAATAGAAAAACATTTTTAAAAATAAAAATGCCATGATGATAATTTTTTCTAATTTATGCGATATTTTTCTAATTTGAATTTTATTTATAAATACTTTGTGGTCTTGGATCGATATAGATAGATATAGCTTCACTTCGATTCGTTTCACAATCAAGGACATTTTAAAAAGGAATAAACATATTATTGTCAACAAATCCAGAATGCATCTTGTTTATTCTTTTTTTTAAACTATATTATTATTACCTATTTTATTATTCTGTCTGTTGGTATTGGATGTCCTCCAAAATGACAGACGTAACCCTTTATTATATTAATGGGCAACCTTCAATTGATTTAAGGAAAATAAATTGTGAATGTCACTCTTTAAGTGTTGTTTAGTTTAGTGTGCGGTGTTCGTCAGGTTATTGTCAGTTTCAAACAATAGATGCTTTGTCTGTTGTATTGGCTATATATGGAAAATTTTTTGATTGTTTATTTTCTGATAACTCAAAAACGAAAAAATATATCCAGTTGAAACTTTGTAGCGTGCTCAAGACGTAAAAAGTATGGTCGAGTTCATAAATGAGCAACATAGGGCAAATTCTTGCGTCCATAGGACCCATCTTATAAACCGTTTAAGGTAGAATAAAAGTTTTAAAGTATGAAAAATGATCCTCATAAAAAAATTAACAACTTTTGTTTGAAATATTTTCTCGTAAACAACACTGTTTACCCGTGAGGGCGCAAATTAGGCGTAAATTGTAAAGTATGTATTATACATGAGAATATCAGTTATATTAGTTATGTATGTGTGACACAAATCAACAATTAATTCAGTCAATTATTTGTTTTCACTTGTTACCTAAAATTTTTAATACTCAACCCAAAAAATATCATATTATACCTTCTTCAAAAAGATTTCTATATCCCGCCCTCGATTCGCTTTTAAGATGTGAAATTCTGTATGGGAATTAATTAGGAATGAAATAATATTCAAGTGTAAAAAAATGAAACACAAAGAAGAAAAAAAAAACCCAAAGAAAATTATATATTTATATTGTTTTTGAATAATATCGATAATATTGTTTACATCGAATATAATAACTGCATATAATTATGCAGTTATTAATAAATTAAAGGTTTCATCTAATTTTAAAATAAAACATCATTTTAAAATGATTTCAGATTGTACAAAACAGAAAACTCTGAAATGGTTCTAGAATTACCATTTTGTGTATTCTTCCATTATTTGTATAATATAGGCAATATTAACTACATGTATGCAATTCAATTCGAAAGCTTTGCCTATAACAACATATAAATGACTAATAAAATAAATATTTCAGCATTTTTAAAATATTTATTTTCTTCGGTTGTAAGTGTTTCATATTTTCGGAAAGGATTTACAAAAGTCTACTATCAAATAACAAAAAATGATAAAAATAAATCATAATATTAATAGTTTTTTATTAAAAATTAATTTATGATAAAATTGACATATTAAAAATAATTTTTTATTTCGTTGTAAAAATAGTTATAAAAACAAATTTAAAAAAAAAACTCCATCACTAAAGTCATATTTCCCCCGTTATTTAATATTTCTTACTGTTAGATGTTTTTTTGTTGAAATAGAATTATTATAGTCGCATCAATGAATGTTTTAACTCGGGAGTCCTCAATAACAGTTGCGATTTTGATGATTCTTTTTTTTCAAAATGATTCTTTTTGTATATTATTTAAAATCAGAACTATTTCTGAGGGGGGGGGGGTAATCTAGAAGGGGAATAGACAATTTTGCGACTGATATATCGACGCCCAGCCTAAATCGCCAATTATAGAAGTTTGAAATTTCGAGAGGATATTGACTATATACTGTAGGTGTCATATAAGAACGGAATTATTCGAAATTCATCCCCTATGGTACTTTTACTCCTTTTTAAGGTCCTCTAGGTTATAAATGTACCATTTTACTTTTTTACTCAGATTTGCTTTAATTTTTATGCTGGTTTGAATGATTGATTATGCACAAGTTCAATTTTATAAGATCATTTTGTGCTTTTTTCTTCTGTCTATTTTTTTAAAAATATTCAGAGTGACGAAAAAAGCACAATTCCAAAAAAATGAAATGTATACAACAAGATAAAAATTATTTAAAATGCAGGTTTAATGTAATTAGTTTCTTGTAATTGATTTGCGTTCCTGTGCATTGGTAATTTTAGGTTTAATTTTTTTTTTTCATTTTTCTCTCATGATACTGGTTGCATATCTATTGGTAATTATGAAAATTTAAAGTATTAATTTAAGAAGTCAATTACTTATTTTATTGTTTAAATAATTTAATATTACTCGTAAAGCTAATTTAATTCTAAACTTTATGAATTAATTGTAATATTAGTTTAAAAAAGACATACTTCTGATTTAGTAGTTAACCCAATATGTGCGTACATTACCTTTATTTGGCTTGATCAAGATATTTATTATGACATAACATAAAATTTTCTTGTTCTTACTATAAATTATCTCTATTATCTTTTACTTCTTCTGATAAGTCACAACTCATTTTTTTGAATGAAAAACATAAACTTTGGACAAAAAATCTACGCTGTATATCACAAGCATCTCCAAAACCACATAAATAGTTTTCCGAGGTATCATGAATTGTTTTTAAACACAGCCACATCCCTTCCCATTGATTCTCGATACAGATACATAAGTCTATATTTTTTGGGCGGTAGTATAAAATAAATACACACTCGTAGATTAGAGTAGGACGTAGGTAGATCGAACTCTCTGTTGTTTGTAAATTATAACGGAGCATTTATTATTATAAAATAAAAATGATAATTACCATTTTAGGACAATATTGTATATTTAATTAGGTTAAATTACTATGAAAACGGTTTGGTTTCGTTTCTAATTTGTGATTTCTTTTTATACAAAATTATTTAATCGATTACGCATATATCGATTGATTTGATTATATTTACCAATCAATATACTACTTAAATACTTACATATTTATTAAATTTATCAAATGTATAATTAATTAGAAGGGCTACGTGCGTTATTACTTGGAATAATAATGGAACACATCGATCGTTCGATCGATCGATTGATCGATCTCATTTGGCACTTGGATATATTGTATTTTGTTTGTTTATTACAAAATTCTGGAAATTTATTACTTGAATATGTAAACAGGTCAAAAAATAATATATATATAGGAAATTATATTTTTTATTTACCTTTGTTTAATAAACACGTTGAAAAACCTGAATGCCTGATAGAGCAAAATTAAATTTTTTGGATTCTGATGACGTCTTAAAGTTAAAAAATTCGATTTTTTTGATAACACAGGCAAATTTGATCCGATCTTATTGATATTTTTTTTGAATTCCACTAATTTTGGGTCATTCTTTTCAGCTGTGATGCCAGTTTTTCGCAAGCTATCACGTATGTGCTTAATTCCAACACCTGGACTCCACATTCTTGAAACATATTAGAGCTAGGTTAATTTTGATCACAAATTTGAAAAGTATGACCCAAATTTAGTAGGATTACATACTTTGTTTATCAAAATTGGATAAAATTTGGATGCGATAAAGCAAAATTAAATTTTTTGGATTCTGATGACGTCATAAAGTTAAAAAATTCGATTTTTTTAATATCACAGGCAAATTTGATCCGATCTTATTGGAATTTTTTTTGAAACCCACTAATTTTGAGTCATTCTTTTCAGCTGTGATGACAGTTTTTCGCAAGCTATGACGTATGTGCTTAATTCCGACACCTGGACTCCACATTCTTGAAACCTATTAGAGCTAGGTTAATTTTGATCACAAATTTGAAAAGTATGACCCAAATTAAGTAGGATTACATACTTGTTTTATTAAAATTGGATAAAATTTGGATGTGATAGAGCAAAATTAAAATTTTTGGATTCTTATGACGTCATAAAGTTAAAAAATTCGATTTTTTTGATAAAATAGGCAAATTTGATCCGATCTTATTGGAATTTTTTTTGAAATCCACTAATTTTGGGTCATTCTTTTCAGCTGTGATGCCAGTTTTTCGCAAGCTATCACGTATGTGCTTAATTCCGACACCTGGACTCCACATTCTTGAAATATATTAGAGTTAGGTTAATTTTGATCACAAATTTGAAAAATATGACCCAAATTTAATAGAATTACATACTTGGTTTATCAAAATTGGATAAAATTTGGATGCGATAAAGCAAAATTAAATTTTTTGGATTCTGATGACGTCATAAAGGTAAAAAATTCGATTTTTTTGATAACACAGGCAAATTTGATCTGATATTATTGGAATTTTTTTTGAAACCCACTAATTTTGAATCAGCTGTGATGTCAGTTTTTCGCTAGCTATCACTTATGTGCTTTATTCCGGGACCAGAACTCAACATTCTTGAAACCTCATAACATATCATTAAAATTTGAGTTTTCACGTAGTGAATTCGTTATTTATGTTATAATATTGCCTACATTTTTTAATTTTTTTTTTTAATTTATTAAAACTGGCTTCAGCAAAACTGCTATATAGCCATTAACCAAAAAAGTACATTTAATTAACAATAAATAATGCATAAATTAAACAATTCAGAGAAAAAAAAGAAAAAAAATGTAGATAAAAATATAAAAAAAAATTAAAAATTATTTCTGCTGGATTATCTAAAACAAACAGATATACTCTTAAAAAAGGAAAAGAAAAAAAAAAAAAAAAAAAGAAAAAAAAAGGAGCAAATTAACAAAATAATTAATGCCTACATTTTAATAAGAGATAATAATATTTATATTATTGATTTAAAAACATAGGCAATAATTATTACATAAATAATGAATTAATTGTGTGAAAATTCTTACAATGAAATATCTTCAATATTATATCCAATAAGAAAATTAAGAGGTAATTAATTTCTTTCGTGATTAATCAAACTTTCCATCGTACATCGAATATTCAAGTATATAGTTTGTGATCTTATTTTTATGAAAAGAATTTCTTATAAAGTTTATTAACATTTTAAATTTGTTATAATTATTGCAATGATTGAGGAAGAATTCTTGGAATTTATTATGTAGCTAGAATATTCTTTCACAATTTCGAAATAAATTTAACTTTCTTATTTACAGGTCAATAAAAGAATGATTTATTGACCTGTGTATGAAATAAAATTCCAAGAAAATCAATTGTTTTTTTTTTGTTGAAACTATGTTCCTTATCGCACCTTATAATTTGTTTGCTGGTGAAACAATTTAAAACCACCCCAAAATCCGACGATATGTAACTTAGAAAACTAAAACTTTTTTAATCGATTGCCATGAATTTTGAGAATACTTTAAAAATAATTTACAATCTGTCAATTTATATTTTTTGTCCAAAGTTTATGTTTTTCATTCAAAAAAATGAGTTGTGAGTTATTAGAAGAAGTTAAAGATAGTAGAGATAATTTATAGTAAGAACAAGGAAATTTTATGTTATGTCATAATATATATCTTGATCAAGCCAAATGAAGGTAATGTACGCACATATTGGATTGACTACTAAACCACAAGTATGTCTTTTTTAAACTAATATTACAATTAATTCATAACGTTTAGAATTAAATTAGCTTTACGAGAAATATTAAATTATTTAAACAATAAAATAAGTAATTGACTTCTTAAATTAATACTTTAAATTTTCATAATTACCAATAGATATGCAAACAGTATCATGAAAGAAAAATGAAAAAAAAATTAAACCTAAAATTACCAATGCACAGGAACGCAAATCAATTACAAGAAACTAATTACATTAAACCTGCATCTCAAATAATCTTTATCTTGTTGTATACATTTCATTTTTTTTTTGGAATTGTGCTTTTTTCGTCACTCGAATATTTTAAAATAATAGACAGAAGAAAAAAGCACAATATGATCTTATAAAATTGAACAGGTATACATAATCAATCATTCAAACCATAAAAAAGATCAAATCAAATCTGAGTAAAAAAGCAAGCGCTACATCTGTATATATAAAAATAAATTGCTGTGCGTTAGTCTCGCTAAAACTCAAAAACGGCTGGACCGATTTTCAAAATAATTTTTTTTTTTTTTTTCACTATAGTTCAGGGATGGTTTAGAAAAAAAACTTATTACTGTGTGTCCGAAACAGTAATGAATCGTAATTGAAATGAAAAGGACAATTTTGGAATAATTAGATTCAATGCGGAATAATTTCAGAGACTGAACGGAATGAAAATGTTGGCTCTACAGTCAGATTCATAAAATATCTCGAAAATTACTCATTTAATGGTCAAATAAACACGATTTTTGTAATTTTCGGGTCAAAATTACCTTATAAACTTAGTTTTATCGAAATCGGAAACAAAAACTTTTTTTACACTTTTTGCAATTTGTAAAAATCGAAAAAATCATAAAAAATTCAAAAAAACACAATTTTTGTAATTTTTGGTTGGGTTAGGTTGGGTTAGGTTGGGTTAGGTTGGGTTGGGTTGGGTTGGGTTGGGTTGGGTTGGGTTGGGTTGGGTTGGGATGGGTTAGGTTGGGTTGGGTTGGGTTGGGTTGGGTTGGGTGTGGGTGTGGGTGTGGGTGTGGGTGTGGGTGTGGGTGTGGGTGTGGGTGTGGGTGTGGGTGTGGGTGGGTGTGGGTGGGTGTGGGTGTGGGTGTGGGTGTGGGTGTGGGTGTGGGTGTGGGTGTGGGTGTGGGTGGGTGTGGGTGTGGGTGTGGGTGTGGGTGTGGGTGTGGGTGTGGGTGTGGGTGTGGGTGTGGGTGTGGGTGTGGGTGTGAGTGTGAGTGTGAGTGTGAGTGTGAGTGTGGGTGTGGGTTGAGTTGGGTTTTTTTTTAATTTTATTGATCTGTATATATAAAAAAATTGCTGTGCGTTAGTCCCGCTAAAACTCAAAACGGATGGACCGATTTTCAAAATTTTTTGTTTGTTTTGTTCGCTATACTTCAGGGATGGTTTAGAAAACTAAACAGAGCTGATATTAGGGTCATCGTAGAGTTACTCACAAGGCATGATAGCCTGAACAAGTTCTAACATTAGATTGGAAAAGACAATCTCTCGCGTGTGACAGATGCGGAGAAAATTCAGAAGAAACATCTATCCATTTTCTCTGTTACTGCCCGGCGCTCATACAGCAGCGAAGGAAATGGTATACTCTCCCTATGTATACTCTCACAGTACCAAGCAAATTATATATACCTTTAAAAAGAAATTCCTGTATGACAAAAATGTTTCGATGACTAAAATTAGGAAGTCAGTCATATTTATTAAAGAAACAAAACATAAAATTTATGAACAAAATGGAAGTAAAATGAAATCACCATTTTGACAAATTGAATTATTTGAAATTTTTGTTGTTTTTCTGAATCTATAATTACATTAAAAAGGTGATGTTAACGGTAAATTATAGATAATTTAATATTCGGGCCAATGGCACAATTCAGTTCAAAAAATTTTATATTTATAAATAAATATATTTTAAATTTAATATGGTGGAGAGACCTAATTAATTCTATTTTATTTGGATTGGATACGTTTTAATCGTTAAATCGTTGTGATCGCGTTGATCATCAAACCTATTGGTGTAATTTGTTCGCATAAATACCTAATAAAACATTTTTTATTTAGACCAGTCATTTTGGAAAATTATTTTCATAGTCTCACAATAAAAATGGATGCAAATTCGAGTAATTTACCTACGACCTTTATTTTTAACCCCCGAATTTAAAAATAAAATGTTATCAGTTTGACCGCTATGTGTGTGTGTCTGTCTGTCTGTCTGCGGCATTGTTTGAATGGTAATTTTATGGAGAGTGTTTTTGGCTATGTTTCAAGTACGGCTTTAGGGTTCCGTACCCTAAAGATTTGCCAGGGGTTTGTTAACTTGTATAAAATTCACTTGTGTTAGTTTTAACTAATTTTACCATATTTCTATCATAAGTTTTTTTTTAATTTACTGAGTACGACTTTATATTAACGAAAATACACGAACAAAACCGAAAATTTCTAAGTTAATATTTTTTTGCTTCTATCTTTACTCTCGTGATGAGAGAAATTCTCATAATTTCTGAAGGAATTGAAAAAAATATAGTTGTAGAAAGTATAGATTGAAAAAATCTGAAAAATGCATAATTCGAAAATATCTCTGGCTGTCCGTCCGACTGTTCGTCTGTCTGTGGACACGATAACTCAAAAACTGAATGAGTTATCGAGCTGAAATTTTTATATCGTGTTCAAGACGTAAAAATTGAGCCTAAGTTCGTAAATGAGCAACATAGGTAATTGGATCTTACAGACCCATCTTGTAAACCATTAAAGATAGAACAAAAGTATAAATGTAAAAAATGTTCCTTATAAAAAAATAAACAACTTTTGTTTGAAACATTTTTTCGTAGATATCAATATTTACAAAACTTTGGTGTTCATTTTCTCCAAAACTATAAAAGATAGAGAGTTGTAGCCTATAGCTTCGACTAGTGGTCTCGTAAAATATTCTCGAAAGACAAAAAAACCACTAGAAAACACATTTGAAATTTTTGAAAATTTCAAAAATCAAATAAATGGCAACCACATAATTGTATTGGTTTTTAAACTCTTCTAATTAATAAAAAAAATAATGCAAGCACCGATATTCGACACTTTCTATACAGAATATTTAAACAATTAACTCAGTCAATTGTTTATTTTAACTTGTAGTGTTTTTTTCGATTCAAATGCCTGATCTATATATTGAGTTCGTTTCATTCGCATAATAAATAATAAATATGACTAATAAGAATTGTTGTTTTTTGTTTCGTACAAAAATAAAAATAACAAAATAAATATATTAAATAAGCTTAAATCATATAATCAAAATAATATATGAAATACTTAATCGATCGATCGATCGATTGATTTTATTGAATATCGATCACACAACACACACACAACATCATCTATATATCTATATTCTATATTATCCGATTATTGAAAACCTTTAATTCATTGACCTCAAATTAAATTAAGTACACAATAATATTTTATTATGAATTTATTTTTATACCAAAAAAAAAAAACAATGTATTCAAAAAGTACACAACACCAAAGCGTACAAATTTTCATTTTCTAAAAAAAAAAAATTATTCTAACACAATATTTTAATAATTTATATATTTATTTATATAGGCAACTTGTAATACATAAAACTTAGGATTTGATTAACAGGCAACTTGTATTACACATTAGTAAAGACAATGGCATACTTTAAGGTAACGTGATGTCATATTAAACAAAACTGGAAATGTCCAATTTTAATTTTTGGAAGCATTTTTACCCCTCGAATAAAAAAAAATGGGTTGTTATATGTTTGATCGCTATGTGTGTGTGTGTGTGTGTGTGTTTGTCTGTCTGTGGCATCGTAATGCATGAACAGATGAACCGATTTGATTTTTTTTTGATTCGTTTAAAAGATTTAAATTTAATGGGGAGTATTTTTACATACGTTTCAAGTGTAAGTTTAGGGTTCCAAAACCCGAAAAATTTCTGTAAATTTCACTTATGAAATGCGAAATGCACTTAAGTTTTTGCCAATTTGTTAAGATGTCAAAAGAAATGGATTTAAACTGTTTGATAAAAGGATGTTACCAAAGTACTCAATTCACGATGTTTTCCAAAAAATTCAAATTGTAAATTTCGAGTAGATCATATGAGTAGTCAAATCATCATTTTTTTTAGGACCATTGGCTATTAGCTGCTATAAATTTTCAAAGGCGTCGATTTAATATGTAAAATATAAAATTCGGCTATCACATGACTAGTCAACTAATCAACTAGGCAATTTGCATGACGTATATGTAAGACCATGCTCAAAAATATCGTAAACTAGGCAATTTGTATGTCGTAAATGTAATGAAATGCTTTAAAAATATCGTAAAAACATTGAGATAAAATCTTGAGTAAAAATATTGACAAGAAAAGTGTCAGAAGAAAGCAAACTTTTGAAGCATTGTGTATTTTAAAATAATGCATCAATATTTTCGATTTTAATATACTTAGCGTCTTGTATTTGATTAACCTGAAAGGTACTAGATTCTATATCTCCATCTCCACAGTCCACATACAGTCCACGGTAGCATGCTAGCTACAAAGATAGCAAATGTTTTCATAGAATAATATATTGTAATATTGAATTATGTAAAACATCCCACACTACTTCCATAGTTCGTTCCATCATTGTTTTATTATTACACATTCAATTTTAAAATATCATCTGATTTCCTTATCATTCGTTATAATCAATCAATGATTCAATTCTCTTATTCAACATGTAACACATAGTCGGATGGATAATGGAATACCTACATAAAATAGCCATTCTTAGGGAATCCTCAATCCGATTTTTATACTTTTTGTTATACCTTGCCTATATGTAATATGTTAACGCTCAAGTTTGTAACGCTTAAAAATATTAATGCTTTGAACAAAATTTTGGTATAGGTGTTTATAAAATCACCTAATTAGTCCATTTCCTGTTGTCTGTCCGTCTATCCGTCTGTCTGGCAACACGAAAAAACATTCATTGATGCGACTATGATTAATTATACATGAAAAAACTTTCGCCAGATGTTTTTTCAAACAATTTTTTTTCTACATGATGTAAGTTAGCATAATTAATAGCATATATTCAACAATTCGGTTTTTTATCTATATATTACCTTAATATCCGATTCCGATCAACCTTAAGAATACTAAATTAGGAAAAAAAAAGTTCATAAATAAGAGACACGTGCTTACAATTCAACTGGTCTTGAAATTGCAAAAAAAAAAAAATTGTATTAACGCAAAATTTTATACGCAAAAAGTATCAACAATTTTTTCATGATCTATATATATATATATATATATATATATATATATATATATATATATATATATATATATTACTAGAGTGATACCCACCCGCTTCGCTGGGCTTAAAAGTAATGATTGATAAAGATTGCTCTCACTTGTCCCCTTTCTATTACACTCGAAATAATGGTAAGAATTGTTTTACACGGGTAAAATATATGTATGGTTTTCTATTTTTTTAAATGTATAATAGTCGTACTCATTGAGTATATCAGAAAAGATGGCCGTGAAATATTTTATATTGACTATTTTTACAGAAATCTGTAATTTATGGTAACGACAAATTAAATTAATTTTTAATTTTTTTATTTTTTATTAATATATCTTTATAAATTATATCTCATATGTTATTCTGATATCTCAGCTATATTGCTTTACAGTTTCATTAAAAACCATTCGCTAGTTTTAGCGTGAAAGCTTAAAAAACAATCAAACAAACAAACATACTTACTTTCACATTTATAATATATAGAGATATATATATATATATTTTATGAAATAATTTATCAAAAAATGGTAATTTTAAATTTTATTTACCTTCCTTGAATTAAATTTATTACCGCTGAAAATAAAGTAAATAAACATATTGAATATTTTTTGGAATTGCTAAAAGGTTAGGCTGCTAAATATTGATTAATTAATTTTTTGCGCTTAAAACAAGTAAAATTTACAAAATTTTAAAAACCCCCCAACAATTTTTTCGGGTACGGAACCCTAAACTCGCCCTGGAAACATATCTAAGAACACTCTTCATTAAATTACCTTTTCCCTTAAAGCCTTTTCTAAGCTGAGCTAATTTTGAAGATAATCGCCAACTTTATAATGTTTTTATGGTACAGAGCCCTAAATTGGAAATTAAAACAAAAAAAATCAAAATCGGTTCATCCATTTGGCTGCTCCGATGCCACAAACAGACAGATAGACAGACAGGCACACTTTTTTTTTAAAATTTGTTCGTTATTTTGAGTTCTACTTTCGAAATATCTCAGTGTGACAGCTCAAAACTTGACCAAAATATCTGTCAAATATAAATCTGTAAAAATATTAAAACTGCACGTATTCGAATGAGTTTGAGATATTTGAAATTTCGTAAATAATAAATTCTTTTCCAAAATGGACGATTTTTATAATGCCTAGTGGTGTATTTGATTTTGAAGTACCTACATAGGTAAATTTAAACTAATAGCCACAAATTAAATATTACAAAATGGTGATATTTTTAACTCTGTTCCTGTTTGAAATCAATCCATATATGGATTCAATATTATGAATATTTAAAAATTCATTATGGAATATTTCAATAAATAATTTTTGTATAAATTTTTGTGTTTCTGAAAGTTTAATTGTGTTACAAATCAAAAAAAAAAAAAAAGTATAAAAAAATTTTAATATATTTTAATTTATAGTAGTCCGGCTGTTTGAACAAATACGGTGAATGTTCATTTTTTTTACGCTTTTTAAGATATTTTTAGCGCATTTTTTTTTACATTTACGTAATACAAATTGCCTAGTTTAGTATATTTTTATAGCATTTTCTTACATTTACGTCAAACAAATTGCCTAGTTACTAGTTACGTGACAGCCGAACCAATTTAAATAAGTATATCAATAAATTAACTTTTTACAAATTTAGTGAGTCAAGACGCTTTGGAACAGGTTAAAATACTTTTAATGGAATTACATGGAGATGATCGATTAGTTAAAGAAGATTGTAAAGATGCATTAGATCGAATATTTGCAACACTTGTTCATACAAAATATACATTAAAATCTTTGGAAAAGATTCCTGATGCAAGGTAAAAGCGGGTAAAAAATACTATCTGACATCTTAAAGATTATTATCACAGATTCTGTTTATTCAACAAAAACAAACATTTTATTACATTTACGTCATACAAATTGCCTCGTTGACGATATTTTTAGATCATTTTATTACATTTACGTCATACAAATTGCCTAGTTGACTACACAACAGCCGGACTACTTTAAAAGATTATCGTTTTTTTTTTAAATTATTATTTTAAAAAATCATGTCTTTGACAAAATCATGAATCACGGAATCACTTGACTTTTATAGTATAGTGGCAAAATATAGAGAAAAAATGGTCGTAAAAATACATGGGATGGCTCGTTGGCATCGGAATGATGTCTAGAAAAATGTATGAGCAGCATTTTTCAGCACAAAAAAAATTGCAAAAGTTATATATAATTAAATATGAAAAAAAAATGTCCTGTACAAAAGGTCGTATAGTAAAAAAGTAACTATACGGCTCTAACTTTTCTCAGTTAAATATTTTGAAAAGCTTTTACGGAAATTTTGTCAAGAATTTTTTGTTTGTGTAAAATTAACTCACGAACAAATTTTATAATTGCTAAAACTTCAACAAACTTAATAGTTTACGAGATATTTAAAAAAAAAAAACACTTTTCGCAACCTTTAACCTTGAATATTTTGACCATAAACAAGATTTTGCAATAAACTTTTGATAGGTCATTTGTTGCCATTCAATTAAAGATAATCCCGTTCAGAAAACTTCATGTGGATTTTTTAAGCAGGAAAAGCTTTCTTTTCCTGAGCTACAGTTATGTAATAGAGTGAGCTTTTCATTGAGCTTGAAAACCTAAATCAAGTTTAATGCTTGAGTGAGATGGGCTCCTATAGACCAAATATTTTTTGCTTGAAGTATTTTTATCGATAAAATTGATTTTATGAGTTTCAAGCATATATCAATTTAAAAAAAGACTTAACACCCTGTATATAAAGACTTAAAGAGCTTTAGTTAGCTATAAATATGGCTGCTGAATAAATATTAATAAATAAACGTTGTCTATTCGTAATGATATACGCAGATTATATAAAATACCAACTAAAATCTGACCCTGAATTATAAACTATTATACAGGCTGGTCCTAGACTCCAGGTTTATAATAGCAGGACTTCATCGGCAATAAAGACAATTCCTCGAAATACATATAGTCGGGAGCGAGTCATTCATGAGATGTGCTGACCACCTCCAATTGGCCAATTTGAAGGATGATGTAATTAGTATCTGCACAGACAGTCAAGCAGCACTCAAAGCGCTATCAAACTGTACAGTGTCATCGCGACTCGTCAAGGAGACTAGAAACAGTCTAAACAACCTGGCGAGGCACAATAAAGTCAATATTACCTGAACCCCCGGACACTCTGGTTGGAACGGTAATGAGAGAGCAGACAAGCTAGACAAACTTGTAACCACCATGGCTCCTACTCAAGAAAAGCTTGCGAGGATGCCATACCAACAAGGTCTTAACAGATTAGGAGATAATCTGAAAAACCAACAATTAAAGGCATGGACCAGCTACGAGGGAGAGCGAATCGCCAAAAGCCTGTTGGGTGAAGCAAACTCGCTCGATAACAGAGCCGAGGAGATCTTGAAACTAAACAGAGCTGATATTAGAGTCATCGTAGAGTTACTCACAGGGCATGATAACCTAAACAAGTTCCAACATCAGATTGGAAAAAGACAATCTCCCGCGTGTGACAGATGCGGAGAAAATTCAGAAGAAACATCGATCCACTTTCTCTGTTACTGCCCGGCGCTCATACAGCAGCGAAGGAAATGGTTTGGTACGGCCATAGTCGAACCAGAAGAAATTAAGAAACTCAGCGCTAGGCAAATCCTTGGTTTCAGTACATCAGTTTGTTATTATAGCCACTGAAAAGTGTAGCGGGGATAGAGTACAAGGGTCTATTTGGCTAGGTGCTCTGAACCATTGCTTCGAGGCACGATCCTCGAGCATGGCCCGCTAACCTCCATACCCATACTCATACCCAAACCTTAATAAAAAAAAGTTTTCCATATGTGGAGCCAACTTCAGTAGACATCCTGTATATATTAGGTATATATTTTGTGTAATATGGGAATGGAATCAAAATGTCTATGAAATGAAGGTTAAAGGAAACATGGTGAATATTTATTAATATCAAATCAAATCGATATTTAAATCATTTTTTGTCAACTTTTTTTTTTTTTTTTTAATATATTTTATGACACAAAATTCAGTCATGAGGTCCAACACACCAGACGACAACATTATTTAAATTTTTCTTTTTTTTAGTTTCAGTAGTTTCAATTACGTAAATAAGTAAGGTTATAACAAAAAAAAAATCAATAAATATGAATTTTTGAATTATAAAATAATTTTAACGATATATAATATTTCTGTATTATTTAAGGTATAATGTCCGTTAATAATCAAGTTCATAAAAACAAGCTGCTCTTATTTGTGAATAACACAAGTGTAATTTCATGATGACGCTTGACGCTGAGTTTGAACGTCAAATTAGGTCACGTGGTCAATTTAGGTCGTGCTGCCATCTGGACGAGAGAAAAAACAACTTCAGTAGCATCAAATCGTAAAAACATGAAGGCTATAAAGAAGGAGAACGATCGCTACGTGTTAAAGCATTAGCGCGTCTGTCCCTGAAAATTTGTATAATTTATAGTTCATTTTTCAGCCACCAGCCGCGCTGTCATCAAGAAGTAGTATCTGCGAAGTTAGCTGTTTATGAGTACAAGTAGATGAAGTTAGTTGCATAATGTACAAATTGATCTATCATTTCAAATTAGCGCACAACAGCCCGCTTTTATTGATACTACTTAGCGATCGCAGCGCCTCACTTATTTTATTCATATTTCGGGGACAATATTTTCTATAGCGATCGTTCTCCTTCTTATAACCTTCATGCATGCGTAAAAAGGAAAACAATGTCAGTAACGTCAAATCGTAAAAAGGTAACCTTTTTACGATTTGACGCTGCTGAAGGTAATTTTTTTCATCCAGATAGCAGTATACGGCTTAAACTGAATTTTTATCATAGGAAAGTATATCCTATTTTTATTATCGGGGTTAATTTTGAGAGTATTGAATAAATAAATGTATGTCTTATTAAAAATGAGGTTATGGATAAATAAACTTTTTTGTTTTTGTCGCTCCTTTTTACAATTTGACGCTGGACATAGTTCTATTTGCTTCAGCTAGATGGAATGCCAATTTGACGCTCAAAGCCAACTAGCGTCAAGCATCATCATGAAGTTACATCTTTAGGTTTACGAATTTTAAACACTACAGATGGAGTTTCGAAAGCTCCTCAAGTCTTGCCTGCCGCTCATAATATTTTGTTCGCATTTATTTTGTTCGATTTGTCCCGGAATACTGAAGTCAGTTTTACAGATATATCGCATTTAAAAAAAATCCAATTCGATAGTCGAAAAACGAAAGAAATTCCATGTATACGCATAAAATTGATCCAACACATCATAAGCTACCATTTTATATTTTCAATTTATTTTTGACATTCAAAATGGCGGGTTATGCTTACATAAATAAATAAAAGTACCACTATGTGTTGCAACATATTATTACAAAATTTTCTAATTAATCGATAATAAAATTTAAAAAAAAAAATATTAAATATAATATAATTAATATTAATAATGAATAAATAATTAGATATAATTAATAAACATAAATCTAATTATATTATATTTGATTAACTAATTCGAGCTAAAATGCATATTTAACCTATAAAAATAGCTGTAAAACTAATTTAAATTGGATAATAAGGGGACACCGCATTAATAATTAAAATATAGTTCCGTTTATAATTCTCTGTAATTCTAAGTAAGTCTATTTTACTTTATTATTACCGATATTTATACAGGGTGAAACATTTAACTCGATTCAATTGATAGGACCAGATCGGATTACCCCCTTTGTGAAGAGTAAACAACTGCCTAGGAGTTCTGTATCCCTGCCTAGGAGCGTGTCATTTTACTTACATCTCTTCATCAACTTGAAAAGAGCAGACGATCTTCAAACCGCTTAAAAAGGGATCCGAGAATTGCATTGCCTAAATGTCCTGGCATGGTAAATCCGGGCCTGATCATAGGGGAAAATAGGGATTACAATTTGTCGCTGGACATAGTTCTACTTTTTTCAGCTAGGTGGATTCCTAATTTGACGCTCAAAGCCAGTATCAAGCGTCACCATGATGTTAAATCTTTTAAATTTGACGCTGTACATAGTTCTATTTTTTTCAGCTAGGTGAAATCTTAATTTGTCGCTCAAAGCCAGCTTCAAGCATCATCATGAAATAGCATCTTAAAACAAAAATTTGGATACTTTTCCGATCAATTAAGAGAGTAATTAATTAAGTAATTAATACACTTACTAACTATAACATATTAAAAATTCGGATTATTTTCTACTAATTAATTTATTTTCGAATTACTGGTGAGTCACCCTCCTTAAATGCCATAGATACCATACCAAAAATTTGGCACATTATATCAACTAAAATGGTGCAGCCTTTATTTATTGGCTGCGGTGTTGGTGCATGGTGACATATTTTCTAAAAGTATTCTTAAATTAAAAAAACATTACTTAATTTAAGTATGCATTAAGATACTGACTTAACTTATATTAAGTCAGTGCATGTAATGGTGACATGATTACATTTTAAATGGAATAGAAAAGTAATGTTATTTATTGTGGCATAATTATTTTTTATTAAACATTCATTATTAATAAATATCAAAACATATTAAAATTTGATCCCAAAAAAAAATGAAATATTGATCTCTATACGTTCAAATTTACACGGCTCATAATAATAAGGACTATATAAAGCTAATAAAGCTAAAAATCAATTGAATCAGATAAAAGCTTAGTACTAAACAGGGCTGCCAGATAGAATAATTGGATATAAAAATTGAATAATTTGGTTTTCGTCTGTATTCAGCAAATAGAAGCCTGCCTCTTTCTTAAATTGGCACGACTTTTCAACACAGAAAGTATATGCATCGCACCGTCTAGTATTACTATGTCTATGGTATTCAGTAACCTCGCGATCTCTGTATGTATTATCTCTATGGACTCAACGAAAATAGCAAAGTTGGCTCTACTGGCAGCCCTGATCTAAAGATAAAGATTGTGCTCTTTTACCTCTACCTTAGATCATCTATTACTAGATATGCCTAATGTGTACCAAGTTATAATATTATTCAATTCGCATGTTCGATTAACGGACGTCAACTGCTTCAGACAGACGAGCAAACAGCCGGCAACGTATAAAAATGTTTACGAAAAGATGTTTTAAACAGTTGTTCTTACTCGAACGGTTTACAAGATGGGTCGTACGAATCCAAGACCCAAATGAACTATTTTACTCATTTACGAACTCGACTTCACTTTTTATGCCCTGAGCAAGCTATAAAAATTTCAGCTTGATATCTCTTTAAATTTTTGAGTTATCGTGTTGACAGGCAGACAATCGGAAATGGATTTTTTAGGTGATTTTAGGCAATTTGTTGGTAGCATCAATATTTTCAAACTCTAGGTATAAACTCTGGACTAAACTTAGTATACCTTGGTATAGTTCATTTATACATGGTATAAAAAAAACTAACGGTTATTGTAAATAAAAAAAACTATTTTTTTCTTCAACCTTCGACTTGTAATGGCTAACCTTGTTATTATTATTATTTTTTTGTTGTTGTTGAATATGTAGACGATTCGAATAATGAATAAAAATAAAATATTTAAAAAGAAATTCATCATTAAGATTAACACAATGTCACTGTTTTTTAGGAGACAACTCTTGTTATTTATTATTTATTTCATCTTTTTTTTCCTTCTTCCTAGCCTTCAAAAAACTCTCTTTTTGTACATAAAAACACTGCAACTAATTCCATACAAACTTCTATCTCCATTTTATATTAAAATTTGGACTAAAACTTGCTCTAATGGCATAAAAAGTATTTTTATTTAGTAATCCGCATGTTAACAAACGCTACAATTTTCGATTAGAGCTATAACATTTATGTGTTTACGGTTGCCTATACATAAAAAAAAAATAGTATTTAATAAAAATAAAAAAAAACTTTTAACAAAAAGAAAACCGACTTCAAAAGAAAAACTTTTCCAAAACAAATTAATATGCACTAAAAAGTAAAAAAATAACGATAATATAATATAGTTAAAATTATTATTATTTTTCGAGTCGATGTCATACTTTTCAATTTTTTCAAAAGTTCATGTACCTCCATAACAGCAGAATTTAGAAATTTATTTTGATATGACTTAGAATTCTAGGAGTATAATAGGATAAATCTAAAAATATGTAACATTTTTTATCAAAACGTTTAAAATTGTCCTTAAAAATATTCAAATAATTTGAATGCCCTTTAAAAGAAGATTATAACCTCTAAAATTTACAATATATTTAATCACAAAGGTTATCATCTGTCATTATTAAAAGTAGATACTTAACGAATTTTTATTAAAAAACATATTTTTGATTAGTTAAAAGTTAATATCCGTCTTCTTTCTTATCGATTTAAAAAGTTTTATTTAAAATTGAGTGAAAAAAATAAATACAACTATGAGTAAAAAACATTCGGCTTTATTGATTTGTTTAGGTTAGTTGGCTTTCTTTACAAATTTTTTAAGGCTTTTACAACGCACGTTACAAACGGGGAACCCGTGGCAGAAAAACTGTACTTACAAGGATTTCGAAATTTCACATATGAATCAATACCATTTAACGATAGGTACAATGTGTACTAGGTGTGCCAGGGTTTATCTTAGCACAAATATATCTGTCACACGGATTTTTAACATATAAATTCAATAAAATTTGACCCTTGTCGTTGAATTACTTCTTTTTTTTTTTAATTTGTTTGTTTTGAGTTTTACTTTTGAAATATCTCGGTGTGACAGCTCAAAACTTGACCAAAATATCTGCCACACTGATAGGATAAACTCTGACACACCTAGTACATATTGTACACGAGCTCCGCTTATGAAATTCTTTGAGGAAAAATATACAAATCAAGTCTATTTTCCCAAAAATTTTGCCTTCTAATGGCGTTAATTTATAAATGATCTGTTTTAGGAAATATATGTAGATCACCAATTGCCGAAGGAGTTTTCGCGCATTTAGTTAAACAAAATGGTGACGAAGCAGAATGGCATGTTGATAGTGCCGCTATCGGTGGTTGGCATGTAGGAAAATCGCCCGATTGGAGAGCTCAAGATGTATTAAAAGCACATAATATCCCATATAATAATACTGCCAGACAGGTATGTTGAATCTATCCCCCCAACCCCACGGCTGCACCACAAACAAATCTTAAGGTGAAATTTTTGTTGCAGCTTGTGAAAGAAGATTTTTATAATTTTGATTATATTTTTGGTATGGATGAAGAAAATATGTCTGATTTAAAACGAAAAGCACCGAAAGATGCTAAAGCAAAATTACTATTATTGGGTGATTTTGATCCAGAAGGTGATCGTATTATCCGTGATCCATACTATGATTCGGATTCAAAAGGATTTGAGAAATGTTATCAACAGTGTGTTCGATCTTGTACAGAGTTCCTTAAAAGACATCAAAATAAAGAAATTTAATATTGTTTTAAAATACAATTTTCAGCACTTTTTTCATTTTGAGTTTTTCAGGCGGCCCTAAGTGTTTAATTCATTTTTTTAACATTTTCAAATAAAATAGCTAAGCGATTTTCCCGTAGAGATAATAGCATAGAAATGTATAGGGATAGGAAACGCAATAAGTTAATTATTGATTTCATTGAGAGAGGTAGAAAGTGATTGCAATTGTAGACGTTTAAGAAACGTAATCTGCCCATTCTTTACTGCGATCAATCGTTTGGTGGCGACTTTGCATCTCTATGGTATTATTTCTATGAATTTTCCTAAAAGTTAGCATGTCAGTATCGAAGCCATGCCACTGTAATCAAAGCAGGACTATTTATCCTTAGACCATTAAGTACATGAAGTGTGTCAACAACTGAGGTAATTGCTTGGGTCAAATCCAACATGGCGACGGTGTGGGAATGTCAAAACAAGTGTTATTGTCATACTTCTCATTGTGGATTCGTAAGAATAAATATAAAGTGATACGTAATAAATATTTTTTTAAGTCAAAAAGCGAAAAATGCGTAATTTTTGAAATGCTGTGATTTGTAGTGGGCGATTATACGTAATAGCATTAATCCATCATTTATCTTAGTATCAATACAAAAGTATTATGGTAGACTCTTGTAAAGACTATCGATAAATAATTTATATATTAAATTCATTGAGAAATGGAAAACTTTATTCACACACTACTGACTAAGTGACTACTGGAAAATATAGGGTGTTTCACAAATGTACGCCATTATTTTAGGTGAAATAAGTGGTTTTCTTTAGCTCAAAATAAGCAAAAAAAGTTTCATATCAAATCTATGTCCGAAAATAATTTATTTTCGATAATATATTTATTTAAGATACATCGCGAATTATAGTCCCGCCATCTGTGAGTGAATTAAACAAATTATTAGAAATCTTAGTTCGTAATATGTGTAAAAGAAATGTTTATTGTATAAATAGAAACATTTTTATTTAACGACCAAAATAAACGCCCGTAGGTCGAAGTATGACTAAATATCCTCAAAATATTAAAAAAATCGAACTTTTTTACTAACTTTGCCTGGCAGTAAGTGCATAATTAACATTTTGGGCATCTTTCAAAAAGGAATTAAAATTACATTTAAAAAAATGACAATTCTGCAATTACTGCCAGAAAAAAAATTAAACGCAGCGAATTCATGCTTTTTTAGCACTTAGTAGATACACAACACATTATTCTGAAACTGAATATTATTTGTGATATTTTTAAAATTCATTTTGTGTTCAATGTGTGTATTTCATGGTCGAAACACCCTCTAAACGTCAGTAGTTACATATAGAATGGTTCCGTAGCATAGTATGTACTACTAATATGAACATATGTACAATCAAAATGGATACCTACGGATCCCTAAGCTAAAACTATTCATAGACTATAAATATTTAATTTAAAAAAATATATAAAAAAAAAATTTTAAAAATATCGATGTGTAATTTATTTTGGTTCGTCAATTTATTTTAATCTTATTTAAAACTTAAATTATTAAAATTACAAAATGGATTTGTGTCCACAGCAAACGATCGATGAAGAAAATCATTTCACTTTTTTATTGTATAATGTAAGTGTTTCTTTTACTTTCACTTTTCTTTAGATCTATGCTGAAAGTAATACAGTAATAATTGATTTACCCTGAAATTTGTTGAAACTGATATATATTAGACCATGGGACAGAAAAGGTGCTTTCTTAAATGATTAATCTTAGATCATTAAATACATGGACTGAGCGTCAAACGTTTTAAAATGTACCAATAACGGAGGTAATTGCTTGGGTCAAATTCATCATGGCGGCGGTGTGGAAATGTCAAAACAAAGTATTGTTTTCATACTTGTCATTGTAGATTCTTGAGAGAAAATGTAAAATGAGACGTGATAAGTATTTTTTTAAGTCAAAAAGCGAAAAAGGTTAGTGAAATCGCACGATGTTTTATGTAAAACATTTTGTGATATGAAAATTTGACATTCAATGTATGTTTTTTTGATAATTGGCCCTATATTTAATGTATATTTTTTAATAAATGTCCCAAGCAATTACCTCAGAATTGGCACACCTGTCACTGTACGGAAAGATGAGCGATGCTCAGTCTATTTACTATAATGTCAATGGTTCAAATTCAACAAAACTTTGTTTTTAGTCCTATATATCTCACAAACAGAACAAATGTTAAAAATTTCTATTTTCCGTTTTATATTTTACAGGCGATTTGTTCAAAAGACGGAAATATTGTAATATGTCCAATATCAATAAATATAATGCTGGCTGTAATTTATCTAGGATCAAGCGATGAAACATCACTTGAGATTGAAAAATTATTAAAATTAAAATCATCAGATAAATCTCAAATTGCTGAATGTTATACGAACTTCTTAAAACAATTCGATCATTTAAAAGAAATTTCATTGAATATTATCAATAAAATCTACATCAAAAATGATTATGAACTTTTGGATGTGTTCAAAGAAACTGCCGGTCAATATTTTTATACCGAAATCGAAACGGTTAATTTTACGGATCCAAATATTTTGAGTAAAATAAATCATTGGATTACTGAGAAAACAAATCAACGTTTAAAATCAGTTATCGATTCAATCTGTCCAAATGATATTATGCTTATAATCAATACAATTTATTTTAATGCATTATGGGAAAATGAATTTAATATTTCTAAACATTCAATTGAATTTCAAATTAACGAAACTGAAATAATTGAAGTACCGCATTTATTTCGAAAAGATTTTTTTAATTATTATTGTGATCCAGAAACGAAATTAAAAATATTGGAAATACCATACAAGGATGAACAATTTTCATTTGTTTTATTTCTTCCAAAAGACGTTAATGATTGGAAAGATTTTGATCTGTCTAAAATCAATTATAAAGGAAAATTAGAAGAGAACTTAGTAAAAGTATCGATACCAATGTTTAAAATTGAACAGTCTCATGATTTAACATGCATTTTACAAGAGGTAAGAATTTTTCTTGGAGTGACCATATTTAACAGCGTTTCTTATTTGTACCAAATTTCATGTAACAGCAACAAAATTTCGCCCTAATCATGACAATTTGGTCAAAAGTAATAATTTTTTGATATAAAAAAACGATATTTTGAACTGTCAATTCAAAATTAAGGTAATATGGTAGTATCGTAGTCCACCATTTTCCCCTATTCCTAAATACCTTAGACCATTAAGAACATGGAATGAGCATCAAACGATTTAAGGTATGCCAAGATCTGAGGTAATTGCTTGGGTCAAATCCAATGGTATGGTAAAAAAAAGATCTAAATTATTTTCCATACTACCATACTACCTTAAGAAACCTTCTTGAATACCACCCCAGATGAAACTACATTCTGATAAATAATCATTTTTGTTTTGGCTAGTTGGGTATGAAAACAGCATTTAATAACAGCGCAAATTTGACTGAAATGGCAAAACCACATCAAGAACCTCTTAAAATTAGTAAAATTATTCAAAAAAACTCAATTATTGTCAGTGAAAAAGGAACAGAAGCATCTACTGCATCACCTGGTAAAAAGAATTCCAAGCTATTCTTTATAACTGAAGAATCAGAATATATATTTGGTGTTTTTTTTTTTCAGGTATTATCAAAATGAAATTATCATCATCTGAAACATTTAACGCTGATCACCCATTTTTCTTTTTGATTCAACACAAACCAACGAATTCGATATTATATATAGGACGTGTTGTCAACCCAAATATATAATTTAAAAAAAGATTTATTGAAACTTTTTGAAATTTATGTAATGTTATAATGCTTTCTTTTATAACCGCTAGATAGAGTTTCTCTTAGATATGACAAAAGCTTTTTATAAACAAATGAACAACAAACAATCTAACTGCTTATCGTAAACCTAGAAAAAAATGTATTTATCGTCGCTAACCTAAGGCATATGCTTCTAAAAATTATCTCAAGAAGAAATTTTGATAGTAAGCACAGGTTGTGCGAACATTAAGAGCTGAAACTGCTAAATTATTGACAGTGAAAACTCGTTTTATCGTGTATCTCTACAACTGTAGAAACCTTAAACTGTCAAGGGTTTTTTATTGTCAAAATTCTATATCTAATCTTGTGTCAACTGCTAATTTTGGGAGACCTTTATGTATTAAAAATTGATGGTCATAGACGTAGTTTTAACAATTAATTAATATTTGTGAAAACTTAAATAATATTTGTTTTAGTAAATACGAATTATAATTTTAATTGCTAACCTATAAAAATTGTATTTTTTTTTTATTGAAAACTTCTAGTACAGCAGCGCTCAAATGCTTATGTAATAAATACTTGAACTAATATTCATTCAAATAAAGAGATCGTTCGTTTACTGATGCCATCTAAGATGGTAACACAGTATGATGTCATCAGTTTATACTACGTCTTAGTGATGTGACGAAAACTCGCAAGCAGCGATGCGATTGTGGTAAAATATTTAAAATTCATTATAATTTTGAGATATTTAAACGCAGTTTTTTGGCGGTCTCTGTTGATGACGTATAAGTACGTGATTTGTCAATTGGTGACAGTTCAATGTATAATTTTAACACAGAATTTACATTCGTTATTATTAAGTTTTCTAATAAAAAGCCGTAGAATATTATAACTCAATTAAATACCATATAAAATGTAAGTAATCAATATCATAGAGTATGTCAACAAATTTGACAAGTCAGTACTATGATGTCACGTTCGTATAAAAATTTGAATTTCCGTTTTAGAAATTTTTAAATGCCCTCACTGAATTTGTACTTTTATTAATTAATTTTAAGTAATTAAAAATATATTAATTACTAAAATAATCATTTAATTGAAATGTCCAGTCATTAAAGTTACGGAAGAAAAATATTTGAACCAAATTTAAATTTCATGAACGCTCCCTATTGATGACGTCTTTCTATGGTACCATATGAAATGGCATCAATAAACAAACATAAGCAGTCGGTATTATTCAAATCGTAAATAGTTTGTTTATGTCGGTTAATAATTGTGATAAGAGATAAAAAAACTTTTAAATATTTGAAATAAATAAATGATTTTTAAATTTAATAATGATTGATATTTAATTATTTTTTTTTATAAATAAAAATGTATATTTGTGAATTTAATAAAGACGATATTCAAAATATAGTTATTCAACATTTACGTTTAAATGGCATTAAACATCGACAAAAAAAATATACTTATAAACATGTAAGAAAAATTTATTACGATAAAAAAAAATCATTTCTTATCTGTGGATCAACTATAAAATCGTTTCAATTTTAGGATAAATCAGTGAATAAAACGGTAAAAAGAATCTTTAAAGTTCCTTTACATTTATTACCCACGGAAAATATCACAAATCATGGATTTGATGTTAAAATTCCATGTTTTGTTTTTGAGGCATGTAAATTAATTTCAATGAATATACAAACGGAAGGATTGTTTCGGAAAGCTGGTTCAAATGTACGACAAAAGGAAATTAAGGTATTTATCTCATTTTTTTAATGGTTTGTTTATAATTATCAATTATTAAATATCAAGGTTTTTGATCCACAAAATCACGACCAAAAATTAATTTTTAATCGACTTCAAACCAAAAAAAAAGGAGGTGGTGCTTCTCATTCTGACAACGGTATCCATGAGAAAACCATAAAAGTCTTAAATTTGCATTAAGTATGCACGACAAGAGGACGAATAACTTAATATGACGCTTACCGATTTCGATAATTCTTTTTTTAGTAACAAATTAGTTAGTGCATGTCCTGGGTTGGGACACACTTAGACCATAGGGTCCGTTGTGATACCGCAAATGGGTTGGCCCATCCCCGGCCACTCCATGAACCATTTGGAGCTGTTTAAGAACAGCAGGAGGGCTTTGACGTCGACTGATATTAGGTCGGAGAGATCGTCAAAGAGAGGCTGGCTCAAGTAAGTCCATCTCCTCATGACAAGAGCTGGGCAGTGACAGAGAAGACGAGACATTGTCTCCTCCTCGCCACCACTGTGACAGCTCCTGCAGTAGTCGTGATACACTGCCAGGCCTAAGCGTTCAGCATGCTTGCCGCCCAGTCAGTGTTCTGTGATAGCCGCAACAACTTTGCAAACAGAGGCCCTTGGAAGTGATATGAGAACTTCGGAACGCCTGCGATTGTACTCAGACCATATCTGTCTTGTAGTACCACAAGTACGTTCTTCCCTCCATCTATGATTGCCCTTCTTCAGGATATCCTCTTTCAGGAGTAACTTGCAGTTCGCAAATAGAACTCCCGGGTATTTATTGATGCTTATGTGCGGCAGCATCGTGCCATTTCTGGCAAGCGCGTCGGCTTCACAAATTCTGAGGTAACAAACAAAAAAAAAAAATACAGTCGAATTGATAACCTCCTTCGTTTTTGTTTGAAGTCGGTTAGAAATAGTCCACCAAAATACATAGTAGGGTATTTAAATAATTAACTCTATTTGTTTACAGTCTCAATTGGATAATAAAGGAAAATTAAATAAAGATCATCATGTAATCGATATCGCTAATGTATTAAAATTATTCTTTCGTGAATTACCGGAACCATTAATTCCGTACATGTTCCACGATACATTTTTACATTGTTTACGTGTCGAAAAACAATTAATCGTGTCCACGATACTTTTAACATGTTTACTATTACCGATCGAAAATTTATATACACTAGCATACGTAATGGAGTTCCTAAATAATGTGGCCGCGAATGCCGAACACAATAAAATGGATATTAGTAACTTATCGATAATTCTAACACCAAGTATAATGCCATTGGAAGCGCACATGAAAATGAGTGCACAATCGAATCAACGATTAACGTATCATGTACGTGTTGTACAAATTTTAATCGAACATGCAGCGAATATTGGAGTGGTACCATTGGAGATTGTTGAGAAAATTCCAATATCGAGATCAAATTCACAAGAAATTTTGGATACCGATGGTGGAGATGGTGATAAAAAGAAAAAGAAGAAGCGTCGAAGTGGATCTTTAACACGTATGTATTTGATAGTGATCACATTTTACGAAAATTTAGATTTTGTTTTGTATCGTAGATTAAAACTTAGAGCCTTGTGCCATTTCTTGCAACCTCACCGGCTTCACAATTCCCTGGAATATCCCTGTATCCCGGTAGTGGGACCACTTAGACGAAAGGGTTCATTATGATACCAAAAAAGGGTTGGCTCATCCACGGCCACTCCTTCATATGAATCATTTGGTGCTGTTTAAGGACAGCTCGAGTGCTTTGACGACCGAGAGCTTTGGGGACGTCTTCAAAGAAAGGTTGACTCAAGTGAGTCCATTTTCTCATGGCAAGAACTAGACAGTGACAGAGACGATAAGACATCGATACTCCCTCCATCTAAGATTGACTTTTTTTAGATATCCTCATTCAGGAGCAGATTGCAGCTCGCAAACGGAACTGAAGATTCCCTCTGATGGCTCCACAATTTGCTGGAATGTTCCTGTATTCCAGAGCTACAGTGATCCGAGAGCCGAAATAATAAAAAGAAACCCCACATCCTACTTTTACCTGGACAATTTTACAATAATTTTTTGTTTCAGGAATGTTTAATGGATTAAAGAAAATTGTTTCGGGTCGAATAGCTTCTGAGAATGGTAACGGAATTATGATGGAACAAAATGAATGTACCCCTTCACCGGATCTACTAATGACAACGCCGTGTTTGAAAAAAGTCACATCTTCATCCTCCAATAAACGTAGAGCAAACGATGTGGATATTTATGGCTTGTCTAGTAAAAAAAGGTAATTCTAACTTCTTCTTTTTTTTGTTTTAAATGGATTTCGGACCTGGTTTTTGAAATTTCTGTTTTATCGTTTTTTTACAAGATTAGTATCTTTATTATTAGTGCGATAGAAACGTTTTCTCTAAAAAAAATATTAAGCGGGATCGAAAAACAGTTTAAAACATAAATTCCTTTGAAAAAATTATTATTATTTTAATTGTAAGGTTGTTAAAAAGGTGAAATGTGGACTCACTGTTCAATTCACTCATGCAAAACGCATAGAGTGTTCCAGGGTTTTATCCTGGCAGAAATATTTTACTGGTGTGACTGATATTTTGATCAAGTTTTAAGCTTTCACACCGAGATATTTCAAAAGTAGAACTCTAAACGAACAAATTATACAAATTAATTTCCATGAAAGTGCAAAATACTTGTAGTTATTAAAAATATAAAAAATATTTGTACCAGGATAAACCCTGGCACACCTAGTACATATTATAACCATCGTTAAATAGTATTGATTCATATGCGAAATTTCGAAATCCGTGTAAGTCTTATTTGTCATTAAATAGTACTTTCTTCATAACAACCTTAATAGATTTCAGTATATTCAGGATTACTTTCTAATTAACTTTATAATATATTCAGGAGAAATACGTTTGGCAAATGGTTTGCTACTTCAACACCAATTTCTAAAACAGTAGTTGCACCTCCGTAAGTTTCTTATTTTATTTGGAAATCATTCCAATGGGATTTGCACAAATTCATCATGACATTGTTTTTTTTTTTTTTTTTTAAATTGCTTTCCGATACTTGGAAATATATAAAGATTCATTATTAATTGCTGCATGGGAATAGCTTTCATCTTGAGATTTTTGGGAAATAACACACAGACAAAATTGGTTAAGTCCTTCTTAATAATAATACGTAAGAGGGGTTCCGAAAATAGGTCCTTAGAACCTAACTGTCACTCGAAGACAAGATTTTTCCTGTTCTTAGATACTATTTTAAGTAGATGAAGACCCTTCTCCGGAGGGTGAAAATTCAATTAACAGTGGCCTGTCAAGTCAATCACGATGGACTTGTCGTAGCCATTCGTTGATTCGGTAAATTACGAAGCATCTTGCTATGGAAATGAAAGCCTCCGTTGAAAGAGACGTTTGAAGCGATACCTCTCGTGCCAGCGAGTTCAGTGCTTCATTTCCTTCAACGCCAAAGTTGCCCGATACGCAAATCAGTCTGACAATCTGTTATTCTGCGCTTGAAGCATTCAAAGACTATCCTTAATTGAAATCTTGACGTCTCAAATGGTCCGGATTGTGGCCTAAACTATCTGAGAAGATGCTGATATGTGTCCCACTGAAACCTTTGGTGTTACAAATCTGGGCACTTCTCAGAATAGCGAAGATTTCTGATTGAAAAACCGTCGCATCTTGACGTATAAAGGTACGGTTTGGGAAAGAAAATACTTAACCAAGTTTGACTGTATTAACATTAAGGTTTAGAATATGCAATCTTTATAATTTCGGATTAATACCAGAAATCGTTTTGCTAACTTAATTTTTTTCTGGACAGGAATCAAGAAACATCGTCCAAACAATCACTATTAAGTGGACATAAAATAAAGCGATCAAGTTTTGATGATATCGTCACCCCATCCGATAAAAGTGCCTTGAAACGTTTAGAGCGTCGTTGGAGCGTTGTCAGTAGCGCATCTGTTTGGGGTAAAAAGAAGAAACAAACACATGCATCCATTATCAACAATGATCCACCCCTCTTCACTGGATCCATTGAAAATGAAATAAATCATGTGGACGACGATGTATTTTTAGCAAATAACAATAGTTTAATTCATCGGGAAGAAGTGAATAATGATATCGAATTTGTACGAATACCAAAACAGGAGTACGAAGAAATTAAAAGTCGTGTATCAGCTATAGAAAATCGTATATCTCAAGAGTTTAATAACATACCACCGACATCATCTTCAACAGTTACAAATGACCTGGTGAAAGACGTTCAAACCGAATATGAGAAAACATTAGAAGAGTCAAGTACGTTAAATAATGCGTCAACAGATCAATTAGCGAAACGTTTAAGTCGTGAATTAAAAATACGTCGAAATAGTGACCAACAAAAGGTTATAAGATCTCCAAGTGCACGAAAAATTGGTACAATTCGACGTCGATCCAAAGAATTTGATCGAAAGAATTCACGTATCGAACGTAATCATTCATGGCATTTATCAGGAAATCCAGAAATATCATCAATTCCAAAATCTGCATTACGACGTGGACGTCCAAATACCATATTCTCAGGTCTACCACAACCGAATACATCAAAATTAGTCAATGAAGTTTATCTTCCCGTTACAACGTCTTTAGGTACTCCAAAAACTGAGGAATCTTCGGAAAAAATTGACAGTTCGTGGAAAGGTGGAGAACGTTTCTTTTCCGTCGATTACCAAACACCTAGATCCAATGAAAATACAATTGGACCAAGATCTTCACTTGCCAAGTTACGTAGTCAAAATGCTGGAATGGTTTTAGCAAAAGCAAAATTATTTGATGGTTTATTAGATTCTAGTAAAGATTCATCCTGTGAATCATTATCGATTGTTAATCGTCGACAATCGGGTCGTTTGATGCGACAAAATAAAACTCGAACAAGTCCGAATACATCAACGAAACGTAATAATAAAAATCGTAAACATAATAAAGAAAATGATTATGAAAATTTACCCAAAAAATCAACAGATTCAACGTTCCAGACGCCTCCACCGAATACTCAAATCGTATTTGCAACACCAAAGATTACACCACAGATCAAGAAAACATTGGTGAATGTAAAATCACCAAAATATTTACGACAAACTGCAAGCGGTTTAAGTTTATCGGCAAAGAAAACTCCATTCAATACGAAAACTCCATTGAAAGCAATCCATGGATTGCAGCAAGTGAATGGAAATACGCCAAGACGTTGTTCACCACGACTCTTGTTGAAAACGAAACAGTTATCGAGCGCTTGTTGATCGTCGATTTCCATGTTGATTATGTTTTTCTGTCACGACTGTGACAGTCTCTATAATAAAATGAGCTATTTTGTATATTATGTAATATAAAGCTCAATATATTATTGTACTAAATTAAATTTAAACAACCAGAAAAATGTAAAACTATCGAAAAATCGAGGTGGAAATTATACAATTCGTAAAATATAAAAAGACTGCAAATATGGCGTATTTTTAACGAAACGAAAGTGTTTCTTTATTTGTTACGAAGTGTAGATCGAACGATTTTAACAGAAATAATGATGAAGATTCTTGAGCTTAAAATATATCCCCTTCAGGACCCACAATAAAAATATTTAGGGGGACTATAGAACTTTTCATCTAGATCTCATTTATTGGAGAATTCAACTTTAATATTTATACTAATTACAGATCAAAAAATTTCGAATATTTCGAATCCTTCATTCAAAACTATCTCCTATTTCCAGTGTTCAAAAAGACAGACCATTCAATTATTTCTATTCGTTCGTTCTATAACGTGAAAAATGATTTTGTAGAACTTATGACTTTCTAGTCAATATCATATTCGATCATTGGTGCCTTTTTCTTTGATAACATTTCATTTTTTTTTTTCTAAACTGGCCATATTTTTATATTTATTATCTCGAATTAATCCATCATGTTGCTCAATTTCAATAAAACATCGATAATTATTTTAGACAATAAATTAGTTAGTTGGATCATTTTATTTGAACAATTTTAAATTTTGTGTTATTTTTTTTAAAATATTTTTTTAAGATGTGATTTTGTACTTTTTATATGTAAATGTAAATCCTAAATAAATATTTGTAGTATGTTCACCAGATACTCTCCGTGCTCGCATTTTTTTTAAGTGGAACTAATCAATTTAAGACTCGTGTATGTATATTTTTCTATGATAAGATAGAGATAGATAATATATGGAGCGGAAAAATAAGCGATCACGCGGAGTTTCTGTTGGATATGATCATTGTTATATACGTATAATTTTATTTGTACCTACGTTTCTGCTCCCGCCTGAACAGTGGCGGATTAAATTATTGCCTAGGGTCTCGGGAAAAGGTCAGAAGAGAAAAAGAAAAATTTGTTACGAGATGGGCGCCTCAAGGGGGTTCCAAGTTGATTTACGAAAACTAAAATAAATAAATAAGGGGGATAGTGTAAATTTTTATGAGAAGAGATGGCTTCTCATAAAAATTTGCACTATCTTCTCTTTAAGGGGACGTCTTTATAAACAGTTGTCTCAGACACATCCTCAACATTTATTGGCCCAACACGATTTCCAATGAAAACCTGCTGGACACCTGTCACCTAACTCCAGTAGCACACACCATCAAGCAACGCAAATATGGTTGGATTGGTCACACACTCAGGCGAAACAACAGCATTGCCAAAGAAGCACTTGATTGGAACCCCCCAAGGAAAAAGAAGGGTGAGCCGACCTCGTCATAACTGGCGAAGAACCCTGGAGCAAGAAATTACTGAAGAAGGCAAATCCTGGGGAGAAGTCAAGTCCATGGCACAGAATCAAGTTCGTTGGCGAGCATTTGTTGAGGCCTTACGTCCCCCTCGGGATCATAGGACATAAATATATATATATATAATCAGAGAAAATGCTCCACATTGATTCAGGAGCTTATTTACTACGCGGCAGAAAGTTGGAGTTCGTGGATTTTTTTTACGTGCCATATCCTAGATTACATGAACGCACCCAATATTGACTATAAATTATCTCAAAATGGCGACTTACGTCAAATTATTTTAAATAAACACAACATATAGAAAAATTGACAAATAAAATTTATTTATCGATTTATTTATTAAAGAAGAAAACATGGAACTTGGAAAACAATTAAATACAGAATGTATTATTGAAAAAGAAATAATGGAACATAACCTTACAGAAGAAAGCGTTACATTGAAAGAAAATGTCTCAAATAATTTAAATGAAAAATGTGAAAAGAATGAAGAAAAATCATCACCGAAGAAAGTTCTTAAGAAAAAATTAACTAAAATACAATATTTTTTGTGTTCAATTTGTGATAAAAAGTTTACTTCATTCGAACGATTAATCGACCATAAACAAAATCATAGTGGTGGAAAATCATCGAATAATTTTGTGATCAAGAAAGTTTCTAAAAAAAACTTGAGTGAAATATTATCATTTTTGTGTTCAGTTTGTGATCAAAGATTTAGTTCAACAATCGATTTGCTTCAACATAAACAAATTCATATTTCTAAGAAAGATTGGAACAAACAAAGTTTGGAACAAAATCATTTTTCTTGTAACGAGTGTCATGAAAAATTTGGTACATTAGAAGAGTTAACGAAACATGAAAATCTTCATAGTGATTATTATTGTGTGCCATGTGATAAAAAATTTAAATCAAAATATAATTTAACCAAACATAAATTAAATATTCATTGTGAAAATGGTGAAAAGTATTTAATGTGTGAATTTTGTGGTAAAAAATTTGATCGTAAATCGCTTTTAATTCGACATAAACGAACACATACGGGCGAAAAACCATTTACATGTGAAATTTGTGAGAAAAAATATACAAATGAAGATACGTTAGAATCACATAAAGTAATTCACACCGGGAAAAAAAGTTTTTCTTGTGGAATTTGTAATAAAAAATTTTATAATAATAAAGATATACTTAGACATCATCGCGAAGTTCATAATAATAATCAAACAAAATTTTCATGTGAAATTTGTAGCAGAAAATTTAATTCGAATAATCATTTAAAAAGACATTTACGAACTCATACCGGAGAAAAACCATTTTCATGTAATATTTGTAATAAAACATTTACAACACAAACTTATTTAAATCAACATAAACATTTACATAGTGGTGAAAAACCATTTTCATGTGAAATATGTGATGAAAAATTTAGTTTACAAAGTAATTTAAATACACATCAACGTGCACATAACGAAGTGAAACCATATTCGTGTGAAATTTGTGAACAAAAATTTAGTACACTTAGAGGTGTAACTCAGCATAAACAGGTTCATATCAAAGAAAATCCATTTTCTTGTGATATTTGTTATCAAAATTTTAGTTCACTTCAAGATTTAACTCAGCATAAAGACACGCATAATGAAGAAACATCGTTTTCGTGTGAAATTTGTAATCAAGAATTTAATTCAAGGAATAATTTAACGAAGCATAAATATATTCATTTTTCTTGTGAAGTTTGTAAGGAAAAATTTCCTTCATTAAAAAATTTAACTGAACATAAACATACTCATATCAAAGAAAAATCTCAAAAGATTTAAAACTCAACGAAATTAATCTGTGATGTGATCTGGTCCTTCGAATCAAATGAACCTAAAGTTTTAATGTTATTGTGACCATAATTAAAAACGTTTCACAATGGCATACATAAACTAAACGTAGATGTCACCACTGTCTCACAAATTTAAATTCACAAATATTCGGTTGAAGTTTGTAATAAACATGGAGGTTTTTAACCTCCATGTTGGTAATAAAGGTTTAAACGGTTTGATGCTGCTGAAAATTTTTGTTCACCCAGATGACAGAACGGCGTAAACTGAATTTTTATCATAGAAAAGTTTAACCTATTTTTATTATCAATATTAATTTTGCGAGAATTGAATAAATAAATGTATAATTATATATTTTTTAATGTTTTAATAAAACGAGAATAAAGGACCTTAATTTAATTTAAAAAATTTCAGCGTGAAAACACTTTTTTTCTATTTACCTATCAGGATTTTATTTACCTGATAAAATAATAAATGATTTCAATCCGAAAATCAGAAGTACTATCAGAAAGTTAGGTCATACTCACCAAAAAATTGCAGACCACTTTCTGATAACGATTTTCTAATTTCTGATTTTCGGGATGAAACCACTTAGTTTTTGTTTTACCTATCAGGAATTACTAGTATGGCCTGATAGGTAAAATAAAAAGTAAGTGGTTTCATCCCGAAAATCGGAAATTAGAAATTTGTTACTAGAAAGTTAGTGGTCTGTATTCATACCAAAAAATTCCAGTCCACTAACTTTCTGATAATGAATTTTCGGTAATACTTTTTTCTTTTACCTATCAGGAATTCAAAAAAATATTTTAGTACATAGAGTGCCATCTATGAACAAATACTAAAACTATTTCAAAAAAATATTTTAGTACATAGAGTTCCATCTATGAACAAATACTAAAACTATTTCAAAAAAATATTTTTTTGAATTATCTATAGTTTTAGTATTTGTTCATAGATGGAACTCTATGTACTAAAATATTTTTTTAAAATAGTTTTAGTGTTTGTTCATAGATGGAACTCTATGTACTAAAATATTATTATTTCTTTTTTGGTATTTATTGATGGCTCTATGCCCTAAAACATTATTTTACTTTACTTGGTTTTCATTAAATAATCATTCGTTTCATATTTATATAAAAGTGATTCTTGGCTATCTCTTGGCTATGGAACTTGTGTAGACAAAATAAAAACAAATAAAACATGAAAAACATTAAACTGAACAATAATTAAATTATTGAAGAAAGTAATACAATGGAGTTTGTAAGAATTAAAGAAGAAATACCTGACGGAACTTTTACAATGAAAGATGTATTAATTGAAGAAGAAATACCGGAAGAAACTTTTGAACATGTGCTGTTTAAAGAAAAAATGCAAGAAGAAACCAACGAAACTGAACATGGAACACATCCTCAGAAGCCCCAATTAAGAACTCAGAGTGCAGAAAAAAATTTTATATGTGAAATTTGTGATAAAAAATTTATTAATAATAGTAATTTAACTGTTCATAAACGAACTCATACCGGAGAAAAACCTTATTCATGTGTAATTTGTGATCGAAAATTTAGTTGTCATAGCACCTTAGTTGTTCATAAACGAACACATACTGGTGAAAAACCATTTTCTTGTGAAGTTTGTGATAAAACATTTAGTCAGCAACAAAGTTTAACAACACATAAAAGTAGGATTCATATTCAAGAAAAATTATTTACATGTGAAATTTGTAATAAACGATTTTTCCGCCAAAACGAATTAATTATACATAAACGAACGCATACGGGGGATAAACCATTTTCATGTGATATTTGTGATAAAAAATATAAATCACAAAGTAATTTAACAACACATCAACTAATTCATACCGGGAAAAAGCCGTACTCATGTGAAATTTGTAATAAAACTTTTACTTTTAACAGTAATTTAATTATACATTTTCGAATTCATACCGGTGAAAAGCGTTTTAAATGTGATGTGTGTGATCGAAAATTTACTTTTAAACATGGATTAATTAAACATAAACTTATTCATACCGGGGAAAAACCATTTTCATGTGAAATTTGTAATAAATTATTTAATAATAAATATAATTTAATTAAACATAAAGGAACGCATACCGGTCGAGAAAAACCATTTCGATGTGAAATTTGTGATAAACGATTTTTCCAGAGAAGTGATTTAACTGCACATAAACGAACACATACCGGGGAAAAACCATTTTCATGTGATTTTTGTAATAAGGTATTTAATCAGCAACAGAGTTTAAATAGACATAAAAGAATTCATTTTCGTGAAAAACCTTTGAATGTTAAATCTGAAACTGTTACATTGGAACATGTAGAAATTAAAGAAGAAATATCAAAGGAAATTATCAAAATTGAACATGTTTTAATTAAAGAAGAAATATCCGATGAAAATTTTTGAACAATTTTTTTTTGAAACGTGTTTATAGGACCTGGAGGAACATTCAGTCAACTTAATCTAGTCAGAGAGATTAAAGTTACATAGATGTGAGTGTCAAATGATTTTAAACGTATCAACAACTGAGGAAATTGCTTAGGTCAAATCCATCATGGAAAACGTTATCCCGAAAAATGATTTATGCTGTATAAAATAACTATTATTAATTCATATTTATTTTAGGTGAAATATGTACAAATATATAAAATAAAATATCGTTTTTATAAATTTTTCTGGTTTAATTATTATTATTCAATATTATACCTACCTTTATCTTTTATCCCTTTCATCGATTTCAGGAATATCAAACAGAACATTTTTAACAAAATATTACTACAATTATTCATTTATAGGTAAGCTTTTAAAAAAAGGTAAGTAAAAAGAAATACATAATGGGTATAAGTATAATGAAAAAAGTTCAGTAAAAGAAAAATGAATATTAAGTTTAAGAAAACAACTTTATTGACAAAGGTGAGTAAAATGTATATATATTAAATTATTGATAACTAAATCATGTCAAAGGTGGAGTAGTGGTTAGCATAGTCTCTCACGGTACCAGAGTACCTCGGTTCGTATCTAGCATGATCTGATTTAATTTTTAATTAAAAAAATTATTGTGTCGAGAAAATGTCATTTTTTTAGATAATTGTTATGAGAACCAAAAGCTATAAATCATTATTTTAATTCCCACCCCCTGATAAAAGAATGATTTATGACATATATAGGAAAGTGATTTATGACATAATTATTTTTTTTTTTGTGAAGCAACATATTCTCCTATTACAAAATCTTAAAAAATAAGTATTTTTTTAATATTTTGTAATAGGAGAATATGATTGATATTAACTATATGACATGTTCTCCTATTACAAAGAATCAAATTTTACTCTTAACGAACGATTTTTGATTTTATAAATAAAAATTTTAATATTTTGTAATAGGAGAATATGATTGATATTAACTATATGACATGTTCTCCTATTACAAAGAATGAAATTTTAGTCTTAACGAACGATTTTTTGATTTTATAAATAAAAATTTTAGTATTTTGTAATAGGAGAATATGAGTAAGATTAACTCTATGACATATTCTCCTGTTACAAAATTTCAAATTTTAACATTTTTTACATAATTTTTAATATTTTGTAACAAGAGAACATGATTTTAAATGATTGATTTATGATTATTTAAATTCCCACCTCCTGACAGAATAATGATTTATGACATATGTATAACTGACGTTTTTATGACAATTGGGCGGGGTATATAAATAATTTAAACTATAAAAAAAGTGGAAAATTTTTAACATCAAGAAAAATTCGTTTAATGAAAAAGTAAAAAATGTTAACCCTACCAGGATACGAACCAGCATCCTTTCGTCTTGAATGCTAGAGCACTAACCACACAATCTGTCTTATTAATTAACATAATTATTTATTTATTATAATCATATAATTAACTTAATACTTACTTACCTTTACTAAATAATTAATTAATTGATAATTTTGTTCTGAAAGAAAAAATAGGATTGTAAATTTAAAAAATAAAACAAAATTTAAAATATATAACAATTTTTATTTATTTAATAAAAAAAAAAAAAAAAAAAAAAAAAAAAAAAAAATGAAAAAAATGTTAACCCTACCAGGATACGAACCAGCATCCTTTCGACTTTTATGCAAGAGCACTAACCACACAGCTAATCTGTCTTTGTTATTAATATAATTATTTATTTATTATAATCATATAATTAACTTAATACTTACCTTTACTAAATAATTAATTAATTGATAATTTTGTTCTGAAAGAAAAAATAATATTACAAATTTAAAAAATAAAACAAAATTTAAAATATATAACGATTTTTATTTATTTATAACAAAAAAAAAAAAAAAAAAATAGGATTACAAATTTAAAAATAAAAACAAAATTTAAAATATATAACGGTTTTTATTTATTTATAACAAAAAAAAAATGTCTTAAATTTTCATAAAATAAATTAATAAAGATTCTTCTTATTAAAGTTTTTATACAAAATAAGTAAAATTCTATTACTTTTATAAAATAATAATAATAAAAATAAAGGATGCCCCAAGATTAACGTCTGATTCAAATTTCTTGCGTTAATTTTGAAACATTCCTTTATAAAACGCTATATATACTTACTTAGAAATACTAGTAACTAATCCATATAGATGCGAACGCTAGACTGGATGTGGATGCGATATGATGAATGAGAGAGAAGACTGCCAGTTAGTTCCTATGTGTCCTTGTCATAATCATATGATCCATAGAGATTTTGTTTAATGTAAACATTATCTAGCCAACATATACATTAGATAAAGTCACATAGGAACTAACTAGCAGTCTTCTCTCTCATTCATTTTATCGCATATTTAAAATTCCTATGAAAGAGCCAAATACTGAAATGATTAAAAATATTCCTGTCAGGATAAATTCTAACACAGCTAGTCCATATTGTATTTGTCGTTTAATAGCATTGATTCATTTGCGAAATTTCGAAATCCGTGTAAGTTCAATTTTACTGTCACGGACTCCCGGCTTATCCGCAATAGTAGAGAACTCTGAACAGTGCTCGCAGAGAGTATATCGGAACGCATCCTTTATATTCTCTATGGTAGCTTTGATGTCAGAACCACATCAGTAGATTGTTGAATCTGTGAGACAAACACTATTGTTCAATCAAAAAAGGAAAATGGCAAATAATTTATTTGACGATTTAAAGCATGAATTTGATATCAAAGAAGAGGAAAATGAAGAATTCAATACAAAACATACCATTAAAGAGGAATTATGGAATGAAAACGAAAACTCCCCAATATTATTAAATGAAGGCATTATTAAAACGGAACATGACCCAATTAAAATCGAAATATTCGATAATTATCAAAATATCAAATTGGAACAACAATTAAATACTGAATTTATTATTAAAGATGAACAATTAGAAGAAAATGTTATAGAAAATCAAAAAATTTATAAAATTTATGCATGTGACCATTGTAATAAAACATTTCCTACCAAATTTAATTTAATTCGACATAAACGAATTCATCCGGGAGTGAAAAGTTTTAAATGTGAAGTGTGTGATCGAACATTCTCTGTTCAACAGCATTTAATACAACATAAACAAACACATACCGTGGAAAATCCATTTTCATGTGAAATTTGTTTTAAAACATTTACTATGAAATATAATTTAAATAAACATAAAAAAATACATCGAGATAAATCATTTCGATGTGAAATCTGTGATGAACGATTTCCTCAAAGAAATCAATTAGCTGTACATAAACTACTTCATATCGGGGAAGAACGATTTGCATGTGATATTTGTAATCGAACATTTGATGATAAAAATAAATTAATTCAACATAAAGAAACACATACCGTCGTTCGAGAAGACTTCGATGAAAATGATGAAGAAAATGTGTTCGAAAATCAAACAACAATTCAAGATAATAAACTGTATTCGTGTGACCAATGTAATTCAAAATTTGCATGGAATTCGAATTTAATTCGACATAAACAAACACATATTCGAGAAAATCTACTTATTTGTGAATTTTGTACAAAAATATTTAACTCGGTAGAATTGTTAAAAGAACATAAACAAACGCATAGTGTAGACGAACCTTTAACTTGTGACGTGTGTGAGGAAAAATTTACTACAAAAAATGATTTAATTCAACATAAATTCATTCATAATGGAGAAAAATCATTTTCATGTGACGTGTGTGATGAGAAATTTGCTCATCACTTCAATTTAATTCGACATAAGCTAACTCATAGTGAAGAAAAAAAAATTTTCTCTTGTGATGTTTGTAACATAAAATTTGCTATGGAACATAATTTAATCCAACATAAATCAATTCATGATGAAGAAAAACGGTTTCCATGTGAAATTTGTGATAAACAATTTGTTACGGAACATAATTTAATTCAACATAAACTTCTTCATGACGAAGAAAAACCATTAACTTGTGAAATTTGTAACAAAACATTAGCGACAAAACAGACTTTAATCGAACATAAACGAACACATACCGGTGAAAAACCGTTTTCATGTGATGTCTGTAATAAATCGTTTAGTTTTCGACAAACGTTACTCAGTCATACACGTATTCATAATGAAGAAACACGTTTTTCTTGTGAATTTTGTGAGAAAACATATACACAAAAACATTGTTTAAACGAACATAAACGAACACATACCGGAGAAAAACCGCTGACATGTGAAATTTGTTGTAAAACATTTGCTTGGAAAAGTAATTTAATTCATCATCAAAAAATGCATGCGAACGAAAAAAATTATGTGAAATTTGTAATCAAACATTTGTAATAGTTTAAAGTAGTTCGGCGCCGTCACATGGCTAATCAATTAGTTAGCAACTAATTTATATTCATTGAAAGTTATGTATCAAATTAATTTTATGAATAAATATTTGTATCACGTAAATGTTTTTTTATTCCTTTAAAAATATCGTAAAAGATAAAATTTATACGTCAATTTGACAACTTTTTATATTTTCTTTTTGGAAAGCGCCGTAAGGGAATGTTTTGTTGGCATAAATAGAATCTGTGATAAATTTTCTTCATGATGAAAACTTTTTTTGAAGCTCAATCATTACAATTTTAAAATGAAATAATTCAAAATTTTACCCCGCAAGAGGCTCCAAAAAATCCTAGCGAAATCGGTAGAAGAGGTTTTATGTTTTATTCAGTACAAAAACTGATAAATTTACCACGGGAACTAAAATTAATGCATGCTGCTTTCCAATTAACTTTAATTTTCACAAAAATGTACTGTGTACTGACAGAAAAGGTCTTGACGAGATGAATCGCTTGGATGAAAGAAATCCAAAATCAATCCACGTATTTAGAAGTTAACAGATCTCTTTAATAGCTATTCGATGTTGGTCGCCATATTGAATTTTCATTACTGCCATATCTTCAGTAGTACTCCCAAAGCTCTAAGATAAATCGATTGACGGAGAAACGGTAAAAGAAAAAGATTGGTTGATAAACTACATTGGAATTTAAAAATTGTAACTGAATAATATTTTATTTTTAAAATAATAAGCATGAATCAGTATCATTGAAGACTGACTGCCATCATACATCATACATTATAGATCATAGATCATAGATCATACAACATAATTCTTCTTTGTTTCTTTTTTTTTGAATATCAATTTTAATATTTATTTAAATAATATTTTTAATATTTATTTGTTTTGCATATAATTGTACAATTTATACATAATTTTTAATATTCAATAATTTATCTATAGACTGTGCTGCTTTACTCTATTTAGTCCCAAAAATCGATATCACACAAATCACATCAATTATTGGGATTCGTTTCAAACAACAATTCTTGTCTATTTCGATTATAGTAAGATATTGTGAAAAATTCCCCCAGTGCAATGATTCTGTCCCCTATGACCCCACGAGGAAAAAGTGCACTGGGACACCCAGTAGTTTAAAGACGGGTCTGTATACAACCCTGGACAACACATGTTTTTATCCTGTCTTGGCATTTTCTTATCCTGTTTTTCAAAGTAAACATTAATAAGAATAGACTAGAATTGTTGTTTGATGGAATCTTAATAATTGATGTAAATTGTTGTATGAGGATCAGATCCCCGATCCACGTTTGGGGCTAAATACCGGTCTATTATTATATCTATTATAATTTATAATTCAATTACTTTTCATATTTCATCTGCCTCCTACAACATTCTTAATTTTTTCATATTTAAAACAGTTAAAATCGGTTAATCTGACATCGCTTATAATGACGAAATTGACAAGACATTGAAGAATTGGTCATCAATACCGGATAAAACGACCACCAATTATCATTTGAATTAATTTTAAGTTGTTTTACAATTCTGTTGCTTGTCTGCCGCAAAAATTTTAATTGATCGACAGTTATTAATGATTTTTAATTAGTTATAGCCCTGGAGACCGTGACAGTTAAACTGAACTTACACGGATTTCAAAATTTCGCATATCTTTCCCGCTTATCTTTTTTTCTATTTAAATAAAATGTTCGTGATTTCTTCTATTGCATGCAAAAAAGTGGACAATTGAATCCTAATTTATTTGCAAGGGCAATTTAAGTCTGCATCGGGATTCGACCTCGATTGTGTCTGTCTACAGATCCCATCATTTCGTGCTTAAAATCTTAAGATTCTCTAATCAGAAATAAAACAGTGTCGCAATTTTTATACATTTTATGCAGAGTTAAATTGATGAAAATTCATTTTAGTCACTGAAATCACTAAAAAAGAAATTTTCTATCTATGAAAAAGTTCGTAATGAAATGCGATAGAAAGCAACTTAGCAAATAGATTCGTCTTATTCTTAAATTAACAAAAATCTTGTATTAATAAAAATTCAAACGTTTAAAATGAAATATGAAAATTTAAAATAAAAAAAAAGAAACATTTCACGGCAAAAAAAATGTACATGTTATGAAATTATATTTTTTATTTTAAAAAATAATAAAGAAATAAAAACATTTGTATAATATTGTACCAAAAAAATAACCACCAGTTTTGTTCTAATAATTGTGGAGACCACCCAACACAAAAATATGCAATTTTAGTCTATATTATATTGTTTCCAAGACTGGTTCTTGTCCCTTTAGTGAAAATTAGATTGACTCTCAACCGATCAAAAAAATATTCCCATACTGTAAAGATTCTATCCATCGACATCCCATGTGAAAAGTGTCCAAGGCCTCCAATAGTTTAAAGACGGCTTTGGGTACCGTCGATTACCAACACAGTAATAGAGAAGAATTGATTTTTCATGTAATTTTACAATTGAAAATGGTTTTTCTAAACTGAAATTCAAATGCCAATCAACACATCACTTTAGTAACGCCATCGCACGGAGAAATGATAAAATAACATGTAGGATGATAAATGGTTTGTTTCTCAACTTGTTTTCAATATATTATAACATAATTTTACATGGAAACTAGAGAGCACTTAGAACTTCTCTATTGTTAATACTTTCGAAAAAATAACAATGTTCCCGAAATATGGCAAAAATCAAACTTTCACTAAAGAAAACAATGAACTCGTAAACATTTTTTTTAAACCGGACACCATTTATGTATTATAATATACAACACCATCCCCCCTCCTCTCTCGATAATAATGTGATGATCCCTCTAAAATGTCTTCTATAAATGACGTTATTCTGCTGGATTTCTGAATTTTAAAATATTTACAATTCTAATCTCTCCCTCTCCCAACGTCCCAAATAGAAAAGTGTCAATTTTATTTTAGATTTGAAGTCATTATAACTTTAGCAGGGGGGGAAAAAAAGTAGATGAGATTCTATTGTAAAAGTATGTGAGGAAAGATTTAGAAATTTTAGGAAAATTCATTCGATATTTGCAATGAAGATGCGTTTGCAAATTTCTAACAAATGCTTCGCGTTGTGGTAGTTTTTCCTGTGACAACAGCGACGACGAATAACCGTTCCTTTTCACCGTTAAGTCAGCTCAAAACGTTAAAACTTTACGTTGGGTTTTGGAAAAGTTTTTTTCTGTACCTCGTAGAATTAACTCATTGAAAAAAGACTTGTTTTATTAACTTTCAAGATCTAAAATCATAAACAAAAGTTTGAATCCCCCTTTCTTTCTTTGGATGAGTCCTGTACACGGGCCTGGTGGCCTGGTTAGAAGCTACTACCTGCAAAAGTCATACGAAGACGAATAGTTTATGGTGTAAATTTAAAGCTATAATGGCTACTGATCCAAAATTCAACTGTAATTAACTCTCTCTTCTACAAAAGCACAAATTCTTAGAATAAAAGTGATCTTGTACCTACTCCGTCGACAAATATTTTGCTAGATTAGATCTACGACTAAAATCCAAATTTTATAATAATCGCGGTTAACGAATTAAGCTGATCAACAATTTCTTATAAAATTCAAAATTTCTAACAGCTCTGAATCCTGTGACAAAAGTTGAAAGGAAAATTTAAACTAGAACATCATCTGATGTCATTCGAAAACTAAAAAAATTGAATTTTAGGCGTTATTAAGAGGGGTTAATTACAATTGGAATCTTCCACTTTTTGATTGGGATATTATATACAAGTCAAAATCGATTATGACGACACAACTGATCAGTTATAACCATCGGATAATGTGACATGTCGGTTATAACGTTAAAATATCAGATAATGGGGCCTAATAATATATAGGCCCCTCTGTCTCAATTGACATTTTGGGACAGTACACAATAATATTGAAGATTGACTCGATCGAACAAAAAAAGATTCCCGCAGTGTGAAGATGAGGACGTCAAAGGTAGCACAGGAAATTTCCTCCTTCGAGTATTTTCGTTTCTCTTATGAAAAGTTTTTTAAAACTGTATGAAATTGTAGATTGTTTTAATGTCGTTATAACCGGTTTTGACTGTGAAGTTTGGCATAACCTAAATATATATATATATATAATATATTTATTTATTTTTTTGTATTTTTTGTTTTCATTAAATATAAAATAGTGCATTACAACTTGTTGCTTGACTTTAAAAAAATAATTAAAGCATAAAATATACAAGAAAATCAATCATCATGGAAATAATTATACGAGCTACGTTTTTTTTTTATACATACTTTGTTTTTTGTTCATATAACCTCATCATTTTTAAAAATCACCCTGTATCACACACACATACTATCAAAAATCAATAATATACAAGGTGTTTTATAATTGTTTGCAGAACACTCGACTTCCTAAATAAGCTTATAAAAACAAACGGAAAAAGTTCTTTATCAAATTTCGATCGAAGGCCTAATTTCCGAGATAATTAACCTCACTTTTTTAAATTTTGACTCAATCCCACCCAGACACGATCAAGACGTCCTTCTATTTCTAAGTGCTCTGTCATTGGATAAATTTATTAATTGATTTGGTTAATTATATCGGAAATTAGTTCTCAAATCAAAATTTGTTAAATAACTTTTTCGATCGTCTTTATAAGCTTAAAGGATTTCTACAGTCAATTATAGTTAACATCTTGTATAAGGGGAGTGGGTTGGTATCTAAACTATAAAATCAGAAGAGCACACTGATATAGAGAAATTCTAGGAAGAAAGTGTAATAAAACTTTCCGTTTGTTTTAGAATTTTATCTGCTACATTTTTAATACGATACTTTTGATCCACCCTGTATTGTCATATTTTTTATAACAAAAGAATGTGACTACGAAGAGGACACTGAATCTTTTGAGAGGATGCTGAAACCACTACGCAATGTTTGGGTCCTAAATTTTGGATCCAAACATACTAAAGGCAATACTAGCAGTGTAATTTAGTCAACCAGCACCATTTTTGGACAAATTTGATCTAACGGAAAATTATTATCATGATGTCATTTGATTCGGAATAATGTTTAGAAATCCGTCGAATACTTTTCACCTCTAAATTAAATTTATAAATATTGATGGTAAAGTTTCGAGGAGGCAAGAGTTTTTTCTTTTAAACAAATTTCCTGCTCTTTAAGGATCTTTTTAATTTGGAGCCTTTTCCGAGATTCCAAGATATACAAGAATTGCTCGTTTAAATAAATATATAAGATTTTTCTAGGACCAGGTTCGTCGTAAAATTCGTTGACCAGGCTAGAGAAATTGTAGGTTTTTTGCGTTGGTTGTGGTTTCGAGAGAATTTTGTAGTTTCACATCTTTGACCAAGTGTGTTTGTGTGTTTACAATTTTAAATATGACAATTGACTTGCATGTGTTACAGGGTGTTCAAGATAAAACAGTACTATAAAGACTGCCTTCTTGCCTTCTATTGATAACAACAATAATAATCAAAAATCAAATCAAAATTATTTTGGTTTGTTGATAAAATTTGAAGAGACTTGACGAATAAATTGGTAAAGAGTTTGTATAGTTGTTGGTTTGTAGTAGTAGTGAGGGGTGGGGGGGTAGACTAGCATTTGTTGACATCAGGTGGTGTTGTAAGAAATTCATCAGCACGTTTATGATCATTTAAAGCACGTGTTGTGTAGCCATCTTGTGGTAAATCTGATTTACGGCGTAGCAACGGTTTTGTTTTATTTCGTGTTTTTCGCACCTGTTAAAAAAAAAAGTTCCATTTAATTAAAAGTTTATACAAAGGTCTTTAAAGTTCAAGGTTGTTATGAAAGTGGAACGGTATCGATATTTTGTGGACCAAAATAATAATTGTATGTTACCTCTTTGGCTTCTTCTTCTAATTTCTCATATGATAGGACTTCATCATCTGCTTCATCGTCTCCAGGACTCTCAGCACCTGATTGATTATTATAATGATCATCTTTTGATGTATTTATTGAATTATTCATAAATGTACTATCATCCCCTCCACTATTATCACTTCCAACAACACGTTGTGCCAATGATTCAACACGTTGCCAATGTTCATCACGTTGTAGTTGTCTTTCTCTCTCTCTTTAAATATAAAATAAATCAAGTCAATATTAGTCAAGTAAAACCTTTTAAAAAGTTGTAATTTTCTCAGCTAATCAATTTCCCAAGCGTTCTACATGAATTGCTTGCTATGTTTGTATAGGTACTTACTTTTGTTTCTCAGCTTTATATTGTTGAGTACATTCATCAAACAAACGTTGATTCATTTCCATAAATATTTTGAGTGCATTGTAAATTAATCCATGGATTGTTTTATTCCAATGTGATTTACTATTCCGATACAATGATGGGAACATTATTGGTAAAATTATTGTCACATTATCTGATATTAATGACATCACATATTCATTATTCCAATAATATAAAGCCCGTTCAGCAACCTAAACCAAAAAATGAAAAAAACCATTCATATTTATACAGGATGTGCCATAAAAAACGAAAAAAATGTATTGTTTCATGAAGGACTTTTCAAGATATTCACTAAAATATGTGCTGTCTAAAACTATTCATTGCCTCGACTTTAATTTGAAATAAGGCACTAATAATAATAATAATACATAAGAGAGGTACCGCAAATGCGTTCTTAACACCTATAATCAAGGAGTCCCCTGTGCCTTCCTTGAGAACCACCTGTCACTCGAAAGCGAAACATCTCCGGGTAAGAGGTTCTATTTTAAGCAGATAAAGCTATAGGAATCTATCGAGGCCAGACGCTAATAATAAAATTTGTATAAAAAGGATTAAGTAAAACAAACCTGAAAATGTGGACTGCTAACACATTTTGATAATTGTCTAAATAATGGTTCCATAACTTTTTGAAATTCAGCTGGTTCAATAACATCCAATATCTCTTCCAATTCATTCAAGAACATCACTTCTTTAGGACTGTGTGTTTTTGGCCAATATTTTAATAACGATTGTATAACTGGTTGAGTCAATGATGGATCCTTCTCTAAGAATTGTACCACACAATACGCGAGTTGAGGATGATAAACGGACAAGGATTTAGCTTTATGTAATGGTAATAGTACACGTAATAAAAATAATTTATGTTCATCTTTTAAAGGCAACGCGAAACCATTGATGATGCTACCTAGGATCTCTAATAATTCAGCGATACCATTATGATGTTCTGTTTCATATATAAATCTGGAAAACAAAAACAAACCATTCATTATAGTCAAGATTCGGTTCAAGTGACATCACTTATAATAAATTTCGATTTTTGCCCCACTCCTATGGTGCACTCTGCACTCCTTTGGTGCAATCCGCCACCCCTTCACCCCTCTTTGATTTTCAATCAAATCACTGTAAAAAAAAAAGAGTTCGAAATGTATAACTTACCTATAAAATACATTATTTATTTGTTTTCGAATATAAGCCCGTAATCCTAAAAATTTTCCATAAATTCTATGCAATGTTGTTTTTAAAAAATCACGTTCTCTAGGATCTTCTGAATCAAATAATTCTAAAAGCTACAAAAAGAAAAAACAAAATAGAATTAACAAAATTACAAAACGTGACTTTTAATATTTAATAAACTGCCCCACAAACAAAGTGGCACACTTAAAAAAAATTTATAAATATTCTCGAAATTTTATTTGACAAAGTCTAGACTTTATTTCTCAGAAAAGTAAAAAGTGTAGACTTCATTTTTGGGATATCGAATAGTTTAAAAGAGTGTTACTTACATTAAGCACAAATTTATGATCAATATACTTTTTAGCAACACTAGCTTGAAAATCACGTGCTTCAAGTAAACGTAAAAATAATTCATAAACCAATTGTAAATGAGGCCATGCCGCTTCTAATGTCGGTTCATCTTCTTCGGGATCAAATTCAGCACCATTTGGATTTGATGAGGGCGGTAATGTACGAAATAAATTGACTGAAAACTTTTTTTAAAATCATATAAATTAGTTTAGTTAACTTCATCAAATATGGAGAAATTTTAAGGAATCAGTTCTTTCTGGAATTAAATTCAGGAGTTCTAAATTCGAAAATATATTACATAAAAATTGGGACTTCGGAACTATGATCGGCGACCCCAAAAATCACCGAAAAAAATTTGTTTGACCCATTTTCTTGAATATTTATGGAATATTGCTGTTTTGGGCTAGTGGAGCGAATTACTCAAGAACAACGGAACTCCCTTTACAAAGACCTTAAGTCCTTAAAATTTTCTCCTTAATAATTGATATCGAATAAAAAATGATACCATATGAACAGCCTCTGGATATATAGCATCAGTAATCGGCGATTGAGATGAAATATATTCAACCATTTCATTAAGGGCAGCACGTTTCACTTCCTTCCATTTTAAATCAGATAAAGGATCTGATACAAAATCAAATAAAACACAACATTGTTGCAATTTTTGTACAAACAAGGCTTCACGTTCTCCAGGCGGTGCATCTGTAACAAAAAAAAAAAGGATTTATTGATAGATATTCGAGTACATTAAGTTTCAAGTTTGTAGCGCTTAGAAATAATGATGCTATAAACAAAATTTTGGTATAGTTATCGCCCTGAAATTTGTATAGCGTGTTCAATGAGCATCATATTAGATCTTGAGTCCGTAGGACCAAGCTTGTAAACCGTTAGAGATAGAACAAAAGTTTAATAATAATAAAAATAAAAGAAGCATACCGCAAGTTGGTCCCTAGCACCTAGACCAAGAGTCCTCTGTGTCCTCCTTGAGAACGACCTGTCACACGAAGACAAGACGTCTTCGGGTATGAGGCGCTATTAAAATGGGATCTCTCGTCGGGATCTCTCACAGGATTACAGACTCGAACATTCTGAATCTAACACTCTGCAGATTTCTGCAGGTGCAAATAACATGTATGGCAATTTCGTCATGTTCCATACAGGCTCTACAAGTGGGATCATTAGAGAGCCCCATGTTGTGAAAGTGATAGTACAATCGACAGTGTCCTGCCAAGATTACCACCACCCTTCTAAACTGTGTTTTAGTAAGTTTCAGACGAGCACAGACGAATGGCCTACCTCTTCGTTTATACACCGTTAAACCTGTCGCATGCCCTGCGCAAAGTCTCAATAATCAATATGGGTTGTTGTAGCCATTTTTTGATTCGATAAATTACAGATTATCTTGCTATGGAAATGGCAGGCTCAGATGAAAGGAGCGTTGGAGACGGTGCGACCCGGAACCCAGATAAGCCTGACTGTGTTGTTCAGCTCCTCGAAGCATTCATAGAGTATCCTTGATTGAAATCTTGACGCTTCAAGGATCCGAAGAGCGTTCTGACTATCTGAGAATATGCTGATATGGGCACTTCTGTAACCTTTCGAGTTATAGATCTGGGTATCTCTCATGAGTACAGGTTTAAGTCCCAGGTTTTTAATGATTAGAAATAATGATGCTACAAACAAAATTTTATTTATCTAGCGTATTTTATCCTAAGCAGTACATTTTTAGACCGTGAGTATATTTTCTCGTCAAACCTAGACATAGTAAGCTTGAAAATGAGGGGTGATTCATGGAATTTGATAAAGGAATAAGGAAGTAAAGAGTAGGGCAGAAAAAAGCCCTACTCTTTAAAAATAGGGCTCCCCCTATTTTCTTACCAATGAGTAATGGTAAATGATTACAAATTAATTCATTTCCATTGAATGAGGTCACAATATTACCCCCACCACTACCGTTATTTGTTGAATTATATGATGATGTAATTGTTGAACGCTGTTGATTACCGTTTACCATTTCTGTATTATTATTTGGCACTACATTATACATATCATCCCCACTACTACTACTTCCACCACTCCCACTACCATTACCACTACCACTACCCCCACCCCCACCACCACCACTTTTATTATTATCTCTATTGTTTGTATTATTATCACGATTATTATAAACAATATTATCAAAATTAAAATCGGGATGTGAAAATATTGGTGAAGTCTTTTGTTTATCACTTTTTATGTTATTTTTTTTATTATTCGAATTCGAACTAGAACAGACAGAAACGGAGATAATTATGCAGAAATATATGAGTTAAGGTTGTTATGAAAAGTAGAAAGAGTGTATCATTGTCCCTTTCACTTTGTTCCAGAAGGAAATAACTACTGCAAACTTTATAGTGTAAGCGCTGAGTGCGTTTTTGTGAGTCCTACCGAACAAGGAGTGTATTTCGACGTATTTTGACCCGCTAAATCCTAATTTTCAATTTGCTCATCGCTCAGAGTGGGGGAAAAATTGTTATAAACACCCTGAGCAAGTTGAACTTTCGGATTCAGCGGGTCAAAATACGTCCAAATATACTCCTTGTTCGGTAGGACCTGTAAATGCACACGAAACCTACTCAGCGCCTACATTATAAATTAAGACAGGTTAATTTTTGATAATTTTATTGGGAATTTTGTTGTAGCTACACTTCTGCATAATTACCAAAAAGGATTTGTTGCTGTTGAAGGAGTTGTTGCGTTAGTTTGTGATGGCGTCTCATTATTTTGTTCCGCCGATGTAAATGGATTATAGCCAAAAGCTTTGATGCGTGCTTCCAATTGTGATAATTCCGACATGTTTGGATCAATTTCGATATCTTTTAAAAATGGATTGTTCGTTTGTTGATAGAATTGTTGATTATCATAAAAATGATCAGTGTTGATTGTTGACACGGTACAAGATGCTACAAGATCTAAGCCACTATGAAATGATGGTGATTTTGGTATCCCTAATGGTGAACCATCACGACTCCCGCTCATAGCAGTTTTCTCTTGACCACCAAAATTAAAATGAACCATTTCATTCGTAAATCCGTTTTTGTTTGTTTTTATTCAATTTTTTCTGTTTTAATTTTTCCACTGTTTTTAAATAAACTCCGACGCAGTTTTTTCGAGTTATTAAAGTATTATCTGATAATTTTACCCTTCACTTTTCATTTTTAAAAAAGGGGTGAAAATGATTATTTTTAAATAATTTGTTTTTGATATGTAGTTTTGATAACTTTAGCCCAAATCCAATATGGCAGGCGTTAAATACATTACTTTAGAAATTAACTCTAGTTGTTTTAAAAACAAGTCAAGAATTTGTAATTAAATATTAATCGTTAAAAAATTCGAACAATCAGGGGCGTATCTAAGCCTTTGGGCGGGGGTGGGTTTTTGGGGTTTCAATTAGTTTTTTACAAATTTCAAAAAAACTATGAATCAAATAAAAAACTAGCCCTGTGTTCTTGTTCAATCATTAATCCACGGTTTGACAATATCTTTAATGAGGTCTAGTTAACACGGGTCTGTGGGTTTTTTTTGTTAACTCTGTGATTGCGTTCATTCACTGATCCGCGGGTTAATCATACCACGGGTTGAGATTGAGTTAGTACGGGTTCGTGGATTTGTTGGCTTTTTGGTTAACACTGAAATTGCAATCACTCACTGATCCAATGCATTAATTCAAATTCTTAAAATATTATACAATTTTAAACTTGGAACATCCTGTAAATATCTATTTTTGCGTCACTTTTTTAATCCCCCGAACTAAAAATAGGGGGTGTTATAGTGCCTAAACGAATGCACCGACTTTGAGTTTATTTGTTTCGTTTGAAAAGTAATTTAATGGGGAGTGTTCTTAGCTATGCGTCAACTGCAATTTTAGGGTTCCGTACCCGAAAAATTTGTCGGGGATTTTTAAAATTTTGTAAATTTTAGTCCTTGACTCATAATTATTTACAAAATTCAGTCATTGGATCATTTGTCTTGCGAAGCCTTGCAAAGAACTCGAATAATGATTAGTTTCGAAAAAAATGCTTCCAACAAAAATTTGTGGATTCTAAAGCTCGACTTAAACATTCAATTCGATTTAACCTTCCAAAATTGAGTAAGAAATTCACTAGAAAATTTGTTCTTTACAAAAAGTTCAATATTTTTTATTAAGTTACACAAACGCAAGTGATTTTCGAAAAAAATGATTATCAAGTAAAATAAAAAACACCCCCGGAAAAAAGTTCAATTAAAGTATGTTTTGAAAATCGGTAGTAATGGAAATTTTTTTCAAATTTATTCTTTAGAGAAAATTAAAAATTTCAAAGAAAATTTATCCTAAAATTATTATTTATTTACAAATTCTAAAACTTTTTTTATTTTTGGAATTTTCACGGTTTTTTTTTTTGGAAAATTCTTAAATTGTAACAAAAAATTTGTTTAAATGATCGTTAACTTCGAAATTATTTTCCACCATAACATAATTTAATTATTTTCACACACAAAACTTTCCATTATCCGGTGTATTTTTAGATTTCGTGTTTATAATGGAAACTCGAATGGAAATTTTTTAGGAAGTTTTCCCGTTAATTTAGTGATGATTGTGGAAAGTCTGATAAATTATTCTCCGGGATGTTAAAAAAAAAAATAGTTCACTCGTCAAATTTCCACATAGTCGTCTGTCGTACAGTGAATGGTAATAAAAATAGGAAATAAATAAGGGTTTAGGTTGTAGGTTTTTGTAGATGTTTGTGTTTGTATATGGGATGCCTGTAAGATATGGATTTGTGATTGGCACGTGCGCACTGTATTTACAATCAACTATCTAAATATCTACACATTCAACACCGAACATCACATCACTTCTATTATCATCACTACATATTATAAAACAAAGTCGCTTTTTCTGTCCCTATGTCCCTTTGTACGCTTAAATCTTTGAAACTACGCAACGGATTTTGATGCGATTTTTTTTAATAGATGGAGTGATTCAAGAGGAAGGTTTTTATAAATAATACATCCATATTATAGTAGAGTAAGGGTTGAAATAGGGGTTGAAAGGGATATGCTTAAAAAAATAAAAAAGTTGTGCATCGATTAAGATAAAATATTGACACGATATACAACCAGCTTCAAAGATCTATTGTTTTTATCTACTTTTAACCTTCGGAGGGTAGAAAGGTGTAGCGAGAAAGTGGGAAGGAATTATCGAATATTTACAAATATACCTAAGTGGGGTATAAAAAATCAAAGAGAATGACGTGTACATTACAAAACTGTTATCCCACGCAAGGAAATGTGGAGGGAGGGGTGAAAGTGGGGATGTTGCCCAGCAAAGCGGGTAGTTCACAGCTAGTTTATAATACAGTAACCTTGTCGTTTGAAAGTACGGAGTAGTTTGCAAATCCGGTAGTTCTGTTTATAATGTTATTCCAAAGAATAATCCAAGTTTTAGATCTTGACCGACGAAATCAACTTTGTCAAAAATCGAAAAAACCCGTGAAAATTTTGGCGATTTTCACCCAAAATTGCGAAGTTAGAATAAATGATGAATTTTGAATAGTTTTTCTCGGAAACTATTGCGTCTACAGAAACGATTCTACTCTTATTTTGTAGCAAATCTAGTCTACTTTAAAAACATCTTGAAAGGGTCCTTTAAAAATACCCTTTTAGGGTTATAATCGCCAAAATCTGAAAAAAGCTGAAATTTTCACGGATTTTTTCGATTTTTGATAAAGTTGCGTTCGTCGTTTGAGGTCACAAATTTGGATTATTCATTGGAACAGCATGATAAACAAGTCTGCTAAAAATACCGGATTTGACGTTAGCTCTGAAAGTCGATAAATTTTGAAAGGCTTTATCTTGAAAAGTATTGCGTCTACAGAGTCCACTTTCGTCTCATATTGTAGCAAATTTAGTCTACTTGAAAAATGTTCTGAAAAGGTTTCATAAAAAAAACTAATCATTGAGGGTTAAAAGCGACAAAATCCAAAATTTTGACGGATTTTTCGATTTTTAACAAAGTTGCGTATAGCGCGATTATTTATTGGAATACATCACAAAAAAGTCTGCGAAAAATCAAACTTTCAATGCAAACTTTAATGTATAAAATTACTGTAAATATTAGTGACATTGTTTAATTTAAATACTTCCATGTGAAGTGTAGGTAATACAATTATGGAAGTAGAAACCAACAGTAAAAGCTTTCAGAAAGGTCAAGAAATTTTTATATTCGATTCTGAATGAAGAGATAACAGCGCTAATAATTATAATCATTTTCTTTGTATACAACATTTATTTGAACCATTACGTTGTGTTTAACTCTTGGTTAAACACAAATTTATCAGCCATATTGGAAAATTGGAAAACTATTATATATTATCAACATCAAATCATGTGATGCCATCACCATCATTTTAATGACGTCATCCACTAAATGTTCTTAAGATAGTATGGCACAATATCAAAGCTCACAATTAACTACTTATTTTTTTAAATTTAATTTAAAAAATCACAGTTTCCTACGGTAAGAGAAAAACCCCGGAAAACTAGATCCAATCTGATGTTCCCCCGCAAGTTTCCTTTCAGTTAATTTTGATTGGTTAGCAACAAAACGAATTTTTAAGTACAAGTATTGCCATCTAGTAATCCAAATTGGAACTACTTATAACGGGTCCGCTTCATGTTTTAACTAGTAGAAATTTTTAAAGCCAGTTGGCGGAATTTATCTCATTTGAATTTGATTATTTTGATTGGACTTTAAAAACAGTAAGTGCAAGTTATTTCCGTATAGTATTCTAAATGGGAACTATTGAAAAGAGACCTACTTCCTGTTTTAATTTGTTCGAATTTTTATCGCTAGTTGGCGATTTATCTCATTTAAATTTGATTATTTTTATTAGCCTTTAAAAATGGTGTAAGTACAAGTTAATGCCATCTAGGTAGTGTAAATTAGAACTACTGAAACCGAGACCACTTCTTGCTTTAGTTAGTACGTCTTATTGTCGCCAGTTGGCGGAGTTATAACTCCCAGTTATCAATAATAGATAGAGAAAAAAAATAGCTGATTTAACGAGAGTAGTATGACTTCGATACTGTCATACTACCTTAAACTAGCAGCATTACGTATGTTGTTAATTAATTAAATACATTAATTTTAATAATTGTCTGTCTCAGCTTGCACTGTGACAGAGTGACAGAGTCACTTTATGTGTGATAAATGGCTACACGGACCTTTAATAAAATAATAATTAACGTTTTTTATTAAATTCCTTAATTGAAGTACCAACATTATTACTGACAAATTAGGATTCCGTAGTCAAAGTAATTCTCTCCAACATTCTTAAAAGTTCTGGTACGAACGTTTTCAGGAGTTTATTGGCCTTGGAAAAATGGTAAGTACAAGTTATTGCCATCTAGTAATCTAAATTGGAACTATTGAATACGGGCCTACTTACTGTTTTAATTAGAACGAATTTTTATCACCAGTTTGCGTGATTTATCTCATTTAATTTTGATTGGCCTTTAAAAATGGTAAGTACAAGTATTGCCATCTAGTATTCTAAATTGAAACTATTGAAAATGAACCCATTTCCTGTTTAAATGAGTACAAATTTTTATCGCTAGCTAGCGAAATTTATCTCATTTGATTTTGATTGGCTTTTAAAAATGGTAAGTGCAAGTATTGCCATCTGGCAGCTAAATTAGAATTACTGAAAACGGGTCCTTCTTGTTTTAATTAATACAATTTAGTACAAGGCATAAATTGATGCCGTTTAACGTTATATCGGTTATAGTGACATAGAACACTAAAAACATCCGTCTCTCCGAGGAAAAATGAATTATGGATTTCTTCAAGGTCGTTATACCCATTTTTGATTTAAAATCAATTAAAAAAAATAAAAATTACAAAGACAAACCTTTAATTAGAGGCAATGGTTCTAATTCACGATTTTTTGTAATATTAAAACGTGAACTCGATTGACGCTTATCCTTTTTAATAATGGGTCCTTGAACAGCACCTGGACCCAGTTTAGCAGTTTTATTGATTGCTGTTGGAGGTGGTGGTGGTCCTCCTGATACAACCATGTTGTTACCACTTTGTGCGGCGACACTATTGCTATTTTTCACCTGCAACAAAAACAAACAAAGTTTTATTTATCATTTCACAAAAAAAAAAGATACAAAAATTCGGAAAAAAAGTGTTTTTAGTAATCCTTGACGTGAAAATTAATAGTCTTTACAGACAAATTGTCTTAACACTTAAGTTTGAACAACAGATCCGGTCTTAGCAACAGTTTGAACCCGGTTCCGTAAAAATTCGGAATTGTACCATTAATTCCCGATCTTTTGATCATTTTTCGGTTTTTCTACCTCGATTACATGGGGAGAGTACGATAACTGTGGCGCACGATTTGACGATGGAATATGGTTAAACAAATCGAAAATCAAGAGTGCTAATTATCGAGTTTCAGCTTAGTTTTCGAGTAATTGACTCCTAAAGTCTACAAGCTTGAATTTGACAAGTTCATTTGGATCACAAGTTCCTTTGCGTTTACCCTGTGATTGCGTTCATTCACTGATCTACAGGTTGGCAATGCCTTTAATGGGGTCGTGTTAGCACAGGTCTTCGGGTTTTTAGCCCTTGCGTTACAAAAATGGTTAATGTAATGACATAAAAATTTCCTTTTTTTAGACTTCATTATCTCGAAAACCAAGCGAAAACTCGAAAATTGGTATTCTTCATTTTCGCTTTAATTAAGCGTGTTTTTTACTATTCTGTTCGCATACTATCGTACTCGCACTTATTAAATAATCCGTGATTACATTTTCGATTTAGGTTATATTCAAAATTTTCAACCACGATTGCTTCATTTTTTTTGGACAAAACTTTTATAAAAACGTAACAAGAAAACTTTATTGATCAAACCAAAAAATTAAAAAACATCTTTTTTAAACCCAAAAAGTTGTCTTATTTAGTTAAAAAATTAGGTAAAACTTTCGATAAACCACAAACGACTTTCTCACAGATAAAAAATTTTTCACAATCATAGTATACTTCAAAAATTTACCGAAAATTAAACACAATGAAAATAAACTAAAAAAACTTACGAAATCCTACCTCGAAAATAGGGTTAGAAATTATAAACAACCTGTTTCTACTCACAATTATTTTTCATATCACACGATTTGAAAATTCACCGAAAAAAATCACGCACTATTAAGTTTTTCACATTCAAAAAACATAAAATTAATTGAAAAAAAAAAACAAATCTACTTATTTAATGACACAAGATCGAACTCGAGCCAGCGAAGACACGATCGTTATTTATTAAAAAGTATTTGAGGCGTGGAACTTTCGCATTTAATTATAATTATCTTTGAACTCTCAAACATCAAAAATTAATTGATTAAAAAAAATGTATTTTTTTGTGTTTCTAATTTTTTGGAGAATTGATTTCCATGGTTATAGGAAATTTCGATAAATGAGAATAATACACATTTGTAAACAAAAAAAAATTGTACATACCTCAGATAAATCATTTGTTTCACCATTATTTTTACCCTTTTCCAATTTAATTTTTACATCCTGAAATAGCAATTTAATCATGAAAAAAACACTTCAATTTTAATTTAATTACAAAATACGGTTTTTTTTTTTATTAATAAAAGGCGTTTGCGCTTTCGGTTTCAACAAATATTTGAGAATTAATTTTAACCTAAGAATAGAAGTCAGAGCTCTGTGCTGTGTAATCTCAGAGCTTGTGGCATATAATACTATGCTGTTCAAAAATATTCAAACAATTGTTTTTCAACTTTGTAATTTGTTATACTAACCATTTATTTTTTAATTATTTTACGCACATGCACACACAGACACACATAAGTTTCTTTTTTCTTCGTTTTTTTTGGGGTTTAAACAAGGGTTGTGAAAATGATTTGAAAGCAATTTGAATTAATTGACATTACAATAGAAATGTTAAAAAAAAATAAACTCTTGGAGTTTACGTAGACATACATACATATACACATACATACATGCATACATACCACATACACCGCATACAAACATAAAACAGAGACGTCCATACTGATTCATAGAAAAATTTATATATTTTAGTACAGGTCTGTATTTAGATTAGATTTTAACTCCATTTTCACCACTTCATACACTAGCTAAAAGTATAACTTTGTAATGGCTCGCGAATGGTATCATATAAAATAAATATTTCTAAAATAAAATTATACTTCAATTATTGACAAATATTTTTTATTTAATTGTTCCTCAACAAATGTTAATTTGTTTAAAATATCAGGTTGTAAACCAGGATCCATGTTATTATGAGCTGTGAAAATATTCAATTCATTTTTGATTTTAAATTTATGACAAATACAACAAAACCCATCTTTATTAATTTGTAAATCAAACCAACGACGATCACATACATTACAAACTTCAAAATTCAAATTCTTTTGAACAATCTCAAAATTTTCTGTATACATTTTAAAATTAATATCATCTCGATAAATATATAGTTCTTCTTGATCTTGTTTTCGTCGTTTCCGATTATCACCCATTAATGATCGATTACGATCACCCTCTTCAACGTACGACGTCGTGCCATTTTATTGCTTTAATAACAATTAATTAATAACTTTGAAATTATAATAACTATAATTAAAATTTTTTCATGACTTGTATTAATATCACTTAATTTTTTAAGTTATTCTACTGTAGAACAGCAAAAATTAATTGTTTATGTTTTGTTATCACGTTTTTTGTATTTTTCATTATGAAGTTTTTTAATACTAGAAAGAATCTACAGATGGCCACTCAATTGAAATTAATATTAGATGTAGCCAATTATATATTAGTATTAGATGTAGCTCATAAATGTAGCTTTATAAATTAATATAAAAATTCCAATTGTATTGAAAAAAACTCGAGTGAATTAACGTTGTGTATTAAGATTTCTACTTAAACCAGCCCTGCATATATTGTCAGTGATTTTAAAGTTTTATAGCATTGATTGGATAATAAGACTCACGTGGTTTATTTCATCCTCGTTTAAACTACCATTTAATGTAGTCTAGGCGCTAGACTATTTTTTCTAGCCGACATCCATGGTAAAGAACGTTTCAAATTTTCATTAGGTTTTAAACATTTTGTATTATAAAAACGACCTCTCAGGGGCGTATCTAAACTCCTTTTTGGGAGTTTTTAGCAGTTTTTTACAAATTACAAAAAAACTATGCATAAAATAAAAAAAAAAGTTCAATTAAAAGTTGTAGCTGAAGTATTTGTGCACATTTTCGTTTATTTTTCGATTTTCTAGCTTCAAAATTGAAACCGAGATATGCCAATTTTAAAATGCAATTTTTTTGCTCATTCAATCAAATGAAAAAGTATCCATCTTGTAAACCGTTAGAGATAGAAAAAAAGTTTAAATCAACTTTTGTTTGAAATATTTTTTTTTTAACATCCTTTTTTACCCTTTTGGATGGAAAACAAAACTATGGAATATCTCCTTGGTAACGGGTTCTAAATAACTTGTTGACACACAAAATTTTGTTTTATCGATACACTCTTATCACCAAGGTATACGGTGTAGTCAATACAAAAACGCAATGAAAATTCGCTCAAGAAAAGTATAATAAAAATGTCAAAGGCAACTACGATTAAAGACGTGCTAAAAAATTGGCAAGAAAAAAATCATGGTATCAAATTAGAGAACGCAAAAGAAGTGAACTTACAATTTCAATGGCCACCTATTGAAAAAATGGATAACTCATTTTCAGTCTTGCAAAATTGCGAGTAAGAATCTAAATATGTTTGACTTTTATTAAAAATTTTAATGTACAGGATAGTCCAATTTATAACAGGAGCCAGGTCCCTCTTTTCCACTACAAATCCCTACAATTATCGATGTTTGAGGAACCTTAACTACACTTGTCGAATAACCTTAATAACAGTCTGAGAATACAAAATTTTAAATAATCTAAGATTAATCTTTTAATGCCAGAATACATTATTTTATTTTTTGTAGGAAACTTAGTTTATCCACAAATATGATTGAAAAAATTTCGGGAATTAGTAGTTTAAAAAATTTAAAAATATTATCCGTGCCCAGAAATTATATTAAATCATTTGCAGGCCTGGTAAGTAGTATAAATTCGGATTTAAAACCAACTGATATTTCAGGCATGTGTATTTTCGACTGTATTTTCAAAAAAAAAAATAATTGTTTTCGAGATTAAAATGGATAATTTTTTGTAGGAAAGTTTGGGAGAAACTTTGGAACAATTATGGATATCATATAATTTAATTGAAAAGACCCGTGGAATTGAGAATTTACAGAAATTAAAAGTTTTATACATTAGCAATAATTTAATTAAAGAATGGAAGGAATATGATCGTTTTGCCACTTGTCCCTTATTAGAAGACTTAGTCTTTTCTGGTAAATTCTAACTTTTCTTTAATCAAAATTTTTGAGTACAAGACCTTACTATTATTATGAAGAAATTTTCCAATAGAAGGAACCCTAAACTCGGCCTTGAAACATAACTAAGAACACCCTCCATTAAATTACCTTTGTCTTTTTATAGACTCCTCCAAATTAAACAGATTTTGAAGATCATCTCTTCTTTAGTTGTTTCGGGTACGGAATCCTAAACTATGATGCCACACACACACATAGCGGTCAAACTTATAACACCACTCTTTTTGATTCGGTTTATTTATCTAAATCTTTCATTTTCTAGGAAATCCATTATACGAATCTATAGAATCTGAGAAATATGTATTAGAGGCCATACGACGAATACCCACCTTAAAAAAGGTTGAAGGTGAGCCAGTGGTCGCACCAGACGAAGATGTTTCTATATCAGATGAACAACAAACCTAATTTTTAAATATTTATTGAAATAAAAAATTAATTTTATTAAAATTCTACATAAAATAAAAAAAATTTTATTTAACAATCAACAGAATTACGGTCAAAATCGGTTATAATGACATTGCTTTATAACGACATATTAGATATTAGTAATCGATGGATCCAAAAAACTTAGATAGAAGAACACTTTAAATTAGAAAATTGATTCTCATTAAAAAAAAAACTAACATTTTTTTCGAAAATTGTTTGCTTTCGGAGGAAATATGATTTGAAAAATATCTCATTATTGCGTTTAACCGAAAGAAAACCGCGATTCTTTCAATGTCGTTATAATCGATTTTTGACTGCATAACAGTTTTTTTTTTAAGTTTCTTGATAATTTTCCGTTTTCATATCATTTAAACCTAATTCATCGTTTTGTTCGAACGTACGTTCATAACGAGTGATTTTCAATTGGTCATCCGGTTCATTTGCATCACTTAAGCTCTGTAAAAAAAAAAAAGAATTCAAAAGGGAATATTCCTGTATTTTTTTTATATTTTTAATTCATTGTTTACACCGTTATAACAAAGTAAAAAATATAAATACTGTTTAAAAATGTTGTATTTAAGTGTAAAAAAATATTTAAAATACATTCTAATTTTGAGATATTTAAACGCAGTTTTTTTGGCGCTCTCTGTTGATGACGTATAAGTACGTGATCTGTCAATTGGTGACAGTTCAATGTATAATTTACACTTTAAAAAAATGAATTTACAACACAAAATTTACACTCGTTATCATTAAGTTTTCTAATAAAAAGCCGTAGAATAATATAATTTAATGAAATACCAAATAAAATGTAAGTAATTAATGTGGTTATCTTTCTTTACATACGTGACGTCAAAAAACAAACTGTCTATACATGGTATTTTAACAATTAACTCAGCCAATTGTTTGTTTTCACTTGTTTTATCGGCATATTAGGATTGTGCGTGGATTTCCTTAACAGGGGAGAATACAAAAGGAATTAATATAACTTAAAATACCTGGATGTAACTATTTCCAGCAGGATCATCCAATACAAGCGTAACAGATGTTTTTGATTTTAAAACATCATCCAATCGATTTAAAAATCTATAAAAAAAAATAGAAAAAAATTTATTTAAGATTGTTACGAAGAAAATACAATTTTATGACAAATTTCCACATAAATTGACAGCCAATTATTAATATAATCAGGAGAAAACCTATCCTAAATATGAAGGCATTCCTGTTCTTGGTCCTGTTCTTGGCCAATCATATGTAGTAGCCAACTTAAGTAGACACCCTGTATATATCCTTGTCTATTGTGAGTGACATTTCGTTTATCGACTAACTTCATGGTGGTAACAAAAGACTTTCTAACTTCAATATGTAGTTTTCATGTCATCATGTGCACGCGCATCATAAAAATGCCCTTCATAGCGCGTCTAAAGGAACATAACTTCAAAAAATACTTACTTTTCCATATTATCACCAGCTTTCGGATCTTCGCTATCACCAAACATATGCCCTGACACACCCAATTGTTCTTTAATCGCTGTAACAATACCTTCAACCGTTGTAAAACGACCACCAATTGCATTCGGACCAACTTCCAATTCTAATTCGGGTATTTGTAAGCTGCACGTATCGGATTTTAAAACATCACGTGAGAAATCATCACGACTTGCAATTTTCACTTCAATTCGTACACCTTTCTCTTCGATACCCCCACCACTTTTCACTTCATTTGTTCGATTTCCACAAGTGTCACAGGCAAGTGCCATTATAATTACTTCCTTAAAATGTGGTATATCTACAAAGAAATTAATTTTAGAATATTTATTGAAATAAATACCATACTCGATACTCGAAATAAAATTCTATTTAAAAAAAAATTACAAACAACAGGCTATCATTTCGATAAATATCGATGTTTTGAACCATCATCAGTAGCTAAATTTATTCATATAATACAGAATAAATTTAGCTACTGACAATGGTTGCTTTGCAATCGAAATTATCTCAATTCTTTCAATGTCGTTATAGTTTTTTTTTTATTATATTAAATTTTGGAAAGAAAAAGTAATATTGAGTAAACTAACTTGTAACTTTCATGTTGGCTTGACAGGGTGATCCACAATTATTACAATTAGTTGGTATTTGTAAAACTTCACCCTGTAAATCTTCTAGTGTAAATTCATTTTCTTCAATCGGATGTAATAATTTCGATTCATTCGAATCTTCGCCAACCTATAAATTAATTCTTATAAAATTTCTGAAAAGCGTAGATTTATAGATTTTCATTTGGGTTTTGGAAATTTGGAGGTAACGTATCAGGGCACGACACGTATGCCTTTTTATAGGCAGAACAGAACTCGGCTTTAATTGTATTAAACCACAGGTCCCAGTTACCTTTGTGATTTGTGCTGAAGGTTAGATATTACATTATAAATCTGGGAAGTCCTTTTGCTAGAAAGGACCTAAAGGTCCTCAGTGCCCTCCTTGTGAATAATCTGTCACCCGAGGGCGAGACATCTCCGGGTAAGAGATTTATTTTAAGCAAGTCGAGGCTAGACGCCACGCAGAAAGTCGGGATTGGCGGATACAATGTTTTGAGCCCAAACATTCTAAACCTGACATCTTGCAGATGTATGGAGGTTACATCCTCCTCCATATAGACCCTACAAGTGAAATCATCAGAGATCCCCATGTTATGAAGTTAAATTTTCGACTAATATCGCTATTTGGAATTGAAATATGTGGCGCTGTCTAGTGTTTAATAATATAAGTAAAACAGTTTCATTCAGAGACCCATAGTTTTGTATTATATGATGACTGTGAGTTCTGCAATATGCTGGTATCCTGAAGATGTATAAGAAGTGAATAACTATTTTGTGTTTGGTGTTACTTACCTCATCCGTAGTAAAAATTCCTAATAAATGATTTTGATCTTTGTTACGTTTAAAATGTACAGTTGTCATATTTGGATCTTTAATTGGTGCATTAGGATTCGTTATAAAAGCATTACCAGAAATATCTTCAAGTATCTAAACAAACAAAAATTTATACGGTTTTTTTTTTCCTCCATAATACTTCCATCAAGTTAAGTGAAATTTTATTTATTGTACAGATTGAACGCTTAGGCCTGGCAGTGTATCACGACTACTGCAGGAGCTGTCACAGTGGTGACGAGGAGGTGACAATGTCTCATCTTCTCTGTCACTGTCCAGCTCTTGTCATGAGGTGATGGACTTACTTGAGCCAGCCTCTTATTGACGACCTCTCCGACCTGAAGTCAGTCGGCGTCAAAGCCCTCCTGCTGTTCTTAAACAGCTCCAAATGGTTCATGGAATAGTGGCCGGGGATGGGCCATACCATTTACGTTATCACAACGGACTCTATGATCTAAGTGTGTCCCACTCCAGGACAGCCACTCTAACCTAACCTAACCTAACAGAAAGAAATTTCATCTAGCTTGACGGGACTTATAAGTCTATAAAAATTTTTCATGGATCTTACAATTGTGAATGGAGTTTTAACAGTTTTTAAATCGTTTAATTTTTGTATAAATTGATCAATTTGTTCAGCAACTTCTGGATGTTGAATTCGACGTGTAACTTGATCTTGATTCAATCCGGCTACAGCTCTATCAATAATACCCTCAATTGTTGTTACTTCTAAAAAAAATACGAGCAAAAGTGAAATTCATGGCAAATAATTGGCACGGTTTTCGAAATACGTGACAGAATCCATATATCTAACATCGGTTTCGTAATCAGCGACCAAAAATACCTTCTAGATAACATTTTGAGCCATAATATTTATTTAGTCTTCCGTTTTAGTGGAATTTCGGGTCAAAAATGGCACGACTTTTCGAATACGGGACAAGATTCGTGTAATCTGACATCAGATTCGTATTCAGCGACCAAAAATACCAACTAGATGACAATTTAAAGCCAAAAAAAGGGAATTTTACAAAAATTTGGACTACATATGCACCCCGCTGGGACTTTATGCCCTTTTCAAAAAATTTTACCAGTTACCAGAAACTTATTTGCTAAGTTTTGATTACTGTTTGGACTGAAAGTAATTTTGTAAAAATTTACTCAACACTTACCTCCTTTTTGACTTTGTGCTGGTACTTCAAAATCAACTTCCAAAATTTTGACACTTGTAAAATCACTTTTAACAACTTGACGATTTAAATCACTTACAGCAGTCACTTTAAGTGTAATTCGTATACCACGCTCAGCAATTCGTCCAGCCGATTGGATCTCATTATTTTGAAAACCACAATGTTCACATTTGAAGGACATAATGACAACCTCTTTATAAAATGGAATTTTTGTTAAAAGTAATCGAGTTTGACCCTAAAAACAAACTTCGATTAAAGTTTTTAACACGAATTCGGAATATTGACAAAAAAAATCAATTTAAAATAAATTTCGTTCATTTTGAACTTTGAGTTTCCGAATAAATTTTTGTACAGTATTGTCGAAATTTTTCTTTTACTTACATTTTCTTCACAATTCATGCACATCGATTCGATTACTGTTACCTCAGATTCGACATCGTCTGCATTTAAATCACGAAATATTGGTTTTTTTTGTAATATTCTCGTCCGGATTAGTCATTTTGAGTACTTTTTTTGATAATTTTATTATTTACAACCTAACCTGAAATTTTTTACTTTCAAATTAAACCAGAAACTTTACCAATAACCAGCAGTGTTGCTAACTCTTAAAAAATTACCTTCAACATTTTCAAAACATCATAGTGACGTCAATAGGGTATTATCGTTAGTCAAAAATAAATCATGAAATTTGAAAATGCTAAAATTTATGTAAAAGTATATTTAATTAAATATTCTGATTTCCTGCTTTATACTGCACGCAGTGAGCTATATCTCACGGTACATCTATATATTTAACTTGTGGAGCATAGTAAAATACTATGACTTGTGCTCCACTGCACAAGTCATAGTACTTTACTATGACTTGTGTAGTGGAGCACAAGTCATAGTATTTTACTATGACTTGTGTAGTGGAGCACAAGTCATAGTACTTTACTATGACTTGTGTAGTGGAGCACAAGTCATAGTATTTTACTATGACTTGTGTAGTGGAGCACAAGTCATAGTATTTTACTATGACTTGTGGAGTCTAGCACAAGTCATAGTACTTTACTATGACTTGTGTAGTGGAGCACAAGTCATAGTATTTTACTATGACTTGTGTAGTGGAGCACAAGTCATAGTATTTTACTATGACTTGTGTAATGGAGCACAAGTCATAGTACTTTACTATGACTTGTGTAGTGGAGCACAAGTCATAGTATTTTACTATGACTTGTGTAGTGGAGCACAAGTCATAGTATTTTACTATGACTTGTGTAATGGAGCACAAGTCATAGTATTTTACTATGACTTGTGTAGTGGAGCACAAGTCATAGTATTTTACTATGACTTGTGTAGTGGAGCACAAGTCATAGTATTTTACTATGACTTGTGTAATGGAGCACAAGTCATAGTATTTTACTATGACTTGTGTAGTGGAGCACAAGTCATAGTACTTTACTATGACTTGTGTAGTGGAGCACAAGTCATAGTATTTTACTATGACTTGTGTAGTGGAGCACAAGTCATAGTATTTTACTATGACTTGTGTAGTGGAGCACAAGTCATAGTATTTTACTATGACTTGTGTAGTGGAGCACAAGTCATAGTATTTTACTATGACTTGTGTAGTGGAGCACAAGTCATAGTATTTTACTATGACTTGTGCAGTGGAGCACAAGTCATAGTATTTTACTATGACTTGTGTAGTGGAGCACAAGTCATAGTATTTTACTATGACTTGTGTAGTGGAGCACAAGTCATAGTATTTTACTATGACTTGTGTAGTGGAGCACAAGTCATAGTATTTTACTATGACTTGTGCAGTGGAGCACAAGTCATAGTATTTTACTATGACTTGTGTAGTGGAGCACAAGTCATAGTATTTTACTATGACTTGTGTAGTGGAGCACAAGTCATAGTATTTTACTATGACTTGTGTAGTGGAGCACAAGTCATAGTATTTTACTATGACTTGTGCAGTGGAGCACAAGTCATAGTATTTTACTATGACTTGTGTAGTGGAGCACAAGTCATAGTATTTTACTATGACTTGTGCAGTGGAGCACAAGTCATAGTATTTTACTATGACTTGTGAAGTCTAGCACAAGTCATAGTATTTTACTATGACTTGTGCAGTGGAGCACAAGTCATAGTATTTTACTATGACTTGTGAAGTCTAGCACAAGTCATAGTATTTTACTATGACTTGTGCAGTGGAGCACAAGTCATAGTATTTTACTATGACTTGTGGAGTCTAGCACAAGTCATAGTATTTTACTATGATTTGTGTAGTGGAGCACAAGTCATAGTATTTTACTATGACTTGTGGAGTGGAGCACAAGTCACAGTATTTTACTATGACTTGTGGAGTGGAGCACAAGTCATAGTATTGTACTATGACTTGTGTAGTGGAGCACAAGTCATAGTATTTTACTATGACTTGTGAAGTCTAGCACAAGTCATAGTATTTTACTATGACTTGTGCAGTGGAGCACAAGTCATAGTATTTTACTATGACTTGTGTAGTGGAGCACAAGTCATAGTATTTTACTATGACTTGTGTAATGGAGCACAAGTCATAGTATTTTACTATGACTTGTGTAGTGGAGCACAAGTCATAGTATTTTACTATGACTTGTGTAGTGGAGCACAAGTCATAGTATTTTACTATGACTTGTGTAGTGGAGCACAAGTCATAGTATTTTACTATGACTTGTGTAGTGGAGCACAAGTCATAGTATTTTACTATGACTTGTGTAGTGGAGCACAAGTCATAGTATTTTACTATGACTTGAGTAGTGGAGCACAAGTCATAGTATTTTACTATGACTTGTGTAGTGGAGCACAAGTCATAGTATTTTACTATGACTTGTGTAGTGGAGCACAAGTCATAGTATTTTACTATGACTTGTGCATTGGAGCACAAGTCATAGTATTTTACTATGACTTGTGTAGTGGAGCACAAGTCATAGTATTTTACTATGACTTGTGTAGTGGAGCACAAGTCATAGTATTTTACTATGACTTGTGTAGTGGAGCACAAGTCATAGTATTTTACTATGACTTGTGCAGTGGAGCACAAGTCATAGTATTTTACTATGACTTGTGTAGTGGAGCACAAGTCATAGTATTTTACTATGACTTGTGCAGTGGAGCACAAGTCATAGTATTTTACTATGACTTGTGAAGTCTAGCACAAGTCATAGTATTTTACTATGACTTGTGCAGTGGAGCACAAGTCATAGTATTTTACTATGACTTGTGGAGTCTAGCACAAGTCATAGTATTTTACTATGATTTGTGTAGTGGAGCACAAGTCATAGTATTTTACTATGACTTGTGGAGTGGAGCACAAGTCACAGTATTTTACTATGACTTGTGGAGTGGAGCACAAGTCATAGTATTGTACTATGACTTGTGTAGTGGAGCACAAGTCATAGTATTTTACTATGACTTGTGAAGTCTAGCACAAGTCATAGTATTTTACTATGACTTGTGCAGTGGAGCACAAGTCATAGTATTTTACTATGACTTGTGCAGTGGAGCACAAGTCATAGTGTTTTACTATGACTTGTGTAGTGGAGCACAAGTCATAGTATTTTACTATGACTTGTGCAGTGGAGCACAAGTCATAGTATTTTACTATGACTTGTGTAGTGGAGCACAAGTCATAGTATTTTACTATGACTTGTGTAGTGGAGCACAAGTCATAGTATTTTACTATGACTTGTGCAGTGGAGCACAAGTCATAGTATTTTACTATGACTTGTGCAGTGGAGCACAAGTCATAGTATTTTACTATGACTTGTGTAGTGGAGCACAAGTCATAGTATTTTACTATGACTTGTGTAGTGGAGCACAAGTCATAGTATTTTACTATGACTTGTGTAGTGGAGCACAAGTCATAGTATTTAACTATGACTTGTGTAGTGGAGCACAAGTCATAGTATTTTACTATGACTTGTGAAGTCTAGCACAAGTCATAGTATTTTACTATGACTTGTGCAGTGGAGCACAAGTCATAGTATTTTACTATGACTTGTGAAGTCTAGCACAAGTCATAGTATTTTACTATGACTTGTGCAGTGGAGCACAAGTCATAGTATTTTACTATGACTTGTGGAGTCTAGCACAAGTCATAGTATTTTACTATGACTTGTGCTCCACTGCACAAGTCATAGTAAAATACTATGACTTGTGCTAGACTCCACAATGTCTAGTATGTCTATTTTACTATGTCTTGTGCAGTGGGGCACAAGTCATAGTATTTTACTATGACTTGTGTAGTGGAGCACAAGTCATAGTATTTTACTATGACTTGTGCAGTGGAGCACAAGTCATAGTATTTTACTATGACTTGTGCAGTGGAGCACAAGTCATAGTATTGTACTATGACTTGTGTAGTGGAGCACAAGTCATAGTATTTTACTATGACTTGTGAAGTCTAGCACAAGTCATAGCATTTTACTATGACTTGTGCAGTGGAGCACAAGTCATAGTATTTTACTATGACTTGTGTAGTGGAGCACAAGTCATAGTATTTTACTATGACTTGTGCAGTGGAGCACAAGTCATAGTATTTTACTATGACTTGTGCAGTGGAGCACAAGTCATAGTATTTTACTATGACTTGTGTAGTGGAGCACAAGTCATAGTATTTTACTATGACTTGTGTAGTGGAGCACAAGTCATAGTATTTTACTATGACTTGTGTAGTGGAGCACAAGCCATTGTATTTTACTATGACTTGTGTAGTGGAGCACAAGTCATAGTATTTTACTATGACTTGTGTAGTGGAGCACAAGTCATTGTATTTTACTATGACTTGTGTAGTGGAGCACAAGTCATAGTATTTTACTATGACTTGTGTAGTGGAGCACAAGTCATAGTATTTTACTATGACTTGTGTAGTGGAGCACAAGTCATAGTATTTTACTATGACTTGTGTAGTGGAGCACAAATCATAGTATTTTACTATGACTTGTGTAGTGGAGCACAAGTCATAGTATTTTACTATGACTTGTGGAGTCTAGCACAAGTCATAGTATTTTACTATGACTTGTGTAGTGGAGCACAAGTCATAGTATTTTACTATGACTTGTGAAGTCTAGCACAAGTCATAGTATTTTACTATGACTTGTGCAGTGGAGCACAAGTCATAGTATTTTACTATGACTTGTGGAGTCTAGCACAAGTCATAGTATTTTACTATGACTTGTGCAGTGGAGCACAAGTCATAGTATTTTACTATGTCTTGTGCAGTGGAGCACAAGTCATAGTATTTTACTATGACTTGTGTAGTGGAGCACAAGTCATAGTATTTTACTATGACTTGTGTAGTGGAGCACAAGTCATAGTATTTTACTATGACTTGTGCAGTGGAGCACAAGTCATAGTATTTTACTATGACTTGTGTAGTGGAGCACAAGTCATAGTATTTTACTATGACTTGTGAAGTCTAGCACAAGTCATAGTATTTTACTATGACTTGTGTAGTGGAGCACAAGTCATAGTATTTTACTATGACTTGTGTAGTGGAGCACAAGTCATAGTATTTTACTATGACTTGTGTAGTGGAGCACAAGTCATAGTATTTTACTATGACTTGTGAAGTCTAGCACAAGTCATAGTATTTTACTATGACTTGTGCAGTGGAGCACAAGTCATAGTATTTTACTATGACTTGTGGAGTCTAGCACAAGTCATAGTATTTTACTATGACTTGTGCAGTGGAGCACAAGTCATAGTATTTTACTATGTCTTGTGCAGTGGAGCACAAGTCATAGTATTTTACTATGACTTGTGAAGTCTAGCACAAGTCATAGTATTTTACTATGACTTGTGCAGTGGAGCACAAGTCATAGTATTTTACTATGACTTGTGGAGTCTAGCACAAGTCATAGTATTTTACTATGACTTGTGTAGTGGAGCACAAGTCATAGTATTTTACTATGACTTGTGAAGTCTAGCACAAGTCATAGTATTTTACTATGACTTGTGCAGTGGAGCACAAGTCATAGTATTTTACTATGACTTGTGTAGGGGAGCACAAGTCATAGTATTTTACTATGACTTGTGAAGTCTAGCACAAGTCATAGTATTTTACTATGACTTGTGTAGTGGAGCACAAGTCATAGTATTTTACTATGACTTGTGTAGTGGAGCACAAGTCATAGTATTTTACTATGACTTGTGTAGTGGAGCACAAGTCATAGTATTTTACTATGACTTGTGAAGTCTAGCACAAGTCATAGTATTTTACTATGACTTGTGCAGTGGAGCACAAGTCATAGTATTTTACTATGACTTGTGGAGTCTAGCACAAGTCATAGTATTTTACTATGACTTGTGCAGTGGAGCACAAGTCATAGTATTTTACTATGTCTTGTGCAGTGGAGCACAAGTCATAATATTTTACTATGACTTGTGGAGTCTAGCACAAGTCATAGTATTTTACTATGACTTGTGCAGTGGAGCACAAGTCATAGTATTTTACTATGTCTTGTGCAGTGGAGCACAAGTCATAGTATTTTACTATGACTTGTGTAGTGGAGCACAAGTCATAGTATTTTACTATGACTTGTGTAGTGGAGCACAAGTCATAGTATTTTACTATGACTTGTGGAGTGGAGCACAAGTCACAGTATTTTACTATGACTTGTGGAGTGGAGCACAAGTCATAGTATTGTACTATGACTTGTGGAGCACAAGTCACATAGCTCACTGCGTGCAGTATAAAGCAATTTCAAGTCTTACAAGTTCTATCTAGACGTATACAGTCTATTATGACATACCGTGTGCGGTTTAAAACCTCGCACGGCTTGAAAATCTCTGTCTAAACGCATACCGTGTGTTATAGCTTACCGTGTGAGGTATAGAACCATTCACGGCCTAATAATCCCAATATAAACGCATACCGTGTGTTATAGCTTACCGTGTGCGGTTAAAAACCTCGCACGGCTTGAAAATCTCTGTATAAACGCATACCGTGTGTTATAGCTTACCGTGTGCGGTTAAAAACCTCGTACGGCAAAAAATCTCTGTAGAATACGCTTTCCCATCTGTATAATGTATACCGTGGACGTGAGTATACCGCACACGGTATAAGGGCTCGACGGCATAAAGAGTATACCGTGAAAAAGTATACCGTGCACGATATAAGGGCCCCACGGTATAAAAGGGCAAAAATAATTTCATAGCGCGTCTAAATAGACCGTATACGGTATACCATGGACGGTCTAGACCGTAGACGGTATTGTGCGGATAGCCACACCGTTAATTAATTATTGTTTTTCAATAATTTTAATTTGACATTTTCTATAACATTAACATGTAAAGAACTGCAAATTAGTCATAACAGCCTTCTTTAACGCCAAAATTTTTCACTGGAAGCGCTGGCATCGATTTTATTGCCCATACCATGACTACGCACACAACGAATATCGGAACGCACCCTACGTCAACTGATTCGAGTGATTCAATAAATGTAAAAATTATTTTTGATAAAAATTTTCGAAAACTTTTTATTTACAACAGTCTTAATAAATTCAAAAATGTCAAATAAAAATAAAGAAATTTGTGACGATCATAAAATACATTTTGAATCAACAACTGGAATTAAAAAAGAAGTAAATGAAGACTTTAATGAAATAATATTACATGAAACTGATTTAAATCATGAAAACAAATCAGAAGATATTCAAGATCCAATAATGGAAACTTTATTCATTAAAATTGAAAACTTAAAGGAGGAGAATGAAACTGAAGAAGAAACTAATTTAAATATTGATGAAGATGACATGTTTCGTGACATTAACTCAATTTATGATCAAATGAATGAAGATTGTTCAAGTCGTAGTGAAAAAAATGTGAAATTGTTTCCAAAATGTGAAATTTGTGATCGTAGTTTTGCCCAACAAAGTAGTTTAAATCGACATAAACGAACACATACGGGAGTGAAACCGTATTCATGTGACGTGTGTGATAAAACATTTACACAAAAACATACTTTAACGAAACATGAACGAATTCATTCTGGTGAAAAACCATTTACATGTGAAATTTGTGCTCGAAAATTTATTATCAAAAGTAATTTAATTCAACATAAACGAATTCATAGTGGTGAAAAACCATTTTCATGTGACGTGTGTGATGAAACATTTACGTTAAAACAATATTTAATCAGTCATAAACAACGACATTTCGAAGAATTTCCATGTTTATGGAAATCATTTTCAAGTGCAAGTTTGAGACCATTTCTATGTGATATTTGTAATAAAACATTTACACAGAAATCTCATTTAATTCGACATAAACGTATTCATACGGGTGAGAAACCATTTAGATGTGACTTTTGTGAGAAAAGATTTACGCAGAAACAGGAGTTAATTAAACATGAACGAACGCATACGGGAGAAAGACCTTATTCGTGTGACTTGTGTGATAAAACATTTAATCGTAAACATCATTTAATTAGTCATCAACAAGTTCACACGGGGGAAAAACCATTTTCTTGTGATGTGTGTGATAAAACATTTACTGCAAAACATAGTTTAATTAAACATAAACAAGTTATGCATAGTTGAGAGAAAAACATTAAAAACATTATTCATGTGAAATTAGTAACAAAACATTTCCTTACCAACATAATTTCATAGAGAATATTCATGTATTTTTTTTATATTTTTAATTCATTGTTTACACCATTATGATTCGTAATGTAAAAAATTATAATTCGTATATTTCGAATTTTCTGGCTGCAAATAAACCACTCCTATCAAAATTTGTTTCGCTCCACACATCACTAACATCCATATAACTTCTTTCATTCCGTTCTCGATTTCAATTACCATTTCAGATTTAATTATTGTTATTTTTGGAGTCGGTATCAACCAAGGAAACAACTCTGACAGAACAATTATTAGCTTGACTGACACCGGCTCCAAAAATAACAATAATTTTAACTACATTATATTATTGTTAATTGATTACTTTTTAGTGCATATTAATTTGTTTTGGAAAAGTTTTTCTTTTGAAGTCGGTCTTTTTTTTTGTTAAAAGTTTTTTTTATTTTATGATTTTTAGTGAATCTGAAGTACACTAACTAATTTTTCACTAAAAAGGAATCATCGAAATCGGTTGACGTGATATAGAGTTATTTGTCCTCTTGTCGTGCATACTTAATGCAAATTTAAGACTTGTGGATTTCTCATGGATGTCGTTGTCAGAACTCGATCAAAATGAAATGGGACCACACGGGAAGCACCTGCTTTCAAATTGATAAAGAATCATCAAAATCGGTTCACCCAGTCGAAAGTTTTGAGGTAACAAATATTTAAAAAAAAAAAAAAATACAGTCGAATTGATAACCTCCTCCTTTTTTGTTTGAAGTCGGTTAATAAATGATTAAACGAATAAAATTAATATAATTTATTTTGAATAAAATTAATACTTTTCTATAAATATTTTATATACATAATTAATAATTTATAATTTATAAAAAATAATATTAAATAATACATTTATAAATATTTAAACTTAACAAAAAATAAAAACAAATTATTTACAAGTGTAACGAATGAATTGTAAAGACCGTAAACGAGATACGAAACCAATCAGAAACAAAGTTAACGATCACTTATCCATCGCTCTCGCTATAAAGAGCTGTTCAATTTGAATATCACTGTTTAATATATAGTTGAGGGTGCCAGATGAGTTTTTAAGGTCGATTAAGGTCCTCAACGACATCTAGTCACCATTAGCACGCTTTATTTATCATGTAAAAATGACGGTTTAAACGCTACCGTCTTTCTTTAAAAAAAAATTATGTTTAAATTGATCAAAATAAATAAGTACGATCAAAACCGGTTATAACGACGAATAGGTTATTATAAGGAATTGATAATTTCATCTGTGAACCGAACAACAGTTCATAAATAGATTTTTATATCGATTACAGCGACCTGTCACATGCCCTGCGTTCCCAAAATCCCAAAAATCAAAATAGGCTTGTCGTAAACATTCCTTGATTCAGGAAATTACGGAGTATTTTGCTATGGGAATGACAAGTTCTTGAGATAACTCTTCTCATGTCAACGAGTCCGCTGCTTCATTCCCTTTAAACACCAGAGTGGTTCGGTATCCAGATCAGTCTGACTGTGTTATTCAATGCCAGGCGATTCAATTCCTCGAAACATTCATAGACTATCCTCGATTGATAAAATGACCATAATTTGAGGTCTCCCATAATGTCGTTATAACTGGTTTTGACTGTAAATCGTTTATTTATTATGTAGGTACTGAGTTTATAATGGCGGACATGGAAACGGATATTTTTAATTAACTATATCAGCCCATGGATGTTCGATTCGTCCATATTGTATGTCATTTAATGTCTTATATATTCGATTATAAACCGGTGTCTTCTGTTCCATGGTTGGAATGTATAGAACATTGTCTAAATATTCAATGGAATCGATTGGACTTACTATACAAGCGGTTCCAACGCCAAAGCATTCAAGTATCTACAACAAAAATTATTCAGATAAGTTTTATTAAATATGGTATTTTCTAGAAGAATGAGTAGATCTCTAATTAATTCTGAAAAGTCTTAAATAAGACTATCGACAGAAAATATTTCCACCAGGGGACCTATATGAGAAGAAATCTAAAAACATATTATTGAGATAGCCAAGCCGCCATGTTATTACGTCATATGGCTATGTAAACAAATTATAAACAACTATCATACGCAGCCAGTTGGCGTCATGGCCACAGAGCAATATGGTGTCCAATGCGTCCAGCGTTTTCATCAAATTACGCGCGAAATTTAAAAATGTAAAATTTAAATGCATTTTTATGGTAAAAATAAGTGTGGTATCCATTATCTATCCCCGGGAATGAAATTAAAAAAAAAGAAGAGTATTCAACTTACCCTATTTTCGGATAAAAGATTTGTGAAATGTTCCATAGTGATACGTTTTTCGGTTACTTTAAATTCGTTCCATTCTTTTGCTAATTGTATAACAGAGTGTCGTGTTATTCCTGGCAAGATTAATCCGTCAATTGGTGGAGTTGTTAATTCTTTTTCTGAAAAGAAAATTTTGTAAATTACTTTTAGAAAAAAAATACATCTTCTCTTCTTGTCTACAAAATCATGGAGTCTAAAATATTGGCTACAGAATATAGGGCTTCACTTATATAGAAAAATCTTAAGATATTATGGCTTTTCCCAAAAAAAGGAAAACAAAACTATGTTTTGTTGAATATTCAAAAAAAAATTTAATTGTTAATGATAAATAAAATTATTTAAGGATGTATGAGCATGACAACAATGTTTGATTTAAAGGCTCAAAATTTGTTTGTAGGTAGTCATTTACTCAAAGAATATGTGGTTAAAATTTCAGCTTAGGTATCCGTGCAAATTTTTAAGAAAAAAGTCATTAAAAATCGATATAAAATACATTGGCTCTTATGGAGGAATCTCAAAAAACGACATATTTTGGAAGTTTTTGATAACTTTCATTTGGAATGAATGAAAACAAATTAAAAAAAACTTTTTAATAGAAAGTAAACATATTAGCAATGAATTAGAAAAGAAAAGAACTAAGTGTCACCGTCTATATAAGGAATGTAAGAGCAGGGTAGATTAAGGGTTGAAATTAGTTTTATCTTATTTTCAACTTTGATGATTAATTTTGTTATAACTTCATGAATGTAGACGAAAAATAAGAATAAAATTTTTCGGTATGTGTATTGGTTTTCGAAATATCGAAAGCTAAATAATTAAACAAAATTTTCAATTTTCGATATTTTGAAAATTAAGCCAGATATCGAAAATACTTTTCGTCTTATATCGTCAAGTAATAATATAAATTTATCATCAAAATTGAAAATATCTATTTTTAAATTTGTGCCCCCACTACCATGCTCATACATCCTTAATCACATTAAAATTGAGCAGTTTTAGAAAGAACAAAAAAAATTTCCACATAAAAACAATAATTTCAATCAAAATATCAAAATAGTGAAGATTTGTCTGTAATAACCTTGGCATAGTCAACATGACTTTTCAACAACTGATAAATAAATTCATATTGTTCATAACATTTCACTAAATCTACGATCAGGGTATTTTCCATTTTTTTATTTTTGTTTAAGATAGTATAGCAGTATCGAGGGTCACAATATTGAATTGACTAAACTGTTTCCCGTCTCGAAACTGCTATTATACCTTTATTTGAAATTTCCAATAAAGCTCAGAAAACTTACCTCCATTTTCGTTAATAAATAACATGAAAAAGTTCATGGTACCAACTTCAGTAATTAAATTGTCTTCGCCATATAACCATAACGGCTGTTGTCGACCTTTACTATTCGCTTCCGATTGTGCACGTATCGTTGGTCCATAATTTGAGCCTAATTTTCGATCTCCGCAACCACCATGCCATGCCCGTGTATAACTTGGATTTGCTAATAACGATACAGATTTTCGATCACCCGTAAAATATGATCCTACCGGTGATAAAATTGTATACAGCAAGGCTGAGTCAGACGATGCAACACCCAGCGAACCCTGAATTCAACGAACAATTTGCGTTATATACGGAGTGAAAATGGATGACTTAGGCTTGCAAGCGAAATTTGGATTATTCCTCTAAATTTAGAAAGTATTGTTCAATGGTGTAAGTACAAAAATTGCCATCTTGTAGTCTAAATTGGAACTAATCAAAACGGGTCTGCATCCACGTTTAATTAGTACGAATTATTATCGCCAGTTAGCGGAGTTAAAACTCCCAGTTATAAATAGAAATGCTTTCTTGAATATACTTACATCGATTCCGATTAATGTCGGTCGTATATATAAACTGGATGCCTCACTGTATGGAATCCATTCTTGGTCGATTGAAACCAATCGTTCTATACATCTAGCTAATTCTATCGAATCAAATGTGGGCAAACCAGATCGAACTGCTGATGCATTCATTCGTTCCATGTTCAATAATGGTCTGAACATTCGGATTCTACCATCAACACCCCGATATGCTTTCATACCTTCAAATAGCTGATTAAATAAAAAAAAAAAAACATCGTTTTAGCTTAGTTTGTCCCAAATTATTTGGCTACCAAACACTGTAGAGAATATATTTACCTCGACTGCATAATGAAGTACTTTTGCTGCAGGATGTAATGCAATATTTTCAAAAGGTACAATAATAGGTTTTTGCCAGCCTCCCAATGCTTTGTGATAATAAATTTTGAGCATATGATCCGTGAAATATTTACCAAATTGAATAGTTCCAACGTCTGGTTTTGGTTTTAATAAATCTGGACCAGCCAAAGTTACTTCTAATTCGCTATACTAGAAAAATTAAAAAATACAAGCAATTAATAAAAACAGTTTTTGAAAATTAGAAAAATCAATTAGAATTTTTAATGGAAATTCAGCTAAATTTTCATTTTAAAGAAGTTATTCTTCTTTTGATGCCTTATGAAAAAATAATGATCATGAATTTATATAATTCGCGCGCATAGGGTGACATGAAAAATACATGTTGAAATTAGTTGTAATTTTTTTAATACCCTGAAGGTACCCCATAAATAACTCGAAGGTTAGATAGATGACAGATACGTCTGTCTCACGACAGGATAAATAGGCTTTAAGCTGCCGATACCCATAAGAATTAGCTTAACATAAAGTTTTTGCCTCATCTAACAAAAATGAAAATGGTATACATACCTTAAAGGATCTTTGTGGATTTAATCTGGCTTCATCGAATCGATATGTGATATCTGATACGAATGTTTTTTGCCCAATATCTTGTGGTTGCAGTGATGATATTTGACTTCGTTTAAATGATTTATGTCTTAAATTTTTATTATGTTTGATTGGTACTTGAACATGTTCCACTTCATTTTCAACAACAGGTAATGGTTCTTGTACGGCAGCTCGTATATGACAGCATCGATTCGCCTGTTTTAATTTATGTTGATGCTCCAAAACCCAACGAAGTACGGTCTATGAAAATTTAAAATAATATAAAAATTTAATATTAGAAGAAAAAACGGGTCCACTTCCTGTTTTAATTAGTATGAATTATTATCGTCAATTGACGAGTGTGAACTCTCAATTATCAGTAGACCGGTTTTTGTTGATCGTTTATTGCAAACGTGTACTTGGAAAATTTCGCGAAAAGGAAGTATACTTTTCTCAGATGAGTAATACTTCTAAAAAAGCTCAATTGGGGTCGTGTATTTTTTTATGAATATCAAGTGTGGATTGTGCATCAGAATTAGTCAATTGAATTCAAATTTGATTTGCATTCAGGGAAATATTTGTATTTGTAATTTATTCAACATTGTGTTTATTTGTATACAAATATGGGTTTTATTATTATACTATACTAGCTTGATACCCGCCCGCTTCACTGGGCTTAAAAATATAAATCATCGCTTTACAGCCTCCACCCATCTTGATCTCTCTTATCCCCCTTCTATATCACTCGAAGGGATTCTTTTATGTAGTAAAAATATATGCACGGTTTTCAATTTTTTAAGTGTAAAATAGTCATAATTCATTGTGTATATCAGAAAAGATGGCTATTAATTGTTTTTGATTTACTATTTTAAATTTGTACAGTAATCTTTAATTTATCCTGAAACATTCTGTATATAAAAAAAAAAAATTGTTAAATATTCTGGTGAATTCTAAATAGATTAACAAGATCTAGTTGTTGAACAGAATCAACAAAATACAGAACACAATAACATCAACATCAAAACATGGCTTCATAAAAAGGTTAAGTAAATAATAAACAATACATTCATTAATATATGTTTCTGATTCTTCTATAAAACTGTTTATTTCCCATATTATCAATTTTAAAATATTTATTATATACTTTTATTCATTTTCTGATCATACAAACTTATTATTTTCATCCCGAAAATCAAAATCACAATTTTTATGCTAAAGGTGTATTTTCATGATGACGCTTGACGCTGATTTTGAGCGTCAAATTAGGTCTTGTGGCCAGTTTAGGCCGTGCTTAGTTCGCGCCTTTTTACAATTTGACGCTCAAAGCCAGCGTCAAGCGTCATCATGAAATTACATCTTTTAAATTTGACGCTGCTCATAGTTCTATTTTTTCAGGTGAAAGTTAATTAATATTATGATTAATTTTTCATTTAATTATTAAATATAAAAATTAATCATTATTTTTGATAAAAGAATTCAATTTTATTGATCAATGAGAGATATTACAATAATTTAATAAGATAATCAGAAAGTTAGTGAAGTGGCATTCAAAGATACGTTTTATCGTATAAATTACATTGACGTAGATACCTATATACATAATAGAATACTTAAATTAATATATATATTGATAATTTATTTGCATATTTATGTATTTTATTAATATTAGTTATTATTCAAATAATATTAATTATTAATTTTTTTTTTTAATAATTAATTAAACACAATACATGGGTACCATATTTACAATTCAAATCTAAGTTATGTGCTCCACCCTTTTATTATTGTCGTAAACTAACACTTGCATCACACCCTCAATATTATTGAGTCAATATCGATATTGATCAATATATTGATCGCATGACGAAGAAGTTGAGTCTATATTATACAGGTGTTTCTAAATGTATCTTTATAACGCTCTATGATGAAACAAAAAAATCTTTAGGAGCGTCAAATCGTAAAAAGCTAAACAATTTTGACGCTGCTGGAGTTTTTTTCCGTCCAGATGGCAGCACGGCCTTAACAGGTCACGTGGGCTAATTTAACGCTCAAACTCAGCGTCCAACGTCATCATGAAAATACACCTTTATGTTCAACGTCAAATTTTAAACATGAACGACAAAAAAATTTTTTTATTGAAAGATCAACTCGAGATAAATAAAAGTAATTGACGAAGTGATTGCGTTACGTAATGTAACGCATCCATATTATTAGTTCTACTAATCGATACAAGATGATTCTGTTATGTAGGTATCAAGTATTTCATCAACTGACAGCATGTGTAAAAAAAAAAGAATAATATCTATTATCATTATGGGGATCCAAATTTTCCAATTAAATTGCCTCACTAAGAAACATTTCCAGTTGCCTACTCTGTCTAATGGTTAGTTCGACCTTGAGAATAAGTAGCTAATTCATATTTAGGATAAAATTAAATGATTTATACAAAAAAAAAAATTGACCTAGACATTGACCCGAATATGAGATTTAATAGAAATACCTTAGAGATCCCACTCATTATCATTGATAATTTAATAGACAAACACTGTCAAAGCTGGTAAAGCTTAGTAACTAAAAGAAATTTTATTATCTAGTATCTTCATCTTGTTGTGATGTTGTGATGAAATTAATTTTTTAGCTAAATCACCTTACAAAATTAATTTAGTTTATAGTTAGATAACCTTAAGTACACAAATTAAAGTATAAACTATAAATTAGACATGTTTTATGTAATTAATATATTTGACCCAAACAATTATTAAACATTTTATTTTAATTTTGCTGTTGCTACATTTTGATAAGGTTTTAAATTTTTTTTTTTTTTTTTTGCTTTAATCTAATTTCTGAAAATTTTTCTGATGTAATATTTTTTAAATCAAATCATTAAATTTCGTTAAGAGATCCTTTACTCCTTTTTTGCAATTTCTATCATATTATTCTAAATTGATAAAGAATAAAGAAAGTTTTCTTAGGCCTTCGACCCTGATGGAAAATCCAGCACTTTGAAATCACCTTAATTTCTAACAGTTTTATTTCGTGTCATAGTTTTTATGTGAAAATTCCGATCTCGAATTTTTAGCAAAACAAAGTATTATATGTATTTTTTATGTAATCTCTATGGTGATATCGAACAATGACGTCACTAACCTATATCTTACTCTTTGTTTAATTACGAATTTTAAACGTTCATATTTTGCGTACTTCTAAAGATTTTCAAAAGCCAACTTTACTTTTCAGCCCACGTGCAGTGAGAATTTTTCACCTGATGTGATAAAAAAAATTTCGTCAACAAGCCTATTGGTGATATTCTAAAGAGACAAGATGTAATTTCGGTTATCATGAAAATTAGTATTCAGAGTTTTTTTTTTTGGGCGAAAAATCGATCTAGCTAGGTTTCATTTTTAGAAAACGTTGTTTGGCCCGTGTTTTCAAGAAAAACTGAAACATTGACTGTAAAATATGATTCGTCCTGACATCTAGTGGCCACGAAATGAAGTAAATTACCGAGACATTCAAATTGGTATTTGTGTTCAGACATTTTAAATGATTCTTATATTAGTGATCAAGTCTATGTGATAAAAAATCATTTCAAGTGTCAAATGGAATATTTACAAAACCGATCTATTCTGATGCTAAATAATCCGCTTACTTTGTGCTAAAACCAGGTGGAATGCGTTTCTTAAATGTCAAATATCATTCATAAACCATCTATTTATTAATAAACAATAAATTGTTAGTTAAATGAAACGATCCATATTTAAGTTGAAAATTAATAAATAGGCAATTTGTATTACGTATATGTTATACATCTATAAGGGTTTTTCGATTATTTGACAAACACTCACGTAATACAAGTTGCCTATTTATTAATTATTTAAGTTTAATAAACTATTCAATTTTAAACTCTCTACATTTTTACAACTGATTTGTACAACATGATTTACGAATGATATTTCACACCTTTCATTTTCCTTAATCTGTCCATCCATTGACTTTATGGTTATACATGTCAATAGTTATATCTATGATTGTAATTAAAAGGCGGTAATATTTAAAACAATATTCTATTAAATCATTTTCTATCGCTTATATTTACTTTTTGTAATTTATAATGAAAAATTGAAAAGCTCGATTAACTATTATTAAATTAATTTTTAAATGTTTCTTGTTTAGATCTAAACGGAAACGGAATATATTTATTTACCTTGCTTTTAATAACCATATTTTCTCAAATAATTCGCCAAATAAAAATGAAAAACACTTTACAGACTTTAATTCGCACAGTTATTATTATAATTGTTATAAACAAATTTTTTAAATTCGTAAACTTGTAAACAAAAGCACAATTATACGAACTAATTTTGGTAAAGTTTTTATTCTCAAATAAAATTTAATATTTAATTTTTAATTAAATAAGTATAAAACTGATTCGAACAAGTTGCAACACTTTTAAATTCACAACATCAATGGGCCGTTTATTAAATATTTAGGGTGGTTTTTTATTTTTTTGCACTACTTTTTAAATTATATTTTAATTTTATAGTTGATATTGCAATCAAAGAAGTTGTTTATTGTTATATTGGTCTAGTAACTAATTTAATTTTATAAAATTTCGATTATTTTATTCAAATTAAATTAATGACGTTTTTCTACTTATATTTATAAAATAATTCATATTATTCTTACGCATACAGGGTGGTTTAAATAATCACATCAAAACAACACTTCATGAAAACAAGCCAAGTGAGTATGACCTTTAGAGATCAGACCAAGTACTCAGTTAAGCTTATTAAAGTCGTTCGGCGGTTTGGGCAAGTACGGTGAATGCTCAATAAACACAGTTTTGGGGCATCTTGCGGGGCAAAATTTTGAATTAAATTGTTATTTTTATCATAGTAAACACGCTCACGGCGATTGAGCTTTAAAAAAGTTTTCAACATTATCTTAATACGAAACTTTCCAAAAAGAAACATAAAAAACTTTTTACGATATTTTTAGAGCATTTTATTACATTTACGTCATACAAATTGCCTAATTTACGATACTTTAGAGTATTTCATTACATTTACGTCACACAAATTGCCTAGTTGACTACTCACGTGACGGTCGAACCATAGATAATTCAATACAAAATTTTTTTCTTTTAAGTTTCGGAGTAAAAATAAAAACTTTCTATAAAGATTAGTTTACGGTTAATACAGAATAACAAAATTTAAAAAGTAAACTCTAAAATTCAAAACAAAACATTGCTAGTTTTAGACAATTTTTTTATTTGATTACAGAAGGTTTAATAATTTTTCGTTTCTCCATTCAAAACATTTTTCACCCACCGATTTGACTGGCAATTTAATGGAATTTCACCACCAGTTTCAATATGAGGAGTAAAAATCTAGTGATCGAATGATCTCGTTACGTTTTTTTAGCGCACCTTCACGACTTTTTAGTAATGGGTGTGTACCTATATCTATAACATACAAATCATCTAGTGTTCGAAACTGATAATGACCTGACGAACACAGTACACAGTCTAGTTGTTACCCACTAATAAGGAATGATTACATAGCTACTCGGCCAACGTTAATCGCACCATTATTTTTTTTTACCAAGTGACATTGAGGTCAATGGTTTTTAACGGTCCCCTTTGCCTTTTAGAGCTCGTTTAAGATTAGGACTTGAACGAGAGCTTTCTAAAAAGAGCATCCTGTATTAAAATTATAGTGGGTATCGCATATAATAAATATTAAATTTTTAATCGGAATACAAAAATATAGATAAAAAAAATTTTTTTTTTTCTTTGACCTGACCTACAGTTGTAATGTAAATTAAAATTATTATTATTATTATTATTATTAAGTTATCGTTTAAATATTTATTATGTTAATTGTTCATTAACATCATATATTTATTATTTTTTACATATACTTACTTCATTTTACATTTCATACATAATATATTAATAATTCACAAAAATAATATCATATTTTTTATTTATATTCAACTTTATTGAAAAATATTTAACAATTTTTTTTTTATTATTTAAAAAAAAAATTACAAATTAAATAAATATACCACACAACCTCTGTATACTGGAATTAATTGAAATCACACGGGTTCTAGAATAAATATGCGCTTTCTACAAAAACATATTTTTCGCTGTCTAACGGGAATATTAAAAACTTAATTAACTTATTAATTTAACCTTAATTATAATCGACGAAACAATGCAATGGGTATGGAGGTTAGCGGGTCATGCTCGAGCATCGCGCCTCGAATCAATGGTTCAGAGCACCTAGCCAAATAGACCCTTGTACTCTATCCCCGCTACGCTTTTCAATGGCTATTATAACCAACTGATGTACTGAAACCCAGGATTTGCCTAGCGCTGAGTTTCCTAATTTCTTCTGGTTCGACTATGGCCGGACCAAACCATTTCCTTCGCTGCTGTATGAGAGCCGAGCAGTAACAGAGAAAGTGGATCGATGTTTCTTCTGAATTTTCTCCGCATCTGTCACACGCGGGAGATTGTCTTTTTCCAATATGATGTTGGAACTTGTTCAGGTTATCATGCCCTGTGATTACTCTGAACTCTACGATTACTCTAATATCAGCTCTGTTTAGTTTCAAGATCTCCTCGGCTCTGTTACCGAGCAAGTTTCCTTCACCCAACAGGCTTTGGCGATTCGCCCTCCATCGTAGCTGCTCCATGCCTTTAATTGTTGGTTTTTCAGATTATCTCCTAATCTGTTAAGACCTTCTAAAACAATGCAATGAAGTTCGAAAAATTAAAAAAACAGTAAATCGGATTTGAATGCGGTTTTCGATTGAGCACGAATATCGTGACAGAATTGGTCTCAGTGGTGCCTACTGCCCAGGATGATCGGTACCCCTTTCACCTTCAGGAGTTTTCGACAAATTCTCTAACTTCAGGACGCGACGGGGATACCGTTCATCCTAGGTACCAGGTACCTCTAAGACCAATTCTGTCCATATTCGTGTTCAGCGATCCCAAAAACCTTCGAGTAACGAAATTGGACAAATCGAAAACCGCATTCAAATTCGACTTACTGCTCAATTTTCGCGAGCTTTGACCATTTTTAGTGTTTCGTCTATTAATTTATATCAAATTTTCAATGTAAAACATATATACAAACCATAGACTTACATAACCATTCATAGAATTATATTAATCAAATAGAGTGTCGTTACTATGGTAACTGTCTGAATTAAAACTCATGCAGAGAGCGAATACCATACGATGGGATGCATAGCGCTCTAGTAATATGGATCCAACGAGTAGGTCCAAATCTTAAAAATTATAAAGCCAATCATTAGTAGGGTATTTAGACAGTTAACTGAGTTAGTTGATATGTTCATTTGTTCATATAGAGGTAAAATATTATTTAATTTGGTTACAGAATACAATTTTCTACTTTATCAACAACAAATCAAATTACGTAAATGCGGGCTTGTTTTAAACACAAAAAAAATAACAAATTTGATTACGCGATTATAATCAAATCGCGTGATTTTTTTTTTCTTTTTTGTTGCTGTTTATAATACGATATGGAAATTTTGATAGTCAGGAAAATTAATTTGACGAGTTTATTTAAGTAAACTTTAGAAAAAACTAATGACGTTAAAAAAAATTATTAATTTCTCGATTAATGTTAGTAAATAACAAAATTTTTTTATAAATAGAAAATAAAATTTCTTTTAACTTAACTGAGGAGTCGACATCAAAATATATTCAGTTTGAGTCTTCTAGCTCAATTAGAAAAATTTCTAGAGTAAGAAACAAACCGATTATATACTGCCCCACAAAAAACAGGAAGATACAGTAGTGTGATAGGTGTTTATTTTGCTTTCACAGCGAGTATTTCGATCTTAGAAGCTCTTTTAAAGCTCAATGTAAAATCTTTCTCAAGAGAAATAAACAAGCTTTTCATTGCATCTACTCAATTTCTTGTATACATACTTACTTATGCACCCCCATGTAAACTTTTAAAATGCATATTAAATTAATAAATAAATTTTCTTAACGTTTCAGCCCTGTACATCAAATGTTAAGGGATGATAAAAATATTTGAGAGTTTGATTCAAAGACTAGAAACTATAATCAATCTATCGGATTGATATTTCATTTAGATCCAATCATTTTTCGCTGATATTTACCCGTTTGAAATTTCGAGAAAATTTGAAAGTTTTTTAAATGCGCCAATTTTTCTTTTTTTTTGTGGGGCAGTATTAATTTATGACCAAATATTTTCGAAAATCAATAAAGGTAAGCGTTTGATCAAATTAAAACTTTATTTAATAAATTAAAATTCAATTACAAGCAAACTTATTTTTATTTATTGCCATCGAAAATTTCTGTATTTCCGATTTTCGTTTCAATAATTGGATTCTCCTTTTTTACGCGAACAATACCATGGACTCGTCTCATATGACTATGATAATTTGAAGAACTCGTGAAATAACGATTTTCACATGTATCACAAGAGTATGGTTTTTCTCCGGTATGTAACAGTTCATGTTTCTGGAAAAAAATCATAATGTTTTGTAGATTCCTTGTTTTATTTTCTGGACAAAAAAAAAAGAACGGTGCACAAAATACAGTTTATTTTAAATTCAAAGAACTCCGCTTGATCCGAACTGATCAATGGCTATGAAAGTAAATAAAAAAATTCCACAGGCACATTTTTGAGATTGAGAAATATCTGTGAACTCAAAAAATGTGTATTTTGTGGTTGCGTCATTTATTGTCAATACATACCACAACATTTTTCTTCGCTCGAAAACTTTTATCACAAAATTTACATTTAAACGGATACAAATCTGTGTGTGTGATCGAATGTTCGATTAATGCTGGCTTTCGAAGAAATTTTTTCCCGCAAATATGGCATTGATGAGATTTGACAGCTGTGTGTAGAACTAGGTGACGTCGTAAGTATGCTTTTGATTTAAAACTTTAAAAAAAATTGCCATCAAAAGTTTTAACGGACAGTTTTAAAAACCAAAATTTCAACGAGTTACATCTCTGCGAAAAACTATCCTATTTCGAATCACAATAGCTCAATACAATTGTTTAAATAATCTATTGGGGTTCCAAATTCGATGATTTTTCGCAGAGATATAATTGTTTGACATTTTTACACTTACCTGGCTGAGCATGTCTCACATTTAAAAGGTCTTTCGCTGCTATGAGATGCAATATGATCATCTAAATAAGATTTATGAATAAAACTTTTACCGCAATGTTCGCACGTATGTTCTCGAATACCTGAAATATTTAAGATTGTAATGAAGAAAATTGTTGACCGCAGAAACTTCGTTTTATGCATTTTACATGGGTTAGTGTGAAATGGACAATGAGATCCCCCCCTTAACTTTCACAACAATCTTAAGCAAAGCTATGACAAGTGAAATTTAAAAAAACCCCAATAGTTTTTTTGGGAACAGAACCGATTTTCAGAATCATCGCCTATTTTTTAGTTTTCCGGGTACAGAATCCCAAACTCACACTTGAAACATAGCTAAGAACACTTCCCGTTAAATTACCTTACAAACGATACCAAAAAAAATTAAATCGGTTAAACTGTTTAAGCGCTACAATGCCACAGACAGACACATAGGCATAGCGGTCAAACTGCCTTTAATAGTTTTAAAAACTTACCAGCATGTACTTTTTTATGATTATTAAGACTATGAACGGATGCAAACATTTTATGACATTCATCGCATTCATGATTCCTAACAATTCGATCCTTGTCATCGCCTGTCTCATCATTGATTGGTGTTGAATGTGCTCGTTTTTCATGGATTGTTAAATATTTATCATTTAGGAAACCCTTACCGCACGAACTACAAAAATATTTCTTACGAATTTTATTATGACGCTCTTTATGATTTTGTAATTTTTTATTTGATGAAAAGAAGTTATCACAGATTTCACATCTACAAAAGGAGTTTATTTTAATCAAGGATATTAAAAGTCAATTCTCCCTTTTTTAAATAGGGAACTTGCCTCTAATTTTTTTGAAGTTATACTTCTTGAAAAATGTTGAGAATGTATTTTTGTGACACGAAAACTACATGTTGAAGTTAGTTAATCTTTTTTTATCATCATGAAGTTAGTCGATAAACGAAATGTCACTCATAATAGACAAGGATAGATATATGATCGATTAAGTTGTTATTACCGAAGAAGTATAACTTTTTACGAGCTTATATACATTCCTTTTTTTAGGTTAAAACAATGTTGCCAGATAAGCTCATCTACTTTCCCCTAAATCGCCTAAACGATCACTTAAAATCCCCTAAATTAAATTAATTTGAAATTATCAGACATCTGATAACTTTTGGGTCAACTGAACTGATTTTGTGAGCAATAAAGCGGATCGAGATGCGGTTCTTTTGCATTCGATTCGTGAGGATGCCTACAAATTTTATGAACAAAAGTGATGGAGGAGAAATGAAAATCTGGAAAAAACTGGAAACTAAATATCGATGAAAATGAGCCTAATTTTGTTACTTGGGTATTTTTGTGGCCGCTGAACTCGAATATCACAACGTAGATGGCTCCCGTGATACGGGTTAGTAAACACCTCGTCTCTTGGCGTTTTACGAGAAAATTTAACAAAAATTATGAAATGTCTGCTGATTTTCACATTTTAGAAGTTGTGAAAATCAGAAGTGCAAATCTCTGGAAATTTCCACTAAAAATATTTTCCACCAGGTCGTCTAAAATCCACTTAATTTGAGGGAAAATCGAATAATCTGACAACCCTGAGTTAACAACCTCTTTGATGCAAGTTCCCTATTTTGTAATCGTAGCAACCAAAAAAAACAATACCTAAATTTAAATTGATTTTTATGACTCCTAATATGGCTGCGAAATGTTAAATAATTCACAAAAATTTTCGAACATTCCAAACATTGATATTCGACTGATTTTTCATGAACACTTTCAAAATGGTAACGTAAATCTTTTTCGGTGTGATATAAATCACTACATTGGTGACATTTTAACGTGAAAGTAGGTGCTTTATTTACTAAAATATAAAATACTATTCAACAAATTTTAATAAAAATTCAAATAGCAACAATTGTGGGCTGATGAAAAAAATCTGGTATCTATCTTGATCATGACTATCATGGTGTCGAAGATTTATAGACCTAGAATAAAGGGATCGATTCTTCTTGGTCAATATGTTATAGTGGGGCAAATATCAGCATCTTCTCACATAGTAAAATCCGCACTTCGGACCCTTGAGGCGACAGAATTCCAATTGAAGATAACCTTTAAATGCTTCGAGGAACACAGAGGAAATATTGTTACCAGTTTTGTTTCCATCTCTAGCTCCGTGATCTAGAACTAAACCAAACTTACCTGATCGATTTTGACTTTGTGCCTCCTTGAATTTTAAACGTTCCCGTATTTTCAGTTTTCGTTTTTTACACACTTGACATAAATTCAAATAGACCATAATAATTTCACGTGATAAATTTTTATATTTCATTTTTAAAAGATGCTCGGTACGACGTAACTTTCCGTGTTTACATTTAAGATGGGCGTCATGTATCAATTCAAACATTTCACTCTTCGGAACAAAATATTTTATTGTTTCTGATGCTTTCTTTCGTCTGGATTCAAGAGAAAGAAACAAAAATTTATTTGTTATCCAAATCTTTTCAGATTTATATTTGTTTTTTATTTCGTTGTAAACTTTAGTAACCCTTGACCTTGCAAAATCCAAAACTCTTGTTTTTTTTTTTTAAAAACTCCTTAAAAAACGATTTTCAAACGTATAACAGATAAAGCATCGATTATTTGAAACTTACAATAACCTGACGGACATAGCACACAATGTAGTTACTATCCACCGATACAGAATGATTACATCGCACGTCTTCGAGTTTTTTCGAATAAACCCATATATAAATTATACAAAATAGTACGTAATAATCGACAAAACATCTATTGTTTGAAACTGGCAATAACCAGACGGGCACAGCGCACAATGTAGTTGTTACTCAATGTAGTAACGTATATACATCGTACGTCTTCGAGTTTTTTTGTTACAATATATAAATTATACTGAAAAGTGACTATAACAGACAAAGCATCTATTGCTTGAAACTGACAATAACCTGACGAACACTGCCACCCATCTATACAACAGTTATCTGTCTCAATGTTAATTTTTATATTTAAAAATGTTTTTTTAAATTACCGTGCAATTAATTTTTTCACATTTTCATCGGTTAATAATATTTCAAAACGTTTTATTCGACGATAGTCCATTGCAGTTTTTGTGGTTGTCTTTGTTTCGGCATCTTCGACTTCGCGTATAAATCGTTGATACGTTTCATCTGTTATTAAATGACCGTTTGCTTTCTCAGACATTTTATCAACGATTTTAAAGAAGGCTTTTTTCAATTCTTCAATATCTAACAAAAAATACAAATTTTTTATTAGGGTCGAATCTACAATAGGGCAAATGGGGCAGTGTCTACCTGAAACTATTTCCTCTTGTACTGTTTCATCATTTTTTCTGTTTGTCTTAGATTTTCGCGTCCACTAAAACCGAAATCACAAAAATTACAAAATCTATTTAGAATCAAAATTATTTTATTTATTACCGAAGTGTTTTGTCGCAAGTCCAATTTAATATCTTCATAATCATCGTCGGAGCCCCCACCAGAATCATTTTGGTCATCTTGCATACAAATAAACTGAACTCAGATTAAATCTATCTTGAATTGGCTAAAAAAAAAACAAGCTTTATTTACCTGAATAGCTTAAATTACTGGTTTCAAATTTAGTTTCATCATCTTCGATTTCAGTCTTAAATGGAAATGAACCTGGTGCTTGATTTGATTTAAAGACTAGTTGTGCTTTTTGTACTTGAACAAAGAACTCATAATACGAATGCACTTTAGAAGCACACACAATACACACTTGTTTTGGTTGATAATTATCAATTTCCAGGTTTAAACGAAAACATTGTTCAATTTTCGATTCTAAATCATTTTTGTTACCGAATATATCGACTAGATCAACTTCGTTTGTAAAATTTGCACATAAACGACAAACTGAATGAAAAGACATAATAGAATGTTTTTTTTATAATTACAAAAGTTAGTTTATTTTTAAAATTTCGTTTTAGTATCTTAATTCTAGGTTTCGAGTTTTCGTTTTTTATGCAAAACTAGTATGTCTATTAAACTGTCAAAACAAATGTTTTTCTAAACATTGAAGCATGGAGGTTAGAGAGAAGGAGAACGATTGCTATACGCTAAAGCATTAGCGCGTCTGTCACTGAAAATTTGTAGAATTTATAATTCAGTTTTCAGCCACCAGAGCCCTGCTGTCGTCAGTAAGTAGTATCTGCGAAGTTAGCTGTTTATGAGTACAAGTAGGTGAAGTTAGTTGCATTATGTACAAATTTATACAGTAGTATAGATAAATTTATAATTTATTCATTAATAAATAATAATAATAATTAATAATAATTTCATTTTTTTTTTTTTCTTTGAATGATATTATATACACGCTTTTATTGAGACAACTTAGTGATCGCAGCGCCTCACTTATTTTGTCCGTATTTCTGAGACACTATTTTCTACAGCGATCGTTCTTCTCTCTAACCTCCATGCATTGAAGCGCAAAAATTAATTTTTGTTTAATATCTCACTTTAACTTACATTTATCACGATCTTTTTTTATTTTTCTATTGCTCTTTTATAATCAACGAGAAGAAGAGTTTTGATCTTAGATCATATATTGAATTTTCAAAGGTTTTGACAAACTCAGCGCTCAATTAGAATCGGTCTAAAAATACTGCACCAATTTTTTTATTAAAATATAATTTTGTTCAGTATGTAATTTGTATTATATATCTGTAATAAAATTGCCTATACACAATAAAAGGGTAGTAAATTACTGTTGATATTTTGTATTACATATATATTATTTCTGTTTTTAACCGGGGGTATTGCACTGCGGAATTCTCTACGGGTCGATGTGCCATAATAATGACCGCCATTCTCAGAAACTATGAATTCCCTTACGAAATTTTATCGTTTGTTTTTTGTCACACACATAACTGATATTCCCATATTAATACATACTACAAAATTTTCACCTAATTAGCGCCCTCGTGAGTAAACAGTGATGTTTACAAGAAAATGTTTCAAACAAAAGTTGCTTATTTTTTTATATGTCGATAATCTTCATATGGCTATTACCCCTTAAGCGGACACGCTCTATATAATCTCTTTGATTTTTCCCCATTGAAAGCACTAAACAGTATTCGCAGAACGGTACCCAAAATATCATAACTATTCACCCTCTAGCGAGTTAGCGACATTTTATTTTATACTCCTCTCACGTAAAAATTACAAATAACGTTAGTTTGCGTGCAAAACAAACATAAATTGTTGACATAAATAAATATTTATAAACGACATAACCTCGTAACAGATAATTTTCATGTGAAAAGTGGAAAATGGAATTAAAAGTTGGCTTACAATTTGCAAGCTATGAGGAGCTTACGGATTTTATTCATTTGTACGAAGAGGAAACCAAACAAAAATTATGGAAACGATCGAGTCGAACAATAAAAAGTACAAAAAACTTAAAGAAAAAATTTAATGAAAAAATTCAATATTACGAGATTCAATATTCTTGTATTCATGGTGGTCAACGATTTATATCGAAGAGTAAAGGACTGAAAAAAATTAGGTACGTAATTATCGAAAATTTATTTTATCTGAAACTGTAATCAATCTGGAATCGTGTCAGGGAATTTGAAGATTCTATAAAAGTTAGAATATAGTCTAGTATCAGGTAGGGAAAATGATATAAAACATCTCTCTAGAATTGAATTCCGAAGGTTTGATTCTTCGCACCGATATCTTGGACTGTATTTATTCGACATAAATCTTAAAATAGAAACTTCATAAAAACAATATTCGATTACCTTCCTGGACCGACTTTTAAGACAAATTAAAAGTGTTGTTAGCTTGGTTATTCATAATAGCCCTGGAATCCGTGATAGTAAACTATTTAACCAAAAGTTACAAGGGGGTGCATAAATATTTATACATCAAATTGTATATGTGCAATCGAAAGCTTGTGAATAGACAATTTTCACTTTAAACTGGCGTATCTCCTCAAATAATGACCTTTTTGTAGCAATCTTGATTTGACCTAGTGAATAATTTAACCATGAAGGCTCGTACAATTCAATCGGTAGCGAGTTTTAAAAATAATTTATAAAATGATATATTTTTTCCAGTACTCTACGAGTTGATTGTCCGTTTAATATCAAGCTACGAGCCAGCGTAGATGGTCAATTTTTAGAAATTCGTAGTTGCAACGATCAACATGAAAATCATTCAGAATATATGGTAAGTTTTATTAACAGACCTATATTTAAGCTTAAAAGTTATTAACAACCAAATGACCTTTATTGTCCTTGATAACTTTTGAAAAAGTGATAATTTCTCATTTTAAAGAAACCAGAAAAAGGGGAACGATCAAAAGAAGAGAGACATTCAAGTGAAAGAATAAAAACTCGAACATCAAAATCAGAAAAAAAATCAAAACCACAAAATAATGAAAGTATGAAAGTGGATGAAGTGATTAGCGTGGAGATGCTGTGTCGTTTGTGTGGAAATCGAAGTGAACATTTAATATCGATCTACGAAGGTGAAGGTTTGGAGTATCAACTACAAATGAAAATCAATCGACATTTGCCATTCAGAGTGGAGCGAACAGATACAAACTTACCAAGTAGATGTTGTTATCAATGCGCGAGCACGTTACTCACTTGGCATGACCTGGCAGAGATCAGCATTGAGGCGGATCGACGATTAAAAACACTATTTGGTGCTGTTGTAAGTTTAAAGAATATTCTCCTATCTATGCCCTCCTTGAAAACAAACTGTCACTCGAAGGCTATACATCTCCATGGCACGCAAAAATCCCACAGCTTCTCTACCTAAATTGATGGATGAAAGGTTTCGGACCCAAACATTCTGAACCTGGTGTTCCTTTCATTCCCTTTAACGCCAGAGTTAAAGGGAATGAAGAGGCTCTCTGCTCAGATCAGTCTGACCTTGTTATTCAGTGCCAGCCAATTTACTTTCTCGAAGTCTGACTAGCTGAGAAGATGCTTATATATGCCCCACTGTAATCTTTTGTTTTAAAAATCTGGTCTCGTTTCAGCATAGTGAAAATTTCTGCTTGAAAAATCCTCGCATATCGATCAAGATAAATCAATTTCTTTATTCTAAATTCTCTCGTTCTTGACCCATGCGGTAAAACGGTAAATCGGATTCGATTTTTCGTACAATTAAAAAATATAGTCTCAGAATTTCGATTAATAAAGAAACATTTCTAACATACTGCTTGTGAGAATAAGAAATAGAAAATCTTTGTAACATAGACATTATATACATAGAAACTGTCATCTCCTTTTTCACCATCATAGATTGGGGGTAAGGAGGGTGAAAAGTACTTTACGACCTATTCTCATACCTATCGAATATACAAAAAAAATTTCATTGAAATTGGTCACGCCGTTTCGGAGAAATTCAAACACAAACACCGTGGTACGAAATTTTTATGTATCAAATTAAAAATTATGTATTTTAATTTTTAGAAATTAGAAAATTTCGAAGAACTAGAAGATATTACCGAAGAAAAATTTGAAGAATCTAAAAAAAATGAGAATTTCTATAATGTTTCCACAAAAAACAAGCAACAAGATGGGTAGGTTTGATGAATTATTTTTCCCACGATTTTCTCTACTTAAAATTTTTTTTTCTCAGATCTGAAACAATTGCTTTCGTCAGCTTTTCATCATTTCACAACGCACAGAAATCTTTGTTATCCAATCAAAATATTGTACCGACATCAACACAGCCTGAAACATGTATTAAAACAGAAGATAACAGCGACTCGGACGATGATAGAGGTGATGTTACAGCTTCACCTTTACCACCTAGTGAAGAAGAAAATGTTCCCCGAAAGAAGCTTTATAGTTGTGACACATGTCAAGAAACATTCAAAACTTTAAAACATTTCAAATCACACTTGGCTGAAACGTTACATAAAACACAAAGTCTACCAAAAGGACGACCTACAAACGAACCCAGGTATTATTGTGAGATTTGTGACTATGGTTTTCCTGAACGAGATCTAATGGTAGAACATCGTGCGAAAGCTCATCAAACATCAAATGAAACGGTTAAGAATGAAAATCACGAGCAAGAATCAAAATCACTTGGAGTAGAAATCAAAACCGAGGAATCTGAACATGAAACAACTGTGCCAACAACACCATCTTCAGAGGACAAAGAATTATGTAACATTTGCAACTCATTATTTGCAATTAAACACGATTTAAAACGTCACATTCGAATACGTCATCCAGAAATCACACCAACGTTTAGCTGTGATGTTTGTTCGAAAGAATTTCCTCGAAAATATCAAATGCAAAAACATCGTAAAGAATTACATTCTGATGTTCCAGAAAAGGAGACGCTCAAACGTGGTCGTACACAACAAAATTCTGATTTATTAGCCCGGTGTAGAATTGAATATGAAGGAAAACCTCATTATCAATGTGAACATTGTCCAAGAGTTATACATTTACCGTATCATTTCCTGCGTCATCAGACTATTCATACGGGAGTACGAGCGTTTTTCTGTCACTTATGTGGGAAAACGTTTCGTTTATCGAGTGGTTTAAGTCGTCACATTAAAGAACTACATCATGGAGTGAAAAAGTACCCGTGTGAAATTTGTGGACGTTGTTTTGCATCGAAAAATACTCGAGATGATCATATGAACATTCACACTGGAGCCAGACCTTTTGTTTGTGATTTATGTGGGAAATGTTTTAAGCAGAAAGCATCGTTACATGTTCACAAAACGTTCCATAAAAATGAGAAACTTCATGTGTGTACGGCTGCCAATTGTGGTAAACAGTTTCGGCGTGCACACGAACTCAAAGTACACGGATGGGTTCACACTGGTTTCAAACCTCATGGATGTACCATGTGTGAGAGTACATTTAGATTAACACGCGATTTAAAACGACATTTACTAAAACGGCATGGAAGTGGTAAAGATGGCCAAACAACGAATGTAACGAAACCAAGTGTTGTGAAGAAACCACCAAAAGATGAAACTTCATCCGGTCAGGTTGGGGTTGTTGTTACAGACGAGGAAAGTGGAACTAGTGAAACGAACCAAATAGCAAATGAATATTTTAATTCGACAAAAAATTATTGTGATCCTGAAGTTAAACCGTCTACTTTTCATCTGCACTAACATCTTTTATGGGAGCTAAGAATAATCCACTAGTACTATCCCTTATAATTTAAGGGTTCGATAATAATAATAATAACAATAAAACATAAGAGGGGTACTGCAAATGGTTTTCTAGCACCTAAATCAAGGGATAGTCTGTGCCCTCCTTGAGAACAACCTGTAATCCGAAGGCGAGACGTCTATTCGAGCGAAACCGCGAGTAAACGCTAGTAATAATTTAATTGACCAAAATAATTATAATTAAAACAAATAAAATAAAAATAAATCGATAGATAATTTATAAATTTTGTTAAGAAATTAATTTTATATTAAAATGTAAATTAAAAAATAATTTTATTCAAATAAATGAAAATTAAAGCCACGTATTTCATGTTATCAAAATATTTTTCATCCAGAGCTGGATTAACCATTAGGTAGAGTAGGCAATTGTCTTGAGGATCCGCGCGCGTACAAAACAAACTGAAAATGTTTGGGGCAGGAAAATTTAGTTGGATTTGTTTGATTGCATTTGACAAGGAAAAAGTTTAAATTAATCATCTCAACAACATCATACCACTTTCTCCCCTTCTCCTCCTATCCCAGCATAAAAGAGAAAAATACAAACAAACCTCCAAATAGGGGCTCGAAAAATTTTACTGTCTAGGGTTAATCCGGCCGTGTTTTCACTCATCAAAAAAAGTGGTTATCATTTCGGTTATGTTTTTAGTCATATTTTCTACTTGTTTATATTTTAATATAGAGTTACTGGACCTCGAATGCGTGCATCTGATTCACTCTTGACCGATATTTGAATACAGGGTGGACCATTTTAATCTATTATGGCTAATAATTCGTTTTGTAGTTAAAAAATCCAAAAATAACTTAAACAAAAGTTATAAAATTTGATGGGGGATATCATGTTCTGACATTAGATTGAATATCTTGTTCTCCCGATTACGTGAACAGTCAATTTAAAACCTAAAAGGTAAGAGATAGAAGAACACTTTAAATTAAAAAGTTGTTACTCATAAAAAAACTAACAATTTTCTATAGCTAACGTATTTTCTTTCGATTAAATGCAACATAATGACAAATTTTTAAGTCGCATTTCCTCCGAAAGCTAATGATTTTCGAAAAAAAATGTTAGATTTTTTATGTGGATCAACTTTCTAACTTAAAGTGTTCTTCTATCTCTTACCTTCTAGGATCTTAATTGACTATTAAAGCAACCTTTTGCTCAAGTTGTTTTTTTATTGTTTAGCTACTGAACAAGTTATTAGCCATAATAAATTAAAATGATCCACTCTGTATATTTTGAATGTAGTAAATATTTTTGTTTTTTACTATTTTTCATATTTATAAAATTATTATGTAAAATGTAAATAGTTAGTGATGGCTTCATCTTCTTCACAAAAGTTACAACAATCTGAACGATGTGAACCAATATCAAATGAATGTTTATCACCATGGATCGTTGATAATTCGATGATAACATCGCGTTTAGCATGTCGACCACCAAGAGCAATTCGATGGCAACATAAAAGTTTACATAATTCAGCTAATTTATCAGGTAAGTGTGATAAAAGCTTAAAAAGTCGTAGGATACAAATTCAATGGCAATATTGAAATGATAGTGTAAACTAAATTTTAGTATCACGTGATACACCCTGTAATTTTTTTTACAGGCAGTTTACCAGTTTTAAATACAAATTATTCAAATTCGAATACAAGTAAACTTTTAAAATGTGCTGTAACTCGAACAATTGGTACTCAAACAATGCCATCGTCATGTGAATCCATCGATTTAAGTGAAAAAGATGAAGAAAATGAAAAATTTCATTCAATATCGTTAGTACAATTTTCAAATACATCACGTTATAATCGACGATCATCTGATATTGGACCTTTAGCAACTGATTGGCATCAATTAGGTAAAATTCATTTCATTTTTTTTTGAATTGTTAAGATTATTATGAAGAAAATGCTATTTAATGACTTTCCAAAAATTGACAGGCAATTATTGATATAATAAAGAAAGTCTAGCCAAAACATGAAGTCATTTTTATTCTTGATTTTCGTGAAAAACAATGTTACGACAGGTTCAACGCTCAAGTTACTCGAGCAAGTTAGACGAGCTATAACTATAGCTTCTCACGACAGTATGAACTGATGGCTGCCAACTCTGATACATACTATGACATTTATTTTTAGCATTATGAATGGCAGCGTTTGACGTCGATATTGAATTAAGACCAGTCTTTCTTGTTTAGGTAAAGAACTGCGGCAAATTGCCGATGAATTAAAAAGTGCAGAAAAAAATCGTTCATCATCGACTCAATCTTTATCAAATTTAGGATCAAGTCCTGATTCTGGTGGCTTCGCATGTACATCGTCGAACATTGGTTTACTCCAACACAATAAAAGTATTGATCATTTACGACCTCGAAGTATTTCGGCTTGCAGTAGTTTTAATGATTTATTATGTTTATCTCGAAAAAAATAAATTTCTATTTCTAAATGTGTAAATTATTTATTATAAATAAAGAATAAATTATGTTTTGCTTATATAAAAGGTCTGGACTTGAAGCCTAGAAGAAAATTTAAAAAACAAAATGTCAAATAGGTCAAGTGGTCGTTTTAGGCCGTCCTGCCATTTGAAAATAACGGATAATAGAATTGAAATTATTCTTTGGTTCAAACACACGTTTCTTTTTAAAGAAGGAATATTTATTTTCTCTCCATCATAAATGGCAGTCTACATTATCAGTCTATTTTTATATATATTTAAAGTCTGTAGTCAAACATCAGCCATTATTATTTTTTCCAAACAGCAGCTGTTAATTAACGGTTTAAGTACTGAGTGATATTAACTGATTGAAATTTTAAAACATGACAAAATATTATTCATTTATTTATTCTCCATGTTATTTTAGTACTCACATCATTATTTCCTAATCTCTCTGTACAGTTTTCAAATAAAAAATGTTTGTAAACAAATAAGTTTTCTATTCAAAATAAATAAATATTTTTTTGCAACTTTTTTAAGAATGTAATTTTACTTAGCAATAAATCGTTCGAGTGCCAATGTGTGCAATAATGGATCATAAAACAAGTGTTTTAAAACAACATTTAGTAAGTCTTGGATATAATCAAGATTTACCAAGAGACGCTGTACCATTAGTTGATAAAATTTTATCAGATTTAGTTCATACAACCAAAAGTTTAAAACATTATAAACAACTTTGTGAACAACTAGAAAAGGTTCGAAAAATTCAATAAAGATTGTTCCAAAATTAACGTAATAATTAATTTCGGTAGAAAATACAAGTTTTTAATTATAAGTTGTAAACTAATTCAGAATTAGGGTTATGTATGAAATAATATATCAGATGAAGTTACTCCCACCCCGCTCCCAGAAGGTTTTCATGGCACAATAAGTTTTTTCCTGTAATTTTTCATGATCCTTTTGCATTTAATACGATGATTTTCGTTGATGTAGGACTTAATTTCCTTGTAGACTGCGTGGGAAATCATTAGCTTGTTTTCATAAACATTAGGCCTCATAAATACTTAACTATAAAGTCCAACGAAGTGAGGCTCATAATTTTTTGAGCACGTCAATTCTGATATAGTTTCCATGAATTTTGCAATTTTACTTTCGTGGTTGATGAATTATTTAGACGAAGAAAAGAAGCACAAAAAATGATCAAAGTTTGAAAAATTTGATCATTAAGTCGGATTTGAATGCGGTTTTCGGCATGCGATTTGTTAGAGCGTCAGGAAATTTTGTGATCGTCTGATTTATAAGAAATTAAAAATATGCAATTATCATAATTAATATGCATTTTATAATTGCATTTTAAATTGACCGTTAATAGGGATGAAAATGATTCCAAATTTGTTACTCGGGGGGTTTTTAAGGTCGCTAAACACTATTATTGTGACAGAATTGGTCTCAGAGGTACCTGGTTCTCAGGGAAAACGGTTTCTCGTCGTTTAGACATCAATTTACAATCAACTATTGTTTTATGATAATCCCCTCTATATTCTAAAGTGACACGTACTTCGTTTATTGAGTTTGATTTATTTTTCCCACAGTCACATCTCTCGAATTAGGCCTCAGATCGAAATTTGGTAAAGAGCTTTTCCATTTGTCTTGATAAGCTCAATTTACTGGTATAATTTTCTGCTATCAATAATAGAACACCCTGTATATAATTTTTCCATTTTTGATGTAACCTGGCTCCTAAATTAAGGCAATATAAAATTTTTAACTTATTTATGTGATATATCATACGGAAGCCTGAATGTGTCAATAGCTATTGAGACATTCAGGCTTCCGTATTTATGTCATATAACACCACAATTACAATTATATTTGTTTACATTTTTTTAGGAGTACAATGACTTCCAATATGGCGTGGAACCCTATAAATGTGATAATGCAAAATTATTAAATGAAAATAATAACTTAAATTTACAATTAATGAAAGCTACTGAACAAAATGACCAAATTCAAAGAAGCAAGTATTTTTATTTTTACATTTATTTATCGAAAAGATTGAACATGTCTTTTAGTCCAGTATTTAGCTCGAAAAATGGGGCAGGACTGTGATCCAGGCTCGTTTCAATTGCAGAGTTTCCTTTAAATAACAAACCTAGCTTACTGTGATAATTTTTAATGTTTATTTTTTTTAAGCGGTTTTTTCAAATTATTTCTCGACAACTTAAGAATGTATGAGCTCCAGGGCAATTTTGGATAAAAGGCGAGCTAACAGACATAGTTCTTTTCTCTATCGCTAGATAGAGTTTTTTTTTAGCATTAAAGTCCCATAGAGTGATCATTTTTAATATTTATTATTTTTAAGCGATTTTTTCAAATTTTTTTTTTTTGGCAACTTAAGGATGTACGACCCCCAAGACAAATTCGGATAAAAGGCGAGCTAACATTAACAGTCCTTTTTTCTATCGTTGATAGAGTCTTTTTTTTAGCATTAAAGTCCCATAGAGTTTCGAAACAACGTGAAATGATGAATGAATGGATTTTAAAAGATTTGTTTTCTTGATTTTTCTAGATTTCAAACATCAAATACGAATATTAGAGCAACATTTATCGAAAGCGAAATCACAAGTTTGTAAATTAGAATGTGAATTAAGTAGACGTCACATGAAAAAAACTTCCAATACATGTAAGTATCACCTTTTGAATTTATAGTCGCATCAAAGAATGGTTTTTACTCGGGAGTCCTCAATAAAAGCTCCGATTTTGATGATTTTTTTTTCTTCAAAATGACTCTTATTGTATATTATTTAAAATCAGAAACATTTCAGAGGGGAGAAATAACCTGGAGGAGGAATAGGCAATATCGCGACTGATATATTGACACCCAGTCTAAATCGCAAATGATAGAAGTTTGAAATTTCGAGAAGATATTGATTTCATACATTAGGTGTCGCATAAGAAAGGATTTTTCGAAATTCATTCCTTAAAACGGTTTAGACCATATTGTACCTATCGTTAAATAGCATATACGGAATTTCGAAATCCGTGTAAGTGCAGTTTTACTGTAACAGGCTCCAGGACTATGAACAATAAAATTATTAAGTAGGCGTTCGCCAAACTTTGTAAATATGTCATTATTATAAATTCTCTTTACCAGTATTTTTTTTTCAATTTTGTTTTTCCTGTACGGCTCGAGTATTTTTTGAATATTATTCTTATTTATGGATTTTTAAAAATTAGCGGTTCGTATCCTCCATCCATCACCCACCCACCAAAAATTCTAAAATGTATGTGAGAAAAATTGTGCTAAACAAAAGACGTTAATTTGTTGTTTGCCAAAAAAAAAAGCACGTGTGAGACGTTGCGATCAGAAGACGTCAGACAAAGCAGGCGATCGACACACGAGTGTGTCAGTTTTCACACAAATGATCGGGTAAAAATTTTGTTATTTTGTGTTTTTTTACAGCAGCATTTATAAATATGTCGTCCGGCCAAAGTCGTAACATGACGAAAACGAAATATTGTACACGCGACTACTCATGCCAATGTGAGAAATTACTCAAACAAACTGAATTGGAAATAGCGAATCTCAATACTGAGGTAACTCAACTCAAGGACGATAATCGTTTACAATCGGAAATGATTGAATCGTTTAAGGCGCAGGTATTTTTTAAGACAACACAATATTCATTCCGATTTTTTTTGAATTCTTCCTTTCTTTCTTTTTTTCTTGAATAATTTTTAGAGTAAACTTTAATTAAACTTTTTTTTTTTTTTGGTAAATCAGTTAAATGTATTATACAGGGTGAATCAGTTAAAATAACATCTCTTACCTGGAGACATTTTGCCTCCGGACGGTAAGGATGTAATAATAATAAGAATAAGATAAAAGAGGGGTACCGCAAGTGGGTCCCTAGCACCTAGGCGAAGAGTCCTCTGTGGGCCCTCCTTGAGAACGACCTGACTCTCGAAGACGAGGCGTCTTCTGGTAAGAAGCGCTAATAAAATCGGATGAAGCTAAAAGATTCTGTCATGACCAGGCGTAAGAGATGTTATTTTAAGCAGAAATTCCATTGTTTCTCCGCCGGAATTTTTCCCAGGATTGATGGATTCAAGATTCGGGACCCAAACATTCTAAATTTGATGCCCTGCACTTTCTGCAGGTGGAAATAACATGTATAGAGGTTCATTCGTCCTACAAGTGGGATTATGAGAGATCCCCAAGTTATGAAGATGGTAGTTTAGTCAAGAGTTCCATCACCCTTTCAATGCTCTAGTGATTTTCAGGCACAGTCGGATGATCTAGCTGTGGCTATACATAGTTTGGCTTGTCGCACTTCTTGATTCTTGGGAATGACAGGCAAAAAGGTGCGTTTGAGACGACCTCTTTCGAATCCGTTGCTTCATTCCCGGTACCCAGATCAGTCTGACTGTGTTATTCAGTTCTATGCGATTAAGTTTCTCTAAACATTCATAGACTATCCACGATTGGAATCTCGACTCCTCTAGAACTCGAAGTAAACTCGAACATAAATATCTTCAGCAATTTTTAAATTTATTAAAATATGTTTATCCAACGCGATTTTAAAGGCGCTTAAATTTAAAAAGAAAAATTTGCGAAACATTTAAACATTTTAGTTAAGAAATCGAGATAATGAAATCGAACGATTAATGACACTTTTAAAAAATGGACGACCATATCAGGCGTTAAGTAAGGAATGTTGTTATAAAGATGTCGATGAAAAAATTTCATTGTTAACAAAAAAAGTGACCGATTTAGAAAATGAAAAAATTCAATTGGAATTGAAATTAACAGGTAATTAAATAAATTTATTTATTTTTAGTTTTTCAGTTGGCAAAAATAAAAAGGGAAATTAATCGAAAAAGTGTTTGATTCGACGAAGGCTCGTGTGCAGGAATTGTAGTACCACAAGTACGTTCTTCCCTCCATCTAAGATTCGCCTTTTTCAGAATATCCTCTTTCAGGAGTAACTTGCAGTTCGCAAATGGAACTCCCGGGTATTTATTGATGCTTGTGTCCGGCAGCATTGTGCGATTTCTGGCAAGCTCGCCGGCTTCACAATTTCTTGGAAAGTCCCTGTGTCCCGGTACCCATATCAGGTCTACATTCATTCGTTCCGCCAGCTCATTTAAGGACGTACGGCAGTCCTGTGCTACCTTTGACGTCAGGTAGACTGAGCTGAAAACGAAGCCTAACTTAGAGGGAATTCTTTTTGGATTAATTTCATTTTTTTTTATTAAATTTAAATGAAAATATCTTAAGAAATATTTGTTGATATTTGGAGGATAGAAGCAGTCATGAAACAACATGATGCAATGAAAAATGCTGTAAATTTAGCGGAGAAAAATCATCAATTGGAAAATGAATTAATGGAAATTGATCGAATGGCTTTAGCTGTTGAATCCGATTGTAATAAAGCTGTCCGGGAAAATAATGAAAAAATGTTAAATTTACAACGGCAATTAAATGATGCTACAAATAAAATACGTGAGCTTGAGAAACAAAATGAAAACCATGAAAAGGAACATAAGAAAATGGAAAATAAAATTCAATGTTTATTAGATGAAAAACAATCTATGTTGGAGAAAATTAATCACTTTGATGTTATAGGTTCGTTTTTCTTTTTTTTCTTTTCTAATTCTTCTGTTATTTATTTATCCCATTATAGATTTAAATAGCTCAGGAATGGGCCCCTTATTTGAACGGATTCGCGATCGACGTGGACCGTGGCCTACCCTCGAGGAAATCGTTCTTTGCAGCCGTCGTTATCTTTCTACGTATTAAGAACGAGCGCCAGGACAATTTTGGTTCTTATTTTAACGATTATTAGACCGTACTTTCAACTAGGGTGTTGCCTGCAAAGTTTCAGCTCGATTGGATAACGGGAAAAGGGTTAAAAATCGATCCAAATTTTTTTCGGCAAAATAAAGATTTTTTTCGATTTTTTCCACTGATTGATCTGGAAACTAGACCACTCTGGCGTTAAAGACAATAAAGCAACGAATTCGTTGGCACAAAAGGGTTCGTCTTACACGCCCCTTTCAACTGAATCTTGTCATTCTCATGGCAAGATGATCCGTAATTTACCGACACAAGGAATGGCTACCAGAAACTCATCTTGGTTACTAATATCCTCGACAGAATTACTGCTTCAAATAGCATCTCTTACTCGAAGTGACAGGTTGTTTTCAAGGACACAGAGGATTCCCTTGTTCTAGGTTCTAGGCACCCGTTTGCGTGATCCAAGTGCTAGAGACCCAGTTTTTTCCTCCTGATCAATATGCAAGAGTTTTTACTTAAAAATAATTTATTTTTTAGAATACGATTTAAATGCTGAAGTTGATCGTTTAACCAAAATAATGGTTCAACAGAAACGTCAAATTGAGAATTTAGAATCACAATTAGAAATTTCTAAAACATCCCCAATACGAACAGAACGTTGTAAAAAAACATCAATACCAAAGTTCTGTTATCGTGATTCTAAATTAACGAGTCCAAAACAATGCGGTCTTGATCCGAACAAAGGCTGTGATCAATCATCGAAAACCGATTGTTGTACAGGATGTCGTTGTAAGACTGAAGACGGCGAATCTATTAAAAATGTTGGTAAAATTCGAGTAATAGACTGAATAGATGAAAAATCTGGTTGCTCTATTTTCACCCTTCTGCCTTCGAAGAGATCGAATTGACTGGTGTCAGATTTTTTTTTTATAACCTTAATTGAATTCTTTCGCCGCTTGTAAAATCATTGTCTTGATTCTATCATACATTTCATTCCCTGAACCAAAAAAGGGGTGTTATACGTTTGGCCGTTATGTGTATCTGTCTGTCTACCTGTCTGGGTGTCTGTCTGTGGCATCGTAGCGCCTAAGCGGATGAACCGATTCACAAAAGATCTAAGGAAAAGGGTAATTTAATGGAGAGTGTTCTTAAATACGTTCAAGTGCGAGTTTAGTGTTTCGTACGCAAAAACCAAGTCGGGTTTTTTTTAAAATTTTGTAAATTTCATTTGTTCATTCTCTTCTTAGGCAGAAGCGATAAAATTGGGGCACCCTTGTCAGTTTTGATCTTATGGTCCTATTTTGAATTCGATCGATTTTTTCTATTTTGTGAAATTCTTATCTACAGTGTCTTCATACAATAAATCGTCTTCAAACTGAACGTGATTATTATTGGCGTGAATATGAACGTATGCGTTCTAATTGGGAAAAAAATTCAACGAATGAAATGAATGTAAGTCATCAAATGTATTAGGAACCATTTTGTTTTCCTGCATGAAAATCCTGTATTCTGATTTCTGGAGAAATAACATTTATTTTTTATTCTTTAATTTTGTATTTTTATTTTTTTATTTAATTAAACGTTTTATATCTTTCCGTTATTTTGTATCTTCTTTTTTTTTATGTACAGGGTGTCTTCTTCTTCTTCTATTTGAAGTTGACATATGTTTGAAACTCGATAAATAAATTTAATCGAGGAAAATACTACAAACGAAAAATGGTACACATCTTATATCGGCATCGATTCGATCTAAGTTTTTAGATTCAATTAAAAGCTCATTCTGATTCATAACTAACAAATATTAGATGAACTTTTTAAATTAGAAAGTTGTTCTTTATAAATATATAAACTTTTTTTTGTAAATCGAATACTTAAGCTTGAAGCATTTTTATCGATAAAAGTTATTTTTCGAGTTTCAAGTATATGTCAAGTTAAAAAAAACTCCCTGTATATATTTTAAATAAAAGCAATTCAGTTAATAGAAATTCGAAGAAAATTAAATGAAAAAGAACAAACCATACAATCGTTACAAGAAGATTTACGAGATGTATCAAGAAACAAACATAATTTAGAAATGCAGTTACATGAAATTAAGGATGCAGATCGTTGGATGGGACGCGTTAAAAATATTAATAAAGCGGTAAGTTTAATATAGCCTACCGGCTGCGCCAATTAACTATGTTTTTTTTTTGTTTAAAAGGAAGAATTTAAAAAATAATAAAATGTAGGAAGGGTTTTTCTATTTTAAGAATATTTTTGTCTTAATGATTGAGCTTTGTAGCTAAAAAAAGAATATGTTTATTTTGTTTGTTTAGGATATCAAAAAATTGGAATTAGAACGTGATATTGCAATGGGAGATTGCCGAAGATTAGAAGAAGAACGAAATGATCTTCGATGTAGATTACAGGTAATTTTTTCGCTATTAATTCTATAATATAATTATTTGCATGGGAAAGTTTTTCTTCGAAATCAGAGATATCAAAAACTACGCATATAGTTTTCGATCCGACCAATGGGTCCCCTGTACCCCTGAGAACAACCTGTCATCAGAAGGCGAGATGTATGTCTCAGGTAAGAGGTGCTATTTTAAGCAAATGAAGCTATAGCATTCTGTCAAGGCAAGTCGCAGAAAGTTTACATTTCCGCCGGGATTTTTCCCAGGATTGATGGATCCAAGGTTTCGGACCCAACTATTCTCAACCTAACGCTCTGTAGGTTTGTGCATGTGCAAAAAATGTATGAAGGTTTCATCGTCCTTCATACAGGCTCTACAAATGGGATTATCAGAAATATCCAAATTATGAAGGTGGTAGTTAAATCAATACTATCCAATCTAGAGTCCCTCTAAATTAAAATACAAATAAAGAATGGACGACGATTAGATTTTTCGAAATCAAACAAAGACAAAAAGACGTAGAGCTAGCTTCGATTTGTTTTTTTTTTGATTTTCAGATGGCACATGATTTACAACAAGCCGACGCAAAACGTTACGAAGAAGTGATACGTGATCTAGAATGTCGATTACGACAACTGGAAGATGAACGACATAACATGGTATTAGAAACGGGTACACGTGGAGCATGTATTTCAAAATTGGAAGAAAAATTATGCCAATATAAGAACGATTATAAAGCGATGGAATGTGAATTAATGCGCATGAAACAATGCTATGCACAACAAAAGTAAGTTATTTAGACCCAGGGTTATAAAAGTTATGAAATTAATTCGGTACACATATTTAGGGCGTTACGTGAGCAAGCCGAATCTCGTATAAGTGAACTCGAATGTACAAATTGTCAATTAGAAAAGAACTATCAAGAAGCACTATGTCGTATCAAAAATGTGGAGACGGATATTGAATGCTTAAAGACGGAAATCATGAATTTAACCACGGAAAATCAAACTTTACAATCGAAAGTTTGTAAACTAACTGAAGAAAACGATTGTTTTATGGTATGTATGTCTAATTTGGGATGGGGGATGTGGACAGATTCTCAAAGGGAGGGTTTTAATCCCCAAAACCCCTCCCATGCGCACGGGTCTGCTCTCTCTTAATTAAATTTCGTTAATTTTGATTTGTTTAGCAACGGTTAGATAATAAAACGGAAGAAGTTGAATGTTTACGTGATCAGCTACGTAAGAAGGACAATTGTTTACAAATACTAGAAGGACAACAACGTGTTTTACAAGAACAATTAAATGATACTCTGGATCAATTACAATCGAATCAAGGTCTTATCAAGTGCATGGAAACCGAACTCAATGAATTGAAATGTAGCGCGAGTGCAGCTGAAAAGAATAAAGATTGTTTATTTGCTGAAAATCGGTACATATTCATTTTTATCCATTCAAATCAATCGTGAATACAGAATTTTTATTGTTTTAGTCAATTACAATCGGAATTATCACAAATAACTGGCGATTTACAATGTGTGAACAAAAACTATGAACTAGCACAACAACAGATTGAAGATTTAAAACAACAATTACAAGGTTACATTTGTGAAGTGAGTCGAATCGAAGACCTTCTAGATCAAAAAGTAAGTATTGCTGAACTGGTGGCTGGATTATTTTGGTGTACAAAGTTAAAAAGTATTGCAAGTGTCATAGTGTACACCTTAAGTGTTGTACAGTGTGGACACTATGTAGTATAATTTATATATGGTAACCCGAAAAAACTTGAAGATGTACGATGTACGTTGGCTGAGTAGTTATGTAGACATTCTGTATCGGTAGGTTACAACTACACTGTGTATTGTGTTCATCAGTTTATTGTCAGTTTCAAACAATATATGCTTTGTTCACGCATTACTAAAAAGCGAAAGGTGTGCAAGATAAGTTGCAAAAACGTAAACTTCAATAAGCTATAAGTGTATCTTAACTCTCTCTTCTAGAATTTAAAGATAAATTTGTCTTCTAGGAAAAACAACGTGATTCAATGTTAGCAGATTTTCGACAATTGAGTGCAGAAGCAAACATATTAGAAAATAATAATAGTTCTTTAGAAAATGAAGCGTGCGTTGTGAAACATGAACTACAAAATGCAAATGAAAAACTGTGTGAATTAAAAGATGCGCTGGAGCGTAATGAATGCTTAATTAAATCATATTGTCAACAGGTAAATCTTAGAAAATCGGAAGGAAAGAGAGTATATATAAAGTTTTTGAATTGATTTAACAGATACAAACGTTAACCAGTAATGTTGCACGATTAGAATGTGAGATTGCTCAAATAACGCAACAACGTGACAATGCTGAAAAATTATGTGCAAAATTAGAACGACAAAATGATGAGTTAATTAATGAGCTGGCTGAGAAAGAGGATCAAAAAAGTCAGGTACACTAAAACAGAAGATTTATAAATTGAGTACTTTTAACGATATTTTTCTAATTATTCTTCGATAACGATTAAATGAGACTTAATATATTTAGTAGACGTGCATACAATTATTAAATACTGCCAAAAAATATACCAAAATTAAATTTGGCTAAGTTTTAAACTAAATCCAAAAAAAAAAAAAAAAACAGTGAATTAATGTTTTAAAATAAATTATTATTTTTTAAATGTTTGGTTTGTGATCGTTCTTCGAAATTCCTTTGGTTTTTATTCGTTCCTCCCTTTCCTTAATATCCATTCAATATACAAGATGTCTTTTTACCCGACTGATCAATGCAAAGGAGTGGTAATGTGTTTTTCAGTCTATATATGTATGTGTGTTCCTATATTGCACACTTGAGACAAAACGCGTGAGTCGATATTGATTATTCAGACGTCAATCGATTTATCTTAATCTTGAGAGTGCTACTGAAGATATGGCAATAATGAAAGTCGGCGAACTATGTCAAGTGGGGTATCATTGAATAGCTATTAAATAGATCAATCGATAAATGTATAATAATCATTAAAATCGGTTCACGTGTTTGGTGTCAAAGGATCGAACATACATAAAAAGGAAAATGCTTCAAACGAAACCCCCAGCGGGGCTGTTGACAATTGTTTTGTGACCGAAATAATAAATAATGAATAAAATTTAGTGGGAGTGTGAACTGAAGCGATGTAAACAAGAGTATGATAATTTAAAAATGCAATTTTCTGATAAAATGGATGAGATTTGTCAACTAGAAGATCAACTTTGTAAGGCACGTGACGAAAATAATTATACTCGTATGCTTAAAGATGAACTTCAAAATGAAGTGAACGATTTAAATAGAATTGTCGATCGATTACAATGCAAGTTGTAAGTTCGAATTCAATTTTTTATTATATTCGCCGTTTTGTTCGCTTAAGCATTTCGAAACTTTCAAGAAAATTTGAAAGGCGTACAATGTTCTAGATCAATTTTAACCCCCGACGCAAAAACAAAGATGTTACAAGTTTGACCTCTATATGTGTGCCAGTCTGTGGCATCGTAGCTCCTAAACGAGTGAACCGATTTTGATTTGTTTGTTTGTTTGAAAGGTAATTTAATAGAGATTATTCTCTATGTTTCATGAGATGTTACAAGAAAAACACCGCATTTGTCGGGGGTTTTTTAAATTTTGTAAATTTCACTTGTTTAACGTTTTAAAATATTTCAAAACGTTTTTGATTCACTTTAAATCTTTCTGGAATATTAAAGAACTGGTCTCATGTAAAGGTACATTTTCATGATGACGCTTGACGCCGAGTTTGAGCGTCAAATTAGGTCACGTGATCAGTAGACACCGTGCTGCCATTTGGATGTAAAAAAAGCTTCAGCAGTGTCAAATCGTAAAAAGCTAAACATTGTTTAGCTTTTTTTATTAAGATGGTAGCACGGTCTAAATTGACCACTTGACTGACCTAATTTGACGCTCAAACTCAAGCTTCATCATGAAAATGCACCTTTATACTTTTTTATTTAAAGTGAAAATTAAATTTTGAGACCAAAATTTAACTTAAATATTAAATTTTAGAGAAGAATGTCGTTGTAATGTTGCAAAATATCGTACAAAAATTATCGAACTCCAAGATGATATTGTGAATTTAACAGCTGGCCATCGTGGTCATGGACAAGTTTGTGATAGTGATTGTTAAGTTTGAATTGATAATGATAACGTAGTCCATCCACTAAATATATTGTTTCATTCATCAATTTAATTAAGTACCTAATTAATCTATTTGATTTTATCAATTTTAATGTTTATTAATAATTATTATTATAATAATACTTCATCATTAATTTATTTATCTCCCTTAGTTCTATCACTCTCTCTCTCTCTCTTTTAAAGTTTATCAAATGATAATAATTAAATGTTTTTAAGTTTCATGTAATAAACTTTACTTTACTTATTTTTATTTCACGTTCCACCCTCGACGAAGTGACTCACTCTTACTTATTTATTACCTAACTTTGTCTTTTATCTTTTACATTGATTTCAATAAGTTGAATGAAAAAGGGTCAGTAAGAAAAATAAATACTAAGTTTTAGAAAACAAGGTGAGTAAAAGATAAGTATATTACATTATTCATAAGTTTAATATGTCAAAGTTGGAGTAGTGGCTAGCACATTCGGCTCTGATTACGGAGTATATCGGTTCGTACCTAGCATGGTCTCGATTAATTTTTAATTAAATAAGTTATAATGCCGAGATAATGTAATTTTTTTGTTATGAGAACCAAAAGTGACAAATAAATAATAAAAGAAGGAGATATATTTTATGTTATTTTAATTTCCACCCCCTGACCGAAGAGTGATTTATGACATAAGTAGGAAAGTGGGACATACATAATTTTTTTTTTGTGAAATAGCATGTTCTCCTATTACAAAATCTTATAATAAAGTAAATTTTAGCATGTACAAGAAAAAAGCAAGCAAAATAAGTATTTTTTTAATATTTTGTAATAGGAGAATATGAGTGAGATTAACTCTATGACATATTCTCCTGTTACAAAATTTCAAATTTTAATCTTAAAAGCAATTTTTTAATATTTTGTAATAGGAGAATATGATTGATATTAACTATATGACATGTTCTCCTATTAAAAAGATTCAAATTTTAGTCTTAACGCACGATTTTTTAATTTTATAAATAAAAATTTTAATATTTTGTAATAGGAGAATATGATTGATATTAACTATGACATATTCTCCTGTTACAAAATTTCAAATTTTAATATTTTGTAACAGGAGAACATGGTTTTAAATGATTGATTTATGATTATTTAAATTCCCACCTTCTGACAGAATATTGATTTATGACATATGTAAACTGACGTTATTTATGACAAGTGGGCAGGGTATATAAATAATTTAAACTATAAAAAGAGTGGAAAGTTTTTAACATCAAGAAAAATTCATTTAATTTAAAAATAAAAATGTCAACCACACCAGGATTCGAACCAACGTACCTTTGTATTAGAGGCAAGTGCTTTAAGCACACAGCCACTTGACTTATGCAGAATGATAGAATTAACTTAATACTTACTTACCTTTACTAAATAATTAATTAATTTATAATTTTGTTCTGAAAGAAAAAATAGGATTGGGAATGACAAAAATAAAACAAAATTTAAAATATATATAACAATTTTTATTTATTTATAACAAAAATAATAATAATAATAATAAAAATAAAAATGTTTTAAATTTTCATGAAAAATCATATTGTAGGTACATTTTCATAAAACAAATTATCAGAGATTCTTCTTTTCTCATTAAAGTTTTTATACAAAATAATTATGTGGAATGTATTATTCATTTTGTTAAAATATTTCCCCTTCAGGACCCACAATAAAAATATTTAGCTAGATTATAAAATTATTATTAATTAGCTCGACCGGCTTTGGCAATCCTCTTCTGTAGCATTACTTGAACCTCTTAAAATTAAAAATAAATTACCAAAATACGAAAAATTAAATAAAATAAAATCACTGCGACTAATTAATAATAATTTTATAATCTAGCTAAATATTTTTATTGTGGGTCCTGAAGGGGATATACTTTTAATAATAATAATAATATAGGGTGTACCAAGATTAACGTCTAATTCGAACTTATAGCGTTAATTTTGGAACAATTCCTTATTAAACACAATATATTTCTTATAAATACTACTAACTAAACCATAGAGATATGAGGATAGCAAACGCTAGCCTGTAAGTGGATGCGATATGCGAAGCGAGAAAGAAGCCCAAAATATATTTAGTGGCATTAAAACACACATTAATTAATGTGTATTTTTCAACAACCAAATATGTCTGATGTACAGCAAAGTGTGCCCTTTTTGTCCCCAAAAATTTTATGTTCACAAAAGCGTGTAATCGTCAAAAACAAATACACAAAATAACAAGTATGAACGCAACCCAAAAATGACAGTTCAGAGGAGTTTTCACATTCGTAATGTTTCCACATTAGAATAATAAATTTTATTTATTTTTTTAATAAAATCAAGGCTGAGAGACTTTTAAAAAAAAAAAACTACCTTCAAATTCGTGAATATTAAATAAATAAAGATAGTTATGTATGTGTGACATTGAAAATACAAATGTTTATCTAATAATTTCATCGTTTTTAATATTTAATCAGACAATTTTTTATCTTTTTTCTTTAATCCATTATCTGAATATTAATAACATCTTCAAGATAAAAAAAAAATTTATACTTAGAATTGAACTGTGAATTCTAGTGAATTTCGGATGATTAATTTAAAAGTGAAACTAAATTAATTACTTGCATAAATTTGATTTAAAAAAAAAATAAATACAATTACAGCTGTTAAGAATTGACATGAGATCTCCATATGGCGTCATGTTTACTGTAAATTTTTGTAAAAATAAATTACAATGATTCTTAGATGTAATCGAATACACATTTTAATATAATAATTCGATTTAATTTTTATTTTTTTCTATATTCAATTTTTTTTTGTGCGTGTGTTGATAATTTATAATTTTTATTTCGTTGTGCAAACAGAATGGGTCTTTTATTTTCTAAACTATGGAGTTTATTTGGTAATGAAGGTATGTTTGTAAAAAAAATTAATATATTTAGTTCAATGTCGATGGTTTAAAATCAATTTTTGTATTTCTGATTGCTAGGATAGCAAATGTTGATTAAATTTCGATCAAAAATATCTAGTTTTGCCTAAAAAGTCAGGAAACCTGATACACTAACATTTTAAAAACTTAATTTGGAGTCCAATGTATTATTAGTTCTCCTTTTTAATTTGAGTCTTAAAATACTTTAATTATTTTAATATTGATAAATGAGCTAAGGATTCTAAACCCATTATTGATAACTGGGAGTTAATCCCGCCAACTGGTGATATTAATTCGTACTAATCAAAACAGCTAGCGGGTTCGTTTTGGGTAGTTCCAATTTAGACTACCAGATGACAATACTTGTGCTTAAAATTTATATTAACTGGGAGTTACAACTACAAAACCTGGCGATAATAATTCGTAATAATTAAAACAGAAATTGGACCCTTTTTGAGTAGTTCCAATTTAGATTGCCAGGCTACTTACCAGCTATCATTTATCAATATACCATTGACATTGTAGTACGTAGACTGAACATCGCCTATCTTTCCATACAGTGAGAGGTGTGCCAACATCTGAGGTAATTGCTTGGGTCTGCCAGGGACATTTATCAAAAAAACATAAAAACACCGTGATTCCACTGAACTTATTCACTTTTTGACTTAAAAAAATATTTATCACGTTTCATTATATATTTTTTCGAATCTACAATGACAAGTATGACAACAACACTTTGTAATTTCTATATCTCCGCCATGATGGATTTGACCTAAGCAATTACCTCAATTTTTGACAAGCTTAAACTTGTTTGACGCCCAGTCTATGTAACTTAATAGTCTAGACAATATATCTAATACCAAATTTATAATTTTATTCTATTTGTAATAGAACATAAGATTGTAATGGTTGGCTTAGACAATGCAGGTAAAACGACAATCTTATATCAATTCTTAATGAATGAAGTCGTTCACACGAGTCCAACAATTGGATCCAATGTGGAGGAAGTCGTTTGGAAGAATATACATTTTATAATGTGGGATTTAGGTGGTCAGCAATCATTACGGGCAGCTTGGAGTACATACTATACGAATACAGAAGTAAGTCAATGCAACAAAACAATTAGCTGTTGAATAAAAAATATTTTGCAATTTTTACGTATAAAAACATGCCTTAACCCTTCGCCCATCGAAAGTTCTCACATACGTTTCAAGTGTGAGTTTAAGATTCCGTACTATTGATGTTCATCTATTTATGGTAATTATATTTGTGGTATGTAAGTCACCGTGTTACTATAACCACAAATGGTACAAAATTTTTGTTGTTCAACATAACTATTTCAAAGTTAAAAATTCAAAAATTGTTTTTATTTTTTTTTTTAAATTTGCAGTTTGTAATATTAGTGATCGATTCAACGGATCGAGAACGTTTAACAGTTACCAGAGAAGAATTGTATCGTATGTTAGCGCATGAAGAATTATCAAAAGCTAGTGTTTTAATTTATGCAAATAAACAAGTAAGTATTTGATCATCCCAATATCCCTGTACTTTGTCTAGCCCTAGAAAGAACCTAATATTTTGTTGAATTTGTGACAGGATTTAAAAGGTTCCATGACAGCCGCTGAAATATCCAGACAGTTGGATTTAACATCGATTAAACAACAACAATGGCATATACAATCGTGTTGTGCCCTGACGGGTGAAGGGTAAGTTCATTGCGTTAAACTATCGTTTAATTTGTTTAACTTGTAAATAACCTCGCCAAGATTCTGGTTTTCTGCCTCGCCTTTTCCGTATGCACGGGCCTCGTATTAACAGCTTATGTATAAGTGAAGCCATATTGAATTTATTTAAAAAACAAGTGAAAAGAAACAATTGACTTAGTTAATTGTTGAAATACCATGCATAGTCAGTGTTGATTTCTTTATCACATAACACATACCAAAATGTATATACAGTGTTGATGCGCAGTCGTTTGTTTTTTTTGACGTCACGTAAATAACAAAAGATATTCACTTTTAAATAAACACACATACACACTGATATACATTTATATTAATGCATACTATAAAATTTGCACCTAATTAACGCCCTCGTGGGTAAACAGTGATGTTTACAAAAAAATGTTTCAAACAAAAGTTATTTATTTTTTTATAAGGAACATTTTTTACATTTAAACTTTTGTTCTATCTCTAACGGTTTACAAGATGGGTCCTACGGACCCAAGACCCAATTGACCTATGATGCTCATTTACGAACTTGACCTCACTTTTTACGTCCTGAGTACGCTGTAAAAATTTCAGCTCGATATCTTTTTTCGTTTTTGAGTTATCGTGACCACAGACGGACGGCCGGACGGACGGACGGACAGCCGGAAATGGACTAATTAGGTGATTTTATGAACAGCTATGACAAAATTTTTTTCCTAGCATCATTATTTTTAAGCGTTACAAACTTGGGACTAAACTTAATATACTATGTATATTTCATATATGCATGGTATAATAAAATTATTAATCCAATTAACTTTAATTATTCAAATCTAATTATTTTTAATTTTAATATTATACCATGTATATATGAAATATACATGGTATTATAAGTTTAGTCCCAAGTTTGTAACGCCTAAAAATATTTATGCTACAAAAAAAAAATTGGTATAGGTGTTCATAAAATCACCTAATTAATCCATTTCCGGTTGTCCGTCCGTCCGTCCGTCTGTGGTCACGATTACTCAAAAACGAAGAGATATCAAGCTGAAATTTTTACAGCGTGCTTAGGACGTAAAAAGTGAGGTCAAGTTCGTAAATGAGCAACATGGGTCAATTGGGTCATGGGTCCGTAGTACCCATCTTGTAAACCGTTAGAGATAGAATAAAAGTTTAAATGTAAAAAATGTTCCTTACAAAAAAATAAACAACTTTTGTTTGAAACATTTTTTTGTAAACATCACTGTTTACCCACGAGGGCGTTAATTAGGTACAAATTTTATAGTATGTATTAATATAGGAATATCAAAGTGAATATCTTTTGTTATTTACATGACGTCAAAAAAAACAAACGATTGCGCATCAACACTTGCGCATTATATGAGAATATCAGTTAAATATGTCAGATATGTATGTATGTGAAATGTGACAGAGTTATCAACACTGCCTATACATGGTATTTCAACAATTAACTCAGTCAATTGTTTGTTTTCACTTGTTATTAAATAAATTTGATATAATCTTTATCGCATATTATCTCTATTAAGCGGGGAGCCCGTGGCAGTAAAACTGCACTTACACGAATTTCGAAATTTCGCATATGAGTCAATAATATTTAACGATAGGTACAATATGGACTAGGTGTGCCAGGGTTTGTGCGTTCAAAACTAACACATTAAGGTAGTTGTCTCGCTATGGGCATAGTTCGACTTGTCGCATGCCCTACGCAAAGTCCCAATAATCAAGTTGGATAAATTAAGGAGCATCTTGTATGGGAATAACAGGCTGAGATGAAAGGGGCGTTGAGACGACCTATCTTATGTCAACGAATTCGCTGCTGCATTCTCTTTAACGTACAAAGAGACCCGGTACCCAGATCAGCCCGACCTTGTTATTCAGTACCATACGATTCAGTTCCTCGATTAATTTTAATTTTTTATTTCAGATTATATCAAGGCTTGGAATGGATAGTGAGTCGATTAAAGCGGAAATGACGTTGTTTGATATTTATTAATAATAATAATTACTTTCAATTTAGAAAATTATTTTTATTCATAAAAATGAAAGAAATTTTTGAATTTATAAAAAAAAAACAACAAATTTTCTTCTTGAATATTTTTATTTTAAACGAAATATCAATTAAAATTTAAATAAATACCGTTAATATTAATATAAATATTAAATTTTATATTAATATTATTAAGGGGGGATTCAAGTCTAGTTCTCACAATATCAGAGTTCAACCGGGTTTTACAACATTCGAGGCACCTACAATTGTGTGTTCATTTTATTTAAATATTCAAACCCCTCTCTTTTTTACGGGGGCCGCCGTTTTGCTCTCAAAGAAAGCTTTCTTTTCAGCCGTCATTATGTTTTTACGCATTAAGTACACGTTTCAATGACCTTAATAATTGATTTGCAATGTGATTTTCGAAGTTTCTAGTCCCAAACGATTTTGAAAATTTATCCGAAACTTTCACCGCGATTAACCCTATTCTTTAAATCAAAATATGTTTCGTGGCAGTCAGTTTGATAACCTCGCCAAGATTCTGAGTTTCTGCCTCCCCTCCTCGTTTGCACGGGCCTCCGTACAGGTCCTAAATGTGGGATCACGAGAGATTCTCCATGTTTTGAAGGTGGTAATTCAACCGATAGTGTCATGTCAAGAATTCTGCCACCCTTTTCAACTGTGTTCTAGTGAGTTTCAGACGAACACAGTCGAATGCCTTTTCTGTGGTTTTTTGTACGAATATTTACGATGGTAGCAAAAAAAACGCATTACATTATTGGTAGACATCCCTGTTCAATTCCATTCAGACCCTGATGGAAAAGTTATTTGAAAAAAGAATAAGTCTTAGAAACTTTGAAAAAGTCTTAGGAACAGTGAATGTTCCGACGTTTTTGGACTGTCTAATTCAGACTTAATAAGTCTGGATAACTCTTATAATTATCACAGCCCAAAAGTTCCAGTAGAGTTCCTAAAACTTTTTCAGAGTTTCTAAGACTTATTAAGTCTTATTCCTTCTTCAAATATTTTTTCCACTAGGGAAATTCTAGGCTATAGAATCTCCCCTGAATTAATTTACTATAAATAAATATTGTACATTTAATTAATTATATAAAATTATTAATTAGAAATTTTTATAATTAACAAGAAAACAGCAAAACAAGTTATGTTAAATTTCTCTTCTTTGATTTGTTTGGAAAAAAATTATACAGGGTGTTCTCCGGTGATCGCCTATTAAAAGTTTCTGCAATACCAGACATAATAGAAATTTGAAAATTGGTATGCCACGATAACTGCATGGAATAAATCGGCCTTAAATTAATTTCAGATTTGTGACACTTCCGGATATACCGGAGACTCTTTACAACACGTATGTTTGCTGCAAAATTTCTAATAAATATTAACGATTCAGGGGGGGGTCATTTTATTAAGCGAGTTATGTAAAAATAAATAGGGCATTCCATTTGAAATATCGATTTTAGCAGTTATGCTCAAGCAGTTATAGTGGAATACCAATTTTCAAATTTCTATTATGTCTGGTTCTGCAGAAACTTCTAATGGGCGGTCATCGTGGGGACACTCTGTATACTGTATACATCAGTGTTCCATTTAAAAAAAATCCTAAATCTTTGTTTCACAACCCGGTTTTTTATTTAAGAAAATGATCCAAGTAAAAGTTATTCTGCTCGCTAGCTAGAAAGTTTTCGAATGAGTGAACTATTTAAAGAGTAACGATTTTTTATTTCAAATTTTTAAGGCGAGTCAAAGGAGAAAGTGTTATTTTTGACACTATTTAAGTTTTTAAAAATATATTTAAGATAATTGAATTTCTAAAACGAAACTTTTCACTTTTTATTTACATCACAAACGTTCTGTTTTCGTAAAAATTACTCTTCTCCAAAAATATTTTTATGATAAAAAAATATGAAAACCCCATTTCCGAATCTTGGTTAATAAAACTTGAAAAATTACGAGTTAACTAATTCAAAAAAGATGCAATCTTTATAAAAGCTTTTGTCTCGATAATTTTGTTACGCGATAAATTTTTGTACACACTTCCAGAAGTGATTTTGGTATCTCTGTGTCAAAAACAAACCCACTTTATAAACTGCCCCGCAAAAAAAGTGACGCTATAAATATTTTAGCGAAAATTGATTAGATCTGAATGAAATATATTTGATCCGATAACTTGTACTTTATCTATCGGATCTGATTTATTTCACTCAAATCCAATCATTTTCCCCAGAAAAATAACCTGTTTGTAATTTCGAGAATATTTCGGATTTTTTCCAAGTACGCCACTTTTTTATCTGCGATGTTGTTCCTTCGATGACTTATTTATTTAGAAATTTAATAAAATTTTGATTCTATATATGAAAATTAATTTTCAAATTTGTTTTCCTCAACTTTTATTTTGTAAATAAATAAATCCGTTAATTTTGTTGGTTCCTTAATTTAGAGAAAAAAAATTTTTGATTGGAGAAAAAGTGTGAAAAATTTCTCATATTGAGAATAAACAAAAAAAAAATAATAATAACAATACCTCTGTTTTATGTAGTCTGTATATGGAGGTGAAAGAATTATATTTAAATTAAAATGGGTTCAGGGCCTAACGCGAAATTTGAGGTTGTCCAGGTTATATTTACCAATAAGTTTCATTGCTGTAAAAGACCCGGAAAATTTTCAATTGTGCATCGAACCTAAAATTGATATTTTTTGGAAAAAATGAAGAATATATGAACAACTTTTCAGAAAGTACGGGATAGTTTGCGTCAAATCCGGTAGTTCTGATTATGCAAATATGGAAAAAATAAACCGTAAAATATTCGGCACTTTTTCAGATTTTGTCAATTATAACCCAAAGGACTAGTTTTTTGATTGTAGATCCAATAGTTTCCGAAATAAGGCATTTTAAATTTTCTCATTGTTTCGAACTTCGCAATTTTTTACAATATTCTGCTGTCGTTCTGAATGAATTTTGAACCTGATTCAGGATTTTACCCAGAACTACAAGATTTTGGCGCAAGCTCTAATGTATAAATGATCTGGACTACAATGGCTATGAAAATTTTCGTATTTTAAAAAGTTGTTGATAATCGATTGTCAAATATTACGGTTGGGCCCTAGACCTAGATGGAAAAACTAAAATAATTTGAAAGACATGAAAAAAAAAAAAAAAAAATAACGTGTTTTAATTTTCATTTAAAATAAATAAAATTATTTTTAATTTACAATTTATTATAAAATTTTAATTTCTTAATAAAATTTATTAATTATCGATCGATTTTCATTTTATTTATTTACCTGGTATGAGTACCGGGACACAGGGACATTCCAGGAAATTGTGAAGCCGGCGAGCTTGTCAGAAATGGCACAATGCTGCCGGACACAAGCATCAATAAATACCTGGGAGTTCCATTTGCGAACTGCAAGTTACTCCTGAAAGAGGATATTCTGAAAAAGGCCAATCTTAGATGGGGGGGAGGGGAAGAACGTACTTGTGGTACTACAAGACAGATATGAGATATACTACACTTCCAAGGGCCTCTGTTCGCAAAGTTGTTGCGGCTATCACAGGACACTGGCTGGACGACAAGAGCTGTCACAGTGATGGCAAGGAGGAGACAATGTCTCATTTTCTCTGTCACTGCTCAGCTCTTGTCATGAGGACATGGACTTACTTGAGCCAGCCTCTCTTTGGCGACTTCTCCGACTTAAAGTCAGTCGACGTCAAAGCCCTCTTGCTGTTCTTAAACAGCTCCAAATGGTTCATGTCTCATCTTGTCACTATCCAACTCTTGCCATGATGAGATGGACTCACTTGAGCCAATTTTTCTTTGGCGAAATATTCGATATAAAGTCCGTTGTCAACAAAGCTCCTGCTATTAAATACGCTCTAAATGATTCATAGAGGATGAAGGAACCCTTTTTCGATATCACAACGAACTTTTTGGTCCAAATGTGGCCAACACCAGGACAGTCACTCTAATCTAACCTAACCTAACGACAAATTCATGTGATTTAACTTCAAGGTCCACAATAATTCCTCGTAAAATTAAAATATTCATTAGCCATTTGATTCGTATCACTAGTTCCACTTCCTTCATCGATCACAACCACATTATTTGTTGACCCCTCTTTCTTTGGCTGACTTTCAACGTGACTTTTTTTTTCTTTCTTCACAACACTTGGTTTCGTTACATTCGTCGTTTGACCATCTTTACCACTTCCATGCCGTTTTAGTAAATGTCGTTTTAAACCTCGGGATAATCTAAATGTTACGTCACACATGGTGCACGCATACGGTTTGTATCCAGTGTGAACCCATCCGTGTACTTTGAGTTCGTGTGCACGCCGAAATTGTTTACCACAAGCCTCATGTGTACAGACATGAGGTTTCGCATCGGTATGGAAAGTTTTATGGATATTTAACGATGCCTTTTGTTTATAACATTTCCCACATAAATCGCAAACAAACGGTCTTGCTCCAGTGTGAATATTTACATGATCGTCTCGAGTATTTTTCGATGCAAAACACCGTCCACAAATATCGCATGGATATTTTTTTACACCATAATGTAACTCTTTAATGTGTCGTGTTAAACCACTGGGTAAACGAAAACTTTTCCCACATAAATGACAGAAAAAAGCTCGCACTCCCGTGTGAACAGTTAAATGACGAAGGAATTGATACGGTTTATGAATGATCCGAGGACAATGTTCACATTGATAATGAGGTTTCCCTTCATAATCAACTTTACATCGAGCCAATAAATCAGAATTTTGTTGTGTTCGACCACGTTTGAGCGTCTCCTTTTCTGGAACATCAGAATGTAATTCTTTACGATGTTTTTGCATTTGATATTTTCGAGGAAATTCTTTCGAACAAACATCACAGCTAAACGTTGGTGTGATTTCTGGATGACGTATACGAATGTGACGTTTTAAATCGTGTTTAATTGCAAATAATGAGTTGCAAATGTTACATAATTCTTTGTCCTCTGAAGATGGTGTTGTTGGCACAGTTGTTTCATGTTCAGATTCCTCAGTTTTAATTTCTACTCCAAGTGATTTTGATTCTTGCTCGTGATTTTCATTCTTAACCGTTTCATTTGATGTTTGATGAGCTTTCGCACGATGTTCTACCATTAGATCCCGTTCAGGAAATCCATAGTCACAAATCTCACAATAATACCTGGGTTCGTTTGTAGGTCGTCCTTTTGGTAGACTTTGTGTTTTATGTAACGTTTCAGCCAAGTGTGTTTTAAAATTTTTTAAAGTTTTGAATGTTTCTTGACATGTGTCACAAGTATAAACTTTTTTCTGAGGAACACTTTCTTCTTCACTAGGTGGTAAAGGTGAAGCTGTAATATCACCTCTATCATCATCCGAATCACTATGATCTTCAGTTTTAATCCATTCCATAGGCTGTGCTGATGCAGGTTGGATATTTTGATTGGATAACAAAGATTTCTGTGCGTTGTGAAATGATGAAAAGCTGACGAAAGCAATTGCTTCAGATCTGAAAAAAAATTTTTAATACATATTATTTGCACCTGCAAGGCGTCAAGTTTAGATTGTTTGGATTCGAAACCTTGAATCCATGAATCTTAGAGGAAATCCCCTCGAAGAAGCTATTCGGGCAACACATGTAAACGTACCTTTCTTGTTTGGTATTCGTGGAAGCATTATATGAATTCTTCTTCTCATTTTTTTCTTCTTCGAAATATTCCCATTCCATTTGTTCCGTAACATTTTCGTGTGTTGATTCTTCTAAATGTTTTTTTCCTGTCTAAAAACACATAAAATTCTTAGGTCCCTCAAAAACTTAGTCAGTCAATTATATCACAAGTTCTCAAACGGTTCAAGCGCAGTATCGGGCACAAAATTTATATGAAAAGGGTACCCCCACAAGATTCCAAATTTTTACAAAAAAAGGCGCCTTCGTATTTAAAAATTAGAAGCCTAATATAAAACTAGTACCTGGTGAAGTACTTTTAAGTTTAAGAACTGGTGATTGATATGTTTTTAAAACTTACAACAGCACCAAATAGTGTTTTTAATCGTCGATCCGCCTCAATACTAATCTCTGCCAGGTCATGCCAAGTGAGTAGCGTGCTCGCGCATTGATAACAACATCTACTTGGTAAGTTTGTATCTGTTCGCTCCACTCTGAATGGTAAATGTCGATTGATTTTCATTTGTAGTTGATACTCCAAACCTTCATCTTCGTAGATCGATATTAAATGTTCACTTCGATTTCCACACAAACGACACAGCATCTCCACGCTAATCACTTCATCCGCTTTCGTACTTTCATTATTTTGTGCTTTTGATTTTTTTTCTAATTTCGATGGTCGTGTTTTCAGTTTTTTCTTTGAAGAATTCTCTTCTTTCGATTTTTCACTTTTTTGTGGTTTCTTAAAAAAAAAAAAAATAAATTAAATTGTATAAGCAAAATTCCGTGCACACAAATAAGAAAAATTCGTTATAAATGTTAGTGCAGGCGCTGTCAAAGGTGGCACAGGACTGCCAAGGTGGCACAGGACTGTCCTTAAATGAGCTGGCGGAACAAATGAATGTAGACCTGGTATGGGTACCGGGATACAGGGACATCCAGGAAATTGTGATGCTGCCGGCACAAGCATCAATAAATACCCGGAAGTTCCATTTGCGAACTACAAGTTACTCCTGAAAAAGGATATTCTGAAAAATGCCAATCTTAGATGGAGGAAAGAACGTACTTGTGGTACTACAAGACAGATATGGTCTGTGTACAATCGCAGGCGTTCCGAAGTTCTCATATCATTTCCAAGGGCCTCTGTTCGCAAAGTTGTTGCGGCTATCACAGGACACTGGTTGGGCGGCAAGCATGCTGAACGCTTAGGCCTGGCATTCCATGTTTGTTTTTTTTTTGGAAAAAAAATTAGGACTTACCACGTAATCTGAATGGTTTTCATGTTGATCGTGGCAACCTCGAATTTCTAAAAACTGTCCATCGACACTTGCTCGTAATTTAATATTAAATGGACAATCCACTCGTAGAGTACTAGATAAAAAAAAAAAAAACGTCCAAAAGTAATTTCGCTTGGTAAAACATTTTCAAGAACTTGTTAAATTTACCTAACTCTTCTCAATCCTTTACTTTTGGACGGAGTCCGTTGACCACCATGAATGCAAGAGTATTGAATCTCATAATATTGAATTCTTTCATTAAATTGTTTTTTTAATCTCTTTGTACTTTTTAATGTTCGACTCGATCGTTTCCATAATTTTTGTTTGGTTTCCTCTTCGTACAAATGAATAAAATCTGTAAGCTCTTCATAGCTTGCAAATTGTAAGCCAACTTTTAATTCCATTTTTTTTACTTTTACCTTTTTACCCATCCATGAAAATAATTAGTTAAGAGGTTATGTTTTTCTTATCTGTCAAAATGTTTATGATTTGTTTGACGTCATTTGTCATTTGTGTTCACAGACTTTGAAAACATTAAATTGAGTATAGACTGATCGTGATCTCCAAGATGGAGTATATTCAGAATTAATTATTAAAAATGGAACCATTAAATGACATTGTAGTGGACAAAATGGAAGATGGGCATATTAAAAATGAAATACCAGAAAATGAAGAATGTTACAATAATATTGATAGTGATTGTGTTATTAATGTTAAAGTTGAATCTGTTGATGAAAATGATATACAAGTGTGTACAATTAGTTACGAAAATATTAAACGTGAAAATGACTTACATACAGAATGTGTTTTTTGTTTTATTTAATAGAGCCCTAGTAGAATGCTCATCGGTATTGTTTAATACTTGACGATCACTCAGGCTCTTCCAAAAATTGTGCAATCCTTTTCATTGGATTGACTACAAATATGTCTTGCAAGATAAAATCATCGTAACATACAATTACGTGCTTTAATATATACACATACATTCAACATACTTCTAGTGCGAGCTGAAATAAAAGTTACATTTGTCTAGAACCTTATGTATCTTCCTGCGTGCTACCTCTATGTTTCACTTATTGAACCAATAATAATAATACAAGTTATCTACATTTACCAACCAAGCAATGTATACATTGCTTGAGTTTTTTGTAATGTGAAAATACTACTACTAGCACTTAAGACTTTCACCAAAAAACTAAATTTTTTTAATTTTTTTATGTGGGATATTAATTAGCATCAAGGAAGGATGCAGAGCGGAGGAGAAAAGTACGGAAGCCTGAATGTATTCATAACTTCTTTTAAAAGTGTCTACTAAGTGTTATAATTTGTCTTAGGTAGTTAGTTAGTTAGTTAGTTTATAATGCTTTAATTAGCCTTTTTCCTTAAAAGATCCGATAGATGGCAGGAAATAAAAACATAGGAAAAAGGCTAATTAAAACATTATATTTTTTAAATAATATTAATAAAAATTTTAACTAACTACGTAAGACAAATTATAAACATTATCATTAAATTTAATTATTATCATTAAATCCGGACATACAATTATTAATAATTCCAGACAGTTTCGGTAGTGGCTAATTAAAGAATAGTCATTACCGACTGACATTTTCAAAAAGGTTTGTTTCCATAATGTCCCACAAGTCACAAGTGCACTTGTTGAAAGTGAAATAGTTGGTTTTATATTTGTGGGTAGACACTTGCTTCCGTACTTTTCTCCTCCGCTCTGCATCCTTTCTTGATGCTAATTAATATCCCACATAAAAAATATAAAAAAAATTTAGTTTTTTGGTGAAAGTATTAAGTGCTAGTAGTAGTATTTTCACATTACAAAAGACTCAAGCAATGTATACATTGCTTGGTTGGTAAATGTAGATAACTTGTATTATTATTATTGGTTCAATAAGTGAAACATAGAGGTAGCACGCAGGAAGATACATAAGGTTCTAGACAAATGTAACTTTTATGTCAGCTCGCGCTAGAAGTATGTTGAATGTATGTGTATATATTAAAGCACGTAACATCTATTACATTATATCCTCTATCTAAAGTCTTACATACAATCCTATGAAGAGGATTGTATAATTTTTGGGAGAGCCTGAGTGATCGTCAAGTATTAAACAATACCGATGAGCATTCTACTAGGGCTCTATTAAATAAAAAAAAAACACACTGAACTTATTATTAACAAGTGAAAACAAACAATTGACTGAGTTAATTGTTGAAATACCATGTATAGGCGTGTTATTTATGTCATGTAAATAACAAAAGATATTCACTTTGATATTCCTATATTAATACATACTATAAAATTTGTACCTAATTAACGCCCTCGTGGGTAAACAGTGATGTTTACAAAAAAATGTTTCAAACAAAAGTTGTTTAAATTTTGATAAGGGACATTTTTTACATTTAAACTTTTATTCTATCTCTAACGGTTTACAAGATGGGTACTACGGACCCATGACCCAATTGACCCCTGTTGCTCATTTACGAACTTGACCTCACTTTTTACGTCCTAAGCACGCTGTAAAAATTTCAGCTTGATATCTCTTTTCGTTTTTGAGTAATCGTGACCACAGACGGACAGCCGGACGGACGGACGGACAACCGGAAATGGATTAATTAGGTGATTTTATGAACATCTACACCAATTTTTTTTTTGTAGCATCAATATTTTTAGGCGTTACAAACTTGGGACTAAACTTATAATACTATGTATATTTCATATATACATGGTATAAAAATGAAAAATTAGATCAAACTGTTTTAGGAGAACAATCATTTTCATGTGATATTTGTAAAAAAACATATGCTTTACAAAGTTCTATAGTTCGACATCAACGAATTCATAGCGGTGAAAAACCGTTTTCATGTGATATTTGTAATAAAACATTTACCCAGCAATTTACTTTAAGTGCACACAAACGTATTCATAGCGGAGAAAATTTATTTTCATGTGATATTTGTAATAAAACATTTACTTACAAAAGTTCTTTAGTGCAACATAAACTAATTCATAGCGGTGAAAAACCATTTCCATGTGATATTTGTAATAAAACATTTACTTACAAAAATTCTTTAGTTCGACATCAACGAGTAGTTCATAGTAATGAAAAACCATTTTCATGTGATATTTGTAATCAAACATTTAATCAGGAAAGTTATTTAGTTACACATAAACAAATTCATAATTGGAGAAAAACCATTTTCAATTTGAAAAAATTGTAAAGAAACTTTTGTGATATAACTTTTAGCCTATTCGTTGTGTGCGTAGTCATGGTATGGACAATAAAATCGATGCCAGCGCTTCCAGTGAAAAATTTTGGCGTTAAAGGAGGCTGTTATTACTAATTTGCAATTCTTTACATGTTAATGTTATAGTAAATGTCAAATTAAAATTATTGAAAAACACGAATTAATTAAACTTAATGCATTAAAAATTGTGAAAATAAAAAATTAAATTGAACAAATATTATTTTTCAAATGTAAATTATCATAATTATTTATTTAAATTTGTGAGACAATAATATTAAATTTTAAATGTAAGTCTTAAATGCAATCCATACAATTATATATACATCCATACAATTCTATAATTAAAGTAGTGTATCGTTACCATGGAAACGAAACTCACGCACGGAGCGAATAGGGTGAAGAAATAATTATCGTAGATAAATTTTACAAATTTATTAAGGTACTAATTATTATTAATTAAAAAAAAAAAAAAACAAAATAAAAGAATTAACATCTCATATAGCTCAGATTTCATTTTTTTTTACAAAATTTACAAAGCCCTTTGCTCACTGCCCGCCATTTGACCTTGCCCTTTACTAACTTCACTAATACACTGCCAATGTCCATCCAAATTTTCTTTCCATAAACTGACTTTATTATCACCACCGGATACAGCTAGAATGCCACCCATCAACGACCAACTAACATTCCATACAACATCGTCGAAGGTATGCAACACAGTTGGCGACCAAGTGACATTATCATTACTCGTCCAAATGAATACACGACGATCTTGTGAACAACTTGCGATCATCGAGTTTTTAGGACCGATAGACGGTGCCCAAGCAACATCACGAACCTAAAAATAAATAAAACATACCATCATCACAACACATCGTGGTTTTACAAGATGTAAAGACGGGGATACCGTTGCACGAGGAACCTCTGAGACCAATTCCGTCACAATATTCTTGTTCATCGACCCCAAAATCTCCGATCAACGAGTTTGAACTGATTATATGCACCAGGTACCTTTGAGACCAATTCTGTCACGATATTATTCGTGTAGCGATTTTGGAGTGTTTATATAACAAATTTCCCGACACCAGGTACCTCTGAGATCCATTCTAACACTATATTTGTGTTTACTGACCCCAAAACCCTCGTGTAACGAGTTTGGACCGATTATATATAACAAATTTCCCGAAAACTCCATTAGACGGCGAGGATTCGTTTACTCTAAACACCAGGTACCTATGAGACTCATTTTAACACGATATTCGTGTTCAACGACCCCAGAAGCCCTCGTGTAACGAGTTTGAACCGATTATATAAAAAATTTCTCGAAAGCTCCATTAGACGACGAGAAACCGTTTACCCTAAGCACCAGATACCTCTGAGAACAATTTTATCACGAAATTCGTGTTCAGCGACCCCAAAAACAAGAAGTCAGACTAGGATACAAAATTTCCTGACCCTCGAACGAATCGAATGCCTAAAAATGCATTCAAATCCAACTTACTGCTCAAATTTTTCGAACTTTGGTCATATTTTGTGCTTCGTTTCTTCGTCCAGTCCCTTCTAGTTACTTTCTAGTCGAAAATAAGTGAGATTATGATTTTAGAAGGGGGAGGAATACATACCCAATCAGAATGCATTTCTAATTTAGTTTCTTCAATCCAACGATCGTTATCTTCTTTCCAAATTTTCACTAAATTATCACAACCACCAGAAACTAAACGTTTCACCGTTGTCGGTTGTGAATTATCAAAAACTGTTTCGGAACCATTTGCCGGACACCAACTAACCGCATTACATCCAACCGTATGAGCATTTGACACTTTCTTCGAATCCCACGAATCCGTTTCTGAATTGTATGTTGCAAATGAAATGGAACCATCTGAACTGCCACACGCCAATATTAAACCATATTCCATGGGAGCCCATGCAATGGAATTCACGGACGAATCATGATTACAATATTCATATAATTTCACCCATTCTCGATTCTCTTTCCAAATAATCACTTTACGATCGTATGAACATGACGCCAGAATATTACCAAATTTCGGATGGGCCCATGCTACTTGCCAAACAGGACCAACATGCCCTTTCAAATCAGCCACCAGCGATTGTGTACCACCTTTAACATCGTATATTTTTACAGAATGGTCGGAAGAACACGTGGCTAATCGTAATCCATAATAATCCATTTCGGCATCATGAATCATATCTTCATGGCCGGTATCGATTGCATTTAATGCCGTAATCATTTTTCGTTATCGAAATAACACACGAATTTAACTTTTTGGACGTGGCGTGAATGACATATACACACAAACTATCGAATTTAAGTTGGTCAAATTGTATAAATAAATTTATCCGGCGAATTCAATTATTATGATATTTATGTTTTGAATACGACTTAAAGCACTTAAAAACTTAATCAAGTGATTAGATTTCAATAGTTTTACGATTTTATTTTTATTTTACTTATAAATTTTTATAATATTTGATTAATCGTTTGACAATTTGAAAGTTAAAAAACAAAAATCTTACAGTTTTGCCAACATTTTTATTTTACTTCCATGATTTATTTTATAACATTTGTCAAGAAGTAAAAGGTTTTGTAAAAATTAATATAAACAAGTGCAATTTACAAAATTTAAAAAACCCCCGACAATTTCTTCGGCTACGGAACCCTAAACTTGCATTTGAAACATATCTAAGAACACTCTTCATTAAATTGTCCTTTTTTTTAGCCGTTTCCAACTGAGCCGATTTAGAAAATCGCCCAAAATTTTTTTAAAGTTATTTAACGTCAAATACTTCGAATTTAAATAATTAATAACTCGGGTGTATTGACTTTTCAGCGCTCGTACACTAAAACTATTTAATTTATAAAAAACAAGTGAAAACAAACAATTGACTGAGTTAACAGTTGAAATACCATGTAAAGACAGTTTTGATGACGCAATCGTTTGTTTTTTGACGTCACGTAAATAAATAAAGATTTTCACTCTTAAATAGCCACACACATAACTGATATTCCCATATTAATACATACTACAAATTTTCACCTAATAAGCGCCCTCGTGGGTAAACAGTGATGTTTACAAAAAATGTTTTGAACAAAAGTTTTTTATTTTTTTTATAAAGAACATTTTTTACATTTAAACTTTTGTTCTATCTCTATCGGTTTACAAGATGGGTCCGTAGGACCCATCTTGACCTATGTTGCTCATTTACGGCTCACTTTTTACGTCTTAAGCACACTATAAAAATATCAGCTTGATATCTCTTTTCGTTTTTGAGTAATCGTGATGACAAACGGACAGACGACAGACAGGCAGACATACGGAAATGGACTAATGAGGTGATTCTATGAACACCTTTACCAAAATTTTCTTCGTAGCATCAATATTTTTAAGCGTTACAAACTTGGGACTAAACTTAATATACTATGTATATTTCATATACATGGTATAAAAATGATATGAATATAATTTTGTATCTAGATTTTTTGGAATGTAGATATCGTCAAAAAATGGTAGCAAAGTGGAAATTCGAAAAGAGTACCTCAAAATCTATAAAATCATCCATTTTCAAAGCTCCCGGAAAATTATTCAGGTAACCCCCTGTTTTTTTAACCAAATGATTACGGGTTCTTTATGTGTTAGAAACCACGTTTTTAAGGATAACGCCGTCCAGGGCCCAACAATATTATGGAAGTCTCGGGATAAATCGATTCGAGACAATTCATAAAATAATCACAGACAGTGTCACAGTAGACACTTGCTTTTATCGCATAGTAATATTTTGTAGTAAAAGATGGAAGAAAGTAAATGAATTTTAAAAGTGAATAAATAAAAAGTGTCATTTTTTATTGAATGTTTGAAGGAATATTTAGATTTCTTTGAATGTAATCATTATTCGTTTAAGAAAATTCATAATTTGTGCATTAAATTTGCATAATTTTATGCAAATAATATAAAAATATGGAGCATGAAGAAGGTAGGTAACCACAATATATTTGATTTATATTAAATAAATAAGTTTAAACAATTATTTGATTTGATTTGATCGATGATGTGTTTTTAGATCCTTTAAATACATCTGACGAACTTGTTAATCACAAAGGATCACCATCGGCTAGTCCTGCTGGCGATTCTGGTATGTTTTAATTTTTTAAACGATTTCAACATATCTAGATTTTCGAGAAAATTCACTAAAATATTATGTTTTTGATACACAATCAATACATTTTGTATAAGATAAATTCAGTCCGATCGCTTTTAATGGCGAATTACGACGTTGCTGGGTCTTAACTCAAATACAAAATTTAAAAAACCCCCGTCAAATTTAAGTTGTTTGAGGTCGTTATTTTAAACTGTATTTTTAGGATTGTAATAATTATTTTTAGCTCGAAATTCTCGATCAAGATCACGCTCTGTTTCACCAAAACAACTAAATGGCTCTCGAAATAATTCTGCATCATCAGCGGCACGATCAAGATCATCATCACATGAATCAAACAAAAGTAATGGATCGTTAAAACAGAATGGTGTGTCAAGATCACGATCTCGTTCAAGATCTGGATCTGGTTCAAGATCTCCATCAGGATCACGAAAAGCTGCATCGAGATCAAATTCACGCACTTCGAATAAATCAGATACGTCAAAGCGATCTGGTTCGCCACGGTCACGTGCCGGTAGTCATGTATCACGAAAATCAAGATCGCGATCAGGATCCAGGGCATCAAATGTATCGGCACGTTCAAGATCAAGATCCGGTTCAGCAGCATCAAATCGATCGAGATCTGGATCTAGAACGTCTAAGCGATCTGGTTCAAATGCTTCGAAGCGTTCTCGATCTGGTTCGAATGCTTCAAAAAGATCACGGTCAGGTTCGAATGTTTCAAAACGTTCACGGTCAGGCTCAAGGCGATCTAAATCTGGTTCACGTTCAGGCTCTGCCCGTTCTAGATCTGGTTCTAGACGATCTAGATCAGGCTCACGTCGTTCAAGGTCTGGATCACGAAGATCTGGATCAGCTCGGTCCAGATCAGGCTCTCAACGATCGAGATCACGTTCAGGTTCAAGACGTTCAAGATCAGGTTCTCGTCGATCAAGGTCTGGATCTCGAAGATCACGTTCAGGTTGGTTGCCATCTATTAATTAATTTTATACACTAAGTTTAAATTATTTATTTCAACAAGGTTCTGTAGCATCACGAGGATCACGTTCAAGATCAGGATCAAGGAGGTCTAGATCAGGTTCAAGGCGATCCAGATCGGGTTCAAGAGCATCAAAACGATCTAGATCTGGTTCAAGACGATCCAGATCAGGTTCAAGAGCATCAAAACGATCTAGATCTGGTTCAAGACGATCCAGATCGGGTTCAAGAGCATCAAAACGATCTAGATCTGGTTCAAGGCGTTCTGCATCAGGTTCAAGAAAATCACGGTCACGCTCTGGTTCAAGAAAATCAAGATCAGGTTCAAGAAAATCACGGTCACGTTCTGGTTCAAGAAAATCACGATCTCGATCTGGTTCAAGAAAATCACGATCAAGGTCTGGTTCAAGAAAATCACGATCACGATCAGGTTCAAGAAAATCACGATCGCGATCAGGTTCAAGAAAATCAAGATCACGATCTGGTTCAAGAAAATCAAGATCACGTTCAAGATCTAAATCAAAATCGCGTGCTTCAAATCGTTCAAAATCACGTTCTAGATCTAGATCCGGATCTAGGTCAGATGTTGGTGTATCACGTGGTCGCAAACGAATACTTTCAGATTCAGAAGGCGAAGAAGATCAACCAAAGAAACAAACGACAGCTGCGTCTGGATCCGATAATGAAGCGGACGAAGGAGGGACACCAGCTGAAAAATTGGATGATGTACCTGAAGAAGGTGCCGCGGCAGCTGCTAGTGGAGTGTTGCCAGATGTATCAGATGATTCTGATGACGGTGTTCGAAATGACGATAGAGAGTAAGTGTTGATTACTACTTTCACTTAAAATAGGTGGCTGGCATGGCCTGTGCTTAACGTAAGCAAATCTTTTAAGAGCATTGAAGATGATCTCTTGCCTTTGTTCAAAAAATGTGGCAAACATTCTAGAACGCCTTTCTGTAGTCTTAACCCTCCGCGTTAAACAATTGATTATTTGTTACAGAGGCAATGATGGCGTATCCGATTTTGATAAAATGTTGGCAAAGAAACGTTCAGAGCAAACGCGACGTCGTAAACGAAAAGACATTGATATTATCAACGATAACGATGATATTATTGCACAATTATTACAAGATATGCGGACAGCGGCTGAAGAGGATCGAAAATTAAATCAACAGATGCAACCGGCTACGAAAAAAATAGCAATGTTACCAAAAGTTATGTCACAATTAAAGAAACATGATTTACAATTGGCATTCATTGAGCACAATGTGTTAAGTGTTCTTACCGATTGGTTAGCACCGATGCCTGATCGATCGATGCCATCGTTATTGATACGTGAAAATATATTAAAATTATTATTACAGGTGAGTAAAGGGGGAGAGAAGAAAATGACCCACCCTGTATAATAATTAATACAGTTAATGTAAGCCGAGATGTAGGGAAAAATTTCTTGTAACGTGTTTATGGGCTCCCAAAGAACATTCAGCCAACTTAACCTAGTTATAGGGGAGTATAGGGCCCCAGCGAAGGGCATATGTACCCCAAAAACTGTCCCAACCCAAGAGATGACTAAAAAATTGTTTGAAAATGCTTATTTTGGCTTAAAATTGTCTCTTCCTGTAAGTATTTTTGGTCGATGATTACGAATCCGATATCAGATTATACGGATTCTGTCACCTCTTCCGAAAATCGAGCCATTTTTGGTCAAAAGTTGACAAACTAAGTATTTATCGTCCAACTGAGCTTTAAGGGGTATTTTTTTTTGTAGATAATTGCGGATTTTTGTTACTTATTGTCGTAAAATTCCAAATCTCAAAAAATCCCGAGTTACAAATTTAATTTGCAGCTTTTCCCTCATTAGATAGAAGTTTATAGACGTCCTCACGAATCGAATCCAAAAAACTGCATCCCGATCTGTCTTATTTGCAGCAAGATCGACAGTTCATTGCTTTATTCGTTTCTTTAATTACAGTTTCCAAGAGTTGATCAATCAACATTAAAACATTCCGGTATTGGTAAAGCTGTTATGTACTTATATAAACATCCGCGAGAAACAAAGGAGAATCGTGAACGGGCTGGACGATTAATTAATGAATGGGCACGTCCTATATTTAATTTATCCGCTGATTTTAAAGCATTAAGTCGTGAAGAACGATTACAACGTGATATTGAACAAATGCCAAAACGGCGTCGTAATGACGAAGGATGTAAGTTTGTTGTCACACTAACGATATTTGTTTTTAGTTAATGATATTAAATTTTTTCTTTTTTAGCATCAAGTGAACCAACAAAAAAAGAATTAGCAAAAGCGTTCGGTACACAAGAGGATAAAGCATTACGACCTGGTGATAAAGGATGGATTGGCAGAGCTAGAGTACCGATGCCATCGAATAAAGAGTATGTGGTACGACCTAAATGGGTTGTAGAAACTGATATTAGTCGAGTAAGTATAATTTTTAGTTCAATTATCATTATGGTCCACTTAGTAATAGTCATCTGATCCAGTTTTACCTGGAAAGTTTTCCGGGAATTTTAAAAATGAGTGATTTTATAGATTTTCAGGCGCTCTGTTCAAATTTCCAATTTGTAACCTCGTATTCTCTTGTCGCTTGCGCTGCCACATTAGAAAAATGGCATCGAAAAGCAGTTTTCGTACGAGTGTCGCAAAGTGGTTAGATTAAGTGAAAGATTATATATTTTGATTCGAGTATTTAACGTTAAATAACTGAAAAATTTAACGTTTTTCGAAAAAAGTATATCATACACTTTTAAAAGTAGTAGAAAAAACTTTGAAAGTCATTTTCACGAAAAAAAGAAAAGTTTATTCAGCACAAAAACTGATGAATTTACCACGGGAACCAAAATTAATACTTGTTGCTTTCCAATTTACTTTAATTAGGTACTGACAACAGTTTCGTGTAGCGTTCCTTCATTTTCCAAAAAATCCTAAACATTTCGATGTATCATCTTTTTATTAATAATGAATGATTTTCTTTTGCAGACGAGTAAAAAACAATTAAATAGATTTGAAAAACATATGAAGAATTTTATAGATAATAAACGAGCGAAACAATCAAAGCGAGCTGTAGAAATATCAATTGAAGGACGAAATATGGCGCTTTAAACATACAAAATGTTTTTATTTTTTATTTTTTTGGAAGACAGACAATTGTCACATAAATTGTTGTACATATTATTTTTAAAGAAATAATGGAGATATAAGCGGGGAGCCCGTCACAGTAAAACTGCACTTACAACATGGATTTCGAAAGTTCGCATATGAATTAATACTATTTAACGATGGGTACAATATGTACTAGGTTTATCCTGGCACACCTAGTACATATTGTACCTATGATTCATATGCGAAAATTCGAAATTGGTGTAAGTGCAGTTTTACTGTGACGGGCTCCAAGGCTAATAGAATAATTATGATCTATTTATGTAATATTCTTTTGTAAGATTACAAACATTTTTGGAAATTTGTGGCATAATACAAAAAAAAAAGAAGGTCTTGCAATTTTGTCACAGATTGTTCCTATTTTTGATATAAATTAATAAAAAAAAAAATAATAAGACTTTAATTTGCTTTTTAAAAAAGTGAAGAAAAAAAAATTAGTTATTTTTTTGTTTGATTATACAGGGTGACATATGTTTGAAATTCGAAAAATAACTTTTATCGAGATAAAACTGCTTTAAGCAAAAAATATTGGGTGTGTAGGTGCACATCTTTTGCAGACATCAAATTTAACTTAGATTTTCTAGCTAAATTATTATTGAAAAGCTCTAAAAGAAAAATTATTATTGATGAATAAAGTACCATTTTTCCGTTTAAAACATTTTTTTCGAAAACCGTACAGTTTAAGCGAAAACGGATTGATAAGTTTTACCCAGAATAGTTTTTTCGTATAATTGTTTCTGCAAAATCTAGGCACTGCTTGAAAAACAATTTTCAATAAATCCAATAAAAGTGGTTTGTTTTTCTAATAAAGACCATTTTTATTCAAATTGGGTGAACAAACGCACAAAAAGCTAAATTTTTTGTTATGATTTACAAAACAAAACCAAAAAATGTTTGTATATTTATAAAGAACAACTTTCTAATTTCAAGCGTTCATCTAATGTTTATCAGTTATGAATCAGAGTGAGATTTTAATTGAACGTGAATACTTAGATCGAATTCGATGCTGGTATAAGATGTGTACCTTTGAAACTAACATTTTTCGTTTGAAGCATTTTCCTCGATTAAACTTATTTTTCGTATTTCACGTATATGTCAACTTAACACCCTGTATAGTCCGATCAGACCCGTGCACAATAATCACATTCAAGGGGGGGGGGGATGTTCAAACTTTCGTTGATTATGTTAGATTTATAAAGTCAATAAAACCAAGAAACTCTTTTTTCTAAACTCGACTTAAAAAATGTACCGGGCTCAAAATATGCATTAAAAAAATAAATCAATGCCAAAATAGGTTGAACGGGTAACTAGTCAGTGGAAATGCGTTTCATAAATGGTCGCATTTATAAGATTTTATTGTTAGTTCAAACTTATGTGGAGATATTCTCAATTTGGGTAGGAGGGGAGGGGGTTGCCACCTAAAACACCCTACTGTGCACACGGGTCTGAATACGATAATAATTTGAAAGCATGCCTCGATTTTTTATGCAGCGATTTGAAATTGCATGTTCAAAGTTAATGATTCGCTACATAAAAAAAGTATTTTTTCCCAATGACTTGTGTTTAAAATTGATTTAAATACGCCCCTGTAAATGTATTTGAAACGTAATTATATTTAATAAAAAAAATAAATAAATTTGTGATTATTAAAAGATTTACATTAATTTCTATTTTCCAAATAGTTCCTGGTGTAGTGGGTAGGGCCGTTTTTATCTTCTTAAAGGCACTGTGGTCGCAGAAGGATCACCGGATCCCACTTTTTTGTGTAAAACTTCATACGACAGCTAGAGAAAAGCACTCGTTTATTAAAAATTATACAGTGGCCCGCAATCATAGTGACATCCCACCTTCTTTGGTACTGTCACTCGATAACTGTAAGCTCCCAGGTTTTCAGGAAAATATTCACAATACTACAATGGTTTTGTAGTCAGGATTCTTAGTATTTCCCAAAAACTTTCGCACTACATTCTTGAACGATACCCAAGCTTCTTTTTTCTTATTCATAATTTCCACAAAGAGAGTGTCAGTTAAAAGCCTTCTGATGAAACTCCCTCTTTCAACTTTGTTTCTGACAGCTTCGGGAATTTTGTTGTACATAGATATTTAAAACAGTCTCCATCCTTTTGCAGTGATTTTAAAAATTGTTTCATTAACCCCAATTTGATATGGAGAAGTGGCAACAAAACTTTTTCTGGCGGCACCAAAGTAATATTGATAACATTTTTCTCCCCAGGTTTTAAAGTTTCTCGGGGTGGCCAATAACTTTAAGTCCAGTGCTGTTTTCTGGCTCTACTATCCCATAAGCATAAGAAGCATGGGTATTTAGTATACAGCCTGCCTTCTGACCCAAAAGCATCGTGAGTATTTTGAAGTCCCCACAAACCATCCATTAATGGTCCTGATATTTGATTTTCTTTCTAGGGTAATGGCCAAATTGTTATAGTTAGTTTTCATCCATATGCACAGAATAACCGCATTGAAAGCGAAGCTAATTTTTCATTGAGCAATCATACTACTTTAAGACTAGTTTATGTTGTTACAAATATCTATGAAAACCTGTCATAGAATGTTTGGAATAGTTTTCCTGTTTTTGGGAGGTCAAAATTTATAAGAAAAAAATGTAAAAAAATCCTATGCAGTTTTTTTCGTCGCAGACCTGTGATAATTAAACAGTAAACACCTTATATAATATATTTTGATAGTAATAGTTCTCTATGAACTATTAATATAAGTCATGGAGGTTATAAAGAAGAAGAACGATCGCAATAGAAAATATTGTCCCCAAAATATGGACAAAATAAGTGAGGCGCTTGTGATCGCTAAGTTGTCTCATTAAATGCGGGCTGTAGTACGCTAAAATGAACTATAAATCATACAAATTTTTAGGGACAGACGCGCTAATGCTTTAGCACGTAGCGATCGTTCTCCTTCTTTATAACCTCCATGATATAAGTCAAAAGTTGAGTGATGATGTACTCTATGAACATTTAATACCAATCCAATATACATCGCTATGCCAAAATCACTGAAGGCGTATGTCTTGTCAATTTTAAGTATTACAAATAATAAATTTATAAACAAAATTAAAACTTAAATATAAACTTAATCAATCAACAAAACATCTTAACAAAATATTGATTTAGAATGTAAATACAACGGAAATCAATTAGCCAACATCATTGTCTTTATAACACCTTCAATAACAATTCAATAATAATGGCCCAAGGTGCAGTTTTAAGTTCTGACATTTCACGACGAAATCCACAAGATGAATACGAGTTAATTCAACGTATTGGAAGTGGAACCTATGGCGATGTCTATAAGGTAACCTGTATTTAATTTGTATCAAATCTTTGTTCATCTCTCGCACTAAATATATATACCAATTAAAAATCGGTTATAGTGACATTGCTTATAACGACGGATTGTATGTAAATATCGACAGGACAAACTGTGTATAACCAACCACAGCTAGGCCATTCAACTGTGCTCGTCTGAAAATTACTAGAGCACAGTTGAGAAGGATGGTGGGACTAATTGACAGGACATTGGTTGATTGAACTGTCACCTTCATAATATGAGGATAACGAAACCTCGGCTGAAACCTCAATACATGTTATATGTGCACCTAAAGACCAGAATGTTCGGGTCTAAAACCTTGGATCCAGTTAAACCTTGGGAGAGATCGCTACGGAGATGTTGTGGGCTTTCTGTGTGGTGTCCGGCCTCGACAGAATCCTTTTGATCTGATTTTAATAGCGCCCTTTACCCGAAAACGTCTCGTCTTCGGGTAACAGATCGTTCTCAAGGAGGACATAGAAGACTCTTGGTCTAGGTGCTAGGTACCCCTTTTTTGTTTTATTATGTAAATATTATTTAAAAATTAGCGCCTCTCGTAATAAAAAACTATCAAAAGCTTTATTTTTAGGATCCTTAGTTTCAAGCTCTTCATTTCTTAGAACCTATAAAATCACGTTCATAAAAAGCACTTTTCTAAATCACCAGAATACATTCCTAACATAGTTGCTTCATTTTGAACTTCTTCAGTGTTCAAATTAATCAAATTGCTTTAACAAGAAACAAGTTGTTTAGGATACGGAACCCTAAACTCGCACTTAAAACGTATCTAAGAACACTCTCCATTAAATTACCTTTTGCCTTCGAGTTTTCTCCAAACTGAAATTCCTCAAGCCAACCCAATCCAATTTTGATTATCATCGCCTATTTTTTATTTGTTCCGGGTACGGAATCCTAAACTCGCACTTTAATTGTAGCTAAGAGCACTCTCCATTAAATTACCTTTCAAACGAGGTTAGGTTAGGTTAGAATGATTGTCCTGGGGTGGGACACACTTAGACTATAGAGTCCGTTGTGATACCGTAAATCGGTTGGCCCATCTCCGGCCACTACTCCATGAACCATTTGGAGTTGTTTAAGAACAGCAGGAGGGCTTTGACGTCGACTGACTTTAGATCGGAGAGGTCGTCAAAGAGAGACTGGCTTAAGTAAGTCCATCTCCTCATGACAAGAGCTGGGCAGTGACAGAGAAGATGAGACATTGTCTTCTCCTCGTCATCACTGTGACAGCTCCTGTAGTAGTCGTGATACACTGCCAGGCCTAAGCGTTCAGCATGCTTGCCACCCGGAAAATTTGGTGTGACAGCTCTTATCGTGGCAGAAAGGTTTGCCACACCGATTTTTAATTTATAAAGTCAATAAAATTTTATCTTAATCACGGAATTACTTTCTTTTTTGTTTTTTTTTTTAATTTGTTCGTTTTGTGTTCTACTTTCGCAGTATCTCGGTGTGACAACTCAAAACTTGACCAAAATATGTCACACCAGTAAAAAATCCTAGCAAAAAATATTTCTGCCAGGATAAATCCACTGGCACACCTTGTCCACCTTTATATACTTCACCTTACCTTTTTATTCTTTAATTATGCGATCAATTAATATCTTCGAAATCGGAATTCTATATAAAAATCATTTTAGATTTCGCAGAAGATGACTTTTTTAAAATTTTTCTCTTCTGATCGATTCAAAATGATCCTGGTCGTTAAATAAATAGATAATCAAGAGTTTAGTAAATAAATATACTTGCTTCGAAGAATTGAATCACATGGCACTAAATATCTGGGTGCCGGATCATTCTGGTGTTAAAAGGAACGAAACAGCGCACTATTCTCAAACGTCCCTTTCATCTGAGCTTGTCATTCCCATTGCAGAATGTTTCATAATTTACCGAATCAAGGAATGGTTAGACAAACCCATCTTGATTATTAGGACTTTGCGAAGGGCATACGGCATGCCAAACAGTGTATAACAAACAGAGAAGGGTGGTGGAACTGTTGATAGGACACTGTCGATGGAACTACCATCTTCATAACATAGGAATTTCTGATGGACCTCCATACATGTTCTGTACTTGCAGAAACTTTCAGGACGTTAGGTTTAGAATGTTTGGGTTTGAAACCTGGGAGAAATTCTGGCGAAGAAGTTGTGGGCTTTCTGCGTGGCGTCTGACCTCGATAGAATCCTTTAACTTCATCTTAAAGGATTAAAATAACATCTCTTATCCGGAGACGTCTCACAGAGAACCCTTTTGTTTTTGTGCTAGGGACCCATTTGCTGTACTCCTCTTATGTATTATTATTATTATTATTATCTCATTCCTTTCTGGATTATTCCCGATTTCCCGAATCTTTGAAGATTCAACACGTAATACATAAATTTTGTTAATATAGATTTAATTTGAATGATTTCTGTTTTTTTTTTTAGGCCAAACGATTGTCATCCAATGATTTAGCTGCGATTAAAGTAATTAAACTGGAGCCAGGCGATGATTTTCAAATAATTCAGCAAGAAATTTTAATGATGCGAGATTGTCGACATCCAAATATAATCGCATATTATGGTAGTTATTTACGACGTGATAAATTATGGATTTGTATGGAATATTGTGGTGGGGGTTCCTTACAGGATATCTATCATAGTAAGTTTGTTTTTAAAATTGAAAGTGTAATAAAAAAGTGGCGTTTAATAATTGTGTATGTGAATTTTTTTTTTCTTTCAAGTTACTGGACCGTTAAATGAAAATCAAATCGCGTACATGTGTCGAGAAACGCTTGTTGGACTCGCATATCTTCATAGTATGGGTAAAATGCATAGGTAAAATTTTTTCTATATTATTACCATGTATATGGAATATATCAAGGTATACTAGGTTTAGTCCCAAGTTTGTAATGCTTAATTGTAATTGATTTACAGAGATATTAAAGGAGCGAATATTTTACTAACCGATTGTGGTGATGTAAAATTAGCTGATTTTGGTGTATCAGCACAAATAACAGCAACAATAAATAAACGTAAATCATTTATTGGTACACCATATTGGATGGCACCTGAAGTGGCTGCAGTGGAACGTAAAGGTGGTTACAATCAACTCTGTGATATTTGGGCATGCGGTATAACAGCTATTGAATTAGCTGAATTACAACCGCCAATGTTTGATTTACATCCGATGCGAGCGTTGTTTTTAATGTCGAAGAGTGGTTTTAAACCACCGACGTTAAAGGATCGTGATAAATGGTAAATCTTTTTATATTTATGACTAAGTCGGTCGATTCGTGTGAGGAAATCCTTGAGGATTATCTTGATTATTTCTGTTTCCTGTTTTATTTTTCTATAGGAGTCCAACATTTCATAATTTTTTAAAGTATGCCCTGACCAAAAACCCAAAGAAACGACCAAATGCAGAGAAATTATTACAGGTAAATAATTAAAAAAAAATTCAGAATTTGGGTCGAATCTTGTTGGCGTAAATCTTTATATATTATTTTTATTTCAGCATCAATTTTTTCAAACTAACATGAGCAAACAATTAGCTTTGGAATTGTTATTAAAAGTTAATAATCCACCACAATCGTATACGGAACTGGAACCAGATGACGATGGGGTAAGTTAATATATATTTATCGATTTATCCGCCGATTTAGTAAATTTAATTTAGATGACCTTGAGACAGTTGACCCACCTAATTAAAATTTATCAATAAAGACTTTTTTATAACCCCCAAATCAAAAAAGGGATGTTGTAGGTTTAACCGCTAAGTTTTGTGTGTGTGTGTGTGTGTGTGTGTGTAGCGCCTAAACGGGTGAACCAATTTTGATTTTTTTTGTTGCATTTCAAAGATAATTTAATGGAGAGTGTTCTTAGCTATGTTTGAAGTGTCATTGAACTCGAGTGACAAAATCATTTTTCAATACTAAATTTATTTTTTACAGGCAATTCCAAATGTTCCGCATAGGATTGCATCACGTATGACTGCCAAATCAAAACCAAAAACTAATATTCCATTAAATAGTCATCTAGAAGGAATTGAAAATGTAGAAATACCATCAGTACCGACAACAGGTTTGTATTTCAATCGTAGTGGGGGAACGCTAAATATTTCGTGATGTATAAGCTATCAAATTTGAAAAAAAATTCTCTGCCTTGCATGAGAGAACAATCGGTCACCCGAAGGCAAGATGTCTTCGGATAGGATGCTATTTTAAGCAGTTGTAGGTATAGGATTCTGTTTAGGCTAGAATAGTCCACAGCTTTTTTGCTGGGATTTCTCTCAGGATTGATCGATCCACGATTTCAGACTCAAACATTCTTAACCTGACGTCCTGGTCTCGCAAATAAGATGGATGTAGGCTTTATCATCCTCCATACAGGCCTTACAAGTGAGATTTTCAGAAAGACTCCGGTGAAAGAGATGTTTTAAACGATCCCTCTCTCTTAGCCATTCTTTGATTCGGTAAGTTACGGAACATCTTGCTATGGGAATGACAGGCTCAGATGAAAGGGGCATTTAACGCCAGAGTGGCCTTGTACCCAGATCAGTCTGACCGTGCTATTTTGTGCCAGGCGGTTCACTTCCTCAAAGCATTCATAGACTATCCTCGATCAAAGTCTTTACTTGAAGGATCCGAAGTGTGGCCTACGTGAGGGTAAAAGTTATTTGAAACTTTTTATTGCAGTAGTAAAATCCTTTTTATTCAAAATACAGACAACGGAACCCTTAAAGTCTATGCGAGTATGTCGGAATTATCGGTATAATATGGATTTTCTTGATGAATTACAGATATTTCAAAGTCAACAAATGAAGATGAATCCAGAGCATGGGATATTATGGATATTATGAATAATGTTAAAACGGCACATTCATGCGTGAAACATCAACCATGTGGATCCTACAATACAATGGATCAAGAAAAGTATGTTTATCAATCATTTTATTTTTCAATTTATTTCTATTCTCGAATTTTCTAGCTTTAAAATTGTTTTTGTTAATTGTCCATTTACTCGTTTTATATTTAAAATAGTAAACAAAGCTGATCATAGTAAACCCTCCAATAATAACACTTTTAAAGGTCTTTCAGATATCGATAATTACAGAAATTTATAATGCAACCATCGTCAGTAGCTAAATTTATTCATATAACACATTACAAAATAAAAGTTCGATTGATACCTTATTAAAGAAAATTAAGCGTATGCTTTACAGCAGCCGTTTAAATTTCTAGTCGTTTTGGAATGACTGTCAAAATGTACGACTGTCTCCTAGACCTATTAAGCTTTGAATTGAATTGAAGTGAAGTGTTATGCGAGGAGAGTTGACTAGAATTGGCTGGCTCTTGGACCATTTATATACTGTGACAATTTAATTATAATTTTTTTCTCGTTAGATGGAATTACAATAGAAATTCACAATCGGCATTAACCGGAGAAGATATTCTAAATATGCCTTTAAGGTAGTGTTAGTTCGTCTTTGAGTTTACAAACAAATTTTACATCGAAATAATCAAATTTAAAATTTTATTTAAAATTATTATTATTATTTTTTTATTTATAATAATTTTGTTTATTTATTTCCATTTTATGAACTCGTCCAAAATTTTTGGAAAATTTTCAAGAGTCAAATTTAAAAGACCTCGATATATTTTTTTTTATTTCTTTTTGAAAAAGTCGTTTTGGTCTTCACCACTGTAAAAGAGGAATTTTTCTGATTCTACAATAACCCTCCTAAAATTTCCAGAATTGATTTTGACTTTGGCCAGATCAAAAACCAAATTAGACTCCTGGCGTTCGTACATCCTTAAATGTTGATTCTCTATTAGAAATGCTTTTGAACACAGTCTGTATATAAAAATTCAGTTAATATTCCCAATAGAAAATTTATATTTCTAGACCAAATCGGTCAATTTGGCTGAAACTCTTTTTATTTGACAGTTTTCTATCTATTCATTCTGAAAATTCAAAAGTCGTTCATTGACTCTTATTTTGCTGCAGGACCAAAAATTTTTGGAACAGTTCAAAGTATGGATGTTTTTGACATTAAATTATACAATGATTATAGTAATCGATTTGCTTCGAAGGTACAAAATCGAAAAATATATTAATCATTGTTTTAATTTTAAAATGTCTCACCCAATATTTCTTTCTATTAACAAATTTTTTTGATTTTGGTGCATGGTGTGCCAAAAATTCCGGATTAATTTCTACTACAAAAAATTTCTAGCTTTGGTTTATTTCTCTTATTTAATTGGGGGTTAATTATTATTTATTTTTACCTATTTTTGAGGTGGAATTATTTCTTCGCTACATATTCAAGACAAAAAGTTATCTTTAATATTAGTGCCATCAAGCTAGAGAAAAAATATATTAGTCGAAGGTTATTGGTCTTTCATATTTTCTGAAAAATCTACACCAATGCACAATTTTCGCTGCTTTTGGTTTTTTTAAAATATTTTCTTAAAAACTGTGCATACCTCCGATAAAAATTGCTAAGCATAAAATTTCCAATCTGTACATTTTGATTGTTTCGTATATTTAGCATTTTCGGAAAAATCGATATTAGGATCGATGAACATTTGGGAAAATTTTAGCGCGAAATCTCGTCAAAACAGAAGCTTTTTCTTTCAGAAAATTTGCTATAAACTATGTGAACAATTGATAATAATTTTGATTTCCAAACTAAAAACAATATTTTCTTTTTTAACCAACAAATCTTAAATAACACAAACTGATTTATTTCAATTTTACTCTTTGCACGATTTTTTTTTATTTTATTTTTAAATTTTTATTTAATTAATAATTATTTTATACATTAAGCGTCAGATTACTTTTCGTAACCGATGGAGTTCAAAGCCACATCAAAGTTTTTCTTACGTGTTTTGAATTACCAAAGACATTTTTTAAAAGCTTTTTTAGCTGTAAAATATTAAGGAATAGCAAAATTATTATAAAGTACAGGCTATCGGATCTGATATACAGTGTGCCCCATGATAGAGGTAATTATACTTGTAAATTTTCTTATTTTGCATTTAAAGATAAAAAGTCATTCTTTATAAAAAAATTTGCTTATTCTGAAAAGTATTTAGGCATATTTAAAACTTCTAAATAATGTACAGGGTAACGTTAAATTTGGAATCACTACTTTTCTTTTTGGGTAAACTACCCTTCCTTTTTATAAGTTGACAAAATGTTGCTAAGAAAAGTTGCTCGCAATTAACAATTATGCGTCTATACAAAATTTCAAGAAGATCCGTGTTAAGTTAAGTATTTTAGAAGATATTTAGTTCCATCGATTAAAATAGGTTACCCTGTATTGACTCCGTTCGTAATCATGATCTGTTATAACTAACATTCAATTGTTTACATGTAAATGATATAGTAAATGTCAAATTAAAATTATTGAAAAATAACAATTAAACTTGCTGCATTAGAAATTGTGAAAATAATATTTTTTTAAATATAAATTAACATATATACAATGCATAGATTTATATGTCCGTCTATACAATTATATTAATTAAGTATTGTATCGTTCCTATGGCAACTGCCTGAAATAAAACTCATGCACGGAGCAAATAAGAAATGTCTGAGAAAAATTTTGGTTGTTTTAGCTCGATCGTTACGATAAGTGGTTAGAAAACGCCTAACGTATTTCGTATTTATTTTAATTTTGATTTTGGTAAACTATTAAATTTATATTTTTGATTTATTTACTATTTTTATAGGAGTTTATTGCAGTACATTGATGAAGAATTAATTTTAAGGTAATTTTAATTTAGAGATTTTCTTCTCTCTCTTTTGGAAAAACTAACCAGTACTAATCCTTGTAACACAATTAATTTTCCTTCTATTTGATTCGCCTAATAATTGAACATAGCTCTGCTTTTCTTTTAGCTAAAATAACTTCCAATTTTTTGTTTGTTTTCAGTTTCGAAAAATGAAATGTTTTTATATTTTGATTTCTGATATTTTGAAAGCATCCTTCAAAAGTTTTGTCAAAATTGAAAAAGATTTAAAATGATAGGTAGAAAGTGTTACGGGAACTTTACAAATGGATTCAATTATTTTGGTAAATGCAGGTTTTGCCGTGGAAAATGAATACAACCTTTTCGTCCTGTGACTGTTTTGTTCTTTGTGAATGTAATCCATTTTCCGCAAGTTAAATCATGAACTCTGTAACAAATTCTCTGTTGAGATTTCTCACAAACACGTTGGATTTCAAAGTCAAACATTCTAGTCTTGATTTCCTGTAGTTTTTAAATATAAAAACATGATGATTGGAAGTGTGCTTGGAAGTTAAACTACTGGAGAAGATTTCAGTAAAATTTGCAAAACCGTGAGCGAAATCTCAACGCTCCACAGACTGATTTAGTTGGAGATTATTTCCGGGTCATAAAATACCGTACATCGATTTGTTTCTGACACATTTACAGCATCGATTTTGAACTATTGCAATATTTTATCAAATCTTGCTTGTCTCTATCCCCAAAAAAAAAAAAAATACAAATTTTGAGATTCTTTCGCTCAACTTTTTGAACCTTCAATTTTCAACGATGATTTCTGTGATATTTGTGCCGATGAAGTTTAATTTTGGCAAAAAAGCATTGTCGGACAGGAAATAAAAAAGTAGCTGAGTACGCTAACACTAAATTTGACGCTCTAAACTATAGGTCACGTCAAATGATAATTTGTACGTTGGTGATCTTTTTCCAATTCTCTTCTGAAGGATCTTCTTCCATTTTTCTGTTTTCCCAACCGTTCACCTTAAATTAATGAAAATATAAAAGTATTCATTTCTCGAAACGATTCCTAACAGCATGCTCTTTAGGTATTATTTTTTTTATAACTAAAATCCACATAAAAAACAGACATGGAACAGGTGAAGGGTCCAGGTCATCGATTCACAGTTGTTTTTCTTTTTAAATAATTATAATTTCTTTCACTATAGGTTTTTCTGCGGCTGCGTCTAAATATATATTAGCTTAAATTTTGAGACTTATCTTGAAATGTAGACACGCCAGGATGTTTATCTTTTAATTTAATAATTTCTTCTCAACTTTACACATTTTGCTTTATTTATGACGTCATAATTTGATGATCGGATTAAAATCATTAGTGTTATTTAATCCTTCAGACTAGTTGTCTTTCGTACCACAATTATTATTCTTGTGATGAGAGAAAATTTCACGCTATTGCGTGTGAAAATACATTAATTCATATGAAAGAATAGTATATTTAATTTACTTACTCCTTAAATGTTCGGGATAGATAATGTCACTTATCAAATATACAATGTGTCCGCATTTAAGATGAAGACAGACTCATATTTTCGATATTTTTGGGAATATCAATTTGAAATTTTGCATAGTCATACAGGGTGATTGGGTCACATTTTTTAAGATACTTAACCGAAATCAAAAAATATGAGGCTGTCTTCACATAATGAATCCACGGATTGATTTTTGATATACATGAATGCAAGAAGATCACAGTTACGTTAAACGGTCTCTTCAAAATGAAGGAATTCTTCGGAAGGATGTTGTCGAGTACAACTTAGATTGGCAGGAAGAACATTTGACAGATGTGGTTTTTGTAGTAACGAACAATTTGAAAACATAGTCTGAGATTATGACGTCTCACAAATAATGCAATTCACTTTTATTTACGCTTTATATTTCTATAAAACACACTTGGAGATTATTAGGTGAGGAACTTGTGGCTAAAAGACGTCTAATCGTTAATAAATGGCTGATTTTGATTCTAAAGGATTGTGATCACTAAATTCCAACTTAAATAAAATTTAAAAGTTACAAAGTTTTGTGGCTATCTTGGATTCAAAACTAGCCATTCGCTAACAATTCATCGATTTAGAAAATAAAGATATGTGAGTGCCGTGAGTTTCTCATCTATCATGGAAGGATAAATAATAAAATAAAAAGATTTGGTATCCAACTTAAATAATTATAAATGAATTACCTGTTATTTCTTCCCCCCTGCAAAGAAATGCTTAAAGTACCCTTGTATTTGAAAATTAGGTACCTTTTTATCAACTATAGAAACTCATCCCAAATTTTATTTGACTCACCAAAATATTTTGTAGAATTAGCTTGTAAAATTATTATTTCAAAATTGTCACAGTATTTTTTTTATTAAATATTAAAATTAGTTTTTTTTTTGATAATAGGCGAAATATTTTGAGATGTAGCGATCGTGTGGCCATAATCGAACTACAATGATGGGTCAATTCATAAATTAATTCAGAATTCATATATTCATAAATGCGATCTGGATCTTTTTATCATCATATTCATAATCAGCGACCTCAAAATCCTTCGAGTAAGAAAATTCAGGACTATTTACACATAATTCGAGGATAATAATAATTCGATGAACAAAAAATATATATAAAATTGATCGTTTTAAAAACGGCTAAAGATATCGAAATTATTCACACAACTTTTGTTTGAAAAAATTTGTTATAAAATCCCGATATATTTTTCCCGATTTTCGAGGAAAAGAATGAAAATATCACAATTTTTGATTTCACATTTTTCTTAGGTAGCAAAATATCCGTCAATTTTTTTCGTAAAGTTGATGGTTTCCGAGAAATTAGCCAAAAATCGTTTTATTAATGTATATATAGCGTTAATTATCGCAATCCCAACACTTTCGAGACTGCACGTTAGTAGGATACTAAATTAGATTACGAAACCTTCCTTTTTTTTAGTTTTTTCGGAAAAATTGGAAATTCCCTCTGTAGAAAATGGCATTATGAACGTACATTTTTTGCTCTGGCTTCTGGACTAAATTACCAATTGCTAAAAAGTTCAATACTTTGGTTTTGTTGACGCGTTTTATCCTTTACTTTACTGTAGTATGAAGTGACCCATCTTATTAGTTCTGTTATCTGGCCACCAAATAAAAATAAATTTTGTAAGTTCAATTATCTTTTCTATATAAAATTATAGGAATGAAACGTTACGATACCAAACAGCTGAATCGTATTCACATCAGTAAGTATTCAATCTTTCTCTTTCACTTTCACTTCACACACTTTTTATACAAACGGGTCCAAAAATTGGTATATACGAACTGCCCATATATGCCTTCCTATTTTTGTACCCCTCTGTATATTCAAATTTGTTTTGTTTGTTTACTAATTGCTTTTTGAATGTAATTTTAATGGCGGCATATTTTTGTTTTGTGTTTTTTTTTTTTTTGTGGCGGTTTTTAACACTTTACTGTTTAAAAACAAATTACAAAACTAAAGCTAATTGCTTCATACTTAAAATTTATCATGAAAGAATTAATTTTTTTAAAACTTAACTACTCATATTGCTTTATATCGTCTATATGTTATACGAGGTGTCCAGTAATGACCGTATTTTGGAATACCTTAGTATTCTTTTCTAAATATAAGGTATTCCATAATTTTGGTTAGGGTTCGAAGTCTCTAGACCAGTTTTTTAATAAATAAGGGTTTTAATCATGAATATGGCAAAACTAGGCTATTTTTTTCTAATTCTAGTTTCATTAATCCAACAATTTCCAGACATTTTGAGAATTGATTTGTAGATTTAAAAAAAATAATGTTTATGTTGATTAAAATTAAATAAATATTTTATATTTTTAATAAAAACAGAGCAACATTACCAATGGCTGCCGATTCGGATATTAAAAATTCAATAATACATAAAGATATTTATGTACAATCAGTTGACGATACTAAAAATTTAAATCAAATAACAAAGGCGTTAGATACGATTGGTGCGGGGAACAGTAGCACCAGTGGAGCAGGAGGAGCTATACAAAATTCACCTAGACGACATTCATCTGTTGATGAAATATTTGGCTTAATTAGTTCTTTGAATATCAATGGACAACGTCAACGATCACTCAGTGATAGTGAACGACGGAAAGAAGTTAATGGTGATGAAAAAACATCAGTATCGACGACAGGGGTAGCTGGCACACCACCTGATTTAGTAACATGTCCTGTAGTCCCACCTAGAAAACACCGTAGGAGACATACACCCCCACGGCCTATAAGTAATGGTCTACCTCCTACACCTAAAGTTCATATGGGAGCATGTTTTTCAAAGGTGACTATCATTTTTTACTTGACTCACACAAAGATTTACTGCGTTCTAAAAATATATTACGATTGTCCGGCTTATTTTCAGAGGAGTGCCAATGTTTTAGTGCCAACTGGCTTAATCAGCCGTTCAGTTAACAATCTAGCCTTTTTACTAAACGGCGCCATTCAACTAGGGAAATGAACCATATAATATTCAGCCGTAGTGTTTAATATAACATTTATTAATGAACTGGCTGGCTGAACCTTAGGCTATTCATAAAATACTTAATAAGTTAGCTTATAATTCATATGAATATAGGTAACTATAACCGAAGTTGTTAAAGCCGAGATAATCATATATAGAGATTCCTAGAGATTATCCTACCGTTTTAAATGTTTCTTACTTAATCATTATGTGACAGGTATTTAATGGTTCACCCCTACGAATACATTGTACAGTATCCTGGATTCATCCAGAAACACGTGATCAACATATATTAATTGGAGCAGAGGAGGGTATTTATAATTTAAATTTAAATGAATTGCATGAAACTGCAATTGATCAAATGTATCCAAGACGAACTGTTTGGATGTACGTAATTAAGGATGTTCTTATGAGTTTATCAGGTATGTATCCATTTATCCATTTATTCACTTGCACAGAAAGTGAACTGCTTTTTCAGTAGTTCCAATTTAGACCATCTGATTACTTAGCCGCATAGTTTAGACAAAAATTGATAGCAAAAATCTAGCTTTTTGCATGTTTCTTGAACAAAAATGATCTTGTGTTTCAATTTGAATCTTCAGTCTGCTTTTGCCTAAACTGTATGGTTTTCGGAAAAAATGTTTCGAACAAAAAGTGTTACTTTTTTTAATCAATAAGAGTGAACTTTTCATTAAGTTTGCTTGAAAACTTTAAACAGTTTAATGTATGCCAAAGATGTGCGCCTACACACCGCTTTTTTATCGATAAAACTTAGTTATCGAGTTTCAAGCATATGTCAACTTAAAAAATAAAACACCCTGTATGATTGAATTATAACTGTTGATAACAAATAAATAAATAAATATGTGTTTTTCTTTTGCAGGAAAAACACCACAATTATATCGTCACGATTTATTAGCATTACAAAATAAACAATTACATAGATTTAGTTTACATATGAATAAAATACCAGAAAAATTAGTACCAAGAAAGTTTGCATTAACAACAAAAGTTCCTGATACCAAAGGTTGTATAAAATGTTGTGTAGCTAGGAATCCGTACAACGGTTACAAATATTTATGTGGTGCAATGCAAAATGGTATCTTTCTTATGCAATGGTACGATCCACTTAATAAGTTTATGTTATTGAAGGTAAGTGCAACGCAACGAAACACTTCTTTTTAAGTTTAGACTTGTGGCAGTGGCGTAGCGAGTTTAACTCGCATCCACCCATAAATGTAATTTTAAGATTCCGTAACAAAGTGTTAAAAGAAAGAACCGTTAGTTACTATATTGTGATTGAATTGAATGTAAATGTGTTTATTTGGTTTTTTTAGTATTCAGAATATATGTTACCGTCTCCCTTAAATGTATTCGAAATGATAATAACACCAGAACAAGAGTATCCAATGGTTTGTGTATCGGTCAAGCAGGAATACCATTCTGACAAACTTAAATTGGATTTAATCAATATGAATACAGGTAAATTAATCAAGTACATGTTTTGAACAGGTGCTTCCATTACCACCACCAAAAATCTTACACGTACACTTATGGCAAAAGAGAGAAGTTGTATTAGATTTTAGAAGTTTGTATTTGATTATAAACAGTTTGATCTGTCGTATGCCCTGCGCTAAGTCCCAGTAATCAAGATGGATGAGTCGTAGCCATTATCATCCTGATAAAAAAAAAATACTTTATTTTTCTCCGAATGAAGACCCGCATTCAGCTTATAAGTCGTATTTTTTAAACTGTGGCGTAAAGAAAAAAGCATAAGATTTTTGGTGGGGACAGCGTGTGATTAGTATACATTTATTTCTTAAAAAAAATAAAATAAAATGAGTGTTGTTTTCTTTTAGGAGCAAATTGGTTTCATTCGGATGAATTAGATGAAATGGATGGATCTGCTACGGTGATACCACGACGTGAGAATATCAATGTAATATGTGCAAGTCAAATTGATAAAGATTCAATTCTAGTCTGTTATCAGAATATTGTTAAAATTGTAACGCCACAAGGGAAACCAAAATTTAATAAAAAATTAGTGTCAGAATTAATATTTGATTTTGATATATTAAGTCTAGGTAGGTTTACAAATTTAAGTTTACAATGTTTATAGAGTTTATAATGTTTGTTTGTTTACGTTTTTATGTTTTTAGTATGTTTACCAGATAGTGTGCTAGCATTTCATAAGAATGGTATGCAAGGTAGATCACTTAAAAATGGTGAAATTACTCAAGAAATTACTGATTACTCGAGAACATATAGACTGTTAGGCAGTGACAAGTAAGTCATTCATTATTTATTATTCATACAGGAGGGAGGGAGTGGTCTTAAGGAGGGAGGGAGTGGTCTTTGCTGCTGTGGTGACCATTTAAGACAAAGGGGGATGTGGGTGTCTAAAATTGTTCATTATAGACAACTCTTTAATATTAACAAAAATTAATCTTTGCGGTTTTCAACGCGATAATTAGTAGAAGGGGAGCCCAAGAGGGGATTTGAGTAGTAAATCGAACGCGTCAGATTATGATATGGGGGGTTTCTTGGACCTTCCTTAGTACCTCCACCAAATATTAGCCCTAAATAATAATCGCAATTTTGTTTTGTTACAGAGTTGTGATGTTAGAGAGTCACGTGATTAAGACTGGAACATTATCAAATGATTTATATATATTAGCTGGACACGAAGCGAGTTACTAAAATAAAACAGAAAATAGAGAAAAAAAACAAAAACATTTTTAATTTTTAAAATAAATACGTGTGTGATATTTTATTTTTTTTTTTATTTGATTCAAAAAATAAAAAAAACGAAACGCAAAACGAAAACATTTACATATGTAAAGTTTAATTGTTTATTTGTTTTTGTGATGTTTGATGCAAGCCACAGAGTAAAAATAAAAATCTACTAAAAAGGATCCATCGTCCCTCGTCCATCGTCGTCTGTGCATGGATGTTAAATAAATAAATAAAAAAAAAAACTTAATAAATTATATTTTAAAAATTTTAACGATCAAACCATCAAATGGAGCTGATTTTGGGTTATTTTTTTTTGGTTGTATTTATACAGACAAGATAAGTTGATATTTTTATTTTTATTGCGCTCTCAATAGAATTTATTATTGTATTTTATTACAAATAAATTTGAGTTTTCTTCTCATATTCGTGCCTCCGCTTACTATTATATTCTATTTTTCTAGCCAATGTGTAATTCCCTATAGCCGAAAGTACATACAACTCGATTTAAAAAAAAAAAACTAAACTTGAGTTCCAAGACACAGGCAGACGGACAAATGAAAATGAACTAATTAGGTGATTTTATGAACACCTATACCAAAATTTTGTTTGCAGCATCAATATTTCGAAGCGTTACAAACTTGGGACTAAACTTAATATACATTTCGTATTTAAATGGAATTTTCTTTTGCTTCATGTTTCGGAATAACATTTTTATTTATTAAAAATTGAGTTTTCCATAAATTATTGTAAACTACAGGGTCTTTCAAGAAGAGGTGTAATTTAAAATTTAAAAAAAAAAATCACAATATTTTTGTGAAAAGAGCTGATAATTTTATTTAAATCCAAAGTACAAAACTCTGAGATTAGTAATGGAACACAATATCTGCCAAATATCCACCGTGGTTCTTCTTGCATATGGTCATTCTTTTGATTAAATGTTTCATCACATTTTCGAATATTTCGCAAACTGGCAATCGTTGTGGATGGAGAGGTTGTTCGACCATTTCCCAGAATAATTTCTTCTAGGATTTGATGAAATATTTCATCAGTAGAATGGCCGTACGGCATTTAATAAAACCTAAGAACCTAAGATATATATTTGTTTACATTACTTATAAATTATTATATTTATTATTATCAAAGAAGTATAACATCTTACGCGCGTACATAATTTTTAACATAAAATTATCGTGATATATTAAAATATCAACTTATCTTTGAACAGTCGATTAAAAATTTTTATCCAAATAAAGAACTTTTTCTGTTGAATGTTTTTTCTTAGATAGAAATGTCGAAGTATTGTTCTTAAATAAAAATTACAATACTTTTCCAAAATTTTATTAAAATTAATTCTAGATAGAGATTATCAAAAGAAAAATTTTAGAAAATCGAGAAAAATAAAAATTAAAAAAGAGATATTTAATTATTACTTAAAAAAATTATTAATTTTTTATAAATGAAATGATAAAATGAAAAAAAAAAAATAAAAAAACTATTTTAGCAACATCAAATTTATAATCTTGAAACGAATACAGGGTGATTTATTTAAAAACACGACAGTTATTGTTCTATGATAGATAGTTTATTTAAAAAAATATGCCATGAGGCAGATTTGTCGAATTTTATCAGCAATTGGACATTCTTGCATTAACCAATCAAAGAATAACTTAAACAAAAGTTGCAGAGTTTGATCAGGGGACATCATATTCTAACATCAGAAACCACTTTTTTTCGAAAATCATTAGGTTTCGGAGGAAATGCGATGGAGCTACAAAAACACAGGACAAAACTTTTAAAACAATCTAATAATATATTATTCCGCTTTGTAATTTCCTGTAAAAGAATGTCCAGTTTTAACGGTTGAAAATTTGACGATATCTGAATGTAAAATAGTTGATAAAGCACCGTGTGATTTAATACAATTGATGTCAATACCTCAGTGCACTCTCGTTTAGTCCTTCCCTCTTTCATAAAATGGACCAAGTTATATGACAAATAAAAAGCTATATAAATAAATTTTATTTATAAAAGGTTCCTCGTGCTTTATGTAATAGGGTAGTTTTTTGAAGTTATACTTGAAAGTACATACATCATAGAGTTAGTCGCTTAACGAAATTTCACTCACAATATTATTTGTTATTATTAGCCAAGAAAATTTTCCTTCTTAGGAAAAATTCAATTAAAATGTATGGCCCTGGATGGAAGATACAAAAGATGTCGACACCAAAATTACTCTATGTTGATAAATTTCGCGCTTCATACAGTGATAGTAAATTTTCTACGGTATGAGAAGATAGATTACCAATTATATCCTCTTACCAGGACCGATTTAATGAATTATTTTTCGCGCCTAATATAATTTTTGATTTCTCAAAACTCTTTATTATATCATTTATAATTTGAGGCAATATCTTGTAGTCAACTACCCTATTATTACTGCTAATATTTTGATTTTTAAACAATAGAGTCCTCAAAATAGCCTCATTATTTCGAGACTGAGTTTTAGAGGTAATTAAAGCGTGGTACATGGCTAAGGCGGTTATATTGGTAAGATTTAAAAAGTTAACCTACAGCTTTCAAAATATCCAAAAAATTCAGTTTACTAAGAATGCTATTCAATGATAAACTTTCGAAAAATTTACAGTCAATTATTGATATAAATGAAAATAGCCAACGAAATCTTGCCAAAATAGATGCCTGACCTGATCCTATCTTGTATCTCCTTATCATTTTTTAAATAATCAGGCTATTTAGAGCACCTTGTATTTAACACTAATAAATAAGTACATAATTAAAATATAATACATATTTAAATACAGTTGCTAATTAATCACTTTGATAATAAATCACCCTGTATTTGTAACTGTATGCTATAAATGACAAAAATAAATAATGTAAATATTCATAAATATATTTAGAGTTTAAAAAAAAATGAAAGAAATAAATTTTAAGGAAAAAAAATATATTTGAAAAAGTAATAAAATATAAAAATTATATATTTTTAACAGAAATTTTTGTAGTTGTATAATTCGAAAATTCGAGAAAAAAAAATACAATAAAATAGCGCTTTAATATTCTCAAATTTCTTCAGTAATTTTGAATTATGATTACGATTTTTAAAAAATATTTGTTAAAGAAGCATTATTACTTCATAACTTTTACCAAAAAATGTAGAATTTAGTAGAATTTAGAATTGAACATTCTATAAAAATTTATTTGTAATAATTTTCACGCCAGACAATCAATAATTTTTCCTATAAATTCCAAAAATCAATATTAAGAGTGATAAAGAAATTCTTATAAATTTTAAACAGATATATCTCGGCAAAAAATGATTGAATCGGAATGAAGTATATCAGATCCGATAGCTTGGACATTCTAGTATTTTGAATCAATATCTCGAAACATTTTTATAATTTATTTTTATTTTTTTGTGCGCAAGGCTGAAACGTTAAGAAAATTTATTTATTAATTTGATATGAATTTTAAAAGTGTGCACGGGGTGCATAAGTATTTATACAAGAAGTTGAGTATGTGCAACCGAAAGCTTGCTTATTTTTCTTTGTAGCCAGCTTAGCTAGACACACTGAATAATTATATTTTTTTGGATTAATTTTCCTTAAATGCCTTTCCTTTCCATCTTTCCATCTGTTTGAATCGTGTTTTTAAACAAAAAATTACTGATGTAATTTGAAATATTTAGTATTTGAATATAGTTTTGGACAAAATATACGTTTTTAGGGTATGAAAATTTATAAAAAAAAAAAAAACAAAAACAAATGCTTATTTGAGGCATTATTTATAAAAGAAAAATGTTCGCTCTCAAGTTGATGAAAAACCTAGGAAAAACAATAATCTAATTTAAATAAAAATTGTAAGATATATAAACAAATTTTAAAATTATATTTTTGAATTGACACGGACCTATCTGATAATAATCATGCATTTTATTTCCAAAATAATAGTGGGAACAGGAAAATATTATAAAATACGGAACAATCAGGATTTTTTAATAACAGAATGTCACAGTAAAAAAACAATCCGGTTAACTAAAAAAAAAAGAACGAGAGATATCGTGCCACTCGGTAGGAACTATGTTCCTTTCGTTATAAATTATGTATTATGTAATAACAAGCAATAAAATTATAATTAGTACTTTTTTTTGTCAATTTTTCGTCTAAAAAATTATGAAAATTATCTTTATCTAGGGATCAATGGACCCCTAAATTGTTGAGATGTAATTTTATTCTCAATGTTACAAAATAGATAAGATATGATATTTGAAAGTGACTCAGTTTCTTGTTTCTACCACGGAGGGGGTAGAAAAGTAGGTATATTGATTTTGGCTTGAATAAGAGATTGAGATTTCCATTTGCTTTATATGAAAATAGACAGGGGTCATCTTTAAACTTATGTAGGCCTTGGAGATCCGTGGTCCATATCACGGACCCCCTTTTTGTAAAACTAAAAAAAGGGGTATTTGACCGCTATCTGTGTGTGCCTGCCTGTCTCTCTGTGGCATCGTAGCGCCTAAATGGATGATCCGATTTTCATTTAATTTAATGAAGAGTGGTCTTAGCTATGTTTCAAGATGATCCTCAAAAAGGGTTCAGTTTGGAAAATGCGTTAATAAAAAAGGTTATTTAAACAAAAGTGTTCTTAGATAGTTTATCAAGAACTTTTAGTTTGAAGTGCAAGTTTAACGTACCCGAAAAATTTGTCTTGGGAGTTTTTTAAATTTTGTAAATTCCACTTTGCATTTTCCCTCTATAATTTTGAAAAATAAAATCATGTGCAATTATTATATTTTGACGTAGGATCGTGTAAATTCAAAAATTAATAAACAAAAAAAAATTCTTAAAAGAAAATTGACATTCTATTATATAAAAAAAAAATCTGTACATATTTGAGGCTAGCGCTAGGTTAATTTTAAAAATTAATTATGAATTTTTTTGTTGTTGTTGTGGAAAATGCTTTTAAAAAGCATTCGATTTATTTATTTAGACCAGTCATTAGAGGAAGATTCTTTCATACGATATATTCGAGTATTGAGATTCGAGTATCCCATTTTCTGACATATTTTCACGTAAAATTTAGTATTTTACAGCAAGAGCAAGATATTCGAAGGACTATTAAGTCTAAACTAGGTCGATAAACGAAATCAAGTGTCATCTATGTACATTGTACACAATAGATAAGTTAATTGTATTATTTGTGTTTACATTATTTATAAATTATTATATTTGTTATTACCAAACTTCTTCTGCACGCTTCTTTTTTTCATGACCTCATAGAATCTTTAATGGAGAAGTTTGGACATGGAGTATATTTCAAAGTTAGATGGCAGAGGGAAATTAGTTTTTCTGAATAAAATGATAAATCTTTGAGTATGCCGTATGAAATAATTTTTCCTAATGACGATTATAGTTCACAGTATAGCGTCCTTTTCATTAGTATTTACTTACGAACAAGCTTAAACTTCGCATGTAGCTTCGATGAGTCAAAAATATATTAAAAGACACTTTCGAAAATATTCTCACATAAAAGAGTTTCATGTTCGCCATAACAAAGTCACACCCGTTTAAAGGACGCTAAATTGTGTGCTCTTAAATTTTTAGGATGCATGTTTGATAACATAAAAGAAACATACGATACAACCTCCATCTTTATAATTCAATTATATATGTTTACAGGATGTCCCAAAGTAATGAGTAGTAAGAAAATGGTGGATATGGGATGTTATTCTAAAAATAAAAAAATCCGCTACCGTTACCGAGTTACGGTTACGTTAATAACGTTTTTAAAATCACAAAATTCTTTAATAATATTAGGTAAGGTTATAGGAAATAAAATATACTACAATTTACCCTCATGACATTTTTTGAAAATTAACTTGTGAAAATTAAGTTTACTCGAAAGAAAATGAAGAAAAATGAAGTCGTAGCAGCTCGTTGAGGATGCCAAATACACTTTGTCTTTGAATTACTTATCTATAACCATAATTTTTATGGTGTTCACTACTTTTGGACATCCCTGTATAATTTAAGCTAATAAATCTTTTTTTTTTTTTGTAATTTTTAATAATTTATGTTATTATTAATTTTCATTTTTTGTTTTGTATTATATTATTTTATATATTTAATTAAATGAGAAAAAAATTGTTAATATTAAAAACGTTTTGTGTTTTTTTTAAATTTATTTTCCCGCTGCTAATCTTGGATATTGAATTTTTTTGCAAAAATCTAACGCAATTGAATCAAGAGAAAAAATTGCTCAAGGATATCACCTCATGTCATGAAATTGCCATAGGGATCTGATTTTTATATTTTTAATCCCCGAACTAAAAAAAGGAGGTGTTATAAGTTTGACCGGTATGTGTGTGTGTCTGTCTGTCTATCTGTCTGTGACATCGTAGCGCCTAAACGAGGGAACCGATTTTCATTTTTTTTGTTTGTTTAGTTTGAAAGGTAATTTAATAGAGAGGGATGATTTTCAAAATCGATTCAGTTTTGAAAATGTTTTAAGGAATTTTATTTATTGTCCGGGTCGTAGCCACAAATTTGAATGCGGGGAGAAGCTTTACAGAAAAAAAGCAGGTTGTCTGTTCAAGATAAGATTCGAACTGATTAAAAATTTTAGCGTGAAATATTGAAGCGTTTTAAAGAAATTTTAGGGTTGCCGAACTTATTCCCATCACTGTATATTTCGATAGATAATAATAAGAGCGGAAGTAGTTATGTATCTAGAATTTTCATTTTTAAAAGCTTGCCAATATCTATTAAAATAAAAATGAAAGTTTGTGTGTATGTATGTTTGTGCTTCTATGTGTTCCTAAAACATTTTACTAATACTACTTTTCCGTAAAAATGTAAACAGTTTAATTTGGTCAAACATCGAGAAATTCCAATTTTTTAATGAATCCTAACATAATTTATAGTTCCTACATTACTTCATATACATAGGGTATTAAAATTGAGGAATACTTTAGGCGCCAATCCAGTGCTGTACAAATGTGGACTGCAGTAATTTCCCCTAAAATGCATAGTTTTTGAATAAATTCTAACAAACTGCGGAAAAACGAAAAATCGTTAAATAGTATTAATTCATATGCGAAATTTTTTAAATCCGTGTAAGGGCAGTTTTACAGTCACGGGCTCCAGAGCTGCAAATATTGTTCAAAAAAACCTTTTGTTGCAATACCATAGACATTCATTGGATTCGAAAAACCTAGATTGGCTACTAGACTAAAAGTATCTATTTTTAATTACAAAAATATATTATAACAGCATGTATTTAAAAAAAAAGTCTGATGTCTCAACTAGTATGAAACGAAAAAACGAACAGATTTAAAAATAAATCGTCGGGTTCGGATGTGGAGCTCACTGTAATCAAATGAAAACACACCATAGTCCTAGCTTTAATCTGGGAACGAACGAATTTATTCGAATAACACATTATATAGCATTCATTGTCTTGTTCAAACTAAAAATAACAATTTTTTTATTAAGATTTTTATAATTAAATGTTTTGTTAATTTAATTAAAATAAGAAAGTGAGATATCGGAGTGTTTCTAAATTGTTGTTGATGTGTGTATCAAAAATAATGATCTAAAAATTTGTTATTAAAAAGAAGTTCCAACTTAATTTTCGGTAGTTTGAGTTAATTAGTTATTTTTTATTTGAAACTCAATGTAAGTCGTACTTATTTCCATTCTTTAATGTAATCTATTCATAGAGGTATTTTACCGGGTTAAATAAAACTTATATACAGAGTGGGCCATTTAAAACTATTAGTGTTAATAGCTCATTTTGTAATTAACTAATCAAAAAATAACTCAAACAAAAATTGTAGAGTTTGATGGGGGATTACCATGTTCTGACATTAGATTGACAATTTAGAACATAAAAAATAAGAGATAGAATAACGGCTTAAATTAAGAAGTTGAACCTCATTAGAAAACTAACATTTTTTATGTAAAACATTTTTCGAAAATCGTTAGCTTTCGGAGGAAATGTGACATAAAAAATATGTAATTGCATTTAATCGAAAGCCAACTTAAAGTTTATCGATCATTGTAGGCTAAAGATATAGACACAGCCGAATGTCCTTTATATATAAGTATATATCTGTAGCTAGTGTTCGATTAAATTTTTTTTCGATTAAATGCAATAAATTTAAGTTGCATTTCTTTCGAAAGCTAACGATTTTTTATCTCTTACCTTTTAGGAGAACTAGGTCCAATCTGATATTAGAAGATTATGTCCTTCATCAAACTCTGTAACTTTAGGTTTGAATTATTTATTGATTGGTAAACTACAAAACGAGCTATTAGTCATAATATATTAAACTGATTTGTATATTTCAGATATATTTGGTGGTTGAAAATACACATTTTTTAATGTGCGTAGGGCCACCAAATATATCGGACATATAGCGATAGTGTCACGTTTTTATTGAACGAAAGATACATCAAAACAAATATTTTGGTGTAAAGAACACATGTGGGCAAACGCTCCCCTTTAGAGCTACAGATGTTTTGTATAACGTGTTGAATTTCTGCCGAGCCTCTTCGGGTTTTCGAGAAATTGTTTCGAACAAAAGTTGTTAGTATTTTAATGAGAATTAAAGAAGAGATAAAACTATTTTAAAGTTTTGTTCTTTCTTTAAACTATATTGCAAATATATATTTGGCAAAAATGAACTCGTAAAAATTTCATCAACTTTTGTTTTAAATTCCCCATTGAAGTCTTCTAAATGTAGCCATTTATGAAACACATTTCCATTGACTAGTTGGCTGTTCAAGCTGTTTGGACATTTGTTGACATTTATTGATTTTTGATCTCGAGACTGTTATCCGTGGGGATATTCTAGTTAAACTTTGGCAAAAACGTATTGCCGGACAGGACGTTAAAAATTCACTCGAAACAATCGATATTTGTAATAAAGATTCGTTTCCAAATGTCTACCAAATGCTTTTCGTTCTGGCAGTTTTGCCTGTGACAAGAGCGGCGAATGAACGCTCTGAACCAAGTTCTGAGCCAATCTTCTGACGTAGTCTGAAGATTGACTAAACGGTTTAGCCTCGCTCAAAATAAAACGCAGTGTAAAATTCCATGCTCGCAAACTTTTGGAAAAGTTTTTTTCTTTAGCTCACGGAATTAATCATTTAAAAATAGTGACTGAATATCACATGGTGCATAAAAGTTTGAACTCTCCCCCTTAGATGATTCCTGCGCACTTACCTGTTGAGTATAGCTTCCGCATTACAAATAACATGTATGGAAGTTTCGTCATTCTCCATACCGACTCTACCAGTTGGATCGTTGGATGATTAGAGATCCCCAAGTTGTGAAGGTGATAGTTCAATCGGCAGTGTCCTGTCAAGAGCCCCACCACCATTCTTTAATTCGGTAAATTACAGATCATCTTGCTATGGGAATGACAGGCTCAGTTCGAAGCATTCATAGGCGCGGATGTTTAGATAAATATTATTTCATTGAAAATGAAGAAAAATGAAAAAAATTTTGATAAATATGGGGAAAAGATATGAATTGAAAATGGTATTTCACAATAGACAAATAAAATTGGTGATGTTTTATAAATAACTTAATTGGCATTGTTACAAATTTTATACTTTATTTTTTTTTTAAGTAATCAAAGAATTTGTCACATAGATACAGTCACATAGAAAAGAACTCTTATTTATGACCTTTGTACAGGATGTTATACAATTGACCGTAGAACCACAAACTTCCTGAATAAGCTTATCAAGATGAACGACAAAGCTCTTTACCTCAACATATCCACCTTCGTGTTCCCATACATGTAATTGTTTTTTTTACAAAATTGTTTAAGTACACTCCTACATATCTCGGGAGTGATTTCTTGAACCATTTCCCTTATTATCTGTTCAAAATGGTTTACATTTCTAAGCGATCATTAACATTCCTATCGAACTTCCTCAATTTGTGGTGGACACATTGTATATTTGATGTCAAAAGTGAACAACTAAATGTTAATATTTTTGAAAGCAGAAATTTTTATAGAAAATAACTTTTTTTCGTAAATCTTAAAATAAAAAAGTTTCCCATATGTAGCCAACTTAGTTAGTAGCACCCTGTATATGTAATAGCTATACTATTTTTCATTCATGGTACACTTTTTCATGGAATCACGCCTTCTTATACTATGTATAAGATATTTCTTGAAATAATATTTATTTTTATAATAACTAATAAAATTTTGTTTATTTATGATTTTTATGTCAAAATATTAAACTAGTATAAGCAAGTCTTCTTATGTAATTCACATTTCTTTTCATCAAATTTCAAAAGGTTAATTATTTCTATTTATTAATAAAAATAAAAAAGTTAATATTGATTATTAAAATAACTAATTGAATAAATACTATACAGCTAAATAAACAGGTACTTAAATAATTGGTTGTTATAACCATTATATATTCTATGGTTAAAACCGATATACAGACTGTGTTCAAAATCATTGCTGATAGAGAAACAATGTTAAATATTTACTACAAAACTATACATAGAAGCTAACTCAATTTATTTTGCGCATCGATCTCTAAATCGCGATGTATATTGAGCGATGCTAAACCGTTTAGCCAATCTAAAGTATGTTTTGAAAGGCGCCAAGTTGAAAAGGGGCGTTCATTTGACGCTGTTGTCACAGGTAAAACTGCAAGAACGCAAAACATTTGATTAGACATTTGGAAACGTATCTTTATTACAAATACCGATTGCTTCGAGTGATTTTTGACGTCCTGTCGCGCAATACTTATTCGCTAAAGTTTAAGTAGAACATTGAATAAGATTTTTAAAAAGAATTTTAAGATAAGTTTTAAGATATTTATTAAATAACAACAATATCAATCTCTGTCTGAGAATATTAAGTCTCGTTTCGTACACGTGGTCACCAAAATTGATTTTCTGACTACGATATACCGCTATAAATTTTTTCTGTTGAATTTTTGCCAAAATAAAACGTATACAAAATATTTAGCTTCAAACAAGTGAGATTTTGTTTCTTTAAATAATGTGCTGATTACAGCAGTTGATCATATTAGTTATATTTATAATATTTATACAGTGTGTTCACCCTTAATAACTCTTGACGATATGATGTTATTATTGTTTTGTGTGAAAACACGTCGATTTAGATATCGAGAGGAAAATTCAAAAATGGTGCCTAGAGAGTTTTAGGTTTCACCTCTTCGCTTCTAATTACCCCAACTTCGAAATTTCACCCCTTATCTTGGCACTCCTTATCTTGTTACATCTCATTTAAAAGGGCACAAATTCCCTACTTAACCATGATAAAAAAAAATGAAATCGATCGAAGATGCTATTTATTTCAAAGTCGAGGAGGGTGGAGGTGAAGGAACTTGGCACCCTTTACCAATTTGTCTTTTTCTGTTTTGATTTTCATCGGGACCCCATAGCAGTTACATTATCCGTCATTGCAACCACTATAGACTAATAACAACGAAAAAAATTTAATGATCTATTTATGAACTGAATCATTAATCATTAATTAAAAAAAGGTTTGATGAACATTTAAAAATAAATTTTTTAGATGACTCAATCGAAATAACTCTAAATATGACGTGTTTGATCATCATAAACATGACTTTGTATGCCAATTTAAAAATATATTAGTTTCCTCTTCATGAAAATATTTAAATTAATTTTTCTTAAAAATTTTAAGGTGGCGTTGTTTGTGGAAGGGAATTTATTGAAATGAATTAAGTACATAAAAATTTATTTACGAAAAATTAAGTAACATACTTAGGTATACTTAAGTCTCAGTCATGGCAGAAACTGAGGGAGGTTCCGAGCAAGATGATGTTTCATTTCTTCGGACGGTAAATTTTACAATGTTTCATATAATAATGTTCAGCGATTTTATGTGTTCAAGTATTAATGTCAGCAAAGTAGAAATTTTTTATCAACTTTATTAGTTGCATTTGTTTATATAGACAACTGACGTCATGACCACAAAGCAATATGGCGTCCACTGCGTTCAACATGAAGAATGTAGAACAGGAGAACGATCGCTATAGAAAATATTGTCCCCAAAATATGTATAAAATAAGTGAGACGCTGCGATCAATATGTAGTATCAATAAAAGCGGTCTGTTGTGCGCTAATTTCAAATGATATATCAATTTGTACATTATGCTAACAACAACAGCTAACTTCACAGATACAACTTCTTGTTGACAGCGCGACTGGTGGCTGAAAAATGAACTATAAATTCTACAAATTTTTAGGGACAGGTACGCTAATGCTTTAGTACATAGCGATCTTTTTCCTGTTCTACATTCTTCATGGCGTTCAACTTGTTCGTCAAATTACGCGCGAAATTTGAAAATGTAAAATTTAAATGTCATTTTTATGTTATTTATTCTTTATCAAAATTTCACTTCGATAACTTTTCTCAACATTAATTATATGAACAGATAATCGCTAAATGTGTATAAGTATGGAACGTTAGAACCTAGTTTCATACATTTTGTCCAAAATATTAATCAAAATTGACAATTTTTTAGGAAGACATGGTATGTCTTTCGTGTACTGCCACAGGAGAGAGAGTATGTCTTGCGGCCGAAGGATTTGGTAATCGTCATTGTTTCTTAGAAAACATTGCCGATAAAGTAAGTTATTTTGTTCCAAAACAAACAAAACTTTCGAAATTCAATAATGTTTTAATGATTTTTATTTTATTTTTTTCAAGAACATTCCGCCTGACTTATCCCAATGTGTTTTTGTAATTGAACAAGCTCTTTCAGTAAGAGCTTTACAAGAATTGGTGACAGCCGCAGGCTCCGAAACAGTAAGTCTAGACAGCATGAATCAAAATTTTGTTAAATATTATTGTTTGACTTAAAATTACCCTCCAATAATTCTTAAAATGTGTCTAACTTTGTTTCGACCCAATTATTTTTTTTTTACAAAAAAGAACTCATTTTTCAAATTTTAAAATAAAAGCTTTTTCATAATTTTTGAAACGCTGTTTAATATGTGTGTTTTGTATTTTTTTTCCCATAGAACCATTCTCTAAGTGGGTCTTCAGATTCTTTTACATAAATGTACATTAGCTTGGTCCATTTGGTCTCGAATAAAGATAAAATTTCTTTTAAAAATCGGGGAATTAGTATTGAGTCTATTGATAACTGGGAGTTAATATCAAGCCAACTGGCGATTAAAATTCTAACCAATTTAAACATGATAATAACCCGTTTTTGATAGTTTCAATTTAGATTACCAGATGGCAATACTTTTATACTTACCATTTATCAGAAAACTGCGAGTTGCAGCCCCGCCAACTGGCGATAATCATTGGTACTAATTAAAATAGAATGGTGACTCGTTTTGAATAGTTTCAATATAAACTATCAGGTTACTTTCTATTTATTAATGGTGATTGAAATATTAATCGATAAGGAATATTTTTCAAAAAATATTTTATGATATAAAGTTGAATTTGCGAAGGATTAATATCTCATAATCATTCTGCTAAACGTTTAAAGATTTTCGAGACAAAATTTCCAAATTATTGGACTATAAATATTAAAAAGAATCTGAATACCAACTTTGGAAAAGCCCGATTTTGACCGGAAAACTGTTATATATGTATACATACATTTGTGCTTTAATATCCTTTTTTAAATAACAAGAAAAAAACAAAATTAATTATGAAAAAGCTATATGGACCTAAGACGCTGGATATTTCACAATTTTTTTGTAATATTCAAATCAAAAATTTTGAATTTTCCAGGAGCAGGACTCTTTAGTAAGTATTACAATTGTATTCGTACGTTATATTCGGCATTTTTTTCAATATATATTTTTTTTTTCGCTTTTTATTCGTAAGAAATTTACGATTTTTTATTTTTGCAATATAAGCTACAATTTAAAAGCTTTTATTTATTAACATCCAAGCGCTTTAAATGTCTCATTAACTAAAAGTTACTTTTTCGGCAAGTTTACATATTCGAAAATCGTCTGCATTAGTGCGAATGCTATTTTTATTTGAAAAATTTAATAATTTGATAAACAGTATATTTTGTTCCAAATTTTGAGCACAAAAATACAAATTATCAAAATTTCGAACTATTCTAAAAATTTATTTCCTTAATTTTCTTTTTATTTTGTTTCTGTGATGCATATCAAAATTATTTGTTTCGTAGAATAGAAAATTTGTATTTTTCTAACATTTATTTAGAAAGTAGTTATAAAAACCGTTTTTTTCGAGCACCATAGAAGTAGAAAAAAAGTTTAAAATGTACAAAAATAACTCCACACATGAACACTTAGATTTTGGAGCGTTCAAAACAATTCTGCACCGATTTATTGGTAAATATTTTCTTTTGTAGATTCCTAGAATTACTAAAACATTTATATAAAAATCAGTAAAATGCAAATCCTGTAGATTTGGAAATTAACTTTTAACTAAAAACACGTTTAGATATGGAAAATTGGTTGTGTGATTACTTAGTGAAAAGTTTGTTACGCTAATTGAGATTAAGTATAATGAGGGTTCCAAATTAATTTATAAATTTTAAAAATAATCAAATAATGAATCTATTCAATCATTAGGTCATGTTTTTGGCTAATGTTTACACTAAGTAATCACACTTTTAATAATTTAGGAAATGTTTCGAAATTTACTGCCATTCTTGATAAAGCATGCCAAAATACGAAATGATTGGCATTTTTTTTCTAAAAAATTGGCAAAATGGAATAATTCTGTTTAATTATTGTTTATAAAATATTTTTATTATTTGATAATAAATTTTATCGTGGTAATTATGCAAGGCTCCACCTATTTTTTTACTAAAATAGCCAAAAATTAATATTTTTGAAATTTAATTTTCTTCAAGTTCATGGCGCGCCACTTTTTTAGGGGACAGTAAAGCTAATGACTTTAAAAAGATTGAAAATCCTGCGAATTTATCATTAATGCCAATTTTGAAGTATAAATAATTAAAAATTTAATTTTTCTTTTTAACGAATTTTTTAAATTCCAAAATCAGAATATTTATAAACTTTCTAAAGGTTTTCCCAATTTTTTTAATTGAAAAAATTACCAACTCGTTCCTTTTCATAAGCTAAGGCACGGGTTGATTAAATTGGAAAATAGGAAAAATATAAAAAATTAATATATTTTTTGGACTATAGGTCAAAACATATTTTTTTTTCACCAATTTGAAAATCAAATTAAAAAATACTAATTTTTGGCTATTTCGTAGCACGGGATGGAGAAGTGCACCGTTGTCTTAACTGTCGCAAAAATTTCTTCGAAAGTTATTATAATAAATGTTTTGATAAAAAATAAAATATATTTATTTCCATAGGGAAAAGGTACCGGATCCGGACACAGAACTTTACTGTACGGTAATGCAATTTTACTTCGCCATCTCAACAGTGACATGGTAAGTTTTCTTTTGTAAACATCACCCAAAGAACACGCTTTCACAAGTAATTTTTTGATTTTAGTATTTAGCTTGCTTGTCTACAAGTTCAAGTAACGATAAACTTGCATTCGATGTGGGTTTACAAGAACACAGTCAAGGTGAAGCTTGCTGGTGGACTGTTCATCCAGCTAGTAAACAAAGGTTTGAGAAAATTCTGTGAAAAGTCTTTCGTCTTTAAGTGGAATTTAGAGCTAGAGGCGTCCACTCGTTTTCGTCAAAGTATGCGCGAAATTTGAAAATTTAAACAATTTTAAATTCTAATTGAGACAATTTTCAAAAATGGGTGTAGTGTAATACTTTATTCCACTGAAAGACATTTTTCATTAAGCTTTTGAGAAATAGCTTAAAGCTTATTAATAAAAAAAATTGTTTAATTTAGATCTGAAGGTGAAAAAGTTCGTGTTGGTGACGATTTAATTTTGGTGTCTGTTGCTACTGAAAGATATTTGGTAAGTTTCAACATTGGAATGAGACATAAATCACACCGATACAAAATTTCGGAACCATTTATGGCTATCGATACAGCCGTTATTTTATTTGCTATAGGCTAATTTTTTATGTTAAGAGTCGAAAGACAGTCAAAGAATACAAATGAGTTGTTCCAGAAAACATTCACGATTTGTCAAACTTTTCTAAATATTTAAATTTCTTAATTTTAGCATACGACAAAAGAAAATGAGGTATCTGTTGTGAATGCAAGTTTTCACGTAACACATTGGAGTGTTCAGCCATATGGTACAGGTATTAGCCGTATGAAGTATGTTGGTTACGTATTTGGTGGAGATGTTTTACGGTTTTTCCATGGCGGTGATGAATGTTTAACCATACCGTCAACTTGGAGTCCACAAACCAATCAAAATATTGTTGTTTATGAAGGTGGTGTTGTTATGGCACAAGCCCGTTCATTATGGCGCTTAGAATTAGCGCGTACCAAATGGGCCGGTGGTTTTATTAATTGGTATCATCCGATGCGTATACGACACATAACCACTGGCCGTTATTTGGGTGTGAATGAGAATAATGAATTGTATTTGGTTGGGCGAGAAGAAGCCACAACTGCTTCATCCACGTTTTGCTTACGACAGGAAAAGGATGATCAAAAAGTTGTACTTGAAGATAAGGATCTGGAAGTGATTGGATCTCCAATTATTAAATATGGTGATTCCACTGTTATTATGCAACATTCTGAAACTGGTCTTTGGTTATCTTATAAGGTATGTAAAATGAAAGTCATGGCAAAGATGGCGGGATAGTCAAGTAATGAGAGCAATTTTTGAAAGGGAAAGATCTTCTTTACAATTCGCTAATCTTGTTGAAGGTTTTGGAACCTTCAAATAATATTAAAAGATTTCAAAGTTTATCCAAATTAATTTTCTTCCCTCTAGTCATATGAAACAAAGAAAAAAGGTGTTGGCAAAGTTGAAGAAAAGCAGGCCATTCTACACGAAGAAGGAAAAATGGACGACGGTTTAGACTTTAGTAGATCACAAGAAGAGGAATCACGTACTGCTCGAGTAATTCGTAAATGTTCATCGTTATTCACAGCATTTATTTGCGGTTTAGAAACATTACGGGAAACTCGTAGGCACTCCTTATTTTGTTCATCCGTAAATCTAAATGAAATGGTTATGTGTTTAGAAGATTTAATCAATTATTTTGCTCAACCGGAAGTGGATATGGGTAAAAAGAACTATTTGAATTACTGTAACAAACTTTTGTAATAAAAAAATAATTTATTTTTGTTTGTTTTACAGAGCATGAGGAAAAACAAAACCGTCTTCGAGCTTTACGTAATCGTCAAGATTTGTTCCAAGAAGAAGGAATACTTAATTTAATATTAGAAGCAATTGATAAAATTAATGTAATAACATCACAAGGCTTCTTAGTAGCGCTTGCAGGCGATGAAAGTGGTCAGAATTGGGAAGCTATTTCTGGCTATTTGTATCAACTATTAGGTACGATCAATTTATTACTTTTAATACATTTAGTACATCGAAGATTGCACTAAACTCAAAGCCAGTGAAATTTTTATGGGCTGTCACTGGAAACAAAGTTTTCCGTTTCATAAATGAAATTCTGAATGGGGGTTTTCGGTGCACGAGCCAGGTACTCATCTTTTATGTCAAACAAGCAGGGAAACTATCTGCCATAAAAATTTTGCCGATTTAACGCTTCTACTTTTTGAAAATAATTGATTTTATAAAAACTTTTCAGCCGCTATAATTAAGGGTAATCATACAAATTGTGCGCAATTCGCTAATGCAAATCGTTTAAATTGGTTATTCTCGCGTTTGGGATCGCAAGCTTCCAGCGAGGGTACTGGTATGTTGGATGTATTACACTGTGTACTTATCGATTCACCAGAAGCTTTAAATATGATGAGAGACGAACATATCAAAGTTATTATTTCATTATTGGAAAAACATGGTAGAGATCCAAAAGTTTTGGATGTATTATGCTCACTATGCGTGGGTAATGGTGTAGCTGTTAGAAGTTCACAGAACAATATTTGTGACTTTTTATTGCCTGGTAAAAATTTATTATTACAAACACAATTGGTGGATCATGTGGCCAGTGTTCGTCCTAATATATTTGTGGGCCGCGTTGAGGGTAGTGCGGTCTACCAAAAATGGTATTTCGAGGTTACTGTCGATCATGTTGAACAAACAACACATTCTCCACCACATTTAAGAATTGGTTGGGCAAATACTACCGGGTATGTTTTTCACTCTTAATATATTGCCACACAAAAAAAAAGTGGCGCATTTAAAAAGAAATTCCAAACAAGTATATCTTGGCGAAAAATGATTGGATCTCAAACATAATATTTTATGCGCATTTTGTGGCTTTTTGATTCAAAAACTAGAAGGTACAAGCTACCGGACTAAAAATATTTCATTATTTTTCAACATATACCTGTTTGAAATTTCGTGAAAATTTAAAATTTTCCTTTTTACAGGGCAGTAGAGCTTTTATTAAATATCTTCTTATTGAATTTTTGTATGGTATTAGGTATATTCCTTACCCTGGAGGGGGTGAAAAATGGGGTGGCAATGGTGTTGGAGATGATTTGTACTCGTTTGGTTTTGATGGTGGTCATTTATGGAGTGGTGGTCGAAGTATTCCTGTTGTTTCAAATCCTAGCCAACCGTTAATTAGAAAAGGGGATGTTATTGGATGTGGCTTGGATTTAAATGTTCCAATAATAACATTTACATTTAACGGAGCTCGAATTCTCGGTAGTTTTCGTAATTTTAATTTGGATGGAATGTTCTTTCCAATTATAAGTTGTTCGTCAAAACTCAGGTAATTAATAAACGGTAGAAAGTTTTTGGATAACTCGATGGCATCTTCTTAATAAACTTTTCTATGTTTCTAGTTGTCGTTTTCTACTTGGTGGTGATCACGGTAAACTTAAATTTGCCCCTCCGATGGAATATTCTCCACTAGTTGAAAGTTTATTACCGCAACAAATATTAACGATTGATCCATGCTTTTATTTTGGAAATTTGAATAAAGTAGTTTTGGCAGGACCATGGGCAATCGAAGATGATACAGCTTTTGTACCAAATCCAGTCAATACAACCACGGTAAGTTTCATCCTCCATATTCCATCTAAATTTGACCTTTTTTAAGATATCCCCATTTGGGAACTGGAGGAAAAAATCCAGTTTCGGCTTCAAAAACCCCTGACAGGTTCTTAATGTATCCCAATACCCATATAGCTTCTATTTTTTACAAAATTTTGGGTAAATTCATTAAACAATATATTTTGTGTGGGATCCTTTGAATCAAAATTATAAAATGAATTATTTTTAGGTGACACTTCCAAGCTATGTAGAATCAATTCGTGACAAATTAGCAGAAAATATTCATGAAATGTGGGCAATGAATAAAATTGAAGCAGGCTGGATGTGGGGTGACCATCGTGACGATATTCGACGTACACATCCATGTTTGGTACCATTTGATCGATTGCCACAAGCCGAACAACATTACGATGCGCAGTTGGCCATACAAACGTTAAAAACAATGATTGCACTTGGTAGGTACTACAGTTATTTTGGACAATTTTTACAATGAACTTCACAAAAATACATCGAATTCCTATTCATCGAATTCGTATGATTCTCACAAATTTTTTGTATAGTGGAAAGCTAAAATTATTGTTTTGTAGGATACTTTATTTCAATGGATAAACCACCGTCTCGAATAAAGCAAGTACGCTTACCAAATGATCCATTTATGCAACCCAATGGCTACAAACCTGCCCCCTTAGATTTGAGCGCTGTCACTCTAAACGCAAAAATGGAAGAACTTGTCGATCAATTAGCTGAAAATACACATAATTTATGGGCGAAAGAACGTATTCAACAAGGTTGGACGTACGGTCTAAATGAGGATCCCGATTTAAAGCGAAGTCCACATTTAGTACCATACAGTAAAGTTGATGAAGCGATTAAAAAGGCCAATCGTGATACAGCCTCCGAAACAGTACGAACATTATTGGTTTATGGATATAATTTAGATCCACCGACTGGTGAAGCTCACGAAGCGTTACTTGCGGAAGCGTTACGCTTGCGTCAACAAGGATTTAGAACTTACCGGGCTGAGAAAACGTATGCAGTTAGTTCTGGTAAATGGTATTTTGAAATGGAAGTTTTAACAGCTGGTCCAATGCGTGTTGGCTGGGCGAAAGCAGATTGTGCGCCAGGACGTATGTTAGGTCAAGATGAAAGCTCTTGGGCATTTGATGGATATAATGTGAGTATTCCAAAAATACCAATTCCAGATATTTTACCAATGATCGATATAATTGTTGCTTTTATCTTAATTAATATTCTGTCGGGATGGGGTACAGAAATATTTATTAATTAGTCAAAACTGACTAATTGATGAGCGAAAAAATATCCCTAAATAAACAAAACTCCTCCTGAAGCAGTCTACTAATTGCTAAAAAAATGATTAAGATAAAGGCAATGCTTATATTGAGCCAGCAAATAAATGTATCCAAATCTTGGGCCAAATTCACAGATGGAAAATATTGTAACTATATCCAATTTAATAGGTAATGGATTTTGTACAATTTTTATAATGTTTCGGGATAATTTCTATTTCAACTAAATCGGCATCACATGAAAGAATTTGACCTAAGATGAATAATTTCAGTTTTATGTTTTTTTTTTTTTTTATTTATTTTTTTTTTTCTTTGTTGATTGATAATTTGCGGAAATTTTTGGATAAATAATGATGGGTTTATTTACAATAGCAATTAAAGTGGCACGCTAGTACAAGTGAACCATTTGGGCATGTACCACAAGTGGGTGATATAATAGGATGTTTTTTGGATGTTGACGATGCAGGAATTAGTGAGTCTCCAATACACTGAATGTTGGAACTTGTATATCCCCCGTGTTTTTTTGTTTGTTCCCCAAAATAATTATTGTAAAATGTGTTAACAAATATTAATCAAACTCAAAGGAAGTATCTCCATGACTGGACGATTATAACAAATTTTCTCATTTCATCTTGCTGGCGCCTTTTGTTTTATGAAACAAAAAAAATTTGAGAAATATAGAAGTATCCACACGATAAAATAAATGAGACCCCAAAAAAGGTGTCGTGTTTTTAAAAACAATTCGGTTATGTTTTAGGTATGCAAGTCGCCGTGTTATTTTTAATTTTTGATTTCAGTGTATGTTTTTAACCGAATTTGAGGATTTTTTAATTTGTACGCCAGCAAAATTATCTGAGAATATTGTTAACGTCGACAACGAAGACACTTCCCCAGTAAAAACATCATGTCACGTGTGTTACGTCATGCCCCAAAAATATACTTTATAATTGGCTAAAAAAAATTACGTTTTTATTTTAGTTTATTTTTTTGTATCATTTTGAAAATATAAAAATGATGTTAGGCTCAATCAAAATTTATTATTCGTTAATTCTCAAATTAACAGGAAGAAAAAGTATATTGTGGAAATGCAGATTCATTTGGTAAACAATGGCAAGTTGGTGATATTGTAGGAGTATTTTTAGATCTCATTGACCATACCATCAGTAAGAGCAAAAATCCATTCAATTCTGGTTTTATTACGAGTTTTTTTGTTGAATTTTGCGTACTAAATTCAAAAGCGTCATTAGCTGATTTTAAAACCAATAAGTTTTGAGATATGTAATGAAACTTTTCGCTTCTGGCTTAGTAATAAAACATAAACGATCACTTTCGCATGATTTTGCAGCAATTTAAAATCTTTTTTGCCTCTAGATTAGTGTTTTGACCACATAAAAATTAATGATGTTACTAATCTAAAATATTTAGCCTAGAGAAATTAGATCCAAAATTAAATCCAAAACCGTACTTTTTGGCTAGTAAAATTGTTTTGACCAAGAGAATAAACAAAAATTTTCAAAAGTTTCTTACAATATATCCTGCAGTACAATCCTTGAGAACAATTTGTCAACCGAAGGCGAGACCTTTCTTCTGCAGCACGATTTCGGACCCAAACATTCTAAATCTGACACCATGCAGTTTTCTGCAGGTACAAATTACATTGTATGGAAGTTTCATCGACCTCCATACAGACCGTACTAGTGGAATCAGAGATCCCCGAGTTATGAAGGTGGCAGTTCAATCGACGATGTTCTACCACCCTTCTCAACTGTGTTCTAGTGAATTTTAGTCGAGCATAGTCGAATGGCCTAACTTGTATTATACAAAGATTGGCCTGTCGCTTGCCTTGCCCAAATTCCCAGTAATGAAGATGGGCTACTCGTAGCCATTTCTTGATGGGAATAACAAGCTCAGATGAAAGGGCGTTTGAGACTACCCCGTTGTTTCATTCCCTTCAACGCCAGACTAGTCCGGTATCCAGATCAGTTTGACTGTCTTATTCAGTGCCAGGTAGTTCAGTTTCTCGAATCATTTATAGACTATCCTCGATTGGAATCAACTTCAAAGCTGCGACTTAACTATCTGAGAACTGTAACCCCTTTATGTTGTATATCTGGGTCGATATTGATCAATAAAAGGAATCGATTATTTTATTCTAGGTCCATAAACCCCCGCCCTAGAATGATCTCCGGCATTTGACTCATCCGATCCTGCAGTATAATAGTTTGATAAAGTCTTAACTGTATCTAATTTCTCTGGATTGTTACTAAAATCATAATTAAATTTTATTTTGGATCCTAAAAGAAACTAAAAAATGCTTCAAAATTTAGGTTTTTCATTAAATGGTGAATTATTAATGGACACACTTGGTGGCGAGACCACATTTAGTGAGGTACAAGGTGATAATTTTGTTCCGGCATTAACGTTGGGTGTTGGACAAAAAGCAAAATTATGTTTTGGACAAGATGTAAACCACTTAAAATTTTTCACAACTTGTGGGCTACAAGAGGGCTATGAACCATTCTGTGTGTAAGTATAACTGGCTTATTAAAGTCGTTGGGCCTAGTGAAAATTTTGATTTGTGAAATTTGATTTGCACAAAATTCTTTAAGCCTTTTGAAATTTTAATACTTTCAAAATTCCCTTGTCCCAAAAGTAACGGGTGCTCTTGTTGCATCAGGTAGAAAATAAAATTCTAAAACGGAAAGTCCTCTTCCATTTGTTCCAGGTGTTTAAATTCCAGGTGTTTAAATTTGTGCCAGCGATTTCAAATTGGCCTAGCCATATCGATAAAAAAATAACACAAATTTTTATCAGTTTTATGTAAAATTTACGTAAAATTATTTTTATTTTTCTCTAGAAACATGAAACGAGCCGTTACTTATTGGTACACAAAAGATCAACCAATTTTCGAAAATACGGATGATATGCCTGATACTAAAATTGATGTTACAAGAATTTTAGCCGGTTCCGATACGCCGCCATGTTTAAAGATATCCCATAATACATTTGAAACAATGGAAAAAGCAAATTGGGAATTTCTACGATTGAGTTTGCCCGTCATTTGTTTACCAGAATTTATTGAGTATGTAAAAAATCTGGTAGACTCTGTCATGAATTTTCTTGAAATAATATTGTTTTTCCAAATTGTTTATAGTGAAAATGAAAAAGCACGTCGTTGGCAAGAAATCAAAATACGTCAGCACCGTTTAAGGAACGATGCTGATCAACAAACTCCCGCACACATTGAGCAGATAATGCGAAGTGGATTTTCGATGACCGACATCAAAGGTTTACAAAGAAATTATGAAGATGGAACAGAGCAAGAAGAACTTATGAAAGAACGAGAAACTAAATCTAAATTAAAACCAACGAGACCCGCACGAAAAGGTTTGATTCAAAATTTTTTTTATTTTTTTCTACCAAGGGCAGTATATATGTATTTTCTGGAGATCATTTGATTTGCAAAATTGATGACTAACACGATTGTTTTTATTTCAATAACGTTACAGGTTCACTTGTACGAAATATCCAACAACCAGCGTACGATATTGATACAGGAATAGGACCCGATGGAAAAATTCATCGTTCAACAAGTGACGTCGATATGACTCAATATAACGAAGCGGAAAAAGTTGATGATAAGAAAAAACGTGGTCGTTCACCTTTCAGATTTTTTTCACGAAAAACACGTGATGCTCAAGTTGAGGAAAAAGTTAAACCAAGTGTTAGAAGTTCTGAGCCACCACCCAGAATTAATATACAAGATCCAAGTGGTAAAATGTCAGCCAGAAATGCTCAACCATCTTTGTCACGAAATGCTACAATGCGATCGTCACAGGGTAATTTAAATTTACCACCTGGAGCAACGCAACAAAAACAAATGTCTGTACCAGGACCCGCAGCCGTTGAATCAATTGGAAATGAAATCTATGATGTAGAATGTTTGAAACTGATTAACGAATATTTCTACGGCGTTCGAGTATTTCCTGGACAAGATCCAACACACTTGTATATCGGTTGGGTGACCACTCAATATCATTTACATACCAAAGATTTCAATCAGAAGTGTGTACGTCAAGCTTCAGTCGTTATTGTGGATGAATACGATCGAATTGTGGATGGTATCGATCGTCAATCATGTTACATGGTGCGAGCCGATGAACTCTACAATGAAGTGAGCCAAGATTCGTCTGGTAAAGGTGCCAGTCAAGGAATGTTTGTTGGATGTTTTGTGGACACAGCAACTGGTTATTTAACTTTCACATGTGAAGGCAAAGAAACTTCCCACAAATATAAAGTATGTAATTAAAAGGGAGGATTTGATTGAATATTTTCTCGATAAATAATTTTGATTGAATTACAGATGGAACCTGGTACAAAAATATTCCCTGCAATTTTTGTTGAAGCAACATCCAAAGAAATCTTACAAATTGAATTGGGTCGTACACCCACAACTTTACCACTTTCGGCAGCTGTGTTACAAAACAGCGATCGGCATGTTGTACCACAATTTCCACCACGGTTGAAAGTGCAATGTTTAAAACCACATCAATGGGCCCGTGTACCCAATCAAAGTTTACAAGTACATGCGTTGAAGTTATCCGATATACGAGGTTGGTCTATGCTTTGCGAAGATCCAATCTCCATGTTGGCGTTACATATTCCAGAAGAGGATCGATGTATTGATGTTTTGGAGCTAATTGAAATGGATCGTTTGTTAAGTTTCCATGCACATACGTTAACTCTTTACGCTGCGTTATGCTTCCAATCCAATTATAGGTATTCATTTTATGTTCAAACATCTCTTGGAGAATATTCAAGCAAACTGTTTATAGGTTGGGTAAGCCTATCCTAGGATGGGACAAACTTAGACCATAGGTTCGTTGTGATACTAAAAAAATAGTTCCATCCCCGGCCACCCCGTCCATGAACCATTTGGAGTTGTTTAAGAACAGCAGGAGTGCTTTGACGTCAACGAACGTCTGGTCGTAAAGGTCTTCATAAAGAGGCTGGCTCTTCCCTTTTATGACAACTCCTGCAATAATCATGATGCGCTGCATTAGCCAGTACCCTATGCGCTGTTTTTTTTCAAACTTCTCAGCACATCTTGACTTTACCCCGCATTCATTGGTTCAAATACGATATGATTATTGCCTTCTATTCACGAAAAATTTCCCTAATTTGTTACAGCGGAGAGCTTAACTTAATTTAACCTTTTGAAATTTTAGGGCAGCCCATGTTTTATGCCAACATGTAGACCAAAAGCAACTACTTTATGCAATTCGTTCGGAGTATATGTCCGGACCATTACGTCAAGGATTTTATGATTTGCTGATAGCTTTACATCTCGAATCGCATGCCACGACTATGTAAGTTATTTGTCTGTAAAGGCCGTGTCAAGGAACATACGATTTTCTTAGTGTTTTAATTTGAGTATCAATTTTTTCGCCAATTTTTCAATAATTTCTACGTCAAAAATCGATGGGTTTTAGATTTGCAATAACGATTTATAATTTCAAAAACTAGACAAGATATTTTTAAATTTTATTCTGAATTTTCATGTTGTCCTATCGAAGTTTAGAAAAATCAATAATCAAATTAAAGCGCCATAAAAACTGTAGAAATGAAATCGTTTCAATTAATCAAAATTTCGAACTTATTATGTTTTTATAATACAGGGAAGTTTGTAAGAACGAATATGTAATTCCATTGGGACCAGAATTAAAAGAACTTTATGAAGATCCAGAAATGGGTCATAGTTTACGTAGCTTAAAATCAGAATCAGTTCGACCTCAAATGAAAATGACCGATATTGCGTAAGTATACAAGTTTATGCTACCATTTTAAACAAACATTTTTTAATCAATTTCCTTTTGATATTTTAGCGAAAATGTTGATAATATTCGGAATTTATACTCGCCATATTTTCCATTGGATGTCGTACGAGATTATATAATGTCTGCTTTGGAGGAAGCGGTCGAAATTAATCAAGTACATAATCGAGATCCGATTGGTGGTTCAAATGAAAATCTATTCTTGTAAGTATTACATTTTGTGGACAAGTTGACAAAAGAACACAACTCAGTCGGATTAATTTGACCAGAAAAATTACAAATTTAATTCCATTTATTTATTTACAGACCATTGTTAAAATTAACAGATCGACTACTTTTGGTCGGAATGCTACAAGATGAAGAAATTGAAAAACTTTTAATTATGATCAATCCAGAAACTTGGGATCCTTCATTTGAAAAAGGTAACAAATCTTCCAATTCGAATAAGGAATGCAACAGACCAAACTGTGTATAACGAATTTAGGAAAAAATAGCCCCGGATTAAATAGATCCGGAAAAAATAGACCATTGTATCCAATAATCATGACAGAAATCCCGGTGGCGTAGCTGTGTTCTTTCCAAATGACGCCTGGTCTCAACAGAATTCTATAGCTTTATCTGCTTAAATTAGTATCTCTTACCCGGATAGACGTCTCGCCTTCGGGTGGTTTTTTTCTCAAGCAAGGCATCAGGGACCCCTTACTCAAGGTGATAGAGACCTATTTGCAGTACCTCTCGGTTATACCTCCCTTTCCAATTTTATGGACTTATTTCCTGAACAGGACTTTTTTCTTGATAAATAACTAATAGCCCCAAAATATTGATTTATGTTGATCTAGATGGCAAAGATGAACATCGCAAAGGTTTGCTACACATGAAAATGGCTGAAGGTGCAAAATTACAAATGTGTTATTTGCTCCATCATTTATGCGATATCCAATTAAGGCATCGTGTCGAATCGATTATTGCTTTCAGTCATGATTTTGTTAGTGATTTGCAAGTGGATCAATTACGTCGTTATAATGAGATCAAACAATCTGATTTACCGTCTGCCATTGCTGCGAAAAAAACAAGAGAATTCCGTTGTCCACCGCGTGAACAAATGAATGCCATCTTAAATTTTAAGAATTTACTGGAGGAAGATAAGGAAAATACTCCATGCGGAGATGATTTACGTGAACGATTAAATGGTTTCCATGAAAAACTAATGAATCATGTATCGCTTAGTGCGTTACAAGAGGCTGAAGCTGAAGCTGTAAGTTTTCAAATTTTATATTTATATGCTCCAAAATAAAAATATTTCTTTAATATTTAATTTTCTAGGAGGAAACAGAAACACAAAAACCTGGAACTATTAAAAAACTATACAATTTTATAAATGCTGTAAAAGAATTAGAAGAAGAGCCTAAAGAACCCGAAGAACCACCAAAAAAGACACCGGAGGAAATATTTAGAAAAGTATTAATTGCAACAATTGTCAAATGGGCTGAAGAGGCAGAAATTGAAACTTCCAAATTAGTCCGCGAAATGTTTAGGTAAATATGTACACAATCGAAATATTAAAGGAAAATTTGTTTAAGATTTCTCTGCGAAAAATCATCGAATTTGGAACCGTAATAGCTCATTAAAACTATATTAAATTTAGGAATAATATACAAGTTTTCAAACGAACTATTGCGGTTCCAAATTCGATGACTTTTCGCAGAGAAACATCGGTTTGAAATTTTGTTGTGTATAGCCCAATCAACTTGAAAGATTTATTTAGCTTTAAAAGCATCCCGGAAAGCCCAAAATCACCTGCTGTCTTCCACCAGCCTCTTAAATTCACTTTTGAACTATTTAAAGTTTTATTTTAATAAACATTTTTACAGTTTATTAGTTCGTCAATATGATACCGTCGGGGAATTAATTCGAGCCCTTGAAAAATGTTACGTTATAAATGCAAAGACGAAAAATGATGTGGCTGAAATGTGGATTGGTTTAAGTCAAATTCGATCACTTTTACCAGTACAAATGTCTCATGAAGAGGAGAAATTAGTGCGGGAACGCTTATGGTAAATTTTTTTGGAAATATTCAGATCCATTTTAAAAGATTTATTATTGGGAATGCATTTTTGAAAAGATGTGTTTTTCAAAAATTTAACCTTGAGAAAATAAAATTGACTGGCTCGTTTAAAATGGATCATACAGTATGTATTTCTAAAATTTTTGTTGAATTCAAATTGGTTTTTTCTGACAGGAAACTTGTAAATAATCACACATTTTTCCAACATCCCGACTTAATTCGTATTTTGCGTATTCACGAAAATGTCATGGCAATTATGATGAATACGTTAGGGCGTCGCAATCAAGCACAATCAGATAGCACCCAACAAGCTGAAGGCGAAACGACTGTCTCCCATGAAAAGGATACGTCCCATGAAATGGTTGTGGCATGTTGTCGTTTCTTATGTTATTTCTGTAGAACTGGACGTCAAAATCAAAAAGCAATGTTTGATCATTTCGATTTCTTATTAGAAAATTCAAATATTTTACTTGCTCGTCCAAGTTTACGTGGTTCGACACCTTTGGATGTTGCATACTCCAGTTTAATGGAAAATACAGAATTAGCTTTAGCATTACGAGAACATTATTTGGAGAAAATTGCTATATATTTATCACGTTGTGGTTTACAATCAAACTCCGAATTAATTGAAAAAGGTTATCCAGATTTAGGTTGGGATCCAGTGGAGGGTGAACGTTATTTGGACTTTTTACGATTCTGTGTTTGGGTTAGTGGTGAAAGTGTTGAAGAAAATGCTAACTTGGTGATTCGTCTATTAATTCGACGTCCTGAATGTTTGGGCCTTGCGTTACGAGGTGAAGGCGAAGGTTTACTTCAAGCAATTAAAGAAGCAAATAAAATGTCTGAAAGAATAGCAGATCGTCGAAAAATGTTAGAAAATGGTGGATCGGTCGATAATAGTGTATTTAGCCATCCGTTACCAGAATCTGAGGACGATGAAGATTATATCGATACAGGTGCTGCAATTTTGAACTTTTATTGTACGCTTGTCGATTTACTTGGACGTTGTGCCCCAGACAGCGCTGTTATTGCACTCGTAAGTCAAATTCAAGGTTTTTTTTTAAGGTATTGGTTGTTTTATATAAAAGGTGATTTTTTCAGGGTAAAAATGAATCATTGCGAGCTCGAGCAATTCTTCGTTCTCTAGTTCCATTAGAAGATTTACAGGGTGTTCTCAGTTTACGATTTACACTTACACAACCAGCACCAGGTGAAGAAAAACCTAAGAGTGATGTTCCATCTGGTTTAATTCCCGGTCATAAACAGAGTATTGTTTTATTTTTGGAAAGAGTTTATGGTATCGAAACAATGGAACTATTTTATAGTTTATTAGAAGAAGCTTTTCTACCAGATTTACGATGTGCCACCATGTTGGATAAGGTAAGTTTACACAATAGGTTGGTGAAAGTATCGGGTCAAGTCTGCATAATAAGGAATGTGGCAGTGATCTCCCTGGGATTAATTTGCCTCTCAAGATTCATTGCAGTGGCGGAAAACAACGTGAACTATGTCGGGCAACGTCTACGGCCTCACGGTCCGATGGGCCTCGCGCCTTGAAGAATGCGACGAAAAAAATCGATTCATCATTATCTATTAGTTAAAGATGTCGCTATCGGCTTGACCTTTAGCAAAAAGAGCAGCCATTTTGTGATTTTTTTTATTTTTTAATTTAAATTAAACCTGTTTTAAATTTAATTTTGTTTTTCTTAGAATGATGGCTCTGAAAGTGACATGGCATTAAGCATGAATCGATATATTGGAAATTCCATCTTACCACTTTTAATCCAACACAGTAGATTCTATTCAGAAGCTGAAAATTACGCCAGTTTACTGGATGCAACTTTACATACGGTTTATCGATTATCAAAGAACCGTATGTTAACTAAGGGTCAACGTGAAGCGGTTTCAGACTTTTTAGTAGCGTTAACAAGTCAACTACAACCGGCCATGTTATTAAAATTATTACGAAAACTTACGGTTGATGTTTCAAAATTATCCGAATATACAACGGTCGCTTTACGTCTGTTAACACTTCATTATGATCGTTGCGCTAAATATTATGGATCAAGTGGATCGGGCGGTCAAGGTTTATATGGGGCGTCATCAGATGAGGAAAAACGTTTAACTATGATGTTGTTCTCAAATATATTTGATTCATTATCCAAAATGGATTATGATCCTGAATTGTTTGGAAAAGCTTTGCCATGTTTAATCGCTATTGGATGTGCGTTACCACCCGATTATTCCTTATCCAAAAATTACGATGATGAATGGTATGGAAAAGCTACAACAGCTTCACTTACTGGTAAGTGACGTTAATGGTCTAGAAGCATATGAGTCCCACTGCGATACCTTTCTTAATGTTTATTTTACTTTAAGTCTTCGATATTCGGCAACAAGTTCTCAGCAAAGATACACGCCAGATCCAAATGGGATGAGAACTTGGCTAAGCTCAAGTGTATGATATATATTCTATACTCTGTATATAGTCAGCTCATATTTTCTGCAGTCGGGTTTTTTTATTTATTATTTGTCTCTGTTTAATCTCTAGGACCAGATGGACCATATAATCCACAACCAATTAATACCAGTATGGTTGTATTGAATAATGATCTAAATACCATTGTACAAAAATTCTCTGAACATTATCATGATGCTTGGGCGTCCAGAAAATTAGAGAATGGATGGCAATATGGTGAACAATGGAGTGATCAACACCGGACACATCCACGATTGAAGCCATATAACATGTTAAACGATTATGTATGCCAAAATAATATCAAATTTGTTTACTAAAAGTCAGATCTGGTAAATTTTCGAAGTAAGCTGGAATTCTTGTATTATTTTACAAAATAAGGCAGAAGGATGTGCGCGTTAAATGAATTTATAAATTTCAACGAGTGGGCTCAACTTTTTCCGAAATATTTTGAAAACACAAGAAACTATTAGGTTGTTACAAAAGTTTTGTCCGTTTTAATTTCATGTGTTTTTATAGCCCCATATCCATAGTTTTTGTAGCTCCATACTTGTTTGCCTCTTTGGTGGCTTAAAACGCGTTGGTCCGAGACAACCAAACTCCTCACTTCGACCATTTTCTAACCGTTAGAACCTTCGTCAATCAAGACCCGGGCAAACACAACCTTCGTCACTTGATCAATTTATAATAATTCCAAAAATCCAGCATACGAAAATTTTGCAGGTCTAGATATTTGTATATTAAAATAAAAATAATTTTGATTGTGATTTCTAATAGGAAAAAGAAAGATATAAAGAACCAGTTCGAGAATCATTGAAAGCTTTACTGGCAATTGGATGGTCTGTTGAACATTCCGAGGGAGATGTACCTCTTCCAAGAGGTGGATCCATTCGTCGCCAGTCTAAATCAGGAGCTGTAAGTACTTACTATTTAAAGTATATTTAAAATTTCGCCGAATTTTCTTTAAATGTCCATCTGTTTTACCTAAAATAATTTTGAAAATGTTTTCGCTCGATCAAATGTGCTTTCAGATTATTTTTCAAATTTTTATTTCAGCAACGTTTCAGTTAAAATTTGACCTTCCTCAGGCATCATAATAATTACACTGTAATTACAAATCATTACAAATTTTCGGGAGTGCATTATAATTAATTTAATGTTTAATAAACATTATTTTTAGTCCACATTAATTAATCAATCATGAATATTAACTTGAATAGGGATTTAAAAAAAAATTGTCTTAAATTTTCCAGGGTGCAGGTGATCAAGGTAGTCCATTCAGCTATAATCCACATCCAGTTGACATGTCAAATTTAACTTTATCACGTGAAATGCAAAATATGGCTGAACGTTTAGCAGAAAATGCACACGATATTTGGGCAAAGAAAAAACGTGAAGATTTAAGTTCATCCGGTGGCGCAATTCATCCACAATTAGTGCCATACGATTTACTCACCGACAAAGAAAAGCGAAAAGATCGAGATCGATCACAGGAGTTCCTTAAATATCTCCAATATCAAGGATACAAATTACATAGACCATCACGAGGTGGAACTGAAACGGAACAAGGTGCGACTGCGCCTCCAATTGAACTACGATTTGCGTACAGTTTATTGGAGAAATTAATTCAATACTTAGATCGGGCTACAATTAACATGAAATTATTAAAACCTTCGACAACATTCAGCCGTCGTACATCGTTCAAAACTTCATCGCGTGATATTAAATTTTTCTCAAAAGTGGTGTTACCTTTAATGGAGAAATATTTCTCTACGCATCGTAATTATTTTACCGCCGTTGCTACAGCTACAAATAATGTGGGAGCAGCTAGTTTGAAGGAAAAAGAAATGGTGGCTGCTTTATTCTGTAAATTAGCAAGTCTTTTACGATCACGTTTAGCTGCGTTTGGTGCGGATGTACGAATTACTGTACGATGTTTACAAGTACTCGTCAAAGGCATCGATGCTAAATCGTTAGTGAAGAATTGTCCAGAATTTATTCGAACATCTATGCTAACATTTTTCAACAATACAGCTGATGATTTGGGCCATACAATTATCAATTTGCAAGAGGTAAATTTATTTCTTGCTTTATTATTTCTAAGTGAATATGGGATACGAGAATCATAAATTGAATCTACAGGGTGGATCTTTAAAATGGCCCATTCTGTAGGTATATTTAATCAGTGACAACACTTCAGTTTTATGGCTAGAAAAGCTACTCCTTTTACGAAAGAAAATTATTTAAGTTTAGATTATCTTAGCATCCTTTTCAGAACTTTTTGTAAATTGAAAATGATTTTTCTTGCAGGGAAAATACAGTCACTTACGTGGAACACATTTAAAAACATCAACTTCACTTGCGTACGTAAACGATGTGATTTTACCCGTTTTAACAGCAATGTTTGATCATTTAGCATCCTGTGAATATGGAAGTGATTTACTACGTAAGTTTCTACACAAATCACTTTTACATTTAAACATTCCTGGTGGAAAAAATATTTGAAGAAAGAATCTGTATTCAAAACTCTGAAAAGCTCTGAATAGGAACTCTGAATAGCTTTGAATTTCTCGACTGTCTAATTCAGAGTTATCTGTCTGAATTAGACAGTCTAAAAACGTTGAGAAATTCAGAATTCCTAAGACTTTTTCAGACTTTTCAAAAATGTGTGTAATAGCCTGCTTTTTTTCTTTTTTACAGTTGATGAAATTCAAGTAGCTTCATATAAAATGCTTCAATCGTTGTACACATTGGGCACCGATCCAACACTAACACATGATCGTAAATATTTGAAAACCGAAATTGGTCGTCATAAGCCAGCGTTAGGTTCATGTTTGGGAGCATTCAGTTCGACGTTCCCTGTTGCCTTCTTAGAACCACATTTAAATAAACATAATCAGTTCTCATTGTTAAATCGTATTGCTGATCATTCTTTAGAAGCGCAAGGTAAATATTCTTTAAAATTCTACTTGCACTGCTCTTAAATTAAAAGTGAAATTTACAAAATTTAACAAACCCAATTTTGTTAGATGTAATGGCACAAATGGAAAAATCAATGCCAACATTAGATACAATTCTTCAGGAAGTTGATCAATTTGTGGAAAGTGATCGCACGTACAGCGATTCTCCACATATTATCGATGTAATATTGCCATTATTATGCTCATATTTACCATTTTGGTGGGGTCAAGGTCCAGATAATGTTAGTCCAACTGCTGGGTAAGTTTTAAGATGTACAAAGATTTGAAAAAAAATAAATTTGTATTATTATTTTGTTTATATTTGATTTTTAGCAATCATGTGACGATGGTCACTTCAGATCATATGAATCAATTATTAAAGAATGTTTTGAAAATGATTAAAAAGAATATTGGCAACGATAATGCTCCTTGGATGACACGAATTGCTGCGTACACGCAACAAATCATTATTAACAGTTCGGAGGAATTACTTAAAGATCCATTTTTACCATTGGCTGAACGTGTGAAAAAACGTACTGAAAATATGTTCCATAAGGAAGAAAGTTTGCGTGGTTTTATTAAAAGCTCAACTGATGATACCTCACAGGTAAGTAACTTTCCACGTCACGTTTTAAAAACTAGTTGACTAGTTTTTACACTTAATTAAAAAGAGTTTTCTTATGATTTCTTTTAGATTGAAGCACAAATTCAAGAAGATTGGCAACTGTTGGTGCGAGATATTTATTCATTCTATCCATTGCTCATAAAATATGTGGACCTCCAAAGGAACCATTGGCTACGACATAATATTGCTGAGGCAGAACATTTATATAATTATGTTGCGGAAATATTTAATATTTGGTCAAAATCACAATATTTCTTACGTGAAGAACAAAACTTTATATCAGCAAATGAAATTGATAATATGACTCTTATCATGCCAGCGGCCACAAGACGTAACGCAATTCCAGAAGGAGGTCAAGCAGCTGGAGGTGGTAAATCAAAGGTATAAATATATTTATTCAAATCATATTTTCACTGTCTCAATTTGGACGGGCTTTAAATGTAAAGCCGTTATAAAAGTTTGAAAAGGGAGTTAACAACACCCGAAAGGTACTACCATGACATAGGTTAGATTAGGTTAAAGTGGCTGTCCTGAAATGGGACACACTTAAACCAAATAGGTCGTTGTGATACTGAAAAAGGTCTTCATGAACCATGAATTTCGAGCTGTTTAAGAACAGAAAGAGTGCTATGACGTCAACGGATCAGGTCGCAGAGGTCGTCAAAGAAACACTGGCTCAAGTGAGTTCTTCTCCTCATGGCAAGAACTAGACCGCGACAGATAAGATGAGACATCGTTTCTTCCTTCTCCCTACTGTGACAGCTCCTGCAATAATCGTTTTTTTAAGTAATTCTCATTCAAGAGGAGTTTATTGTTGCTTGAATCCGACAACCTTTTGCCATTTCTAATAATTTTGTGCTGGTACCCATACAAGATTTACATTCATTTGTTCCGCCAGCTCATTTAAGGACGTTCGACAGTCTTGTGCTACCTTTGAGGTGCCTTGACCTATCTTTTTTTTAAATGAATCTTCGGTATGTTTCAGAAAAAGAAGAAGCATCGTGATAAGAAACGTGATAAAGATAAGGAAATAGCAGCAAGTTTAATGGTGGCTTGCTTGAAACGTCTTTTACCTGTTGGATTGAATTTATTCGCTGGTAGAGAACAAGAATTAGTGCAACATTGTAAAGATCGTTATTTAAAGAAATTACCAGAATATGATATCATGGATTTTGCAAAAACACAATTAACATTACCTGATAAAATTGATCCAGCGGATGAAATGTCTTGGCAACATTATTTATACAGTCAATTGGGTAGCAAAAAAGAGCATAACGATGGTAAAGTACAAATTGATGAGACTGTGGATCGTATAGTGGCGATGAGTAAAGTTTTATATGGATTACATATGGTGAGTTACAAACTTTTACGACCAATGTGGAATATTCATAAATATTTCTAATTTGTACCAAATAGATTGATCACCCCCAACAACAACAAAAAGGCGTTTACAGATCAGTAGTTTCCACTCAACGAAAGCGTGCTGTATTGTCTTGTTTCCGACAAGCATCATTGCACAGTTTACCTCGACATCGTGCAATTAATATCTTTGCTCGAACATACCATGAGTTCTGGCTACAAGAGGAAAATGTTGGGCAAGAAATAATGATTGAAGATTTAACACAAAGTTTTGAAAACTCTGAGCTACGTAAACAGAGCGAAGATTCTGAAGAAAGTAAACCAGATCCATTGACACAATTAGTAACAACTTTCTGTCGTGGAGCTATGACTGAACGATCTGGAGCGCTACAGGTACTCACAGCACAGAGTTAGGATTGTTTATTTGCTATAAAATCTATGAATTTTTACAGGAAGATCCATTATATATGAGTTACGCTGAAATTGTTGCGAAATCTTGTGGCGAAGAAGAGGAGGAAGGTGGTGATGAAGAAGAAGGTGGCGAAGAGGCCGCCGAAGAAAAATCATCAATTCATGTAAGTTACTTATTTCTATTCGTAAAAGTATAGACGGAAAACGTTGATGTTTAAAGAACAATCGAAGATCTGTCTGAAGTCGAAGTTTATGAACCTACGATAAAAGAAATGGGTTGACCGCCGTAATCAGTAATGGGAAAAATCCTAGCAGAGATTATGAATGTTATGAAATTCTACCAATTGTCTTGAATCAAATATTTTGATTTTTACAGGAACAAGAAATGGAAAAACAAAAATTATTATTCCATCAAACAAGATTAGCAAATCGTGGCGTAGCTGAAATGGTTCTACTTCATATATCAGCTTGCAAAGGTCAACCATCCGATATGGTGATGCGTACGTTGCAATTGGGCATATCAGTCTTACGTGGCGGTAATTTAGACATACAAATGGGCATGTTAAATCATTTAAAAGAGAAAAAAGATGTTGGATTTTTCACTTCCGTTGCTGGGCTTATGAATTCATGCAGTGTTTTGGATCTGGATGCTTTTGAACGAAACACAAAAGCTGAAGGTCTTGGTGTAGGATCAGAAGGTACGCTGACTAATTTAAGGCAGAAGTCGCATAAATTTTTTGTTGTTGCTATAAATGCATATATTAATTTTTATTTTTTAATTAATTACTTATTAAATAAATTTTTAATTTATCTTTGAACAGGAGCGGCTGGTGAGAAAAATATGCACGATGCTGAATTTACATGTGCCTTATTCCGATTTATCCAACTAACATGTGAAGGTCACAATTTGGAATGGCAAAATTATTTACGTACTCAAGCCGGAAATACGACCACTGTCAATGTTGTTATTTGTACTGTCGATTATCTGCTACGTTTACAGGAATCAATTATGGACTTTTATTGGCATTATTCAAGCAAAGAGTTAATTGATCCTGCGGGTAAAGCAAATTTCTTTAAGGCTATTGGTGTGGCCAGTCAAGTATTTAACACACTCACTGAGGTCATTCAAGGTCCATGTACTCAAAATCAACAGGCATTGGCTCATTCAAGGTAAGATTTCATTTTAAGAATCCTAGAGAGCCTTTTTTATACCCTGTTATATATGTAATATACAGGGTGTCCCTTTTTTTAAATTGACATATGCTTGAAGCTCGAATGCTTTGTCAGACTCAGTAATTATCAAATAAAATAAACATTAATTTTTAGATTGTGGGATGCTGTTGGAGGTTTTCTTTTCTTGTTCTCTCATATGCAAGATAAATTATCGAAAAATTCTAGCCAAGTGGATTTACTTAAAGAATTATTAAATTTACAAAAGGATATGATTACTATGATGTTATCTATGCTTGAAGGAAACATAGTTAATGGTAAGGATGACTTGGACTTGGCATACTATGAAGGAAAAACGATTATTATTTTCAAAATTTCACTCTTAGGTACAATTGGTAAACAAATGGTGGACACATTAGTGGAAAGTGCTTCAAATGTTGAATTAATTCTCAAATACTTTGATATGTTCTTGAAATTAAAAGATTTGACATCGTCATCAAACTTCCAAGAAATTGATTTGAATCAAGATGGTTGGGTTTACCCTAAAGATTTCAAGGAGAAAATGGAACAACAAAAAAGTTATACACCGTAAGTATTTAATAATGGAGGAAAATATATCATTTAACACTGGCGAAAAAAATATTTGAAGAAAGAATAAGTCTTAATAAGTCTTAGAATAAATAACTCTTACCAGGGAGTGTCTAGAACAAGTCATATTGATCAGTAAGTGTGCTTTTACCATACGCTTGGGAGCTTAGAAGTTCCCCCAAGCTAATTCTACTTCGCCCAAACTAATGATCTTATATTTTAGGCTATTCTAACAGTATAAAATCAATATCATCTCAAAATTTCAAACTTCTATTATTAGCGATTTATTCTGGGCGTCTATATATCAGTCGCGACATTGCCTTTCCCCCCTCCAGATTATTTCCCCTCTCTGAAATATTTCTGATTTTAAATAATATACAAAAATAATTATTTTGAAAAAAAAAAATCATCAAAATCGAAGCTGTTATTGAGGATTCTCTAAAAATGGCTATTTTATGTATTCCTTTATCCGACTTAAATGATAAATACCTTACCCGTTCAAACAATTTCACTAAAAAAGCTATCAATTTTGATTTCAGGGAAGAAATTGATTTCTTATTGATGTGCTGCGATAAAAATCATGATGGTAAAGTTAATTACGTTGAATTTTGCGATCGGTTCCACGAACCATCCAAAGAAATCGGTTTCAATTTGGCTGTACTTTTAACAAACTTATCCGAACATATGCCGAATGAACCACGTTTAGCACGGTTCTTGGAAACAGCTGGATCAGTACTCAATTATTTTGAACCATTCTTGGGCCGTATCGAAATTTTGGGTAGTAGTAAAAAAATTGAACGTGTTTATTTTGAAATTAAAGAATCGAATATTGAACAATGGGAAAAACCACAAATTAAAGAATCTAAGCGGGCTTTCTTCTATTCAATTGTAACGGAAGGTGGTGACAAGGAAAAACTGGAAGCTTTTGTAAACTTCTGTGAGGATGCAATTTTTGAAATGACACACGCTAGTGGTTTAATGGCAACAGAAGATTCTGGCGGTGGCGGAAAAACTGGCGCTGCAAGCTACAGTTACATGACGGATGAGGATGAAGAAAGGTAAGCCCGAACACCAAGTTTTATGCAGCACATTTTAATTTTAGTATCTATTTAAGCCAGAAATAAAAATTCTGGCATTATTATTTCTGGCTGAAATAATTAATGTCCAAATAATAGTTAACCATATTAATTGATGTCTTTGAAAATTAAAATATATGATCTAAGATTTGTGTGGATTATTGAACGAGATCATAATAGGTTATTATTATGATTCCAGAGCTGGAAAAGATCCATTTAGACGTGGCTATCAAGCAGTTAAAGATGGCATTTCCTTTGGTTTCCATATGCTTAGTCCAAGTAATATCAAACAAAAAATGTCTGAATTACAACAAATGTCGATTCCTGAAATTGTTATTGGATTCTTTAAAATGATTTTCTTTGCATTCTACTATTCTGGATTTGGTGTCTCAGTTGTTCTTCGATATATTGCTGGAATTTTACTATCATTAATGCGTGGCCCAGTTGTAGAAGAACCTGTTGTTGAAATTAAAGAAGAAGAAAAAATTGGTCCATTACGTATAATGCCACCGCCTGCAGCTCAATCAGATTCGAATAATATGCAGCTGCAGGCGGTTAACGAAAATAAGGATGATCCAGGAGGGTATGGCTAGAGAAAAATCAGGTAACGTTTATCGTTTTTTTTTTAATATTTCAATTTTTTTGTTCTAGAACGAAACAAGATCTACAGAAACAAGGGTCTACAGAAACTGAAAATCGTGGTGAAGGAGAAGTTGCTGCCGAACCTGTGGAAGGAGCTGAAAATCTAGAAGTACCTCAAGAACAAATTCCATCTTTAGCCGATTTACTTGGGTAATCTTTGTTTTAATCCCCCTTCTAATTAACAAATTTCGACTATATATTTATCTTTTTATTTAATAGCGGTGAAGCAGCAAAACGTGCAGCTCAAGAAACAGTTGAAGCACAACAAGCTCAGCAAGCTGTAATGGCAGCTATTGAAAGTGAATCGAAGACACACGAAACTGTTGAACATAAATCTGCCGTCTCCGAAATTGATATTAATGCGTACACACATCGTGTTGTTTCTTTCTTAGCTAGAAATTTCTATAATCTTAAATATGTTGCCCTTGTCTTAGCTTTCTGTATTAACTTCATACTGCTGTTCTATAAGGTAAAGTTCCTCGTACATTTTTTTTTTGTTTTTGACGATTTTTCGTAAAGATACTAGTTGTTTGAAATTTTGTCTAGGTAACGACTCTTGGTGAAGACGATGAAAATGGAAGTGGTAGTGGTAGTGGACTTCGTGACTTAGTATCAGGATCTGGATCAGGGGCCGTTGATGGATCTGGTTCGGGTGATGGAAGCGGTGACGGTGATGGTGACGATGAAGATGACGTACAAGAGTTAGTGCATGTGGACGAGGATTTCTTCTATATGGCACACGTGATGCGTTTAGCTGCAATGTTACACAGTCTTGTTTCGTTAGCAATGTTGATTGCATACTATCACCTTAAAGTACCGTTGGCTATATTTAAACGTGAAAAGGAAATCGCTCGACGATTAGAATTCGATGGTTTATATATTGCCGAACAGCCAGAAGACGATGACATCAAATCACATTGGGATAAATTAGTTATTTGTGCTAAGTAAATATTTACTTATCATTTTCTTACCTCTTCGCAATTCCAAAATACTAAGCTGACCTTTACTGATTTAGTCTTACTCTTACTTTAGCTAAATTTTCATAAAATCTCTGATTAATTCTTAAAAAGTCTTCTAGGAGATCCCAAAAACGTGTAAAAACGCAGTTTTGAAACTGCTTAATAAGTTTTACATAGATCTTTCCCAAATTTTCCCGAATGTTTCATAATTTTTTAGACTTAGGTACTCATTTTTCTAGAATTGTTTTTCAGAACACTGCAAGATTAAATTAGAAGATGGGCAGAAAGTATTTCCCACAATTTAAATCCAGACACTAACACACGTACTAATAAATATTTAATTTTTATAATTGTTCATTCACAGATCATTCCCGGTAAATTATTGGGATAAATTTATTAAAAAGAAAGTTCGTACCAAATACAGCGAAACTTACGATTTTGAGGCGATCAGTAATCTATTAGGAATGGAAAAAACATCATTTACACATGATGACACCGAAGAAAAACGGGGATTAATTCATTTGTAAGTATTTCTTTAGATTTTTATCTAAACATTGCCTTAATGTCCGATCAACCCTAATTTGAAATATTTTCACTGAACTCGTTTTTTTTTAATAAATATTTGTTAACAGCATTTTAAGTATCGATTGGCGCTATCAAATATGGAAAGTTGGTGTTACAGTTACGGATAACGCATTCTTATATTCATTATGGTATTTCACATTCTCAATTTTGGGTAATTTTAATAACTTTTTCTTTGCGGCTCATTTGCTGGACGTTGCTGTTGGTTTCAAAACTTTGCGAACTATTTTACAATCAGTAACACACAATGGAAAACAAGTATGTCCATGTTTTTTTTTTTTCAAATCCGTATATTTAATCGTATATCCATTTAACGATTAATTTTTTATTGATTTCAGTTAATTTTAACTGTCATGTTGTTAACAATTATTGTATATATTTATACGGTAATTGCTTTTAACTTCTTCCGGAAATTCTATATTCAAGAAGAAGATGACGAAGTCGATAAAAAATGTCATGATATGTTAACTGTAAGTATCATAATCAAATATGTAATACCATGGCCCGATCCAGAAGGGAGGGGTGAGCTGGGAGTCGTCCGGAGCGACAAATCCTTAAAATATGATATACAGTAATTTCGATAATCAGGGCTCAATAAGATCAAGGCTATTCCGAAATCTCAAATAGACTAAGGGGGAAGACGCAAAGGTAGCGGGAAACAAATGAATATACATTCATGAATATACATCACACATTCTCAAAAAACTATGGAGGGTAAAGATAAGGAGGACCGTTCTTAAATTAGTCTAAATTGCAACTACTGAAAACAGGCCCACTTCCTGTTTTAATTAGTACGAATTATTATCCCTGTTTCTGTTTTCGGGAAAAATGTAATTAATAAAAACAGTTTTGTTAATAAATCTTCAAAGCAATATTGAGTTTGACTCTCGTCTGTCTGTTTTAGTGTTTCGTTTTCCATTTGTATAAAGGAGTACGAGCTGGTGGAGGTATTGGTGATGAAATCGAATCCCCAGATGGTGATGAATATGAAGTTTATCGTATAATGTTTGACATCACTTTCTTCTTCTTCATTGTCGTCATCTTGTTAGCTATCATTCAAGGTAAAAAAAAGAAAAGAAAGCATCAACGAACTCGAACTGGAATCAAAATCATTTTTTTATTAAATCACAAATCAAATGTTTTAGGTTTGATCATTGATGCTTTTGGTGAGCTTCGTGATCAATTAGAAAGTGTCAAAGAGAACATGGAATCCAATTGTTTCATTTGTGGTACAGGCAAAGATTACTTTGATATAGTACCGCATGGTTTCGATACGCATGTGCAGAAAGAACATAATTTAGCTAATTACATGTAAGTATCGATCTTCTACAATCTTACAATTACCGATCTTCACCACTTACAATCCATTGAGTTGTAGAGACATAGAAAACGGAATAAGTGAATTCTTGATCAGGTAGAAAGAGACAGAAGTTGTACACGTGCTTCCCTCTCTGTCTTGCAGTTTTATTTATATACTACTGGCTTTTGCTCGCGGATTCGCTCGTGATAACGATTCATTTCAATGTATTTCATACATGACTCATTTAGAGAACCAACTTTTTGGAAAAAACCTTCATGAACGTAGGCGACTTTGCAGCTCTATGGTATTATATCTCTATGCTTTCTACTCAACTTATTTATTCATGGGGGTAACAGTTTAATCGATAATGGGGAAACTCTTGTAATGTGTACATCCAAATTTGACGTTCAGGTTCATTTGCAAGTCATCTTAAGCTCGTTACTGATAAGGGATAGAAGATAACTATAAATTAGGAAGTTGAAACTCATATAACTTTGTTATTCTTGATCTTTTTGTGATTTATCAGCAGTGGCTGGCTCTTTTCAAGGGTACAGAAGTGAATCCATTATTATAACGAAGTTGGAATTTTAAGTATATATTATATATCTATCTTCACAGGTTCTTCCTGATGCACTTAATTAATAAACCGGACACCGAATATACGGGTCAAGAAACGTACGTATGGAATATGTATCAACAAAGATGTTGGGACTTCTTCCCCGTTGGTGATTGTTTCCGTAAACAGTATGAAGACGAATTAAGTGGTGGAGGTGGTTAATATTAATGAGTTCTGTATTTATTTTATTTATTAAAAACAAAACATTAATAAATTGTTTAATTTCATTTAATTATTATGTAAATAAATTATTTGTTACAAAAATATACTTTTTTTTTTATACATCTAATATATATCTAGAAAGTTCCAAAATGTGTGTAACGGTCAAAATCGATTTTTCCTAGAAAGTTCTAGAAATGATCTAGAAAGTTTGTTTAAGCCGACAACTATAATCATAATCAACTTGAAACTGACCGCCGAGAGCTGCTAGCGCCATCTTTCGACGACCAGTAGAACTATCAAGCCAAAACCGGACACGATCTTTCTGGACCTTCTTCCGAAATTTAAATCTTTTAACACACTGCACACGGGAGTAGCACACAGCTTGGCAAATAATAAATGTTATAATTGCTTACACATCATCTATTAATTGTCTGAAGAATCTTTCCTTGTCTTATAAATAAGAAAGTCGATAAAAATTCTTCTTATTGCATATACTATAATGGAAAACAGTAAAAAATAGACACTGTGGTTGAAACTAAAGATTTTATATACATAGAGAACGCTAGGGCCCAAAACCAAGATATGCCAAGCGAGAGAGAAGACTGTCATTGAGTTCCCCTGTGCCCTTGTTCATTTCATACAAAACATAATACAAATATATTAGCAGACACAAAATCTCTATGCATCATATGATTATCACAAGAAGAATTTAAAGGAATTAACTGAAAGTCTTCTCTCTCATTCATCATATCCCATCCACATAAGGCTAGTAGATCACTCGCCTACTCTATATGTATTATCTCTATAAATATATAAAATATAGATAGAGAATCTAAGAGGGCGTAAGATAAAATTTATGACGTCAAACAGTATTCAGTGTGAGTGTCTAAGAACTAAATAAAACCAAATATATCTCAAACCAGATATATCTCAAGTATGTATATCACAAATTCATGGCTATGTAAACCAAATTTTTAAAGGTCAATAAAAATATTCAAATTCAGACGAATTTCAATACATATAGATCCTCTATCTATATATTCTATATATCTATGGTGCAAACCCTCTTGTTTGACGTTTGACTTCAAACAGTTCGTACTACTTCTGTCTATGGTTTTGGTTCGTACTAAAAGTTTCGTTTATATTTTTTGAAATAGAAACCTTAATAAAATGGCAGATAATTCATTTGAAAATAAAAATAATTATTTTTTAATTAAAAAAGAAAATATAAAATTTGAAAAAGAGTTACCTTCAGAATTAATTATTAAAAATGAACCTTTAAATGACATTGTGGTGGACACAATGGAAGTTGGGCAAATTAAAAATGAAATACCAGAAAATGAAGAATGTTACAATAATATTGATAGTGATTGTGTTATTAATGTTAAAGTTGAATCTGTTGATGAAAATGATAAACAAGTGTGTACAATTAGTTATGAAAATGTTAAACGTGAAAATGACTTACATACAGAACTTATTATTAAAGATGAAAAATTAGATAAAACTGTTTTAGGAGAACAATCATTTTCATGTGATATTTGTAAAAAAACATATGCTTTACAAAGTTCTTTAGTTCGACATCAACGAATTCATAGTGGTGAAAAACCGTTTTCATGTGATATTTGTAATAAAACATTTACCCAGCAATTTACTTTAAGTGCACACAAACGTATTCATAGCGGAGAAAATTTATTTTCATGTGATATTTGTAAGAAAACATTTACTTACAAAAGTTCTTTAGTGCAACATAAACTAATTCATAGCGGTGAAAAACCATTTTCATGTGATATTTGTGATAAAACATTTACTCAGGAACGTTATTTAAGTGTACACAAACGTATTCATAGCGGAGAAAATCGATTTCCTTGTAATATTTGTAATAAAACATTTACTTGCAAAAGGTATTTAGTTTTCCATAAACGAATTCATAGCGGAGAAAAACCATTTCCATGTGATATTTGTAATAAAACATTTACTCGACAACAATATTTAGTTGAACATAAACGAATTCATAGTGGGGAAAAATCATTTTCATGTGAAATTTGTAATAAAACATTTATCCAGCAATTTACTTTAAATGCACACAAACGTATTCATAGCGGAGAAAAACCATTTCCATGTGATATTTGTAATAAAACATTTACTCGGCAACAGTATTTAGTAGAACATAAACGAATTCATAGCGGAGAAAAACCATTTTCATGTGATATTTGTAACAAAACATTTTCCCAGCATTCTACTTTAAATGCACATAAACGTATTCATACTGGAGAAAATCTATTTTCATGTGATATTTGTAATAAAACATTTACACACAAAAGTTCTTTAGTTAAACATAAACTAATTCATAGCGGTGAAAAACCATTTTCATGTGAAATTTGTAACAAAACATTTAATCAGCATCGTTATTTAGTTCTACATAAACGAATTCATAGCGGAGAAAAACCATTTTCATGTAATATTTGTAGTAAAAGATTTACTCAGCAAAGTAATTTAGTTTCACATGAACGAGCTCATAAAGGTGAAAAACCATTTTCATGTGATATTTGTAATAAATCATTTACTCGAAAAATGAATTTAGTTACACATAAACGAATTCATTGTTGAGAAAAACCATTTTCATGTATCATAAATGTTTTAAAAATGAAAAATAGCATGACAACTTTTGTGATATAATTTTTATCAACGAAACTGTAATGAGAATGAATGAGTAGAATGCTGCCAAATATTTAAATATAATTTATTAAACAAGTGTGAATGTAACCTAATTTTTGAAACCATAGAGTAGATTAAATGGTAAATCATAAAATAAATAAAAAGTTAACAAAATTAAAATCTTGTTTTATTTAAACAATCTTATTACACATAGAGTTTTTAGTTTTTGATTTAAACTCAATAAATATTATTTTTGTAAATAAACAGAAATTCAATTTCCCTACAAAATTTGTAGAATTTATAGTTCATTTTTCAGCTACCAGCTGCGCTGTCGTTGGTGGTATCTGCGAAGTTAGCTGTCTATGAGTACAAGTAGATGAAGTTAGTACCATTCAAATTGATAAAGTAGAACAGATAATTTATAATTTATTAATTAGTAAATAATAATAATAATTGCATTATTTGCTTTTTTTTCCTTTGAATGATATTAAATACACGTATATTAGATACCTTCACAGACCTATCTAGACTGTTTATGACATTTATAACATATAAGTCTGTGGGTGACACTGACAAGACAATAATATTGTTTTGACAGCTCAAATTCAAAAATAAATATTTCAATAAAAAAGTACAATCTAAATATTTAAGTATCAAGCAGAAATTATGTCTTTTCATTCAGTTTGTCGTTTATGTGCAAATTTTACAAACGAAGTTGATCTAGTCGATATATTCGGTAACAAAAATGATTTAGAATCGAAAATTGAACAATGTTTTCGTTTAAACCTGGAAATTGATAATTATCAACCAAAACAAGTGTGTATTGTGTGTGCTTCTAAAGTGCATTCGTATTACGAGTTCTTTGTTCAAGTACAAAAAGCACAACTAGTCTTTAAATCAAATCAAGCACCAGGTCCGAATCTAGTTGAGACTAAAGTTGAAGTGAACGACTTCGATGATGAAGACAATGATACTAAATTTGATGCCAACAATTTAAGTTATTCAGGTAAATAAAGTGAATTAACCATCTTGTGATGAAAGTTAATGTGAGTTCAATTTATTTGTATCCAAGGTGATGAAAATGATCCTGGTGGAGGCTCCGACGATGATTATGAAGATATTAAATTGGAATCAAAACAGAATATTTTGGTATGCGTTTAAAATTATAAAATTTACTTCGTGTTTTATGTTAAATTAATGAGCTTTTCGTTACAGGATTTTCGGACGCCTAAGATTAAAAAAAAAGAAGTAATCGTAAAGATAGAAGAATCAGTTTCAGGTTTGATTTTATTTGATACTTTGTATACAGAGTGTTTGGTTTTTTTGGCTTTATAGCATATACAGGCTGTTTCGTTTTTTGGCTTTATAGCATATACAGGGTGTTTGGTTTTTTGGCTTTATAGCATTCAAATTGAGAAAATTTTGCTGAAAACTCGTTATTCAAAGCATTTTTTGACTCTTGACAATTTTTACCAAACCTCACCGTTTTCGAGATATAAGCATTTAGAAAAATATTTAAGAACTTGATCGAAAGATAACGGGAAGGGGTAGGAATGTGTTATAAATGTCCGTTCCAAACCTAAATACTAATTTTTTTTTTTTCATATGTAATTAAATTTTGTTAGTTAAGTTTTAAAAAAATGTTTCTCTTTAGAAATTCAAGAATTGAAAAAAGCATTTTATAAGGCGGTTGATAAAATGTCTGAAAAAGCCAACGGTCATTTAATGACAGATGAAACGTATCAACGATTTATACGTGAGCTAGAAGAAGCCGAAGCTAAAACAACACCAAAAACTGCAATCGATTATCGTCGAATAAAACGTTTTGAGATATTATTAACCGATGATAATGTGAAAAAATTAATTGCACGGTAATTTAAAAATCTTTTTTTTAACCCGTCAGCACTCGCGTTATGACCATTTTATATTTTTTCAAATGGTATATATTATTACCGAACGGTTGGCGCGAGTGCTGGCGGACTAATCCAAAAATTGATTGGCAATGCCATTGTGAGTTTAAATTTAAGACAATGTTATTCTATTAACAAATCACACTCGCCACGCTTTTATTTTATTCATTGACTTTCTCTTGAATCCAGACGAAAGAAAGCCTCAGAAACCATAAAATATTATGTACCGAAGAGTGAAATGTTTGAACTAATACGAGACGCACATCTTAAATGTCGACATGGTGCGTTACGTGGCACTGAACGTATTTTAAAAATGAAATATAAAAATTTATCACGTGAAATTATTATGGTCTATTTGAATTTATGTCAAGTGTGTAAAAATTGGAAAATTGGAATGCGAGAACGTTTAAAATTAAAAGAAAAACAACGACAAGAAAACTCAGGTTTGTATGTAATTTGTTTTTATGCATTTTTTATTCTGATTTCGAGTCGTAAAAGCAAATTTTTCTTTTAAAATATTAAAATTAAAAATCGTAATTTTTAAACTGTATTTCACGTGACCTAAAACGCGGGTAAGGCCTGCTGTGATGTCATATCGGTATGAGTCACAGACCATCAATTAGTTAAGTGTAGACAGCTGGGTATAATGTATACATAGATAAGTATTTATATTCATTATAATCAGATGTCTATGAATATATCTGTCAAACTTATTTATGTTATTTCGTATAATGATACCCGTAATTTGGGACTGACATATGGACTGTACCGAAATTCAACGAAAGAACGGCAAGACACGAGATCGTAAGCGATTGTCTACGTCACCCACGACTTACGCACTAAAGATGGCTCACCCCCATCTTTAAATCGTAATGTAATTTAATCACGTTAAATCGTAATTTTCGCTTGTTTGTGTTCGTTTGAACATTTTGATTTTCTTTTTTACAATTTCAGTAAACAAACCACCGCCATTGGCGTTAAAATGCCATCAATGTGGAGAAATATATCATGCAGAAAAAGATTTACGTGAACATTTTGAAAGTGTCCATGAAAAACAAGTTGAATTTATTTGCCCAGAATGTTCAAAAATTTTTACTCATTATTTAACATTTCGTAATCATGTTCGAAGCCATAAAAATGAATTTAAATTTAGGTAACAATTACTCCCATAGGTTTTAACTCCCATGGGAATCATAATCGTAAAGATTTTCTTTTACAGATGTGAAATATGTGATAAATTCTTTTCGGGAAATCGTGAACTACAAAGACATAAACAACGTCATAATAAAATTCGTAAGAAATATTTTTGTAGTTCATGTGGTAAAGGTTTCCTAAATGATAAATATTTAACGATCCATGAAAAACGAGCACATTCTACACCAATCAATGATGAGACGGGCGATGACAAGGATCGAATTGTTAGGAATCATGAATGCGATGAATGTCATAAAATGTTTGCATCCGTTCATAGTCTTAATAATCATAAAAAAGTACATGCTGGTAAGTTTTGAAAACTATCAACAGGACCAGGACTAGTTAATTTCTATAGCGGGACAAATACTGCTAACAAATCATGACAACACGGACAACATCATCTTAAGCACTTGAGGTGTTCCTATTCAGTTCTGGCCAAAAGGAGAAAGATTCACTTGTGTTAGCCTTTCTTTTAACGACATCTACGATCCTAATTCCGTTCCTACTGTAGTTAAACAGCCCCAAATATTTCATGGAGTAGTTTCTGAAGACGGATCAATCCTTTTTCGGTACTGGTTTCGGTACTAACCTAGTTGTGCATCTTTCTTGCAGTAATCTTTTAATCAATTTCTTGATTTATTTCAGGAGTTCGAGAACATACGTGCGAACATTGTGGAAAGAGTTTTATTTATAAAAAATATCTAGACGATCATATTGCATCTCATAATAGTGAAAGACCTTTTAAATGTGAAACATGTTCAGCCAGGTAAGTTGGAACATTATTTAGGAAGGAAAGAAGTGTCTAGAATTCTGCGTTTATTTTTTTAATACAGTTTCAAGTCGAAAGTGAACTTACGACGTCATGTTGCCCTGCACACAGCCGTTAGATCACATCAATGTCACATCTGTGGGAAAAAATTCCTTCGAAAACCAGCATTAATCGAACATTCGATCACACACACAGATTTGTATCCGTTTAAATGTAAATTTTGTGATAAAAGTTTTCGAGCGAAGAAAAATGTTGTGGTATGTATTGACAATATAAATAAAGACGCACAAAATATACAGCCCCGCCAAAAAGTGGCATTTTCCAGAAATATCAAACAGATATATTTCGAAGAAAAATGATTGGATCTGAATGAAATATACTGGCCTGTATATTTTGTGTATCGTTCTTATAAATAGGGAATTTCAACAGACTTTATGATTTTATATTTCAGAGACACGAACTTTTGCATACCGGCGAAAAACCATACTCTTGTGATACTTGTGAAAATCGTCATTTTACATGCTCGTCGAATTATTACAGTCATATGAGACGACGTCATGGTATGATTCGAGTTAAAAAAGAGAAATCAATTGCAATAGTTGATAAAACAAACTTTTTTAATGAGAACGTTGTGAATTAATTGATTAGAACTCTTAGAAATCGTACATCTAATACTAAAATCAAGCATGATAAGGCGATTATTTTTTGTTAGGAAATTGTAATGGATTCAACTGTAAATAATGTATAGAGAAGCTGCATGAACTAGCTGGAGGATACTAGCGTCTGGCTGGTGTTTCTACCAAATATTATTGTCTTGGCTAATACTGGACATTGCTTTGGTAATGCACTCTTGTATTTTGACATATATAAATAAATAAATCTCTATAATATTGTAAATGTGAAAGTAAGGATGTTTGTTTGTTACACTTTCACGAAAAAAAACTAGCGAATGGATTTGAATGAAACTGTACAACAATATAACTCATACATCAGAATAACACATGAGCTATAATTTATAAAAATATATATTTAAAAAAATAAATTTAATCTGACTTTTTTTCTGCTCCATCTATGATTATCATTTGTTTTAATTCAAATTTCCACACCATTTTCCAACAGTCAGAAATATAACTGAAATATTTTCCATAAATTTGCTACGAATTTTTTTTTGATATCCAAATACCTTAAATAACAAGAACACCGGTAATTATTCTGGAACTTTAGATCCCCGCTTGTATGCTCACTACCTGACCAGGGTATGGAAAATAATTGATACAAATTTTTCTTTTTAAATGTATTTTTATTTCGTGAATAATATTTTTTGGGAAAAAAAAAATTGATCGAACATTTTTAACAGAACAATCGAAATGATAGAATATTGTCTGTCTGCCCTTTTTAATACTCGAAATAGAGGCGCTCAAAAATAGCTCACGTGTGTAGTCGAGTTTTTTTTCTGATAGAGATAAATTTATACTTGACAGTTGTTCTTTATAAAAGAACAAACACTTGAGTATTCAAAGAGACAGACTATTATTCTGACATTACATTTTTTTCTGGTAAAATCGCCGGATCTAATAGTGTAGGCGCTGAGTGGGTTTCGTATGCATGCATCAGGATTTATGTCCGTATAAACAATTAACTTATTTATAATAAATCCCCCCCCCCGCTCTAAGGGGGAAGATAATAAATGAGAACTCTAGGATATTTCGAAATAAATGTCGATTTTTGCCCCAATTTCCTAGATGATCAAAATAGGTCGAAATATACTTTTTGTTCGATAGGACCTGCAAATACACACAAAACCCATTTAGCGCCTACACTATAAAATATTGATTGAAAGTTGTATTGATAAAAAATAACAAAATAGATTTTTTTTTTTTACTAAAACATAATTTATAATTCTAAATCACTACCACCTAAAATCGATACATCGTTAAATATATGACTTGTATGACCAACCAGGACATCATCTTCAGTGGCACCCAGTGAACTGTCAAATAGTTCTGCTGTTAATTTAGATGTTAAACTTAATGTGACCGTACAATTAAAATATGTTAATACGCATAACAAAGAGATGAAAAATCCATCTAAATTTCATTGAAATTAAGGAAAATATCTTGTTTCAATATTATCTGCAAGGTATAGTCGCATCAATGAAGCATTCTATAGGTGAAAGAATTTTTAAAATCGATTGAGTAGTGAACTCCAAAATGACGGTTTGTATATATTTTTATACAAACTTTCATCCTTTTAGGGGATGAATTTCGACAAATCCTTTCTTAAATGACACTTAAGAGTATAAAATCAATATCCTCTGGAAATTACAAACTAACAATCATTAGCGATTTAGGCTGGGCCCCCTCCAAATTATTTCCCCCCTCTGAAATATTTCTGATTTTAAATAATATATAAAAAAATCATTTTGGAAAAAAATTCATCAAAATCGGAGCTGTTATTGAGGACTCCCGAGTAAAAACATTTATTGATGCGACTATTGATTATTTTATGAAATTGAATGATTTATTAAAAAAATTTTCCATTCGAATACAAATAAATATATAAATAGTTTTCGATTAGCGATTAGAAATCATCGAACCATGAAAACTATTGTAAGTTATTTTTTTTCAGGGTCGAATGGCCCCAATTATCAATAATTGTGAAGTTCTTCACATAATTTATAAAAGATGTCATTTATAGCCCTGGAGCCCGAGACAGTAAAACTGCACTTATGTACAAGGATTTCGAAATTTCGCATATGAATAAATACTATTTAACGATAGGTACAATATGTACTGGGTGTGCCAAAATATTTGCCACACCAGTAAAAAATAAACCCTGATACACATTTGTACCTATCGTTAAATAGTATTTATTCATATGCGAAATTTCGAAATCCTTGTACATAAGTGCAGTTTTAATGTCACGGGCTCCAAGGCTATCATGGTTATCGAGAAAAAAGTGTTACATTTATGAAATTTTCCACATTTGTTTAACCCTCTGTATTAAAACCTGTAAGAAATAATAAACTCAACCATTACTCGCTCATTCGCTCGCTCTGCACAGTGTGCACAGTTTGCTCAGTGTATTTGTGTGCACTGTTGTGTAAACTTAGAAAGCACCTATATACAATAAGTGTGTATGAACGATAACCTAAGATGGAGGATATACTGATATAGAGTGTTATTAGTTTCTTAGTCATGAGATGACATATTATTTTCTTATACAATTATTATTAATTAATCAAATGTTCTGTTCAACTTGAGAATACAAAGTTATGTTGTAATTTATGGAATTACATGTGTTCATTAAATATAATGTTAAATAAAGAACTTGCGTCTTTATTTCACTAAAATTCAAATTACCATTTTAAAACCCTTCCAAAAAAAGAATTTAGACACCCACCTGAGTGTTCGAAGTTTTTATAACCTAATAAACAATTGTAGAAAATTTCAAAGATGCAACACTTTTTTCCTTTTAGATAATTAGTTTCATTGTACTATAATTATTCATACAATAAAATTATCACTTAGTATGGAAAAACCATGAAAAACTAATCAGTTTTTAATTAATCATAATAATTTTATAAAAAAAGAAAAAAAAATGAATCACACGCGATTTTTATAAATAATTTATTTCACTTTTTCTGGTACACTTAAAATTTTTCTGAGAAAAAAAAAGGATACTTATAACAGCTCGTTCCCATTTTTCCACCATATATAATTCGGTAACCATTAAATATCGAAAATACCAATAATGTAAAAATTTACTAATATTTTTCAACATGTTTACGGAAATTTATGTGTAATTTTTTCTATAAAAATTTTCGTATCCGCAATACGGTTAATGCAGTAAAGAAAACATTTAAATGAGAATTGACAGGCAGGGCAGGCTAATCGTGTGTGTGTGTGTGTGTGCGTACGCCGGACGATACTGCAATGTTTGGAATTTTATCATAATATTTCGAGGTATGATCTATCTAATATATTTTACACATATTACGTCATCAATATGGCTGCTTATGTCATACAAATTATTTGACAGTTATATTCAAATAAAAATAAATAATACAAAAAAATTAAAAAAACATGTCTGTTCTGACAAAAACGAACTAAAAAGTAAAAAACAAGTTGTATTAGTTAATCTGTATATATGTCAACGTCATATTGTAAACTAAAAAAGGGCCAAAAAACACCCCGATCCGTTGTAACTCGACCCAGACCAACTAAACGTAATGTAATGAGTTGATTTCCATTAATAGGTGTTGAATTAGCGCTAGTTGGAGTAATTTTTGACAGTTCGTTCACAATCTGACGGAAATTATAATATTATGTTGACATATATAAGGCGAAAGGTCACTCATTTACTCGCTGACTAAACATACATATAAAATTGTCATTATAGGGAGAAATGACGAAGTGTTATATAAAACACTTTAAGGTCTTTATCTTAGAACCTAATTTATTTATTTAAAACCAATATAATTATATAACAAACTTTTGAATTTATAAACTAAACGAACCATCGAAATCGGTTGGCGTGATATTGAGTTATTCGTCCACTTGCCGTGCATACTTAGTGCAAATTTAAGACTTTTATGGCTTTCTAATGGATGCTGTGGTCAGAACTAAACCAAAATGAAATGGGACCACACGGGAAGCACCAGCTTTCAAATAGATAAAGAATCATCAAAATTGGTTCACCCAGTCAAAAGTTCTGAGGTAACAAACATTAAAAAAAGAAAAAAAATATAGTCAAATTGATAACCTCCTCCTTTTTTGTTTGAAGTCGGTTAAAAAGAAACATAATACCAATACTTTATTAGTTTGGGGTTAGAAACATCGAAAATCGTATTGCCAATCATTTATTTTGTTATTGAATCGTATACTTAGGGCGTAGAAAGGTTACAACGACTGAAATGTATGATTTTTTTTAGGGTAGACTGGAGTTCAGGGGAAAAAAGGAGCCTGTTTACATTATTTACATTTATTTCGAGTTGAAGAGCAGTAAGAGCAGTGAGTGACGTTATATATTGATAGGAGCATACCTCACAAAATGTGAGTACATAAAATTCATAATATCTTGTAAAAAGAGTGACATCATTTGAGAGTGCGCATAACTAATTCGACTTATTTGGTCATTCAAGTCAGAAATCATTTCAACTTGATGGCATAGAGACGCAGGCAAACACGACTGCAAAAGATATCTATTTTGTGCTAATTATTTTACAATTTTCTACATCAAAAATACAATTATTTATACAAAATAAACATTTTATACATAAATTTTTATAATTAGTTTTAAGACCCAGTGGTGCCTTAAAAGTTTGAGTGTTTTTTTTTTTACTTCAAAACGGATTTAGTGCTAAAAAAAAAAAGTTAACCATTTTAGGTGCTATGGCTGTAATTTAGTTTTAAATTGTTTTTTAATTTTTTTTTAAAATCAAATTATTAATTTAATATAATCTGTGAAAATGTTGTCCGGTGGACATTTAGTTGGGGATGGGTCATGGGTTTTACAAGTGTTTGTCACGGATTTACAATTCGAAAAATCAATTCGTGTCAAAGGCGATTTACATATTGGTGGTGTTATGTTAGCTTTGGTGGAGGATATTGGTAAGTTGTAACTAAAAAATTAGGTGTAAAATGCGAAGGTTTTTTTTTTTCTTGTTAAATTAACCCACCCACAAACTTTTATCAATTGTCATTAAAATAATATTATTGAAAACACAACCTACATTTGTACTGAATTTAGTACAAAACCTTCAAAAAGTATGTTCCCGTTTATAAAATAAATTGTGCGATTTTAATCAAGCAAAACTATGAATCGTTTAAAGTTTGTTTAAAGCTTAGACGAAGAAGCGAAGGAAATAAAGTTCGAAAAATTTGAGCAGTAAATCGGATTTGAATGCGGTTTTCAGTGTAAAAAATTGCGGTTTTCAAACGGTTTCCCATAGACTCCTAAAGTTTTCGAGAAATTTGTTATATATTCGGTCCAAATTCGTTACTCGAAAGTTTTTGGGGTCGCTGAACACAAATAGTGTAACAGAATTGATCTCAAACGTACCTGGTGCTCCGGGGTAAACGGTTTATCATCGTCTCCTGGAGTTTTCAGGAAATTTGTTATATATTCGGTCCAAACTCGTTACTCGAAAGTTTTCGGGGTCGTTGAACACAAATATCGTAACAGAATTGGTCTCAAACGTACCTGGTGCTCCGGGGTAAACGGTTTATCATCGTCTCCTGGAGTTTTCAGGAAATTTGTTATATATTCGGTCCAAATTCGTTGCTCGAAAGTTTTTGGGGTCGCTGAACACAAATATCGTAACAGATCTGGTCTTAAAGGTACCTGGTGCTCGGGGGTAAACGGTTTACTATCATCTCCTGGAGTTTTCAGAAAATTTGTTATATAATTGGTCCAAACTCGTTACTCGAGTGTTTTTGGGGTCGCGGAACACGAATATCGTTACAGAATTGGTCTAAGCTCATCTCGAGTAATGAGTTTGGACTGATTATATGACGAATTTCTCGAAAACTCTAGGAGGCGACGAGGATACCATTCATCCTGTTCACTAGGTACTTCTGAGTCCAATTTTGTCGGGATAAGAGTGTTCAACGACCCCAAAAACCCCCGAGGAACAATATCTTTAAAAAGCGATCGGTTAAAAAAAGGAATGTGGGTCCTAGGTTATATTTCCTGGTATAATTAAATTTCATTTTTAAATCCAAAACTTTAATACAACTTTTTGGAAGGGCTTTGAAATTATTATGGGTTGGGAGGGGGAAGTTTAATATAATCACATACTTTTGAAATACACAGTAAATAAATTTTTGTTTAATGAAAAATTTAAGTATTATTATTTTTAATGATTTTTTTTTTTTTAATTTCAAAATTAGAATTCCTCTTCATAAACCAGTTTTTCTCCGAAAGTTACGTAAAGAGAAATTATTGATTAAACATAAAAAAAAGAAAACACGGATTTAAGAGTGAAGATGAAATCTTTTCAAGAAGTTATTTATGTAAATTTTAATTTCCAATTAAAATATTGTATTTAACTTTTCTTGATAGCTAGTTTTTGTTTTTATTCTCGAAAAATAAAAACTTTATGAATGTAGACGAAAAATAAGAATAAAATTTTTCGATATCTGCCTTGGTTTTCGAGGTCATTTATTTATATAAATAATCTGGCAACCCCCCTAAAATTTTGAGAATTGATTTAGACTTAGTCCAACTTCATATCCAAAAAAAAAAAAAAAAATCAAGCTTTTTATCCAAAGTTCCCCTGGCGTTCGTACATTCTTAATTTTAAAAGAATTACTAAAATTTTGATGAATTATTCTTTTTTTATTCAGAGATCAATATTTTCGCAAGCAAATTTTTGTCTTGACATGGAAATTTGATTCTTACAGAAAGACATTGGTTTAGTTTCTACAAGTCATATCCACATGACTTGTTTTTATAAATTGATACATTTATTTATTATTTAATTGAAAGTTTTAAACTAATTTTTATGAAATAATTCGAGATTGTTTTAGAAAAATTAATTATAATTATTTATTGACCTTGAGAAGGTAAACCATAGATTTTATACTAATAGATCATAAAAATTTTCTAGGCTGCTTTAACAAATGGCTGTCTATTTATAAGTAACGCCTGGCTCTCAACTTAAAAAAGATTTTTCAAAATATATTTTTAATATCAACACAAATAGCGGAAGTTAAAATCAATCATGTTTTAACACTTGAAGCTTGAACATCCGCTTAAGTTTTTTTTTTTAATTTTTAACTTAAGTATAATTATTTTTTTTAAATCATAGACCAGTGTTAACATCGAAAAATAGGTCAAGACTTCACGTTTACTTAACGATTAAAATAAACGATTTAACGAAATTTTTAGTGATATTTTCTTAGAAAATAAAATGTACACTAAAAATTATTAATATCAACCGATATGAGGTTGTCTCAATCTCATCGCGAGATCAAATATGGCAAATGGGGTGACGAATGTGATACAACTTCCGTACGGGGTCGAGTGGTGAAGTTGTCACAAACGCATGAGTATTTTGTATGAAAGTATAAAAAAAATATTGCTGTTTTGAAATGCAACGTAGTTTTAAACATCTTTTTTATTGATTGGGTCTACCATTTATAAATATTATAACAAAATACTGATGTGATTGTCACAACCACATGAGCATATTTTGGATGAGGTTGTCATTATTTTAATTTTTTTTTCAATGCATGAAAATACCTTTTGACAATGTCAACTTTCTAACATTTTCATCCACTTTTTGGATCAGAATCCCAAGCCTTTTTTCTAGTTAAATACTGGTCTATGAGTTAAGTTCGTTATATTTAAGGCCTTTCAAAGTTGAATACAGAATTGATTTGTTTATTAAAAAAAGTATTTTTAATTTGTTTATTTTAACGTAATTAGAAATAAATATTTATTTTATTTAACGATTTAAACTGTCGTAGTGGGTCTGACCTTTAGGGATCATATCACTAATAAACTTATTATTTAACTTTCAAGTAAATAAATTATAATGTTGAAAAAAATTTAATAAATACGAGTTGTACCTAAATTCTTATCTTTCTACAAAAAAATTCACTTGGTATCTCAAAGGAAATGAAAAAATGTGGTTTACTTAGTGATTAAAAAAAAGTGAAAATTTTTTCAACTTAAAAACCACACGAAAAAAAATTATGAAGAAATAACAGGATGTAAGGGGTTAGGAAAAATTTTAAAATTTATTCGGCTCACTTTTTATACCCTATACATATGTAAAATACAATGTATCCGCATTTAAGATGAAGACACCCTCATATATTTTCGTTATTTATTGAAATAACGATTTGAAATTTTGCACAATCATACACAGGGTGATAGGTCACAGTTTTTAAAATGTTGAACCAAAATCTGAACTTTAAACTCGACCCACTACAAATTCGATTCTTAATATTTCGCCTAGCGTCAAAGATGGTTAGAGATATCGAAAAAAATTATTTAAAAAAGTTGCTTAGAATATTTTTTTTATACCTTATACCCGTACACCCTGTAGTAACTATTCATGCAATAACAATTTTAATTATTGACATAGAGTGATAGTTAAAATGATTTTATTTATCAGGATATGACGTTTCATTTTTGTGTGATATGCTAAAATTATTTTTTTTTTATAAATAAATTTTAGTCACGTCTGTCTAACTAATCAATCATATAAAATTATTAATATGGAAGTCAAATGTGACGTTTTATAAAATTATTTACATAATATTTTAATTGAATATCCGACAAATTTGAATCTCTGTCCTAGATATCTCTCACGTCTACAAAGTTGTCAATAGGGAATCTTATACATGGCTGTTAGTTGCTCCCATGAAGGTTATAAAGAAGGAGAACGATCGCTACGTGTTAAAGCATTAGCGCGTCTGTCGCTGAAAATTTGTAGAATTTATAGTTCATTTTTCAGCCACCAGCCGCGCTGTCATCAAGAAGTAGTATCTGCGAAGTTAGCTGTTTATCAGTACAAGTAGATGAAGTTAGTTGCATAATGTACAAATTGATATATCATTTCAAATTAGCGCACAACAGCCCGCTTTTATTGATACTACTTAGCGGTCGCAGCGCCTCTCTTATTTTATCCATATTTCGGGGACAATATTTTCTATAGCGATCGTTCTCCTTCTTATAACCTTCATGGTTGCTCCCAATTGAAAAAAATTATAGTACTACGACTCCTCAAAAAATGGAAGTCAGTGTCATATTTTTCAGTTTTTACTGAAAATATATATCATCAATCTCGGAAACGGCTCCACCGATTTTCATGAAAATTAGTATGTAGGAAGTTTTTAGAGCGAAAAATCGATCTAGCTTGGTTTTATTTTTAGAAAATGTAGTTTTATCCATGTTTTCAGTAAAAACTGAAAAATATAACTCTTACTGTCATCTATTGGCGAGTAGTAATACTATTATTATTTTTAATTGGGAGCAACTAACTGCTCTATCAAAGATATGTTTCTGGATTACTTAACAATTAATTAATTATATACTAATTAAAATAGAGATTTCTTTCAAATGATAAAAATTTAGTTTGACCTTGATAAAAATAATTTTCCATAATTAAATTAATTAGATTGCTTTTATGAAATATTTGATAAAAAAAACCATGGGTTGCTAAATTTCAATTATTGTAAACATTTTATTGACAGATATTGATAAAAGTTAAATGATTATAAAATATCTTAAAAAGCACCCCACGCTTTTTCCCGCTGAAATTATTTTTTCTTAATCACTCTATTTTTATTTAAGAATCGTCGCTTTTTGTGTTCGCTGTAAACGACTCAATAATTATTTGTAATTAACATTTTTTGTTAAATTGTAAATTGCGCGTTTTATAGCGAATTTTCGGAAAAAAAAGTATGTTTTTTAATAAATCTTCCTGGACTATAGTCCGTGGTTCGTAGTACGTGCCCATAGTATACAAAAAACAATATAAAGACAGTTTTCTGTATTTTAATGAGTATTTATTATTAGAAAAATATTTATAGGTCATATTATGTATTATATCTTTATACCAAGTGGTTCAAGATAACCTTCCCATGTTTACATTAACTATACTTTTGTTAACTTTTCATAATAGCCTTGGAACTCGTAACAGTAAAACTGCACTTACATCGACTTCACATATGAATCAATATTATTAAGTGTTTCAGATTTTGTCCTGGTAGAAATCTTTTTTCCCAGGTTTTTTTAATTTTTTACTGGTGTCACAGATAAACAAAAAATAATAATAATTCCTGAGGGTAAAATTTTAATGACTTTATATAGTGCAGTTTTAATGTCACGGGCTCCTCGCTTAGAAGGGGAACGTTAATATGGAACATTCGGTAGATATATGTTTTTATTAAAATGGGTGACGTGAGTGTGACCATTAACAAACCAACTAAATTGAACTAAAATAAAGTAAAATAAACTTGCTCATTAAATTTTATTAATATATTAAAATGTATGGCTTTTATTTGAAAGCTGACATCAGTCCATTTAAATAAACACCACGCAACGTTTTTAACTTCATAATATACCGGGTGGTCTTCATTTAATGCTCCATACTCCTTTTTCTTTCTAAATTTCTTTCCCAAAAAAGGAGGATTTCTTTTTCAAAAATGCATTAATTTTTTCCTTTTAGATATTTAGTTTAATTGTACTAAATTGTTGATTCTAATATGTTATTTTTTTCTAGGTATAACAATGGATTGGTCAGATCATGCATTATGGTGGCCAGCACGTAACATGTGGCTAACACGTACTCGATCAACGCTAGATCAATGTGGATTATCAGCGGACGCATTACTACATTTTACTCCCATGCACAAAACATTACGTGTACAATTACCAGATTTACGTTATTTAGATTGTAAAGTTGATTTCTCTATAAAAACATTTAACACAGTCATACATTTATGTAAGGAATTAGGAATACGACATCCCGAAGAGTTATCGTTAAGTAAACCGTTAGAATCGACACATTTAAAACATAATTTAAAAGAGAATTTAGCAAAGAAGAAATTACATACTGGGTCTGGACCTACGGATCAAAATGGTACGATACGTAATGGGGTACATCCGTATCCTCCGCCGGATACAAATACATTTATTGCAACAGCATCAAGTCCGCATGGAAGTAATGGCAGTTTGGATAAGTCACCGTTCATGTGTGCACCCGTTTCACATAAACCTACAACCACGTCCAGTCCGATTAGTTCACCGGTAAGTTTTATTATTCTGTATCCATAAAGCAAGGGGCCTGACAAGTATGCCTATTATCAGAGTGACCAAAAATCGGGAATTATCAGGAAATACCATTTACCGGGAGTTATTATGGAAATTAAGTAAAGGGAACGCAATTAGAAAACAGTTTTCGAGATAATATCCAGGTCCTTCATTCTTATTGGGCACTGTAGGAAAGTGCTCAGGATTCCGCCAAACAAGGAGCTCCTAAATTCTGTAAACTACTGGCAAAGGACTTAAAAACAGGATACAGAGGTGGCTGGATCCTTGTAAATAGTCTCTGTAGGTTGAGCTTCAGTTGGGGGGTCTATATTGGATTTTATCTCGATTTTTGGAATTTGGATTGGGAGAAGAAAATTATTGCATTTTTTCTAAAATTCAATTTTTATTTTCAGCAGAATAACACATGGAAACGACAAAATGGCAATACAACATTCGATTCAACGATCAATAACAGCGACACAATTTTGGATTTATCAAATTTAAGTGGCGATTTATCATTGGCCTCCAGTCCGGTAACACCAAGTCAAGAAGCACGCAACAAACTTGTCAGACCTAAATCGTTAGTGGAAAAAGCGCGTATGAATATGGCGTAAGTATAAATTATGTTTCAAAGACGAAGATTTATTCATAGTCATTGTAACCGATTTTGATCGTAACTTTTGGTTTTTTTCCACAGATGGTTAGATTCCTCGTTATCGATAATGGAACAAGGTGTCCGTGAATACGACACACTATGCTTACGATTTAAATTCTATTCATTCTACGATTTAAATCCAAAATATGATGCAGTTCGAATTAATCAGCTGTACGAACAAGCTAAATGGCAATTATTAAATGAGGAAATCGATTGTACGGAAGAGGAAATGCTAATGTTTGCAGCATTACAAGTACAAGTGAACTTACAAGCTGGTGTTCCACAGCCAGCGCTCGATAATTCTAATATATCAACAACACAATCGCCAGCCGATGATGATATTGATGCTGCTTTAACGGATCTACAAGTTGCGCTGGAAGGTTCTCATATAAACAGTAGTGGTAATGATATTACCCAAGTTCCAGAATTGTTCGATAATCTACGTTTTCTAAAGTAAGTAACTTTTAAATTACTATACGGAGGTTAATAAAAATTCGCTTCAATTTGCCACCAATCATCTAAACCAAGGAATCTTCTTTGGCCATCCTTGAGAACAATTGAAAGCGAGACGTTTCCGGGCCTGAGATAATGATTTACATTTTGTTTGTTTTTCCAGACCAAAACGTTTCACATTGAAAGCGTTCAAACGTTATTGGTTCACATGCCGAGAATTACATCTGGTGCTTTACAAAACACGTGAAGAAGCTGTCGCACAAGTAAAACCTGCACACTATATTGATTTACGTGGCTGTGAAGTAACACCCGACGTAAGTTTAGCCCAATCTAAGTACGGTATTAAATTAGAGGTACCAAGTGCGGATGGTATGAGTGAACTGTGGATACGTTGCGATACCGAAGAACAGTATGCAAAATGGTTGGCAGCATGTCGTCTAGCAGCCAAAGGTCGATCGTTAGCTGACAGTTCATATGAGACAGAAGTGAAAAATATCATTGCATTCTTACAAATGCAACATCCGGCGGATGTGCCTGCTATTAATCCAGCATCGTTGGATATTCAACCGGAAGATTATGTAGCACCGAGATTTAGTAAAAAATTACGTGGAAAGGTAAGCGAAAATTTATTATTACTCAATAATATAGTAATTTTGTCGTCTTAAAGTACGGGGTAGTTTGTGTTAAATCCGTGGGGTAGTTTGCATTAAACACCTATACCAAAATTTTGTTGGTAGCATCAATATTTTTAAGCGTTACAAACTTGAGACTAAATTTAATATAACTTGATATATATTACATATACACGGTGTTCTGTTATTGACTGCAGATCGTGGGCCTACAGAATAAGCTCATAAAGATGATGGAAAAAGTTATTTATCAATTTTTGGCATACCGGTAGCGCCCAAATTAGGGCTCAGATCCAAAATTAGTAAATAACTTTTTCCATCATCTTTATGAGCTTATTCTGTAGGCCCACGATCTGCAGACAATAACAGAACACCGTGTATACAGAGTATACAAAATTTAGAATGTGATGTAAATAAAATTTCCGTGTATTGTCCGATCAACCTTAATGTTTGAATAAAAGCTCAAGTGTAATTTTTTGTTTCAGTTGGTGCAACGAATATTAGAAGCACACACAAATGTTAAAGATTTACCATTAGTTGAAGCGAAATTGAATTTTATACGAGCATGGCAATCATTACCTGAATATGGTATATCATTGTTTATTGTCAAATTTATGGGCCATAAAAAGGAAGAATTATTGGGTGTTGCACATAATCGTATTATGAAAATGGATATTAATAGTGGTGATCATTTGAAAACATGGCGGTATAATACCATGAAGGTAATAAATATTAATTATAATACATAAGAAGGGTATCGAAAATGGGTCCCTAGTACCTAGACCAACGGGTCGTCAGTGCCTTTTTTGAGAAAAACCTGCCATCCAAAGTCGAAACTTCTCCGGGTAATAGCAGATGAAGCTATAGAATTCTGCCGAGACCTGATACTTGGAATATCATCCAAGATTAATGAATCCATGATTTTGGACCCAAACATTCTAAATCTGACGCCCTGTTGATTTCTAGGTACAAATAATATATACAGCTTGTCGTAGCCATTCCTTGATTCGTTAATTTACGAAGCATCTTGCTATAAAAATGACAGGCTCAGGTGAAAGAGGCGTTTTGAGACGACCCCTATCGTGCTAACAAATCTTCTGCTGCATTCCCTTTAACGTGTGCAGTTTGCGCATCTCAAAATCCCCGGTAATGAAGATGGGCTACTCGGAGTCATTCTTTGATTCGGTAAATTACGGAATATCTTGCTATGGGAATGACAGATTCAGGTGAACGTCTTTAACCCCTGTGTGACCCGGTGTCCAGATTAGTTATTCAGCGCCAGGTGATTCAGTTTCTTCGAAGCATTCATAGATTATCCTCAATTGGAATCATCCCACTTCATTTCTGTATCCAGAATGAATCCCAAATGCTTAACCGTTCTGGTTTATGTAATTTAAATGCCGGGTATGATGATCAATCGTTAAGCAATTTTTCGTCCCCCTGGAAAACAATACACAATTCGATGCCCCCTCCATATAAAATGATTTGGTTTTGTTATTTTTTGCAGGCATGGAATGTAAATTGGGAAGTAAAGCATATGATGGTTCAATTCGAAGAAGACAACATCATATTCAGTTGTTTATCCGCCGATTGTAAAGTGATTCATGAATTTATTGGCGGTTATATATTCTTATCGATGCGTTCAAAAGATGCAAATCAAACTCTAAACGAAGAACAGTTTCATAAATTAACTGGTGGATGGATGTAAAAAAAAAAGATCGTTCGTTCTCCCTTCTTTCCCTCTTACACCAGCTAGGTTACGGTTCCCCCCCTTTTTTTTATCCCAATTTACCAATTTTACCTTAATCATTTTTGTATATATATATATAATAATTAAGGGAGAACGTGTACGGACGTGTTGGTGGATTCAAGAAGTTTTTGTATATATGTCGAACTGCCTTAGCTTTTAAGCTTTTTATAACTTCTTCAAGAATTATCGTCGAATTCATCGGCGCAAGTTTTATTCAAAAACCATTGTGAATAATTTTTGTTTTTTGCTCCAAGACAGATTTTTTTTTCTTAGGCGATGAGGAAAATTCGTGGAGCCGTTATCGTGGAACATCTAGCCTAAAAGAAATAGAGGTATTTCGCAACTTGTTCATGATTTTTTAAAAACGTAAGCGAAGTTGAGTTCAAGTAAAGTTTGTCCCAAAATAAACGTTTATTAAAATTTGTAATTTTTAGGTTTAGGGTTTTTTAGGGGACCTAAATTCAACAATACCCCATATTTTAGTTCGGGATTCGTTCCATTTTTTATTTATTTTTTGCTTAATTTCTCACTTTTTTGTGCTAAAATTGAAATTTAAACATTCAGGGTATTTTTTTATCGCTGATAACGAATCCGGAGTCAAAATTCAACAATACCCCACACTCCAGTAGGAGATTTGTTCCATTTTTGGCTAAAAAAACTCACTTTTTTGGGATAATTATGAAATTTAAACATTTTTCTACGAAATTTTTTACTCAGGGTGTTTTTTTTATCTTGAATCACGAATCCAGGGTCTAAATTCAACAAAACCTCACACTCTAGTTCGGTATTCGTCCTATTTTTAGCTAAAAAACTCACTTTTTAAAAAACCCTAAACTTTATGCGGTTACACGGTCTTTGTTTTTTTTGTTAAGCTTGCGTTAATTCTGGGATGGTCCTAACTCGACCTAACCAAACAATAGTTATAAATATTTTTGGAAATAATAAATATTTACACGTCGAAAAGAATTTTTCATGTGAAAAGTTGTGAAAAATAGTATTTTTTGAAAATATTGTATTTAATATTAAATTTTATAAGATTAGGATGATAGCCCTGGAGCCCGTCACAGTAAAACTGCACGTACACGAATATCGAAAGTTCGCATATGAATCAATCAACTTTTTAACGATAGGTACAATATGGACTAGGTGTGCCAGGATAAATCCTACAATACAATATGTACTAGGTGTGCCATGGTTTATCCTTCAAGTTTACTGTGACGGGCTCCCCGCTTATGATTTGTTGGTGCCTTTACACTTATTTTTTAATTAACGAGTCAATTAAAAAATATAAACAATTAATATTAAAGTTGATTTGAAACGCATAAATCGTTGGAAAATTTTTATAGTTTTTAATCGTTGCTAAATAAAAGTTTTAACTAATTTTATGGAAATTATAAAATATTCGAATATTATTTAGTGCCTGAAAAAAACGCTTTTTTGATTTAAGATCTGAGTTAAGATTTCCATGAGCGCCAAAAAAATGTTTTCTATATACGCTCAAAAAGAAGAATTAAAAAGTACGACTACGGACAAAAGTGCTATTTAAGAAAGATAGCTACTTTACATGCTGCAAATAACTTTTGTATTCGTAAAAAATGTTCGTTATTTCTGTTTGTTTTGTTATTATCAAAAAAAAAACAGGTTACCTGGAAAGTTTTTCGGGAGTTTTCGAATTGAGTAATTTTATAGATTTTGTGGTGGTCTTTTCAAAAAACTGCTTTGAAAAAAGCACCTCACAATCTATAAAATCATCCATTTTCAAAACTCCCGGAAAACTTTCCAGATGATAATAGATGATAAAAGTGATCTGTCACTTTTGATTTGTAAAAAAAAAACAACTTTTTATTGTATTTATTATTATTATTATTATAAATAATTAATTAGAATGTTACCTTAATTTTAAATGTTGCAAATTTAATTAATTTTAATTTAAAAACAAAAATTAACTTTTTGACAATGACTAAAAACAATTCAAGTAGAATTAAGCAAGATAAAAACTTTATATTCGAAATGAAAACATATTCGTTCATTCGGGGTCTAAATTCAGCAATACTCCACACTCCAGTTCAGGTTCGTTCATTCGGGGTCTAAATTCAGCAATACTCCACACTCCAGTTCAGGATTCGTATCATTTTTGGCTAAAACTTCGGCTAAAATTTAATTTTAAACATTTTGCTGCTAGAATTTTTCATTTCCCATCGCTGATCGCGAATCCTGAGTGTAAATTCAACATACAAATTTTTAACTCTCCAAATCAATTTGCGAGCTATACAAAGTCTTAAGAATGTCGAAAAAACTGTTTCTCCTCCGGAAATCTCTTTTTCCTCGCATCTATGATATTTCCTCTTCTGATGAGCAACCCAATATATAACACTTGAACTTTGAGCTTATAGGAACAAAATGGGACAGCTGATTTGGAAAATGTTTTCATCTGAATACAAAATTTTTAACTTGTTTAGTGGTCGAGATCAACGGGAAAAATACGTCCGATATGCCTGCGACGAGCTTTTAATAGTAGCCGAAAATATCGTCTAAAATGCCGTTTTTCACCAAGACTTATCTAAAGTTGAAGATAGATCAATCGCATTCGAAAATTGCTTCATGTTGAAAAAGTTTATTCGAGATCATTTCAACTTTTTGTTCTATGTCAGATCTCTTTTTAAGGTTTACGAAATCGAGTCTTGATGAAAAATGGTAGATAAGATGATATCTTTATATATTTAATTAAACTCTGGACGCAGCCATTTCGCACGATTGTTTCTCGAACATATCCAGCCAGGATGAAAAATAAATATTAAAAAAGTAATATTTACTAAGTTGTATTGTATAAATAAATAAAAATAAATAAATAATTAATTTTATCAATCAATAATATTAATTAATAAAATTAAAACAAATTGTATTTTTAACAAATTAATTATGTTTCATTAATTTATAAATATTTTTATATAAATCAATAAAAAATAATTATTAAACCAAAATTATTTATCAATATTTTCACCTCAACAACACACCTCACGTGTTTTTTGTTCTAAAACATTTCTTAGAAACGAGTTCGAATTCGAGCAAATGAATAATTTAAAATTTTAATTTTAAACAACTTGAAAATTTAAATTCGTGGGCGAGATACTATCAGGAAGACCATAAATAACATGTAAGTAAAGACATGACCAAAAGAATTTGATTAATATTTAAATTTTATTTTCATGTATGTAGTGCCATCTATGTATAACAAATGAAACTATTATTCACTTTGGAACGTGTAAGTAGCGACATCTATGAATACCAAGAGAAATGAATTAATATTTTTATTTTATATTGATGTATGTGGTGCCATCTATGTATAACAAATGAAACTATTATTCACATTGTAACATGTTAGTAACGACATCTATGAATACCAAATGAAACTGTTTTTCACTTTGGAACGTAATATATATTGATAAATGGTGAATTTGAAAAACACGAAATCCAGCTAATAAAATGAACATTATTCATTCATATTTATTTTAGGTGAAATATGTACAAATATAAAATAAAATATCGTTTTTATCAATTTTTCTGTTTTAATTATTATTATTCAATATTATACCTACCTTTATGTTTTATCCTTTACATCGCTTTCAGGAATATCAAATAGAACCTACATTTGTAACAAAATATTACTACAATTATTCATTTATAGGTAAGCTTTTAAAAATGGGTAAGTAAAAGGTATGTATATTATATTATTGATTATTATTTTATGTCAAACGTGGAGTAGTGATTAGCTCAGCCGCCTCCGGCTGGAGAATACCTCGGTTCGTATCTATCATTATCCACGACCTGAATTAAAGATTTATCTTCTTTTTTTTTTGATAATTGTTATGAGAAATAATTTTTTTTGTAAAACAACATGTTCTCCTATTACAAAATTTCAAATTTTAGTCTCAACGAGCGATTTTTTAATTTTGTAAATACAAATTTTAATATTTTGTAATAGGAGAATATGAGTGAGATTAACTGTATGACATGTTCTCATAAATAATTGGTCAGTTTAATTTTATATTCAAAAAATAATATAATTTCGAAAAAATTTTCAATTTTTTCAACATTTGTACTAGGAGAACATAAGTGGGAATTAGTAGTTCCTGATAAGGAGAAAGGTGAGTAAGTGTTTTCACCCCGAAAGTCTAAAATTTTATTTGGGCAGAAAGTTATTGGTCTGCCCACTAGAGGTCACACTCACCACACACGGGTGTGCAGACCACTAACTTTCTAACTTACGAGGTGACAACAATTACCTTGCTATCAGGTACTACTTATTCCGTCCGCCCATGATGTTCTCCTAGTAGAAATGTGAAAAAAATTGAAGTTTTTGAACGAAAAAAAACTAATTTTTTCATCATTTACTAGGCAAACATGCTGTGATGGAAATTTGAAAAAAAATGAAAATAAAAATCAGATTTTGCTTAAAAGATTTAATGAACTTTTTTTTAATACATGTCCTCACCTAGTTTCGAACCAAGGGACTATTTATTCGAAGTCAGATACGCTAACCATTACACCATTAGGGGTCTGTTATTCGTATTAATAAATAATTATATTCATATTTTCGACTTTCTTAAATTATAACAAAAAGTAAAACTCATTTTCGGAAAATTTTGAGTAGTATTATTACAAAAAAAATGGCAAACGAAGTTTGAAATACTTACCTATCGTGAAGTTCGAAATACTCACCTATTTTTAACTGAAATAATATTGTATAGCTACAGAGAGATGAGGAAAAATAAAATAAAAACAGGGTTTGAGTTTTCAACTTTATTTAAATGAAATCAAAATACATAAAAACTATTTACGAATTACTTGCACATAATTCCATATAATTAATTTCATCTTAAAAAATTTTTTTGCATCAACTTTTTTTTTACAAACCAAATACCACACAAAAATAAAATGAAAATCCAAAAAGAATATTACGTATTTACAATCCAACTTCTTTATCTCACCTATATTTTATAAGAATTTGTTTGTACCTTTACTAAAAAAAAATTAATTAGTTAATTATTAATAATTTTGTTCTGAACCAGCGTACCTTTGATTCATAGGCAAGTGCTATAACCACACAGCCACCTGTATTATATATACGGACAGAATTAACTTAATACTTACTTACCTTTACTAAATAATTAATTGATAATTTTATTCTGAAAGAAAAAATAGGATAGAAAATTTAAAAACTAAAGCAAAATTTAAAATATATATAACGATTTTTATTTATTTATAATATTAAAAATAAAAAATGTTTTAAATTTTCATGAAAAATTATATTGTACATTTTCATAAAACAAATTAACAGAGATTCTTCTTTTCTTATTAAAGTTTTTATACAAAATAAGTAAAATTCGATCACTTTTATATAATAATAATAATAATAATAATAATAATAATAATAATAATGGTTGTCATGTAATAATCAGTCAAAATGGTTGTCCTCATTATCGGTTGCCTAGGCGGAATTCGTCCCACTCTCGAGACGAATTTATCTCAAATTCCGGTCTGCAGGTCTCATCTTCGTCACCTTATCTCTTCTATGCAGAAGGCTGTCATTATAGGCACCCTTCGTACATTGAGATCGCATCAGACTGTCTTCAAGTAACAGCCCTTGAAGTTTCTTTTTTCTGTTTTTCTTTTCTTTTCTTTCTTGAAGTAGGTTCCACATCGCTGCGGTGCAGGGACGGAGCCTGCTTGACTAGGACATTAGACAGACTTACGTACCACCGACTCGGAAGACAGACGGACCAACGGACGTCGCGTGGACTGACGGACGTACAGACTACACGGCCACAAGTCAGTGAACTTTCTTCAAAAGACGTAGCTGCCTTGTGAAGATTTATGTCTCTCAAGGAGATGGGAGGCTCTGGGGTGTAAATCCTGTATCCTCTCTCCCTCCTTGGCAGGCATGAATTCGTTAATTTCAAATTTTATATAATAATAATAATAACAAAACTTGGTGTATCACCATTAATGTTAATGAACAATTACATGTACGGAACACCAAGGTGGATACGTTGAGACACGTAGGAACTGACTTTAAAATAACAGATTTTCCTTTTGTAGTCGAGGATGTATGTTGGGAACCCTGAATGTGTTTTTTGTTTAATTTAATAGAGCCCTAGTAGAATGCTCATCGGTATTGTTTAATACTTGACGATCACTCAGGCTCTTCCAAAAATTATGCAATCCTCTTCATTGGATTGACTACCAACTGTGGCTTGGTTGACAAGTAATGATAGACATGTGACAATCAATTACGTACTTTAATATATACACATATATTCAACATACTTCTAACGCGAGCTGACATAAAAGTTACATTTGTCTAGAACCTTATGTATCTTCCTGCGTGCTACCTCTATGTTTCACTTATTGAACCAATAATAATAATACAAGTTATCAACATTTACCAACCAAGCAATGTATACATTGCTTGAGTCTTTTGTAATGTGAAAATACTACTACTAGCACTTAATACTTTCACCAAAAAACTAAATTTTTTTAATTTTTTTATGTGGGATATTAATTAGCATCAAGGAAGGATGCAGAGCGGAGGAGAAAAGTACGGAAGCCTGAATGTGTCCATAACTTCTTTTAAAAGTGTCTACTAAGTGTTATAATTTGTCTTACGTAGTTAGTTAGTTAGTTAGTTTATAATGCTTTAATTAGCCTTTTTCCTTAAAAGATCCGATAGATGGCAGGAAATAAAAACATAGGAAAAAGGCTAATTAAAACATTATATTTTTTAAATAATATTAATAAAAAATTTTAACTAACTACGTAAGACAAATTATAAACATTATCATTAAATTTAATTATTATCATTAAATCCGGACATACAATTATTAATAATTCCAGACAGTTTCGGTAGTGGCTAATTAAAGAATAGTCATTACCGACTGACATTTTCAAAAAGGTTTGTTTCCATAATGTCCCACAAGTCACAAGTGTGGGTAGACACTTTTAAAAAAAAAAGGTATTGAGACATTCAGGCTTCCGTATTGTTTTGTGACAGTGGTGCCACAACATTTAAAACTTAAAAATCACCTTTCAATATTTTATAATTAAAAATCATAGAATATATAACCTTACGGATAGAATGTAATCTCAACTAATTTATCAAATTGTGCGCTACAGACGTCTAAAGGTTGAACTAAAATTAATTTAGCAAGGAACTCCACCACATATTATTTCCTTTTAAATTGTTTATATTAATATTATTTAAATGTTATATGTAAACAAAAACAAATACCAATTTAAATAAAATAATTTTATTATATACATTAAAAATACATAACAATAAATAAATAAATACATTAAAAAAAAAAAAACAACAAAAAAATACATTACGAAATCGACGCCCCTTCATTTTCTTTTTTGAGCAACTAATCTGACTAAAAAAAAACTTCCTGCAATTCTCGTTCAGAGTTTCTGTAAGTTTGTTGAAACTTGCTTGCGACGAGAATTGTTCTGCTTTTTTTAAGCGAGCTTGAAAATTTAACGACTTGCGAAGCTGGTATGATGCCCGCCGTTGAAATTTTCGTGCTGTAATATACAATCGCTTTTTCTGAGGCGACAATCTAACTTTTGTTAATGAGTCCAAATACTCTGCACCTTAAAAATGAGAATGATCAAATTATTACTATACATATATTTAAATTTAAGTGGCATATGGAAGATTGTATCAAAAAAGAATTATTATCATATAGCCACGACAAATTATTTTAATGGCATAATCTTTTAGTATACCTACTTATAAATTAAATGCGTGTCGAAACGGCATTCATAATAAAGCGATTAATTTTCAAGGTATTTAAATTTTGTTTTATTTATTCATTTCAAAATTTATAGAACTAGAATTTGAGGTTACTATTAAAAAAAATTGTTTGAACTGAAAAAATGCTTACCATGTAGAGACACAGGTGTTCTAGGAGGTGATTTTTCTTGAACCAAACGACTCGGACCAGGAACAGCTAATTCTTTCAAACTACCAGGCTCTTGAACCAATTCATTTGGCCTTGAAACATTCACTTCCAAAGTAGAATACGCCTCTTCCACATCTGCATTTCTCTGGACTTCTGGAAGAGTAAAAATAAATATGATATAAAAAACCATTTTTCGAACACGAAACGTCTCCTTGAATCATAGTTTACTTGATTCGAATGAAAAATTCACCTATTTTTTGATTATAAATTGAATTCCTTTAAATTTCGTATTCTAATAGTATTTATTCTTCGATTATTTGATAATCAAAAGTTTCATAAATATTTGCAAAAAATAAAAATGGTATTTTATTGAAAATAAAATTTGTAATAACACTCTCGATCTTCTAGATCTAGAGTAAAAAAAAAAATTTTAATAATGAAATTATAAACAGACTGTGTTCTTAAAAACAATTGTCAATTTAAACAAAAATTGAAATAATTGTTTTATTTTAGAAATACCGTTTTGTAATTTACACAAAAATGAATTTAAAAGCTACATATCGAACATATTTAAGTGACGTATAATATTTATTTTTTTTTAATGGTACGATCAACTACTTATTATCGATTATTTATTAACAATCAACTATCCTACAAAATAGAACTCGTGTATCAGAAATTGGCATAAAATTAAAATAATCAGATTCAAAAAAATTCAATTTGAGTTTGTTTATTTACATTGAGTTGATAGGTAATAGTAAACTTATACAGTTATAAGATTACTTTCAAAATTAAAAAGCGTTCATATAAAGAAAACGTTTTTGTAAAAAATTATATTCTTTTGATCACGATTTATGTTATTTTATATAACTTCATTTGATTATAACTATTTATCTTACCTTTATTAACCGGCAAAGCAGTCTTTTTAAGATTTGTAACATTGTGAAATGTAGCATATTTCATTTCTTCCGGAAAGTGTTTATCGCAAATACGGTAAGATTTTCGTTTTGAAATATCCAAGTCCGGACGTCCAATGAATGTAGCCCAAATCTTAAATCGCTGTGGACAAAAATAATAGTTATCTTTTGCGTTTGTATTGAAACTTCTTAAAAACTACACGTCTTAAAATTATAAGAAACTATGCATTCGACCACTTAATTTAGTGAAATATATTCATATCATTTATAAAAATTTTTGTCATTAAATGATGTACACATTTATTAACAATATTCCAATAATTCACACATTAGATTTTTTAGGTTGGAATTTTGTGTTTTTTTATTAAATTTATAAAAAAAAAACTAAACAATTGTAAGAAATGACATACTTGTTAACTTAATTTAGTAAATATACTCAACTCATGCCATCATTGGAATTTATTATTTAAATAAACATTTATTAACAGTAACATGATACGTCCACATGAGATTTTTAGGTTAGGTTACAATTTTTTGTATTAAAATTTATAAAAAACCAAACATTTTAAAATTGTAAGAAATTATGTATTCGTTAAACTTAATTTATAATGAAATATACTCATTTCATGATTGGATATCTTTTTTAAATTAAATAATGTACACATTTAATAACAATAATCTAATACTTCCACATGAGTTTATGAAGTTAAATAAATTCTATAAATAATAATTTGAATATGTACTTACATTATCGCCAGGTAACACATGCATTTATGTTTCACTCGCTTTACTTTCGCATCCAGGTACACCACAATTGATCACCATTTTTATTTATTAAATATTTTAATAATTCACAAATAATAAATTTAAATGTATCTATACAAAAATTATTTTGTAAATAAACATAATGACAGTAGACAAAACTATTTATAGTCGATAACATAGAGTACAACATATATTTTTTCTTTGTTTTTGTTTAAATCAGCGCTACAGGTAGCAGAATCGGAACTAAATTTATCTAAAAAGTTCCCATAATGTAACAAGGATACGAGATTTCAGCGTATGTTAAAAATAAATAATACGAACTCACATGACCTCAATGTTTGTTCCCGTGATCTCGTAATTCAAAAATTTTGGTGGTGAATGACCAATTTTGGTATTTTCTTCGGAAAAACCGAACAAAAACATAAAATATGGATATATTAGAACATAATTTAGATAGCAGGTAATCCACTTTACTTCATTCAAGGATTATGTCGTACATTATGTAATAAAATTTGTATTTAACCTTCAAGGTCATAGCTAATCATTTTATTTATTCAAACCCCAAAAAAAAAAAAGGATATTTAAAAAAATCTTCTCCAATTTTATTAGAAATTCTATAAAACGTAATTATTTGGTTAAAATAGAAATGACGTTGTTTGGGTTGTATTCAAATTTAGTAAGTTTTTGTTAAAACCGGCGAATAAAACTCTTGGAAAATGTTCGAAATGTCTGAAATTAATGAAAAATCGAAGTAAAATAGCTTGCAATCTTATTAAGTCGTAAATTTTTCAGTTATTATGTGACCTACTTTTTGTATGCGGCAAATTATGGCAAAAACTTTTGAAAACACTTAATGAGAAATGTTTCCTCGAATTATTCAAAAAATTACTAAATTTAGATACAACCAATTCACGTTTCACTATTAAATTCCGACCTCAAATGCTTTATTTCCTCGACTACCACTCAAAATCAGGTTTAAAAACATTGAAGGGACCTACAATTATCGTCGTTATATCCGATAGTCATTACAAGCGATATATTCTAAGAGAAATGTTACCAGACGAATCTCGGTGGATCTTTGATTACAATCATTTTAATTTCTTAGCGGCGAATCCGAAGTAGTCGGTTTGGTTGACAGCAAAGATGTTCTAACACAAGAACAACTCACAATCGTTGAGGATGGATCACTAGGAAGTGGTTCAGAGGAGCATGGTAGTGGATCCGTTGCACATTTAGCCACACAACATTTATTGGAAGGTGATTGTCAAGATGGCGTACAGTATGCGTTTCGTACCGGTGACAATACAACCGTTACGTATCGTGTCGTTCAAGTCGATGACACCACTATCGATCCGCTATCACAAATTGTAACATCATCGAATTTTTCGGGGAGTGCGTTACCGCAAGTTGTGACGACACCAATAAATGGACATTTGTATGTTTTGGGTAATTCGTCTGAAGTGTTTACGACAAGTTCGCAACGGAATATTGCACCGAGATCGATACCACACTTAAATAGTAATAGCAATACGAAAAAGGTAAGTTTCGATCTTTGTACTTGTGGCCTTTTCCCTCCCCTAGCACCTAGACCACGAGATCCTAGCACCTAGATCACCGAAGTCGAAGATTAAATGAACTGTGATTTCAGAGAGATGATCGACGTCGAGCAACACATAACGAAGTCGAACGTCGTCGCCGTGATAAAATCAATAATTGGATAATAAAATTAAGTAAAATAATACCAGACATGAGTTCTGATATAACAAAAGGTAACGGTACCTTCGAGGGTCAATCCAAGGGTGGTATTTTGGCAAAAGCATGCGATTATATAATGGAATTACGGCAACGTAATCAACATTTACAGGAATGTTTAAAAGAAACGGAACACGAACGTGAATCATTAAATGTTGTGGAACAATTAAAAACGGAAAATGATTTATTGAAAAAAGAAAATTTAATGTTACGACAACAGCTACAGATTAATGGTATATGTGTACCACCGGATGCAAACGATCCATTATCATAGCTGCTGCCATCTCTTAAGGTAAATATTATCAACATACACCCCCAATTCGTAATAATCCAAGTCCATATTACTTACAAGCGCCACGTAATTTTCCAACAATCGTTTTATTCTCACGAATATAAATCGTTTCATCGTTACCGAGTTTATTTTCAGTATTCTCGTTAAATATTAACGGCATTAAACGTTTTCGAATAACACCCGTATGATAAGTTCGAGCTGTTAACTCTTGTCCTAAGTAACAACCTTTTTGAAAACTAATTCCATGTAAGCTTGATCTTTTCCTTGATTATATGATCAAATATCCTTATTTATAGGCACAATCAAGACGTCATACTAGAGACAACATTGATAAATATTCATCTTGGTTCATGTTCAGGATGGCATGTTTCAAAACATAAGGGTATCATACGACTGTTGGAAGTTGTATTTTTATATTCAAGGTGCTTTTTTTAAGGTGATATACGCTTGAAACTCGAAAAAATAATTTTTATCGATACAAATTCTTTAAGCGAAAATTATTGAGAGTGTAGGCGCACATCTTACGCAGACATTAAACTTGACCTAGGTTTCCAAGCTCAATGAAAAGCTTAGTCTACTCCATAACTGTGTAAACGATGGATGAACACTTTAAATTAGAAAGTTGTTATTAATTAATAAGTGAAATTTTTCGAGTACGGAACCCTAAACTAACAAAGAACACTCTCCATTAAATTACCTTTCAAACGAAATCATTAAAATAAAAATTGAATTTGGAAACTTGGATCGAATTCGATGTCGGTATAAGAAGTTTGTCTTTGAAACTAACGTTTTTCGTTTGAAGCAATTTCCTCCATTAAATTTATTTATCGAATTTCAAGTATATGTCAAGTTAAAAATGATGACACCCTGTATATTTGTTATTCCATACGCATCTGCATCAGTGAGGAATGTTTCACATATTCTCTACTTCGTAAAGAAAAACCAATGAAAATAATAAATTTTAATAAGAAAGAGTTTATGAAAATTATAAATTTAATTCAAAACGCTCAAAAAGGAAAACCCTCCCCCCATTTTTTTTAAGACTATAAGATGATGACAGGTCAAAATGCTCCATTTTCTCAGTGCGAAGTTTGCGAATTTTTTGTCATCCATTTCACTCACAAATAACCTCTTAATTTTTTAAGAAAACTCTGAAATATTTTTCACTCCTATTCGGGGTAGAAACGAGAAAATGAGGCAATCAAATCTATAACTTTCTTATGGTCTATTTACCGGATTTTATCAAGGATTTGTGTCCGTTAGTGTCTGTTATCTAAAAGGATTTGGGGTATGTCATTTGGTAACTCTTCCAATAAAGTCATTCTTCTCCGAGGAAAAATGAAAACCTGCTCGTTTTTAAGACAAGCTGGAACATCAAAGGGTCAATTGGACGGGCCTTGCGTCAAAAAACAAAATCTTAGAATAATACTAGCGACACAATTTATTTACGGAATTTTATTTTGTATAAAAAACCAATTAGATCAATAACTGGGTCACCTCTATTTTTGGTTCGGGGGGGTTAATAAATGGGTTTGAATAAGTCCAACGACATCAAAATCATCAAATTTTAATTAATAGAACGCAAGATGTGGGACCAAAACGCAAAAAAAAGGCATTTTCCAAGATCTCGACGAAAGGGTTTACTTCCCGAATATACAAAATAGATTTAAGATCTCCAAACAACCTCCTAAAGAATGAATGGATAAAAAATGCCACAAACTTTTGGATCACTCATCATCGATTTTTCGTAAAGAAACTATTTCATTCGATGCCAGATAGAAAAAATATTTTTGTTCGACAACTCAATGCATGTTGTTTTAATGATAGATAACGCCTGGTTATAAAAAAAGAGGAGTGCTTTACTCAACTAGGTGATAGCCCAATTATTGGAACTCTCACTGAATTTGAATCGCTAGTGCAGAAACGATTTAACTTCTAAAAAAGGGGAAGTATAGGGGAAATATAGAAAAATAGTTTTTCTAGAATATTTCACGGAACCACTAGTTAAAGTTACCCTAAAAAAAAATCAACACCCTTTTTTATAGTTTTGGAGAAAATGGACACCAAAATTTTTTCCTAAGTTACGCCCTTACGTGTAAACAGTGATGTTTACCAAATATTGATTCAAATAAAAGTTGTTAATTTTTTTATAAGGAAGAACTTTTACATTAAAACTTTTGTTTTATCTCTAACAGTTTACAAGATGGATACTTTTTCATTTGATTGAATGAGCAAAAAAAATCCATTTTAAAATTGGTATAACTCGGTCAACTTTGAAGCTAGAAAGGCGAAAAATAAACGAAAATGTATACAAAAATTTCAGCTAGAACTTTTAATTGAACTTTTTTTCTTGATTTGATATAAAAAACTGATTAAAACCCCCTAATAAACAACTAATAAATAAAATTTCCTGTACCCTATTGACTAATCATTCCTGCACTCGTCGATTTATTTATTTTAGTGTTAAAACATTAATTTTCATTTTTTTTTTTATTAATTAGTTCTACCATTTATTATAAATAATTGTTATTGTAAATAGTTAATATTATTATTATTAAAAAAATACACTTTTTAAAACAATTTTCGTTCTTTTCAATTTCCCTCGAAATTTGTTTCAGGAAATATTTAAAGGCTCTAATACAGTAACACGACAAAAACATGCATTTGGTGGGGGGTTACCAATTTTGGTACGGAACCCAAAACTCGTACTTGAAACATATCTAAGAATACTCTCCTTTAAATTACCTTTTTTCTCAAAGCCTTTTCCAAGCTGAGTCGATTTTGAAGATCATTATACACAGTTTTGTCTGTCGCCTGCCCTGCGCAAAGTGCCAGCAATCAAGATGAGCTTTTCATAGTCGCTCTTTGATTCGTTAAATTACAGAGCATCTTGATATTGAAATGACAGGCTCAGAGTCCGCTGCATCATTCCGTTTAGTGGCCGAATCTGACTGTGTTATTTATTCAGTGCCAGACGACTCAGTTCCTAAACTATCCTAGATTAGATTAATCAGCCAAGCGTTCAAAGACTATCCTCGATTGAAATCTTGATGCTTTAAGATCCCGAAAGGCGACCTGAATGTCTGAGAAGATGCTGGTATGTGCCCCGAGGCGTTGCTGAATTTTAGAAAAAAAAGAGATTATGATTTTAGGATACTTTCTGTTTAAAATTAACGATTGTCAAGAACAGCAGAGCCTTTTTGATACGCTAATGGAGATTATTCGATAATTGCCCATTGATTGACGCTCAAATTACTACTTCCACCCACAAGCCACATGCCTAATTAATTACTTGGAACAAACCTAAAAAATCGTCAAATTTGACTTTTAATAAGTTGAACTATGGAGTAAAAGGAGAATCATCTCTTATGACTGTTTGACCAAAAAAGTGTCCACAAAATAGCATTAAATAATGTGGCGCAAAAGGGTTGTTTGATGTAAGTTTCTCTATCCTACTGTTCATATTTTCCTTGGCAATGCTGTTTCAATCTGTTCTTTCAATGGTGTAACAACTAATGAAATTGTATTAGTTTTATTTGGTATTCATGGAATAACATATAATTCAAACTTTTGATTGGGTTGGATGGACGGGTAACAAGGATTTAAACAAACATGTTATAAAAACTTCTTAGACCACAAGCGAATCAAGAAGGAACAAGATAAGAAAGGAATAATTACAACAGGACAACGTAATCTTAGTTATAAACAATTGAATAGATTCCTAAAAAAATTTCCTACCAAAAAGTTGTAAATAAATTATAATAAAATAGATATTTAAATAAATTAGTTGCAGATTTTATAAATTTATTGCATTTATTTTATAAATCCTACCATAAAAACTTACCTTAATTATTACCTTATAAGTGATGCCAAGTTAAGCGAAAGCCATCGAATCGAACTTCTATTTAGAATTTAGAAGAATAATATCTAAATGTTACTGAATCTAAATGCTGACCTAAGAAAGTTTCATGGTTCAATAATAATTTTTATGAAGTAAAAAATAATATTTATGAATTAATTAATTCAAATACGTTTGCGATTCATATTCAAATGAGTTTAAATTAGAAGAAAAAACAAAGCACAAAAAATGATCAACGTAAATGATCAAAAACTCTACTAGACGACGAGAAACCGTTTACTCTGAACACCAGGTACCTCTGATACCAATTCTGCCACAATATTCGTGTTCAGCAAACACTATTAACTGAATTATGAATTTAATTTTAACAATCAATTTAAATTAATGCATATTAATTATGCTAATTTCATATTTCTTGTAAGTCAGATTAGGTCACAAAATTCAAATCCAACTTACTGCTCAAATTTTTGGAATCAATTTCAATTTTTAGCCTAGATTTGAACCTTCGTTAACTTACCTCGTTAATTCTGGTTATAACCGCTAGGATTAAATAAATACTCATTTAATTTGAAAATGACGTAAGTAGAGTTGTACAAGTTTGTTTTTTTAGGTTAAACTTAAAATAGTAAATCAAGCACCAAACAGTAACAGTAACACCCCCAAATCAGATAAAAAATGTTCAACTCCACGCTTGAATTGTATTGTACAACTCCCTTGAACACGTCCACGTTAAGTTAGCGAACAACATCTACACAAAATGAAAGTATTTATTCAGTTCCGTCACCATCGTGGATCACCATCTGGTGATCATCGTGGTTCACCTGCTGCTTCACCAATGAGTGGTGGTAGTGAAAACACTTCCTAAAAGTGTCTTAATCCTGATACATCCGGTATTGAAAACATTGAAGATGAGAAATCATTAAATTCATATCTTAAAGATTATGAAACACACTAGAAGAATCCACTAATTTATTATCTAGTTTTTGGAATCATCCAGCCACCAGGTCTTGTAGTGAGGTGTCAACATTCTTAAAGAACTCTACTTATCAATTGACTTCACAAGCAATGGGTACGCACATACAAGTACAGAGTCAGAGGGTATTAATAACTAAAGTACATAACGTTTACATTCCTTCTTATAGAAACATTTGGAAGTGGAAGCCCAGGTAAAAGGTTTAACTGATGGGAATACATCACCAATTTCATTACAAAATGAAGGCATGGAGATTTGGAGTAAATTAAAAGTGGATTCTAACACATTAACATTGTGGCATTCAAGTCTACGAATGGTAAGTCCAAGTGTACGAAAAGAATTTAACATTTAACACAACTAGTACGAAGTCTCCCTCCAGAAAATTCAAAGAATGTACTAAAAGCTCCGAATGTACTAAAATCTCGTAAAACGTCAATGATTCATGTGCGTAATAATCAAGTGAAATTTACAACAACAACAAAAAACACTAAAATATATCTAAGAACACTCACCATTAAATTACCTTTCAAACGAAACCAAAGAAACCATTAAAAAATAAACTATAAAAACCCCTTTTTCCTAGTAAGAAAACTCACCATTAAATTACCTTTCAAACAAAACCAAAGAAACCATTAAAAAATAAACCATAAAACCCCTTTTTTCTAATAAGAAAACTCACCATTAAATTACCTTTCAAACAAACCCAAAGAAACCATTAAAAAATAAACCATAAAACCCCTTTTTTCTAGTAAGAAAACTCACCATTAAATTACCTTTCAAACAAAACCAAAGAAACCATTAAAAAATAAACCATAAAACCCCTTTTTCCTAGTAAGAAAACTAACCATTAAATTACCTTTCAAACAAAACCAAAGAAACCATTAAAAATAAACCATAAAACCCCTTTTTTCTAATAAGAAAACTCACCATTAAATTACCTTTCAAACAAAACCAAAGAAACCATTAAAAAATAAACCATAAAGCCCCTTTTTTTCTAGTAAGAACACTCACCATTAAATTACCTTTCAAACAAAACCAAAGAAACCATTAAAAAATAAACTATAAAAACCCCTTTTTCCTAGTAAGAAAACTCACCATTAAATTACCTTTCAAACAAAACCAAAGAAACCATTAAAAAATAAACCATAAAACCCCTTTTTTCTAATAAGAAAACTCACCATTAAATTACCTTTCAAACAAACCCAAAGAAACCATTAAAAAATAAACCATAAAACCCCTTTTTTCTAGTAAGAAAACTCACCATTAAATTACCTTTCAAACAAAACCAAAGAAACCATTAAAAAATAAACCATAAAACCCCTTTTTCCTAGTAAGAAAACTCACCATTAAATTACTTTTCAAACAAAACCAAAGAAACCATTAAAAAATAAACCATAAAACCCCTTTTTTCTAATAAGAAAACTCACCATTAAATTACCTTTCAAACAAACCCAAAGAAACCATTAAAAAATAAACCATAAAGCCCCTTTTTTCTAGTAAGAACACTCACCATTAAATTACCTTTCAAACAAAACCAAAGAAACCATTAAAAAATAAACCATAAAACCCCTTTTTCCTAGTAAGAAAACTCACCATTAAATTACTTTTCAAACAAAACCAAAAAAACCATTAAAAAATAAACCATAAAACCCCTTTTTTCTAGTAAGAAAACTCACCATTAAATTACCTTTCAAACAAAACCAAAGAAACCATTAAAAAATAAACTATAAAAACCCCTTTTTCCTAGTAAGAAAACTCACCATTAAATTACCTTTCAAACAAAACCAAAGAAACCATTAAAAAATAAACCATAAAACCCCTTTTTTCTAATAAGAAAACTCACCATTAAATTACCTTTCAAACAAACCCAAAGAAACCATTAAAAAATAAACCATAAAACCCCTTTTTTCTAGTAAGAAAACTCACCATTAAATTACCTTTCAAACAAAACCAAAGAAACCATTAAAAAATAAACCATAAAACCCCTTTTTCCTAGTAAGAAAACTAACCATTAAATTACCTTTCAAACAAAACCAAAGAAACCATTAAAAAATAAACCATAAAACCCCTTTTTCCTAATAAGAAAACTCACCATTAAATTACCTTTCAAACAAAACCAAAGAAACCATTAAAAAATAAACCATAAAGCCCCTTTTTTCTAGTAAGAACACTCACCATTAAATTACCTTTCAAACAAAACCAAAGAAACCATTAAAAAATAAACCATAAAACCCCTTTTTTCTAGTAAGAAAACTCACCATTAAATTACTTTTCAAACAAAACCAAAGAAACCATTAAAAAATAAACCATAAAACCCCTTTTTTCTAGTAAGAAAACTCACCATTAAATTACCTTACAAACAAAACCAAAGAAACCATTAAAAAATAAACCATAAAACCCCTTTTTTCTAGTAAGAAAACTCACCATTAAATTAACTTTCAAACAAAACCAAAGAAACCATTAAAAAATAAACCATAAAGCCCCTTTTTCCTAGTAAGAAAACTCACCATTAAATTACCTTTCAAACAAAACCAAAGAAACCATTAAAAAATAAACCATAAAACCCCTTTTTCCTAGTAAGAAAACTAACCATTAAATTACCTTTCAAACAAAACCAAAGAAACCATTAAAAAATAAACCATAAAGCACCTTTTTCCTAGTAAGAAAACTCACCATTAAATTACCTTTCAAACAAAACCAAAGAAACCATTAAAAAATAAACCATAAAACCCCTTTTTTCTAGTAAGAAAACTCACCATTAAATTACCTTTCAAACAAAACCAAAGAAACCATTAAAAAATAAACCATAAAACCCCTTTTTCCTAGTAAGAAAACTAACCACTAAATTACCTTTCAAACAAAACCAAAGAAACCATTAAAAAATAAACCATAAAACCTCTTTTTCCTAGTAAGAAAACTAACCATTAAATTACCTTTCAAACAAAACCAAAGAAACCATTAAAAAATAAACCATAAAGCCCCTTTTTTTCTAGTAAGAACACTCACCATTAAATTACCTTTCAAATAAAACCAAAGAAACCATTAAAAAATAAACCATAAAACCCCTTTTTCCTAGTAAGAAAACTCACCATTAAATTACCTTTCAAACAAAACCAAAGAAACCATTAAAAAATAAACCATAAATCCCCTTTTTTCCTAGTAAGAAAACTCACCATTAAATTACCTTTCAAACAAAACCAAAGAAACCATTAAAAAATAAACCATAAAACCCCTTTTTCCTAGTAAGAAAACTAACCATTAAATTACCTTTCAAACAAAACCAAAGAAACCATTAAAAAATAAACCATAAAGCCCCTTTTTCCTAGTAAGAAAACTCACCATTAAATTACCTTTCAAACAAAACCAAAGAAACCATTAAAAAATAAACCATAAAACCCCTTTTTTCTAGTAAGAAAACTCACCATTAAATTACCTTTCAAACAAAACCAAAGAAACCATTAAAAAATAAACCATCAAACCCCTTTTTCCTAGTAAGAAAACTAACCATTAAATTACCTTTCAAACAAAACCAAAGAAACCATTAAAAAATAAACCATAAAACCCCTTTTTCTAATAAGAAAACTCACCATTAAATTACCTTTCAAACAAAACCAAAGAAACCATTAAAAAATAAACCATAAAGTCCCTTTTTTTCTAGTAAGAACACTCACCATTAAATTACCTTTCAAACAAAACCAAAGAAACCATTAAAAAATAAACCATAAAACCCCTTTTTTCTAGTAAGAAAACTCACCATTAAATTACCTTTCAAACAAAACCAAAGAAACCATTAAAAAATAAACCATAAAGCCCCTTTTTCCTAGTAAGAAAACTCACCATTAAATTACCTTTCAAACAAAACCAAAGAAACCATTAAAAAATAAACCATAAAACCCCTTTTTCCTAGTAAGAAAACTCACCATTAAATTACCTTTCAAACAAAACCAAAGAAACCATTAAAAAATAAACCATAAAACCCCTTTTTTCTAATAAGAAAACTCACCATTAAATTACCTTTCAAACAAAACCAAAGAAACCATTAAAAAATAAACCATAAAGCCCCTTTTTTTCTAGTAAGAACACTCACCATTAAATTACCTTTCAAACAAAACCAAAGAAACCATTAAAAAATAAACTATAAAAACCCCTTTTTCCTAGTAAGAAAACTCACCATTAAATTACCTTTCAAACAAAACCAAAGAAACCATTAAAAAATAAACCATAAAGCCCCTTTTTCCTAGTAAGAAAACTCACCATTAAATTACCTCTCAAACAAAACCAAAGAAACCATTAAAAAATAAACCATAAAACCCCTTTTTCCTAGTAAGAAAACTCACCATTAAATTACTTTTCAAACAAAACCAAAGAAACCATTAAAAATTAAACCATAAAACCCCTTTTTTCTAGTAAGAAAACTCACCATTAAATTACCTTTCAAACAAAACCAAAGAAACCATTAAAAAATAAACCATAAAACCCCTTTTTTCTAGTAAGAAAACTCACCATTAAATTACCTTTCAAACAAAACCAAAGAAACCATTAAAAAATAAACCATAAAGCCCCTTTTTCCTAGTAAGAAAACTCACCATTAAATTACCTTTCAAACAAAACCAAAGAAACCATTAAAAAATAAACCATAAAACCCCTTTTTCCTAGTAAGAAAACTAACCATTAAATTACCTTTCAAACAAAACCAAAGAAACCATTAAAAAATAAACCATAAAGCCCCTTTTTCCTAGTAAGAAAACTCACCATTAAATTACCTTTCAAACAAAACCAAAGAAACCATTAAAAAATAAACCATAAAATCCCTTTTTTCTAGTAAGAAAACTCACCATTAAATTACCTTACAAACAAAACCAAAGAAACCATTAAAAAATAAACCATAAAACCCCTTTTTTCTAGTAAGAAAACTCACCATTAAATTACTTTTCAAACAAAACCAAAGAAACCATTAAAAAATAAACCATAAAACCCCTTTTTTCTAGTAAGAAAACTCACCATTAAATTACCTTTCAAACAAAACCAAAGAAACCATTAAAAAATAAACCATAAAGCCCCTTTTTTCTAGTTCGAGGGTTAAAAAATATGATGACTGGCGGGGAGGGAACCTAAATATATGTTGATGAATATTATTTTTAGTGAATTTATCAAACAATTCTTCGTCGTCTGGTTGATGAAATCGATTGTTTGAATGAAGCATTACATCGTCATAACTTTGTTGATGTACAAATCGGTGCAGTTGGATTAGAACGTTTACATAAAACAGCTCAAACACAATTAGCTCAACAATATGTACCAACTTTATGTTCATTAATACCATTCTTAGAAGTGAGTTCGAATCAAGAGTATTTAGTAAAATGGATTCAAGAACTAGCAAAAGGTGGTTCGATGAGTGAATATCGTTGGAATTCTGGTTCAACTTTCAATGGTAAACAATGGAAGGATCATTTACCAACCGATGCTGCTGTAAGTCCCTACACTTTATTTATTTTATTTATTATTCATCAAATTAAAATAAAAAAATTATTTAAAAAATACATTTTTCACATTATGTATCGTCTGCTGGTAGCCATCCATATTGAATTTTCTTGATTGCCATGTCTTCAGTACAAATCGATTGACGTCCAAATCATCCAAATCGATACACATACATTTACTGGATTGTTTTTATCAATTAAATGATGGTGGAGGAACAGCCTGTACTGTAATATAAAAATGTTAATTATTTTAATTTTAGATTGTAATGCATTTGATGGCTACTTACTTGGATACACAATTGGTTCCATTACCACATCAACCAGATGGAAGACCATTTAGTACAAGACATCTATGTAAAGGATCATCTGTAGGTGTAGTTGGAGGTGTAGAAAGAGGATCCAATCAATTAGCATCAGTTGTAATACGTCAACTATTAACAACGTTATGTAATCCAATTCCTTCATGTAGTTTGCTGTGGGTAATGGGTATGTTGTTAACCTGTGAACAGAAAAATTAAAAACAGTCATTTTGTGGCTCCAATAATAAAAAGAGTCCTTTGGAATGAACCCATCCACATTCGTCAGCTTCCGGTAAATGTTAATTAACGTCAGCTCGTCTCTATCTTTGAATATTTCTACGTCCAAAAATGGTATTTTCCATCCAGCTTCTCTTTGACGAATTCCTTCATGTAGTTTGCTGTGGGTAATGGGTATGTTGTTAACCTGTGAACAGAAAAATTAAAAACAGTCATTTTGTGGCTCTAATAATAAAAAGAGTCCTTTGGAATGAACCCATCCACATTCGTCAGCTTCCGGGTAATGTTAATTAACATCAGCTCGTCTCTATCTTTGAATTTTTCTACGTCCAAAAATGGTATTTTCCATCCAGCTTCTCTTTGACGAATTCCTTCATGTAGTTTGCTGTGGGTAATGGGTATGTTGTTAACCTGTGAACAGAAAAATTAAAAACAGTCATTTTGTGGCTCCAATAATAAAAAGAGTCCTTTGGAATGAACCCATCCACATTCGTCAGCTTCCGGGTAATGTTAATTAACGTCAGCACGTCTCTATCTTTGAATTTTTCTACGTCCAAAAATGGTATTTTCCATCCAGCTTCTCTTTGACGAATTCCTTCATGTAGTTTGCTGTGGGTAATGGGTATGTTGTTAACCTGTGAACAGAAAAATTAAAAACAGTCATTTTGTGGCTCCAATAATAAAAAGAGTCCTTTGGAATGAACCCATCCACATTCGTCAGCTTCCGGATAATGTTAATTAACGTCAGCTCGTCTCTATCTTTGAATATTTCTACGTCCAAAAATGGTATTTTCCATCCAGCTTCTCTTTGACGAATTCCTTCATGTAGTTTGCTGTGGGTAATGGGTATGTTGTTAACCTGTGAACAGAAAAATTAAAAACAGTCATATTGTGGCTCCAATAATAAAAAGAGTCCTTTGGAATGAACCCATCCACATTCGTCAGCTTCCGGGTAATGTTAATTAACGTCAGCTCGTCTCTATCTTTGAATATTTCAACGTCCAAAAATGGTATTTTCCATCCAGCTTCTCTTTGACGAATTCCTTCGAATTCCTTCATGTAGTTTGCTGTGGGTAATGGGTATGTTGTTAACCTGTGAACAGAAAAATTAAAAACAGTCATTTTGTGGCTCCAATAATAAAAAGAGTCCTTTGGAATGAACCCATCCACATTCGTCAGCTTCCGGGTAATGTTAATTAACGTCAGCTCGTCTCTATCTTTGAATATTTCTACGTCCAAAAATGGTATTTTCCATCCAGCTTCTCTTTGACGAATTCCTTCGAATTCCTTCATGTAGTTTGCTGTGGGTAATGGGTATGTTGTTAACCTGTGAACAGAAAAATTAAAAACAGTCATTTTGTGGCTCCAATAATAAAAAGAGTCCTTTGGAATGAACCCATCCACATTCGTCAGCTTCCGGGTAATGTTAATTAACGTCAGCTCGTCTCTATCTTTGAATATTTCTACGTCCAAAAATGGTATTTTCCATCCAGCTTCTCTTTGACGAATTCCTTCATGTAGTTTGCTGTGGGTAATGGGTATGTTGTTAACCTGTGAACAGAAAAATTAAAAACAGTCATTTTGTGGCTCCAATAATAAAAAGAGTCCTTTGGAATGAACCCATCCACATTCGTCAGCTTCCGGGTAATGTTAATTAACGTCAGCTCGTCTCTATCTTTGAATATTTCAACGTCCAAAAATGGTATTTTCCATCCAGCTTCTCTTTGACGAATTCCTTCGAATTCCTTCATGTAGTTTGCTGTGGGTAATGGGTATGTTGTTAACCTGTGAACAGAAAAATTAAAAACAGTCATTTTGTGGCTCCAATAATAAAAAGAGTCCTTTGGAATGAACCCATCCACATTCGTCAGCTTCCGGGTAATGTTAATTAACGTCAGCTCGTCTCTATCTTTGAATATTTCTACGTCCAAAAATGGTATTTTCCATCCAGCTTCTCTTTGACGAATTCCTTCATGTAGTTTGCTGTGGGTAATGGGTATGTTGTTAACCTGTGAACAGAAAAATTAAAAACAGTCATATTGTGGCTCCAATAATAAAAAGAGTCCTTTGGAATGAACCCATCCACATTCGTCAGCTTCCGGGTAATGTTAATTAACGTCAGCTCGTCTCTATCTTTGAATATTTCTACGTCCAAAAATGGTATTTTCCATCCAGCTTCTCTTTGACGAATTCCTTCATGTAGTTTGCTGTGGGTAATGGGTATGTTGTTAACCTGTGAACAGAAAAATTAAAAACAGTCATTTTGTGGCTCCAATAATAAAAAGAGTCCTTTGGAATGAACCCATCCACATTCGTCAGCTTCCGGGTAATGTTAATTAACGTCAGCTCGTCTCTATCTTTGAATTTTTCTACGTCCAAAAATGGTATTTTCCATCCAGCTTCTCTTTGACGAATTCCTTCGAATTCCTTCATGTAGTTTGCTGTGGGTAATGGATATGTTGTTAACCTGTGAACAGAAAAATTAAAAACAGTCATTTTGTGGCTCTTATAATAAAAAGAGTCCTTTGGAATGAACCCATCCACATTCGTCAGCTTCCGGGTAATGTTAATTAACGTCAGCTCGTCTCTATCTTTGAATATTTCTACGTCCAAAAATGGTATTTTCCATCCAGCTTCTCTTTGACGAATTCCTTCATGTAGTTTGCTGTGGGTAATGGGTATGTTGTTAACCTGTGAACAGAAAAATTAAAAACAGTCATTTTGTGGCTCCAATAATAAAAAGAGTCCTTTGGAATGAACCCATCCACATTCGTCAGCTTCCGGGTAATGTTAATTAACGTCAGCTCGTCTCTATCTTTGAATATTTCTACGTCCAAAAATGGTATTTTCCATCCAGCTTCTCTTTGACGAATTCCTTCGAATTCCTTCATGTAGTTTGCTGTGGGTAATGGATATGTTGTTAACCTGTGAACAGAAAAATTAAAAACAGTCATTTTGTGGCTCTTATAATAAAAAGAGTCCTTTGGAATGAACCCATCCACATTCGTCAGCTTCCGGGTAATGTTAATTAACGTCAGCTCGTCTTTATCTTTGAATATTTCTACGTCCAAAAATGGTATTTTCCATCCAGCTTCTCTTTGACGAATTCCTTCATGTAGTTTGCTGTGGGTAATGGGTATGTTGTTAACCTGTGAACAGAAAAATTAAAAAACAGTCATTTTGTGGCTCCAATAATAAAAAGAGTCCTTTGGAATGAACCCATCCACATTCGTCAGCTTCCGGGTAATGTTAATTAACGTCAGCTCGTCTCTATCTTTGAATATTTCTACGTCCAAAAATGGTATTTTCCATCCAGCTTCTCTTTGACGAATTCCTTCATGTAGTTTGCTGTGGGTAATGGGTATGTTGTTAACCTGTGAACAGAAAAATTAAAAACAGTCATTTTGTGGCTCCAATAATAAAAAGAGTCCTTTGGAATGAACCCATCCACATTCGTCAGCTTCCGGGTAATGTTAATTAACGTCAGCTCGTCTCTATCTTTGAATTTTTCTACGTCCAAAAATGGTATTTTCCATCCAGCTTCTCTTTGACGAATTCCTTCGAATTCCTTCATGTAGTTTGCTGTGGGTAATGGATATGTTGTTAACCTGTGAACAGAAAAATTAAAAACATTCATTTTGTGGCTCTTATAAAAAGAGTCCTTTGGAATGAACCCATCCACATTCGTCAGCTTCCGGGTAATGTTAATTAACGTCAGCTCGTCTCTATCTTTGAATATTTCTACGTCCAAAAATGGTATTTTCCATCCAGCTTCTCTTTGACGAATTCCTTCATGTAGTTTGCTGTGGGTAATGGGTATGTTGTTAACCTGTGAACAGAAAAATTAAAAACAGTCATTTTGTGGCTCCAATAATAAAAAGAGTCCTTTGGAATGAACCCATCCACATTCGTCAGCTTCCGGGTAATGTTAATTAACGTCAGCTCGTCTCTATCTTTGAATTTTTCTACGTCCAAAAATGGTATTTTCCATCCAGCTTCTCTTTGACGAATTCCTTCGAATTCCTTCATGTAGTTTGCTGTGGGTAATGGATATGTTGTTAACCTGTGAACAGAAAAATTAAAAACAGTCATTTTGTGGCTCTTATAAAAAGAGTCCTTTGGAATGAACCCATCCACATTCGTCAGCTTCCGGGTAATGTTAATTAACGTCAGCTCGTCTCTATCTTTGAATATTTCTACGTCCAAAAATGGTATTTTCCATCCAGCTTCTCTTTGACGAATTCCTTCATGTAGTTTGCTGTGGGTAATGGGTATGTTGTTAACCTGTGAACAGAAAAATTAAAAACAGTCATTTTGTGGCTCTAATAATAAAAAGAGTCCTTTGGAATGAACCCATCCACATTCGTCAGCTTCCGGGTAATGTTAATTAACATCAGCTCGTCTCTATCTTTGAATATTTCTACGTCCAAAAATGGTATTTTCCATCCAGCTTCTCTTTGACGAATTCCTTCATGTAGTTTGCTGTGGGTAATGGGTATGTTGTTAACCTGTGAACAGAAAAATTAAAAACAGTCATTTTGTGGCTCCAATAATAAAAAGAGTCCTTTGGAATGAACCCATCCACATTCGTCAGCTTCCGGGTAATGTTAATTAACGTCAGCTCGTCTCTATCTTTGAATATTTCTACGTCCAAAAATGGTATTTTCCATCCAGCTTCTCTTTGACGAATTCCTTCATGTAGTTTGCTGTGGGTAATGGGTATGTTGTTAACCTGTGAACAGAAAAATTAAAAACAGTCATTTTGTGGCTCTAATAATAAAAAGAGTCCTTTGGAATGAACCCATCCACATTCGTCAGCTTCCGGGTAATGTTAATTAACATCAGCTCGTCTCTATCTTTGAATTTTTCTACGTCCAAAAATGGTATTTTCCATCCAGCTTCTCTTTGACGAATTCCTTCATGTAGTTTGCTGTGGGTAATGGGTATGTTGTTAACCTGTGAACAGAAAAATTAAAAACAGTCATTTTGTGGCTCTAATAATAAAAAGAGTCCTTTGGAATGAACCCATCCACATTCGTCAGCTTCCGGGTAATGTTAATTAACATCAGCTCGTCTCTATCTTTGAATTTTTCTACGTCCAAAAATGGTATTTTCCCTCCAGCTTCTCTTTGACGAATTCCTTCATGTAGTTTGCTGTGGGTAATGGGTATGTTGTTAACCTGTGAACAGAAAAATTAAAAACAGTCATTTTGTGGCTCCAATAATAAAAAGAATCCTTTGGAATGAACCCATCCACATTCGTCAGCTTCCGGGTAATGTTAATTAACGTCAGCACGTCTCTATCTTTGAATTTTTCTACGTCCAAAAATGGTATTTTCCATCCAGCTTCTCTTTGACGAATTCCTTCATGTAGTTTGCTGTGGGTAATGGGTATGTTGTTAACCTGTGAAGAGAAAAATTAAAAACAGTCATTTTGTGGCTCCAATAATAAAAAGAGTCCTTTGGAATGAACCCATCCACATTCGTCAGCTTCCGGGTAATGTTAATTAACGTCAGCTCGTCTCTATCTTTGAATATTTCTACGTCCAAAAATGGTATTTTCCATCCAGCTTCTCTTTGACGAATTCCTTCATGTAGTTTGCTGTGGGTAATGGGTATGTTGTTAACCTGTGAACAGAAAAATTAAAAACAGTCATATTGTGGCTCCAATAATAAAAAGAGTCCTTTGGAATGAACCCATCCACATTCGTCAGCTTCCGGGTAATGTTAATTAACGTCAGCTCGTCTCTATCTTTGAATATTTCAACGTCCAAAAATGGTATTTTCCATCCAGCTTCTCTTTGACGAATTCCTTCGAATTCCTTCATGTAGTTTGCTGTGGGTAATGGGTATGTTGTTAACCTGTGAACAGAAAAATTAAAAACAGTCATTTTGTGGCTCCAATAATAAAAAGAGTCCTTTGGAATGAACCCATCCACATTCGTCAGCTTCCGGTTAATGTTAATTAACGTCAGCTCGTCTCTATCTTTGAATATTTCTACGTCCAAAAATGGTATTTTCCATCCAGCTTCTCTTTGACGAATTCCTTCATGTAGTTTGCTGTGGGTAATGGGTATGTTGTTAACCTGTGAACAGAAAAATTAAAAACAGTCATTTTGTGGCTCCAATAATAAAAAGAGTCCTTTGGAATGAACCCATCCACATTCGTCAGCTTCCGGGTAATGTTAATTAACGTCAGCTCGTCTCTATCTTTGAATTTTTCTACGTCCAAAAATGGTATTTTCCATCCAGCTTCTCTTTGACGAATTCCTTCGAATTCCTTCATGTAGTTTGCTGTGGGTAATGGATATGTTGTTAACCTGTGAACAGAAAAATTAAAAACAGTCATTTTGTGGCTCTTATAATAAAAAGAGTCCTTTGGAATGAACCCATCCACATTCGTCAGCTTCCGGGTAATGTTAATTAACGTCAGCTCGTCTCTATCTTTGAATATTTCTACGTCCAAAAATGGTATTTTCCATCCAGCTTCTCTTTGACGAATTCCTTCATGTAGTTTGCTGTGGGTAATGGGTATGTTGTTAACCTGTGAACAGAAAAATTAAAAACAGTCATTTTGTGGCTCCAATAATAAAAAGAGTCCTTTGGAATGAACCCATCCACATTCGTCAGCTTCCGGGTAATGTTAATTAACGTCAGCTCGTCTCTATCTTTGAATTTTTCTACGTCCAAAAATGGTATTTTCCATCCAGCTTCTCTTTGACGAATTCCTTCGAATTCCTTCATGTAGTTTGCTGTGGGTAATGGATATGTTGTTAACCTGTGAACAAAAAAATTAAAAACATTCATTTTGTGGCTCTTATAAAAAGAGTCCTTTGGAATGAACCCATCCACATTCGTCAGCTTCCGGGTAATGTTAATTAACGTCAGCTCGTCTCTATCTTTGAATATTTCTACGTCCAAAAATGGTATTTTCCATCCAGCTTCTCTTTGACGAATTCCTTCATGTAGTTTGCTGTGGGTAATGGGTATGTTGTTAACCTGTGAACAGAAAAATTAAAAACAGTCATTTTGTGGCTCCAATAATAAAAAGAGTCCTTTGGAATGAACCCATCCACATTCGTCAGCTTCCGGGTAATGTTAATTAACGTCAGCTCGTCTCTATCTTTGAATATTTCAACGTCCAAAAATGGTATTTTCCATCCAGCTTCTCTTTGACGAATTCCTTCGAATTCCTTCATGTAGTTTGCTGTGGGTAATGGATATGTTGTTAACCTGTGAACAGAAAAATTAAAAACAGTCATTTTGTGGCTCTTATAATAAAAAGAGTCCTTTGGAATGAACCCATCCACATTCGTCAGCTTCCGGGTAATGTTAATTAACGTCAGCTCGTCTCTATCTTTGAATATTTCTACGTCCAAAAATGGTATTTTCCATCCAGCTTCTCTTTGACGAATTCCTTCATGTAGTTTGCTGTGGGTAATGGGTATGTTGTTAACCTGTGAACAGAAAAATTAAAAACAGTCATTTTGTGGCTCCAATAATAAAAAGAGTCCTTTGGAATGAACCCATCCACATTCGTCAGCTTCCGGGTAATGTTAATTAACGTCAGCTCGTCTCTATCTTTGAATATTTCTACGTCCAAAAATGGTATTTTCCATCCAGCTTCTCTTTGACGAATTCCTTCATGTAGTTTGCTGTGGGTAATGGGTATGTTGTTAACCTGTGAACAGAAAAATTAAAAACAGTCATTTTGTGGCTCCAATAATAAAAAGAGTCCTTTGGAATGAACCCATCCACATTCGTCAGCTTCCGGGTAATGTTAATTAACGTCAGCTCGTCTCTATCTTTGAATTTTTCTACGTCCAAAAATGGTATTTTCCATCCAGCTTCTCTTTGACGAATTCCTTCGAATTCCTTCATGTAGTTTGCTGTGGGTAATGGATATGTTGTTAACCTGTGAACAGAAAAATTAAAAACATTCATTTTGTGGCTCTTATAAAAAGAGTCCTTTGGAATGAACCCATCCACATTCGTCAGCTTCCGGGTAATGTTAATTAACGTCAGCTCGTCTCTATCTTTGAATATTTCTACGTCCAAAAATGGTATTTTCCATCCAGCTTCTCTTTGACGAATTCCTTCATGTAGTTTGCTGTGGGTAATGGGTATGTTGTTAACCTGTGAACAGAAAAATTAAAAACAGTCATTTTGTGGCTCCAATAATAAAAAGAGTCCTTTGGAATGAACCCATCCACATTCGTCAGCTTCCGGGTAATGTTAATTAACGTCAGCTCGTCTCTATCTTTGAATTTTTCTACGTCCAAAAATGGTATTTTCCATCCAGCTTCTCTTTGACGAATTCCTTCGAATTCCTTCATGTAGTTTGCTGTGGGTAATGGATATGTTGTTAACCTGTGAACAGAAAAATTAAAAACAGTCATTTTGTGGCTCCAATAATAAAAAGAGTCCTTTGGAATGAACCCATCCACATTCGTCAGCTTCCGGGTAATGTTAATTAACGTCAGCTCGTCTCTATCTTTGAATTTTTCTACGTCCAAAAATGGTATTTTCCATCCAGCTTCTCTTTGACGAATTCCTTCGAATTCCTTCATGTAGTTTGCTGTGGGTAATGGGTATGTTGTTAACCTGTGAACAGAAAAATTAAAAACAGTCATTTTGTGGCTCCAATAATAAAAAGAGTCCTTTGGAATGAACCCATCCACATTCGTCAGCTTCCGGGTAATGTTAATTAACGTCAGCTCGTCTCTATCTTTGAATTTTTCTACGACCAAAAATGGTATTTTCCATCCAGCTTCTCTTTGACGAATTCCTTCATGTAGTTTGCTGTGGGTAATGGGTATGTTGTTAACCTGTGAACAGAAAAATTAAAAACAGTCATTTTGTGGCTCCAATAATAAAAAGAGTCCTTTGGAATGAACCCATCCACATTCGTCAGCTTCCGGGTAATGTTAATTAACGTCAGCTCGTCTCTATCTTTGAATTTTTCTACGTCCAAAAATGGTATTTTCCATCCAGCTTCTCTTTGACGAATTCCTTCGAATTCCTTCATGTAGTTTGCTGTGGGTAATGGGTATGTTGTTAACCTGTGAACAGAAAAATTAAAAACAGTCATTTTGTGGCTCCAATAATAAAAAGAGTCCTTTGGAATGAACCCATCCACATTCGTCAGCTTCCGGGTAATGTTAATTAACGTCAGCTCGTCTCTATCTTTGAATTTTTCTACGACCAAAAATGGTATTTTCCATCCAGCTTCTCTTTGACGAATTCCTTCATGTAGTTTGCTGTGGGTAATGGGTATGTTGTTAACCTGTGAACAGAAAAATTAAAAACAGTGATTTTGTGGCTCCAATAATAAAAAGAGTCCTTTGGAATGAACCCATCCACATTCGTCAGCTTCCGGTAAATGTTAATTAACGTCAGCTTGTCTCTATCTTTGAATATTTCAACGTCCAAAAATGGTATTTTCCATCCAGCTTCTCTTTGACGAATTCCTTCATGTAGTTTGCTGTGGGTAATGGGTATGTTGTTAACCTGTGAACAGAAAAATTAAAAACAGTCATTTTGTGGCTCCAATAATAAAAAGAGTCCTTTGGAATGAACCCATCCACATTCGTCAGCTTCCGGTAAATGTTAATTAACGTCAGCTCGTCTCTATCTTTGAATATTTCAACGTCCAAAAATGGTATTTTCCATCCAGCTTCTCTTTGACGAATTCCTTCGAATTCCTTCATGTAGTTTGCTGTGGGTAATGGGTATGTTGTTAACCTGTGAACAGAAAAATTAAAAACAGTCATTTTGTGGCTCCAATAATAAAAAGAGTCCTTTGGAATGAACCCATCCACATTCGTCAGCTTCCGGGTAATGTTAATTAACGTCAGCTCGTCTCTATCTTTGAATATTTCTACGTCCAAAAGTGGTATTTTCCAACCAGCTTCTCTTTGACGAATTCCTTCATGTAGTTTGCTGTGGGTAATGGGTATGTTGTTAACCTGTGAACAGAAAAATTAAAAACAGTCATTTTGTGGCTCCAATAATAAAAAGAGTCCTTTGGAATGAACCCATCCACATTCGTCAGCTTCCGGGTAATGTTAATTAACGTCAGCTCGTCTCTATCTTTGAATATTTCTACGTCCAAAAATGGTATTTTCCATCCAGCTTCTCTTTGACGAATTCCTTCATGTAGTTTGCTGTGGGTAATGGGTATGTTGTTAACCTGTGAACAGAAAAATTAAAAACAGTCATTTTGTGGCTCCAATAATAAAAAGAGTCCTTTGGAATGAACCCATCCACATTCGTCAGCTTCCGGGTGATGTTAATTAACGTCAGCTCGTCTCTATCTTTGAATATTTCAACGTCCAAAAATGGTATTTTCCATCCAGCTTCTCTTTGACGAATTCCTTCGAATTCCTTCATGTAGTTTGCTGTGGGTAATGGGTATGTTGTTAACCTGTGAACAGAAAAATTAAAAACAGTCATTTTGTGGCTCCAATAATAAAAAGAGTCCTTTGGAATGAACCCATCCACATTCGTCAGCTTCCGGGTAATGTTAATTAACGTCAGCTCGTCTCTATCTTTGAATATTTCTACGTCCAAAAGTGGTATTTTCCAACCAGCTTCTCTTTGACGAATTCCTTCATGTAGTTTGCTGTGGGTAATGGGTATGTTGTTAACCTGTGAACAGAAAAATTAAAAACAGTCATTTTGTGGCTCCAATAATAAAAAGAGTCCTTTGGAATGAACCCATCCACATTCGTCAGCTTCCGGGTAATGTTAATTAACGTCAGCTCGTCTCTATCTTTGAATTTTTCTACGTCCAAAAATGGTATTTTCCATCCAGCTTCTCTTTGACGAATTCCTTCGAATTCCTTCATGTAGTTTGCTGTGGGTAATGGATATGTTGTTAACCTGTGAACAGAAAAATTAAAAACATTCATTTTGTGGCTCTTATAAAAAGAGTCCTTTGGAATGAACCCATCCACATTCGTCAGCTTCCGGGTAATGTTAATTAACGTCAGCTCGTCTCTATCTTTGAATATTTCTACGTCCAAAAATGGTATTTTCCATCCAGCTTCTCTTTGACGAATTCCTTCGAATTCCTTCATGTAGTTTGCTGTGGGTAATGGATATGTTGTTAACCTGTGAACAGAAAAATTAAAAACAGTCATTTTGTGGCTCCAATAATAAAAAGAGTCCTTTGGAATGAACCCATCCACATTCGTCAGCTTCCGGGTAATGTTAATTAACGTCAGCTCGTCTCTATCTTTGAATATTTCTACGTCCAAAAATGGTATTTTCCATCCAGCTTCTCTTTGACGAATTCCTTCATGTAGTTTGCTGTGGGTAATGGGTATGTTGTTAACCTGTGAACAGAAAAATTAAAAACAGTCATTTTGTGGCTCTAATAATAAAAAGAGTCCTTTGGAATGAACCCATCCACATTCGTCAGCTTCCGGGTAATGTTAATTAACATCAGCTCGTCTCTATCTTTGAATTTTTCTACGTCCAAAAATGGTATTTTCCCTCCAGCTTCTCTTTGACGAATTCCTTCATGTAGTTTGCTGTGGGTAATGGGTATGTTGTTAACCTGTGAACAGAAAAATTAAAAACAGTCATTTTGTGGCTCCAATAATAAAAAGAATCCTTTGGAATGAACCCATCCACATTCGTCAGCTTCCGGGTAATGTTAATTAACGTCAGCACGTCTCTATCTTTGAATTTTTCTACGTCCAAAAATGGTATTTTCCATCCAGCTTCTCTTTGACGAATTCCTTCATGTAGTTTGCTGTGGGTAATGGGTATGTTGTTAACCTGTGAAGAGAAAAATTAAAAACAGTCATTTTGTGGCTCCAATAATAAAAAGAGTCCTTTGGAATGAACCCATCCACATTCGTCAGCTTCCGGGTAATGTTAATTAACGTCAGCTCGTCTCTATCTTTGAATATTTCTACGTCCAAAAATGGTATTTTCCATCCAGCTTCTCTTTGACGAATTCCTTCATGTAGTTTGCTGTGGGTAATGGGTATGTTGTTAACCTGTGAACAGAAAAATTAAAAACAGTCATATTGTGGCTCCAATAATAAAAAGAGTCCTTTGGAATGAACCCATCCACATTCGTCAGCTTCCGGGTAATGTTAATTAACGTCAGCTCGTCTCTATCTTTGAATATTTCAACGTCCAAAAATGGTATTTTCCATCCAGCTTCTCTTTGACGAATTCCTTCGAATTCCTTCATGTAGTTTGCTGTGGGTAATGGGTATGTTGTTAACCTGTGAACAGAAAAATTAAAAACAGTCATTTTGTGGCTCCAATAATAAAAAGAGTCCTTTGGAATGAACCCATCCACATTCGTCAGCTTCCGGGTAATGTTAATTAACGTCAGCTCGTCTCTATCTTTGAATATTTCTACGTCCAAAAATGGTATTTTCCATCCAGCTTCTCTTTGACGAATTCCTTCATGTAGTTTGCTGTGGGTAATGGGTATGTTGTTAACCTGTGAACAGAAAAATTAAAAACAGTCATTTTGTGGCTCCAATAATAAAAAGAGTCCTTTGGAATGAACCCATCCACATTCGTCAGCTTCCGGGTAATGTTAATTAACGTCAGCTCGTCTCTATCTTTGAATTTTTCTACGTCCAAAAATGGTATTTTCCATCCAGCTTCTCTTTGACGAATTCCTTCGAATTCCTTCATGTAGTTTGCTGTGGGTAATGGATATGTTGTTAACCTGTGAACAGAAAAATTAAAAACAGTCATTTTGTGGCTCTTATAATAAAAAGAGTCCTTTGGAATGAACCCATCCACATTCGTCAGCTTCCGGGTAATGTTAATTAACGTCAGCTCGTCTCTATCTTTGAATATTTCTACGTCCAAAAATGGTATTTTCCATCCAGCTTCTCTTTGACGAATTCCTTCATGTAGTTTGCTGTGGGTAATGGGTATGTTGTTAACCTGTGAACAGAAAAATTAAAAACAGTCATTTTGTGGCTCCAATAATAAAAAGAGTCCTTTGGAATGAACCCATCCACATTCGTCAGCTTCCGGGTAATGTTAATTAACGTCAGCTCGTCTCTATCTTTGAATTTTTCTACGTCCAAAAATGGTATTTTCCATCCAGCTTCTCTTTGACGAATTCCTTCGAATTCCTTCATGTAGTTTGCTGTGGGTAATGGATATGTTGTTAACCTGTGAACAAAAAAATTAAAAACATTCATTTTGTGGCTCTTATAAAAAGAGTCCTTTGGAATGAACCCATCCACATTCGTCAGCTTCCGGGTAATGTTAATTAACGTCAGCTCGTCTCTATCTTTGAATATTTCTACGTCCAAAAATGGTATTTTCCATCCAGCTTCTCTTTGACGAATTCCTTCATGTAGTTTGCTGTGGGTAATGGGTATGTTGTTAACCTGTGAACAGAAAAATTAAAAACAGTCATTTTGTGGCTCCAATAATAAAAAGAGTCCTTTGGAATGAACCCATCCACATTCGTCAGCTTCCGGGTAATGTTAATTAACGTCAGCTCGTCTCTATCTTTGAATATTTCAACGTCCAAAAATGGTATTTTCCATCCAGCTTCTCTTTGACGAATTCCTTCGAATTCCTTCATGTAGTTTGCTGTGGGTAATGGATATGTTGTTAACCTGTGAACAGAAAAATTAAAAACAGTCATTTTGTGGCTCTTATAATAAAAAGAGTCCTTTGGAATGAACCCATCCACATTCGTCAGCTTCCGGGTAATGTTAATTAACGTCAGCTCGTCTCTATCTTTGAATATTTCTACGTCCAAAAATGGTATTTTCCATCCAGCTTCTCTTTGACGAATTCCTTCATGTAGTTTGCTGTGGGTAATGGGTATGTTGTTAACCTGTGAACAGAAAAATTAAAAACAGTCATTTTGTGGCTCCAATAATAAAAAGAGTCCTTTGGAATGAACCCATCCACATTCGTCAGCTTCCGGGTAATGTTAATTAACGTCAGCTCGTCTCTATCTTTGAATATTTCTACGTCCAAAAATGGTATTTTCCATCCAGCTTCTCTTTGACGAATTCCTTCATGTAGTTTGCTGTGGGTAATGGGTATGTTGTTAACCTGTGAACAGAAAAATTAAAAACAGTCATTTTGTGGCTCCAATAATAAAAAGAGTCCTTTGGAATGAACCCATCCACATTCGTCAGCTTCCGGGTAATGTTAATTAACGTCAGCTCGTCTCTATCTTTGAATTTTTCTACGTCCAAAAATGGTATTTTCCATCCAGCTTCTCTTTGACGAATTCCTTCGAATTCCTTCATGTAGTTTGCTGTGGGTAATGGATATGTTGTTAACCTGTGAACAGAAAAATTAAAAACATTCATTTTGTGGCTCTTATAAAAAGAGTCCTTTGGAATGAACCCATCCACATTCGTCAGCTTCCGGGTAATGTTAATTAACGTCAGCTCGTCTCTATCTTTGAATATTTCTACGTCCAAAAATGGTATTTTCCATCCAGCTTCTCTTTGACGAATTCCTTCATGTAGTTTGCTGTGGGTAATGGGTATGTTGTTAACCTGTGAACAGAAAAATTAAAAACAGTCATTTTGTGGCTCCAATAATAAAAAGAGTCCTTTGGAATGAACCCATCCACATTCGTCAGCTTCCGGGTAATGTTAATTAACGTCAGCTCGTCTCTATCTTTGAATTTTTCTACGTCCAAAAATGGTATTTTCCATCCAGCTTCTCTTTGACGAATTCCTTCGAATTCCTTCATGTAGTTTGCTGTGGGTAATGGATATGTTGTTAACCTGTGAACAGAAAAATTAAAAACAGTCATTTTGTGGCTCCAATAATAAAAAGAGTCCTTTGGAATGAACCCATCCACATTCGTCAGCTTCCGGGTAATGTTAATTAACGTCAGCTCGTCTCTATCTTTGAATTTTTCTACGTCCAAAAATGGTATTTTCCATCCAGCTTCTCTTTGACGAATTCCTTCGAATTCCTTCATGTAGTTTGCTGTGGGTAATGGGTATGTTGTTAACCTGTGAACAGAAAAATTAAAAACAGTCATTTTGTGGCTCCAATAATAAAAAGAGTCCTTTGGAATGAACCCATCCACATTCGTCAGCTTCCGGGTAATGTTAATTAACGTCAGCTCGTCTCTATCTTTGAATTTTTCTACGACCAAAAATGGTATTTTCCATCCAGCTTCTCTTTGACGAATTCCTTCATGTAGTTTGCTGTGGGTAATGGGTATGTTGTTAACCTGTGAACAGAAAAATTAAAAACAGTCATTTTGTGGCTCCAATAATAAAAAGAGTCCTTTGGAATGAACCCATCCACATTCGTCAGCTTCCGGGTAATGTTAATTAACGTCAGCTCGTCTCTATCTTTGAATTTTTCTACGTCCAAAAATGGTATTTTCCATCCAGCTTCTCTTTGACGAATTCCTTCGAATTCCTTCATGTAGTTTGCTGTGGGTAATGGGTATGTTGTTAACCTGTGAACAGAAAAATTAAAAACAGTCATTTTGTGGCTCCAATAATAAAAAGAGTCCTTTGGAATGAACCCATCCACATTCGTCAGCTTCCGGGTAATGTTAATTAACGTCAGCTCGTCTCTATCTTTGAATTTTTCTACGACCAAAAATGGTATTTTCCATCCAGCTTCTCTTTGACGAATTCCTTCATGTAGTTTGCTGTGGGTAATGGGTATGTTGTTAACCTGTGAACAGAAAAATTAAAAACAGTGATTTTGTGGCTCCAATAATAAAAAGAGTCCTTTGGAATGAACCCATCCACATTCGTCAGCTTCCGGTAAATGTTAATTAACGTCAGCTTGTCTCTATCTTTGAATATTTCAACGTCCAAAAATGGTATTTTCCATCCAGCTTCTCTTTGACGAATTCCTTCATGTAGTTTGCTGTGGGTAATGGGTATGTTGTTAACCTGTGAACAGAAAAATTAAAAACAGTCATTTTGTGGCTCCAATAATAAAAAGAGTCCTTTGGAATGAACCCATCCACATTCGTCAGCTTCCGGTAAATGTTAATTAACGTCAGCTCGTCTCTATCTTTGAATATTTCAACGTCCAAAAATGGTATTTTCCATCCAGCTTCTCTTTGACGAATTCCTTCGAATTCCTTCATGTAGTTTGCTGTGGGTAATGGGTATGTTGTTAACCTGTGAACAGAAAAATTAAAAACAGTCATTTTGTGGCTCCAATAATAAAAAGAGTCCTTTGGAATGAACCCATCCACATTCGTCAGCTTCCGGGTAATGTTAATTAACGTCAGCTCGTCTCTATCTTTGAATATTTCTACGTCCAAAAGTGGTATTTTCCAACCAGCTTCTCTTTGACGAATTCCTTCATGTAGTTTGCTGTGGGTAATGGGTATGTTGTTAACCTGTGAACAGAAAAATTAAAAACAGTCATTTTGTGGCTCCAATAATAAAAAGAGTCCTTTGGAATGAACCCATCCACATTCGTCAGCTTCCGGGTAATGTTAATTAACGTCAGCTCGTCTCTATCTTTGAATATTTCTACGTCCAAAAATGGTATTTTCCATCCAGCTTCTCTTTGACGAATTCCTTCATGTAGTTTGCTGTGGGTAATGGGTATGTTGTTAACCTGTGAACAGAAAAATTAAAAACAGTCATTTTGTGGCTCCAATAATAAAAAGAGTCCTTTGGAATGAACCCATCCACATTCGTCAGCTTCCGGGTGATGTTAATTAACGTCAGCTCGTCTCTATCTTTGAATATTTCAACGTCCAAAAATGGTATTTTCCATCCAGCTTCTCTTTGACGAATTCCTTCGAATTCCTTCATGTAGTTTGCTGTGGGTAATGGGTATGTTGTTAACCTGTGAACAGAAAAATTAAAAACAGTCATTTTGTGGCTCCAATAATAAAAAGAGTCCTTTGGAATGAACCCATCCACATTCGTCAGCTTCCGGGTAATGTTAATTAACGTCAGCTCGTCTCTATCTTTGAATATTTCTACGTCCAAAAGTGGTATTTTCCAACCAGCTTCTCTTTGACGAATTCCTTCATGTAGTTTGCTGTGGGTAATGGGTATGTTGTTAACCTGTGAACAGAAAAATTAAAAACAGTCATTTTGTGGCTCCAATAATAAAAAGAGTCCTTTGGAATGAACCCATCCACATTCGTCAGCTTCCGGGTAATGTTAATTAACGTCAGCTCGTCTCTATCTTTGAATTTTTCTACGTCCAAAAATGGTATTTTCCATCCAGCTTCTCTTTGACGAATTCCTTCGAATTCCTTCATGTAGTTTGCTGTGGGTAATGGATATGTTGTTAACCTGTGAACAGAAAAATTAAAAACATTCATTTTGTGGCTCTTATAAAAAGAGTCCTTTGGAATGAACCCATCCACATTCGTCAGCTTCCGGGTAATGTTAATTAACGTCAGCTCGTCTCTATCTTTGAATATTTCTACGTCCAAAAATGGTATTTTCCATCCAGCTTCTCTTTGACGAATTCCTTCGAATTCCTTCATGTAGTTTGCTGTGGGTAATGGATATGTTGTTAACCTGTGAACAGAAAAATTAAAAACAGTCATTTTGTGGCTCCAATAATAAAAAGAGTCCTTTGGAATGAACCCATCCACATTCGTCAGCTTCCGGGTAATGTTAATTAACGTCAGCTCGTCTCTATCTTTGAATTTTTCTACGTCCAAAAATGGTATTTTCCATCCAGCTTCTCTTTGACGAATTCCTTCGAATTCCTTCATGTAGTTTGCTGTGGGTAATGGGTATGTTGTTAACCTGTGAACAGAAAAATTAAAAACAGTCATTTTGTGGCTCCAATAATAAAAAGAGTCCTTTGGAATGAACCCATCCACATTCGTCAGCTTCCGGGTAATGTTAATTAACGTCAGCTCGTCTCTATCTTTGAATTTTTCTACGACCAAAAATGGTATTTTCCATCCAGCTTCTCTTTGACGAATTCCTTCATGTAGTTTGCTGTGGGTAATGGGTATGTTGTTAACCTGTGAACAGAAAAATTAAAAACAGTCATTTTGTGGCTCCAATAATAAAAAGAGTCCTTTGGAATGAACCCATCCACATTCGTCAGCTTCCGGTAAATGTTAATTAACGTCAGCTTGTCTCTATCTTTGAATATTTCAACGTCCAAAAATGGTATTTTCCATCCAGCTTCTCTTTGACGAATTCCTTCATGTAGTTTGCTGTGGGTAATGGGTATGTTGTTAACCTGTGAACAGAAAAATTAAAAACAGTCATTTTGTGGCTCCAATAATAAAAAGAGTCCTTTGGAATGAACCCATCCACATTCGTCAGCTTCCGGTAAATGTTAATTAACGTCAGCTCGTCTCTATCTTTGAATATTTCAACGTCCAAAAATGGTATTTTCCATCCAGCTTCTCTTTGACGAATTCCTTCGAATTCCTTCATGTAGTTTGCTGTGGGTAATGGGTATGTTGTTAACCTGTGAACAGAAAAATTAAAAACAGTCATTTTGTGGCTCCAATAATAAAAAGAGTCCTTTGGAATGAACCCATCCACATTCGTCAGCTTCCGGTAAATGTTAATTAACGTCAGCTCGTCTCTATCTTTGAATATTTCAACGTCCAAAAATGGTATTTTCCATCCAGCTTCTCTTTGACGAATTCCTTCGAATTCCTTCATGTAGTTTGCTGTGGGTAATGGATATGTTGTTAACCTGTGAACAGAAAAATTAAAAACAGTCATTTTGTGGCTCTAATAATAAAAAGAGTCCTTTGGAATGAACCCATCCACATTCGTCAGCTTCCGGGTAATGTTAATTAACGTCAGCTCGTCTCTATCTTTGAATATTTCAACGTCCAAAAATGGTATTTTCCATCCAGCTTCTCTTTGACGAATTCCTTCGAATTCCTTCATGTAGTTTGCTGTGGGTAATGGATATAGTGTTAACCTGTGAACAGAAAAATTAAAAACAGTCATTTTGTGGCTCCAATAATAAAAAGAGTCCTTTGGAATGAACCCATCCACATTCGTCAGCTTCCGGGTAATGTTAATTAACGTCAGCTCGTCTCTATCTTTGAATATTTCTACGTCCAAAAATGGTATTTTCCAACCAGCTTCTCTTTGACGAATTCCTTCATGTAGTTTGCTGTGGGTAATGGGTATGTTGTTAACCTGTGAACAGAAAAATTAAAAACAGTCATTTTGTGGCTCCAATAATAAAAAGAGTCCTTTGGAATGAACCCATCCACATTCGTCAGCTTCCGGGTAATGTTAATTAACGTCAGCTCGTCTCTATCTTTGAATATTTCTACGTCCAAAAATGGTATTTTCCATCCAGCTTCTCTTTGACGAATTCCTTCATGTAGTTTGCTGTGGGTAATGGATATGTTGTTAACCTGTGAACAGAAAAATTAAAAACAGTCATTTTGTGGCTCCAATAATAAAAAGAGTCCTTTGGAATGAACCCATCCACATTCGTCAGCTTCCGGTAAATGTTAATTAACGTCAGCTTGTCTCTATCTTTGAATATTTCAACGTCCAAAAATGGTATTTTCCATCCAGCTTCTCTTTGACGAATTCCTTCATGTAGTTTGCTGTGGGTAATGGGTATGTTGTTAACCTGTGAACAGAAAAATTAAAAACAGTCATTTTGTGGCTCCAATAATAAAAAGAGTCCTTTGGAATGAACCCATCCACATTCGTCAGCTTCCGGGTAATGTTAATTAACGTCAGCTCGTCTCTATCTTTGAATTTTTCTACGACCAAAAATGGTATTTTCCATCCAGCTTCTCTTTGACGAATTCCTTCATGTAGTTTGCTGTGGGTAATGGGTATGTTGTTAACCTGTGAACAGAAAAATTAAAAACAGTCATTTTGTGGCTCCAATAATAAAAAGAGTCCTTTGGAATGAACCCATCCACATTCGTCAGCTTCCGGTAAATGTTAATTAACGTCAGCTTGTCTCTATCTTTGAATATTTCAACGTCCAAAAATGGTATTTTCCATCCAGCTTCTCTTTGACGAATTCCTTCATGTAGTTTGCTGTGGGTAATGGGTATGTTGTTAACCTGTGAACAGAAAAATTAAAAACAGTCATTTTGTGGCTCCAATAATAAAAAGAGTCCTTTGGAATGAACCCATCCACATTCGTCAGCTTCCGGTAAATGTTAATTAACGTCAGCTTGTCTCTATCTTTGAATATTTCAACGTCCAAAAATGGTATTTTCCATCCAGCTTCTCTTTGACGAATTCCTTCATGTAGTTTGCTGTGGGTAATGGGTATGTTGTTAACATGTGAACAGAAAAATTAAAAACAGTCATTTTGTGGCTCCAATAATAAAAAGAGTCCTTTGGAATGAACCCATCCACATTCGTCAGCTTCCGGGTAATGTTAATTAACGTCAGCTCGTCTCTATCTTTGAATTTTTCTACGACCAAAAATGGTATTTTCCATCCAGCTTCTCTTTGACGAATTCCTTCATGTAGTTTGCTGTGGGTAATGGGTATGTTGTTAACCTGTGAACAGAAAAATTAAAAACAGTCATTTTGTGGCTCCAATAATAAAAAGAGTCCTTTGGAATGAACCCATCCACATTCGTCAGCTTCCGGTAAATGTTAATTAACGTCAGCTTGTCTCTATCTTTGAATATTTCAACGTCCAAAAATGGTATTTTCCATCCAGCTTCTCTTTGACGAATTCCTTCATGTAGTTTGCTGTGGGTAATGGGTATGTTGTTAACCTGTGAACAGAAAAATTAAAAACAGTCATTTTGTGGCTCCAATAATAAAAAGAGTCCTTTGGAATGAACCCATCCACATTCGTCAGCTTCCGGGTAATGTTAATTAACGTCAGCTCGTCTCTATCTTTGAATATTTCTACGTCCAAAAATGGTATTTTCCATCCAGCTTCTCTTTGACGAATTCCTTCATGTAGTTTGCTGTGGGTAATGGGTATGTTGTTAACCTGTGAACAGAAAAATTAAAAACAGTCATTTTGTGGCTCCAATAATAAAAAGAGTCCTTTGGAATGAACCCATCCACATTCGTCAGCTTCCGGGTAATGTTAATTAACGTCAGCTCGTCTCTATCTTTGAATATTTCTACGTCCAAAAATGGTATTTTCCATCCAGCTTCTCTTTGACGAATTCCTTCATGTAGTTTGCTGTGGGTAATGGGTATGTTGTTAACCTGTGAACAGAAAAATTAAAAACAGTCATTTTGTGGCTCCAATAATAAAAAGAGTCCTTTGGAATGAACCCATCCACATTCGTCAGCTTCCGGGTAATGTTAATTAACGTCAGCTCGTCTCTATCTTTGAATTTTTCTACGACCAAAAATGGTATTTTCCATCCAGCTTCTCTTTGACGAATTCCTTCATGTAGTTTGCTGTGGGTAATGGGTATGTTGTTAACCTGTGAACAGAAAAATTAAAAACAGTCATTTTGTGGCTCCAATAATAAAAAGAGTCCTTTGGAATGAACCCATCCACATTCGTCAGCTTCCGGGTAATGTTAATTAACGTCAGCTCGTCTCTATCTTTGAATATTTCTACGTCCAAAAATGGTATTTTCCATCCAGCTTCTCTTTGACGAATTCCTTCATGTAGTTTGCTGTGGGTAATGGGTATGTTGTTAACCTGTGAACAGAAAAATTAAAAACAGTCATTTTGTGGCTCCAATAATAAAAAGAGTCCTTTGGAATGAACCCATCCACATTCGTCAGCTTCCGGGTAATGTTAATTAACGTCAGCTCGTCTCTATCTTTGAATATTTCTACGTCCAAAAATGGTATTCTCCAACCAGCTTCTCTTTGACGAATTCCTTCATGTAGTTTGCTGTGGGTAATGGGTATGTTGTTAACCTGTGAACAGAAAAATTAAAAACAGTCATTTTGTGGCTCCAATAATAAAAAGAGTCCTTTGGAATGAACCCATCCACATTCGTCAGCTTCCGGGTAATGTTAATTAACGTCAGCTCGTCTCTATCTTTGAATATTTCTACGTCCAAAAATGGTATTTTCCATCCAGCTTCTCTTTGACGAATTCCTTCATGTAGTTGGCTGTGGGTAATGGATATGTTGTTAACCTGTGAACAGAAAAATTAAAAACAGTCATTTTGTGGCTCCAATAATAAAAAGAGTCCTTTGGAATGAACCCATCCACATTCGTCAGCTTCCGGGTAATGTTAATTAACGTCAGCTCGTCTCTATCTTTGAATATTTCAACGTCCAAAAATGGTATTTTCCATCCAGCTTCTCTTTGACGAATTCCTTCATGGAGTTTGCTGTGGGTAATGGGTATGTTGTTAACCTGTGAACAGAAAAATTAAAAATAGTCATTTTGTGGCTCTAATAATAAAAAGAGTCCTTTGGAATGAACCCATCCACATTCGTCAGTTTCCGGTAAATGTTTATTAACGTCAGCTTGTCTCTATTTTTGGATATTTTTAAATCCAAAAATGGTAATTTTCCATCCAGCTTCTCTTCGACGGTAAATTTGATGTTGGGTTCCGCTTTGTTCAGAAATTCCAAAAAATCTTGTACACTCGTTTTCTTCGTATTTATAATTGTAATTATGTCATCTACGTAACGATACCAATGTTGTGGGAAATACTCCGTTGCTTGTTTTAAATTCTTTTCCAATCTTGACATGAAGATGTTTGCTAAAAAAGGGCTCAATGGATTGCCCATACTGGTTTCATGTACCTGTTAATAAAATTTTTTATTAAATTGAAAATAAATTTGTTCAATGCATAATCTCGTTAACCGGAGATATTCTCCTTTATCCACTTCAGGCACATTGTTCTCCGTCCGTTGAATTTATTAAATTCTGACACAAGCCATTTTGCGATCTTGTATGTTGGTGAGCTGATTCCGGATTTAATATGCCGCATACCATCTCCTTCCTTGTGAATTTTCGGCAATCAGTAGCTGACATTGTTTGATCAACTCTTTTGGACTGAATCCTTCTCGACACGTTGATATGGTCCTTCCCTTAATAGCTTTTATTTACAAGAGAGTTAAATAAATAATAATGGGTCATAGAAAAGCCACTACTTACGTCATATCGAAAACTCGTTGTTTACTTTCAAGTTTTCTAAGTTACAATCTTTCATTTCTTAAAGTTACAATCCAGATCCAGTCCATCAACAAAACTAGGTACTAGGTATTCAATGTTGGTTGGCGTGCCATTCATACAAATTACTTATCTCTCAATCCATTATTTTGATTCTTTTGGAATACCAATCATAACAAATCGGAATAAATCTAAGGGGGAAACAAACTAATAAAAGAACTAAAGTTTTCCTATCAATTACTGTCTAAACTATTCGCTTTACAAAGAAAAAGTTTTAAGAACAACTCTCTAATTTAAAGTTTTCTTTGCTAGTTATAAATCAGATTGAGCTTTTAATTGGACCTAACAATTTTAAACATATATTTGTTTGTTTGAAGCATTTTCCTGAATTAAATTTATTTATTTATACTGATCTATTCTAAAGCGTTAAATAAAACACTAGGACTGTAGATAGCTTTGGCTTTGTATAAACATTTTAAAGGAATGACTTGAACACTTGAACATCCTTATTCTTTTTATAATTATTAATGATTGCAGATCAACCAAATCATTAACAACTTTATTTAGTCAAATTAGATGATCCAGTTGTTTATTCATCACAACATCAACATCAGTTTGTATCAGCACATAAAATTAATTAACTAAAAATAAAAAATAAAAAAGTATTAAAATCTATTGATTCTTACCTGCCTTACAAAATACTATTTCTAATGAATAATATTTTGTGTTTTATGCAGAACCTCTACCTCCACCTCCATCCATAAATATATTTTTATTCTTAAATTTAAAATACAAATTTGAATGATTTAATTTTAATTGGTTCACCACCTTTAATTAACAATAATTATTGAATCATTCAAATTTATCTGCAACATTTGATATATCAAACATTTTAAGCTAATCTAACATTAGATCCCATAACTACACCCACACCCACACCCATCTAATTTAATAAAACAAACAATGCAATCAATGTGTTTAAGTTGTACTCTTAGAAGGCCCTTACTAAAATAAAATTATTTAAAAAAATCAAAAAAAAACCGATTAAGTTAAATATCAATTGAAAAGAAACAAAAACAAGTACAGTAGTTTACTACAGTAGCGACTGTAACAGTCGCCCCACCCATTCAAATTTACAATGGCTTGAATTTTCGCAATAATGGGTCTCGACCGTTAAAGTCGCTATGTCTATATAAGTGTGTTCCTGTATGGCACACTAGAAGCCAAACACGTTGATCAATTTTAAGGATTCTTAAGTCAATCGAATGCTACTGAAAATATGACAAGAATGAAAATTCAAAAAACTTAATTATGTCAAGTGGGGTGGGGTATCATTGAATAGGTATTTGAAAACTAACTAAAAATGATAAAATAAAATAAAAAATCAAAAAAACCCGACTGAGTTAAATATAAACTGAAAGGAAAAAAACAAGTACAGTAGTTTACATAGCGACTTTAACGGTCGCCACCCATTCTTTACAATGGCTTGAATTTTCGCAATAATGGGTCTCGACCGTTAAAGTCGCTATGTAAACTGTTGTATTTGTTTTTTTTCCTTTCAGTTTATATTTAACTCAGTCGGGTTTTTTGATTTTTTATTTTATGTTACCATTTTTAGTTAGGATTTTCAAATATCTATTCAATGATACCCCACCCCACTTGACATAATTAAGTTTTTTGAATTTTCATTCTTGTCATATTTTTAGTAGCATTCGATTGACTTAAGAATCCTTAAAATTGTACAACGTGTTTGGCTTCTAGTGACTGATAAACACATTATTACTTCTTTGCGTTGCTTAATCGGGTAAAAATAACAAATTTAAACGTCACATCGATCTAATGTTAGCTAGCTCTAGTTAATGTAAATCAATATAGCTTTGGACCATATCTATTTTTAAGCTGATCAAACAGGATTGGATTGGATTGATTGATTATAAATCAATTTAATGGAATAAAGGTGTAACACCAAATAAAGATCACTTTTATTAATATTTTCACAAATTTAGGATAAATTATAGGTTTTGTGGTCCAAAGTTATTAAATAGTTTATTTATTTAAATGTAAAAAAATAGATTTTATTTTATTTGAATAAAAATAACAATTTACATAATTAGGTACGGAACCATTAAATTAATATTCTAACAAATATTTTTAAATTGAACTAGAATTTAATAATAAATCTATCTTTATCGTTATCGTAAAACAGATGCTGTAAAAATTTATTTTAAAATCTGTGGCAACTCACTGCAATCTGTACAAACAAAACCACGTCCTGCACCCAAAGTTCACATCAAGCTGAAACAAATTAAAACATTCATTTTAAAATTATTTTATAATCCACTTAATAATTATTTAAGAACTTTTAAAACGTGTTGAAACGGAACGGAATCAACAAATTATTTTATAAAATCATTAAAAATACTCGAAAGCTTGTTTTCAAATTCATTGTAAAATAAAATACACTTTTATGCATTTTGAATCCCTTGTACGTGCTGTACTCATCCACGTACAAGGGATACCGAACAGCCAAACCCCGTTCAAGATCGAGTAAAAAATGTTACATTACAAATATTGATGAGACCACCAAAATTTTGGTATAGGTATTCATAAAATCACTTAATAAATCTATTTACGGTTTTCCGTCTGTCTGTAAACATGATAACTCAAAAACGAAAAAAGATATCAAGCAAAAATTTTTACAGCTTGCTCATGACGTAAAGAGAAAGATCCGAGTTCGAAAAAGAGCAACAAAGGTTAAAGTCTTGGATCCGAAGAACTCATCTTGTAAACCATTAGAGATGGAACAAAAGTTTAATGTAAAGAATGTTCTTTATAAAAAAATAAACATTTTACATTTAAACTTTTGTTCTATCTCTAACGGTTTACAGGATGGGTCCCAAGGATCCAAGACACAATTGACCTATGTAGCTCATTTACGAACTTGACCTCACTTTTTACGTCTTATAGCACGATTTAAAAATTTCAGCTTGATATCTCATTTCGTTTTTGAGTAATCGTGATGATAGACGGACAGGCGACAGACGGAAATGGACTAATTAGGTGATTCTATGAATTCTAACTTGGCCCGTGTGGAATCCCACTCCCGTAGTTATCGGAACCCGTTACTAAAAATAACAATAAATACCTAATACACTTGTCTAACGTGTTTCTTCTTAAGCGGTACATTTTTAGATCATGAATATAACTTTCATCATTTCTAGACATAATAAGCTTGAAAATGAACGATGAATCTTGAAATTTAATAAAGGGATAAGAAAAATAAGGGCAGGACAGAAAAAAAACTTGCTAGAGTAATAATAAATATAAGATATATGACAACGGATAAGTTTAGTGTAAGAAATAGGACAATAATTGTGATCAATATTTTAAAAAAAAAGGTAATTAAAAGTAAAAAAGAGAAGGAGACACCTACCTGGTAACTAAGATGTGATACATCTCGTGCTTGAAATCTTGATCTTAACGGTGGACCCAATAAATTACCAATGTATCTGAAATCAATCAAAATCAAAAACTAAATAACCTTCAAATAATCAAATTAACATAATTATAGATTTTATTTATTAAAAATTATCATTATTATCATAAAAAGGAAGAAATATTAGCCATTAAAATCTTATTAGTTATATTTACATACCTTGGAACAGGCAATCCAAGTGCAATAACACGAAAATCTTCATCGGCACACATCAATTTCCACGACACACACCAAGTTCATCTGGACCATGTTTCTGCAAATACGAAAAATTTATAATTTAAATAAAATTCAATTAGTTCAAGTTAAAAATAATAAAAGTATTCATTTTGTAAATTTTAATTACATTTAATTTAAGGGATCAAATTTTGTGTTAAAGACTAATAAAAATAACTTTATTTATTTAATTTTTATTTATTTAATTATTAATTAATAACAAAACAAACGCATAATAAATAAATAAATAAAATAAAGGGCAGCCATTTTGTTTGTTTTTGTTTATCATCAGTTTGTTTGTACATAGCTTGGTAGAGGGTTTGAGGCTATCCACGAAGTATCACGGTGATGTACGAACAATGAACATACACGATCAACAATTATATTTAAATTATTTTATATCTTCAAAATTTTAGTAATTATGTTTATATTTAATTAAAATAATAATAAAAATAACTTACAAATTTTATTTTTTCAATTATTAATTAATAACTAATTATTATTTTAATTACAAAACAAATGCACAATAAATAATTAAACTAAATAAAAGGCAGCCATATTGGTCAATGTTGTTTATACTTATATTTTATATTATCGAAATTAAAGAATTATGTTTAAATTTAATAAATATGATTATAAAAATAACTTACATATTAAATTTCTTAAATTTTTAACTAATAACTACTAATTATTATCGTAATAACACAACAAATGCACAATAAATAAATTAACTAAATAAAAGGCAGCCATATTGCTCAATGTTCTTCACACTTTTGTGGCGCTGTATGTAACTCTATTTTTACGAACTATCACGGGATGTTGTTTATACTTTATGGCGCTGTATGTATTTCTATTTATACGAACTATCACGGAGATGTACGATCATAAATGATTATTATCAAAATATTTTATATTTTAAGATTTAGAAATTATGTTTAAATTTAATAAATATGATTATAAAAATAACTTACATATTCAATTTCGTAAATTTTTAACTAATAACAACTAATTATTATCGTAATAACACAACAAATGCACAATAAATAAATTAACTAAATAAAAGGCAGCCATATTGCTCAATGTTCTTCACACTTTTGTGGCGCTGTATGTATTTCTAATTTTACGAACTATCACGGAATGTTGTTTACACTTTTGTGGCGCTGTATGTAACTCTATTTTTACGAACTATCACGGGATGTTGTTTATACTTTATGGCGCTGTATGTATTTCTATTTATACGAACTATCACGGAGATGTACGATCATAAATGATTATTATCAAAATATTTTATATTTTAAAATTTAGAAATTATGTTTAAATTTAATAAATATGATTATAAAAATAACTTACATATTCAATTTCGTAAATTTTTAACTAATAACAACTAATTATTATCGTAATAACACAACAAATGCACAATAAATAAATTAACTAAATAAAAGGCAGCCATATTGGATGTTGTTTATACTTATATTTTATATTATCAAAATTAGGGAATTATGTTTAAATTTAATAAATATGATTATAAAAATAACTTACATATTCAATTTCTTAAATTTTTAACTAATAACTACTAATTATTATCGTAATAACACAACAAATGCACAATAAATAAATTAACTAAATAAAAGGCAGCCATATTGCTCAATGTTCTTCACACTTTTGTGGCGCTGTGTGTAATTCTATTTTTACGAACTATCACTGGATGTTGTTTATACTTTATGGCGCTGTATGTATTTCTATTTATACGAACTATCACGGAGATGTACGATTATTATTAAAATATTTTATATTTCAAAATTTAGGAATTATGTTAAAATTTTTTAATTTAATAAATATGATTATAAAAACAATTTACAAGTTTAATTTCTTAAATTTTTAACTAATAACAACTAATTATTATCTTAATAACAAAACAAATGCACAATACACGGAGAGATGTACGAACATTAACGATTACTTTAAAATTATTTTATATTCTCAAAATTTGAAATGATATACCCATTTGTATATTATGCAACTAACTTCATCTACTTGTACTCATAAACAGCTAACTTCGCGCTAATGCTTTAACACGTTGCGATCGTTCTCCTTCTTTATAACCTTCATGGAGTGTAGAGTAAATTGAAGGCATGTCAATATGAATAAATAATTCTAGGTTAATAGTAGAATAAGAATTAAACCAAAAAGAAAATGTATTTTCTACGTCTTTACACATTTCCCTTAATTAAAAAAAAATTAAAAACATTCACAAAAACCTATCGATACTTTACCAATACAAGTTTTGAATCGAAAATCAAATTCGATTCAAAACCACTGCAAAATTTTTTAAAAAGTTTACAAACCGAATTCGATCAATTAAATAACGATACAAAATTAAATAAAAATCATGTAAATCGTTTAAATTATTTACGACCAATCGTAAAAATAATCGATGAACATACGCAAATCATAGACAATAAAAAAAGTTTAGCGGAGATGTTAAGTGAAGCGAATGACGAGCTTAAAAAGCTCATTAAACAAGAGGATGAAATTTATACAAGAGAAATAACTGAATTGGAGCTTAAATTACGCGATGCTTTGTTACAGGATAACGATCCTACTGAAAGGATTTTATTTGAAATTACAGCGGGTGTTGGCGGACAAGAAGCCATGCTTTTTGCACGAGATTTATATCAAATGTATTTGAATTATATCAATTATAAAGGTTGGGATTATACAATCGCCGATTTAGATAATTCCGAAATTGGTGGAATTCGACATGCGAGTCTTTTGGTTAATGGAAATGAGGTGTATTCGTATTTAAGTATAGAAGCTGGTGTACATCGGGTACAACGTGTTCCAGCTACTGAACGATCTGGAAGGGTGCATACAAGTACAGTAACAGTGGTTGCGATACCTCAACCAGATGAGGTAATTATCATTTTTGAAATACATTCCCCACTCTAGAATATTTTGTGAAATCGGTAGATTTTAATCTGTCAACATTCCCGTTATGAGCATTTTGTTTACGCACATGAAAGTAACATTGTTTGTTTGTTACGCTTTCACGCAAAAACTACTGAATGGATTTGATTAAAACTCGACAATAATATAGCTCATACATCAGAATAACACATGAGCTATAATTTAAAAAGATACGTTTAACTTACACGTTAACTTTAACATTAACAGCGTTTTTCATGAAAACCAAGAACAGGAATGATTTCATATTTTGGCTAAATAGCATTTTCTTCATAACAACCTTAAACCTCAAACATTCTGGGATGGGGGTGTCATTTTCGCAAAAAGTATGCATTATCTTTAGGAATGAATTAAAATTGTGCAATAATTAAAAAAGTTTATCTCTCTCTAGGTTGAAATCAACATTAAACCGACTGATTTACGGATTGAAACAAAACGTGCAAGTGGGGCAGGAGGTCAACATGTAAATACAACCGACAGTGCTGTACGAATTGTTCACATTCCAAGCGGTATCAGTGTTGAAAGTCAATCGGAACGTTCACAAATTAAAAATAAAGAGATTGCATTGGAACGCTTGAAATTTAAACTGTATCAATTGGAACTCGATAAACATACCGAACAAAGTGATCAAGTACGAAAATCACAAGTACGTTCGAGTTTACGCAGCGAAAAAGTCCGAACTTATAACTATAAGGAACATCGGATTTCAGAGCATCGTACACATGATAATATTTATAATTTGGATGAGTTTCTGGAAGGTCAACAAATTTTAAACGATTTAATCGAAAAATTACGTTATTTTCGACAGAGTAATTTTATTTTAGAGGCATTACAAAAATATGAAAATGTTTAATTAAAATCGTTGTTTTTTTTTTATTATTCTTTATCCTGATGTTTTCCGGCATAGTCATAACCTTTTCTATTACGTCCTCCGACGAAATTAACAAAAGAGCAATAAGCTTTTTAATTTCAGGGCCTAGCAAATATTTATATTTATAAATAAATATAGTCAATCGAGTAATGTGCAGTAAAATTAAATAATATTAGTCTTAGATCTTGGTAGAATTAGACAAGGTATGCTCTTTTGTAGCTAGGAGTAGGATGGGGACATTCTCTCACTCTCTTGCACGGTACCCAGTCAGCGCCATATTGCTTATGTATTTATAATGTAGGCGCTGAGTATGTTTTGTATACATTTACATGCCCTACCCTAAATTGTTTATACGCTCAAAGCTCCTAAGTTATTGAAAATTTAGTATACAAATACAGTACCATATTATTTTACATGTAAAAGGAAATATTTCCTGTTTTTATTGGTCTTGATAGGACCAATAGAACCGAAGATATGATTAAAATTGTAAACACACAAAAAGTATTCATGTTTTTTACAACATTTGAATCAGCAAGCGAGAAAAAGGTAAAATGGTGTCGACTGGGTACAGGCGCCTACTGAACCAAAACTCGTCCTCCATCGAGCATACCTTGTCTAGTTCCATCAAGTCTTAGATCTAGTAACACTTACTTACAGCACAGCTGGCATCTGCAACATAAAGTCTAACTCATCCTGTCGCGAGACGCTCCATGTCCCTTACTTAGAAAATAGAATAACAAATGTAGAAAAGGGACTTAAAAGTTTGTGTGAAATCATTGGCAGTGTTTATTTATTTTGACAGATTACAAAACAAATTGTGCTGCTTATGTAATATGAATTTAATTAGAAATTTTTATTTTGTATTTCCGAACGATTATTAATCGAATTGATTTTATATTCTAAAATCTTTACCATAAAAATTATTAAAATAAATCTTTAATGGCGTGTACATATTAACAAGTATGTCAAAATAATTTTTGTTTATAATTTACTGGTAAAAAATATAAAATGTTTAGAATCTTGCAAAAAAAAATTGTTGTAAGTTTACAATATTATCGATATTGTCATCAACTATCAAATGGAACGTTAAAAATTCAAGAATTATCAAATCGAGGTGCATTAAAAGTCAAAGGTCCTGAGGCTCAAAGTTTTCTTCAAGGTTTAATCACAAATGATATCGCTCACTTAAAAGATTCCACATCATCGATGTACACGATGTTTTTAAACACAAAAGGTCGAGTTCTAGCTGATTCAATTATTTATCGGGCTCCCGAAGAACATACATACTTGATCGAAATCGATTCTTTGTTAGTGCCAATCTTAGAAAAACATTTATCTACATATATATTACGTAAAAAACTTGAAATTACGAACTTAGAATTAATTTTACGATTGTGGGTCTTATTTGATACACAAAGTCCCAAACGTACGGAAGTACATCCAAAAATTAAAGAAATTTTAGCTCGTAAAAATTCCAGGTCAAATACCGACCAAGATGTACTTTATATTTATAAAGATCCAAGATCTTGGCGTTTAGGAGCACGTTTATTAGCTTCAACCGATTTAAAAGTTGATACAATCCAGGATAAATTAAATATTTGCAATGATATCGATGAAACTGATAGTCCTCATCAATTATTACGTTATAAATTGGGGATTGGTGAAGGTTCGTTAGAATTACCACCGGGAAAATGTTTTCCATTGGAAGCGAATTGCGATTACTTACATGGAATTAGTTTTCAAAAAGGTTGTTACTTAGGACAAGAGTTAACAGCTCGAACTTATCATACGGGTGTTATTCGAAAACGTTTAATGCCGTTAATATTTAACGAGAATACCGAAAATAAACTCGGTAACGATGAAACGATTTATATTCGTGATAATAAAACGAATGTTGGAAAATTACGTGGCGCTTGTGAGAAATATGGGCTTGGATTATTACGGATTGACAATGCATTGAAACATAATGATTTTACGATTGGGGAATGTCAAGCGAAGACAGAAAGGCCTTCTTGGTGGCCATTAGAAGCGTCTAAGGTTGCAGCTAAAGAAGCTAAGAGTGGAGATGTCATTGAAAATGAGAATAGAAGCACTGAAACTGTTGGTGAAACTAAAACAAGTCAAACTGATGAAGTAGCAAAAGATGCTGTGACGAGAACATCGTGAATATTTTGTTGATTTTTGACCAATGAATATGGTGAAAATTGTGTTCCAAGTTGTTTTGTGTATTTGTTGTTTATTAAAAAAATTTATTTATTAAAGAATCTCTATTATAAGTTTTTTTTTTTTTATTCCATGCCCATGAATGCAATGAGGAATATGACGATCAAATTTTTAGGTACGGAATCCTAAACTCGCACTTAAAACGTATCTTAGAACATTCTCCATTAAATAAGCTTTTCCTTAACTCTGGTGGAAAAAATATTTGAAAAAAGAATAAGTCTTAGGAAACTCTGAAAAAGTCTTAGAAACTTTAAAAAAGTATTAAGAACTCTGAATTAAACTAGTCCGAAAACGTTGAGAAGTTCAAAGTTCCTAAGACTTTTTCAGAATTTCTTATTCTTTCTTCAAATATTATTTCCACCAGGGAAGAGTTGTTCCGAATGCGGAAACCTAAACTCGTACTTGAAATTACCTTTCAAGCGAAACAAAAAAATCCAAATCGGTTCATCCGTTTAGGCCCTACGATACCACAGACAGACAGACATAGCGGTCAAACTTATAACACCCCTTTTTTTGTTCGGGGGTTAAAAAGAGCGACTTGCCCCCTTGTTTTTGTTGACTGTATGACGATATGATTAACAAGGGTTTGAAATCACCCCCCTCCGTTGAGATGAGTCTTGAGCGCGGGCCTAACTACCTATTTAAAGTCAATTAAGTCAAGGGTCTGTGAAATGTATTTTTTAAACAGTATAAGATAGAAGAAAAGTTGAAATACAAGAAATTAGGGCAAAATTGCCTTTTTTGAAAATCAAAAAGTCTTGCAGTTCGTTTTGAGGCGACACGTTTCATGTATGACGTTTCAACGCTTGCTTAGACACATTTTTGAACAAAGCATTTGTATGCATATGTTTTGAATATTTGTCAGAATTAGAATAACCGATCGATTATAACTTTTTTTAAAATAATGGCATAAAAGACCAAATTTCTGTTAATAAAACCCAAGAATATTGAAAGAATTTATCATCATTGCATATATTGAACGCAATGTTTCCTATTAAGCCGAATAAATCTATTGGTATGTAAATCGTCTGTTACTTTTAACTCCATGTCAATTTTAGAACCCCTCCCCCATACAAAGATTGCCAGTATGTGGAATGTAAGTATCCTTTGAAGTTTCATCAAAATCAGTTCAGTAGTTTAGAGTATAAATCTGATACTGTAATGTGCAAACAAACAATTGCTTTTGTAATTTTCGTGAGCGAACAAACTAACATTTTATAGGTTTATCAATTTACTAGAGTTTGGCCCCTTTGTGCGGGCCTTTAAAAAACAATGCGTCAACACACGCCGCATTGTAATATTTTGAACAAGCGATCGAAGTTTTTGTGAATTTTTTAGTTATTAATTTGATAAAATGGACAAATTTATTCCGCTCAATAAAAACTGGTCGAACAACAACATTAACGATACCACAAACTCAAACGCAACCACAATTATCACCCCACCAACAACACCAATCATTAGAGATTGAACAACTAATGGATCGTACATTATTAAAAATCAATGGCCGTCATGTTGATGAATATTTACAATCGTTGATTACAAATGATCTATCATATATACAAAAATCAATTGGATCCTTGTATACAATGTTTTTAAATGATCATGGACGATTAATAACGGATGGTATTTTGTATAAAACATCTGAATCGAATTCATATTTATTGGATATTGATATGCCTGCCATAGGTAAATAAAATTTATATTTGAAAACTGACCACGTGACTTAATCGGACGCTCAACTGAGCGTCAAACGTCAACGCGTAAAAATACACCTTTTGAATTTTCACTGAACGATTTTACCCGCACATTTTTTTAGGTATCGTACAACAACATTTAAATAAATATACTAAAAGTAATTCTTCGATACAAATAACAAACTATGGTAGTAAATTAAATGTATGGCAAATATTCAGTTCAGATGCGTTACGGATACGTAACGAAGCTGACATGATTAAAACGAATGTAAATTGTGCGAAACGAAAATGGTTAAATAATGATTTACAGGATTTAGTGATGGTTTATTCAGATCCACGGTCACCGCAATTAGGTAAATTTAAGCATAATTGTTAAAATCAACGATCATTATTCGAAAGTCAACCATCTTGGATTTGATTACATATCATTTCGAAAAATAGGAGAACTAACTAAACTCATATCATCCTTTGTTGCTTTTTACGGAAAGAAATGTACCAAAATTTAAAAATAAATTTTTACCATAAATCTGCTAAAACCACTCAAAAGTTTGCGGAATCAAAATGGCGATTGTGTCGAAGTTTGCACTCCGATTTATTGAAATATGAAAATAATTATTAATATTTAACCATTAATCATAGGTTTACGTATAATTGCATCCAATGATATAGATTTTAATCAAATCATACAAAAGTTAAACATTAAACGTCGTCATAATCTTACAACATACAAACAGCTTCGCTACAAATTGGGTATCGCAGAAGGTGTACAAGAGCTGCCACCAAACAAAAGTAGTCCATTAGAATCGAATGGTGATTATTTAAATGGTATTCATTTTAATAAAGGTCGTTATCTGGGGGGTGATATTACGATATCATTGTATCTAAATGGTTTTATACATTATCGTATGACACCAGTCATTTTTGATGGTGCTAGTAAAGTTGATGAATTGAATTTTGATGATCCAATTATTATTGAGCATACAAAGAAACAAATGATTGTTGGAAAATTACGTGGTACTTACGATAAATATGGCATTGCGTTATTACGCACCGATTATATTAATCGTGACGATATGGTTGTGAAAAACGTTAAGGTGTGTACTAGCCTCTATACTATTTGCGTAGCGAAGAGAAACAAGGCGCCATACGTCTTGGAGAAAAATTTGTGACCTTTTTGTAGTAGATAAAAATTTTAATTTTTTTCTTTTTTGGGTATGTTTGCAGGTGAAAGCACCGAAACCTGATTGGTGGCCAGTTATGTTGACAAATGAAATGCCTGAACAATTATGGGCAACAGCTCTCAGATAAAAACTTTTATGTAATCGAGAATATTTAAAAAAATTATATATTTTTTAGCTTGTATATTTGTATTTCTTTTAGAATTACCATTTCTTTAGGCTCGTTCTAGTAAGGGGTTTAGTAAAACCTTGGATACAACGGAACTGCCTGTTTCAAAAGAACTGATCACGTGACCTAATTTGACGCTCAAACTCAGCGTAAAGTGTTAAACTTTTTCAATTATTTATTATTTAAAAATTAGAGAATAATTTACCCTTATTTTAACTATAACACTCTTCATGTTTTTAGTGATTTTCTATGCCCTGTTTCTTTTTGGGGGTAGGGGGCTTTTTTTTTGACAGAGTCTTCTCTATTTTAGCGGCTAAATTGAATATTTAATTTTTGAAAATAAAAACTCAAATAATTTTTTCTTAATAAACAAATAGTAAATATATTTTTACAATTTCTATTTTAAAATAAGTAACAAATATTTACTTAAAAAGCAAATTTTAAATTAGATACGTCTCTGTGACACTTTATTAAAATATACGATCACGAATCAAGTAAACTTCTTGAATTTCAAATGGCGTCATCTGCCGTAATGTAAAAAGAGTGCTTCAAACAATTTCAACATAGATATTTAAAGTAAAATTTTGATTCATTTTCAAACAAAATGGAAGTGAAAATTTTAACACATTTATGCCGTATCTGTTTAAGTGATAATCATTTATTACCTATTTTTGAAACAAACTCAAATCAGCAAATTTGTGATAAAATAATGGCATGTGCAGCTGTTCATGTATGTATTTTCATTTTCAATTTATTCGAAGTTTTAGATTTCATATTTTTAAATTAAATGTCTAGTTAAATTTACCTATTTGTAATTTAATTGCCCAAGAAAATATTGGGTTAAGAAAATTCATAGAAACTTATTTTATATTTGGCGCAAAATATTTTATTCCTCATTGCGATATCGAAATTTGCGGTGGTTTGATTGCACAGCGATTCATGGAATTTTTCATGTCTCTATGGGCGTAAATAGGGTATTATCGTTAGTAAAAAATAAATTATGAAATTTGAAAAAGTTAAATAAGTTATATTCTGATTTCGAGTCATAAAAGCACATTTTTCTTTTATAATATTAAAATTAAAAATCGTAATTTTTAAACTGTATATCACGTGACCTAAAACGCGGGTAAGCCCTGCTGTGATGTCATATCGGTATGAATCATAGACCATCAGTTAGTTAAGTGTAGACAGCTGAGTATAATATATACATAGTTAGTAAGTATTTATATTTATTATAATCAGATGTCTATGAATATATCTGTCAAACTTACTTGTGTTATTTCGTATAATGATACCGATATTACGTCATTAAATTGGATGCCCGCGTTTTTAACAGTTTAAAAAAGGTTTAAAATTTAAGTTTTTGGCAAAAAAGCGTGTGTATTTTTCCGAAATAAATTTTTGTTGGCTTTTTATTAGCAAAATCAACATTTTGAAGTACTTTTTCAAAAATAGTGGAATACCCTATTCGCTATGCCATTGCAAAGCACACTTTTTTCAATCACTCCTTTGCGTTTCTCAATCGGGTAAAAAGACACCCTGTATATATATATTTTTTTTTTTTGTTAATATAGGTTGCACTAGGTGATCCATTACCACATCAAATATGTAAACAATGCCATCGTGCTTTAGAAATCTCACATTTATTTAAAACGAAATGCGAGCAAATGGATCGACAACTTCGAGCAATTATACAAAATCAATCGACATTATTAAACAACAGTCAATCAGCGAACACATCAATTAAATCAGTACAAATCAATATCGAACCATCAAATGTACAAATATTTAACGATTTAGAAAATTTAGAAAATATTCATCTCTCACCAAAAATATCCGATTTTCGTTCGATCATCGTGTCCACAAATAACGGCGAAACGACGCGAAACTGTTATTCATCGAACGATATCAATCCAATTTATACATTCTCAAATTTATCGAAAAATTTAATAACGGTTTCATCATCCGAATCAATTAGCTCGAATGAAACACGAAACTGCGTCGATGGCGGTGATTTTGAAGACGAACAATTTCATTCGGAAATCGAAAATTTCGATGAAATATCTTCGTTTAAACAAGATGAGCCTAGTGAAAAAATTGTACAACAATCGAACGGAGATATCGTGATGTACTTTGATAACGATGATTTTCATTTAGGCGAAGAATGTGAAGTTATAACTGATGATATTGTAACGCCAGATTTACCTAGAGATGATTCATCATCACCCCTACCACCTCCTCGTTCTGAAGAGGAAAATCATAAAGAGAAAATTGTACCAAAAGGTCGATTTGTTCTTATTAAATCGGTTATCAAACCACAAAATATTCATTATGTAACAATGGATGATTTTCGAAACAAGGAAAACTCAAAACTAATCCCGATCAAACAAATTAAAAAGGAAAATATTGAAGTAAAATCAGAAATACCTGAACCTGCATCGTACATTGAAACTGAAACAATTTTAGAAAACTGCGAGGAAATTTCTGAGGAACCTGATGAACCGCCAATTATTGAAGAACCACCTATCATCGAGGAAAAGGAAAAAGAAGAAATTCCTGTGAAAATTTCCCCCAGAGATGATGTTAAGTACAAAGGACGTGGAAGACCGAAAAAATCGGATAAATATAAACCACCACAAGGTGTATCATATTTAAAATCCGGTCGAAAAAATGTTCCAGTGTTTGTTCGAACCCGAAAAACTAAACGAACTCGATATACATTTGTAAAAGATATCGACGAGAAAAAATCATCGGAGATTTATACAAAATTACCGATTGTTAAACGAGCACGAGTTGAGAAAATTGTACCACCAAAACGATTTGACGAGAAAAAAACCGATGTTCCAAATCGAAAACTCTCAACGAACATGTTAATCTCCGATTTTAATAAATTGAACGATCCACAAAAACAAGTTTTATATCAACGATTAAAATTACAAAATTTTCGTCCGACCTCGAAAAAAGATATTTGCGAGCGTGGTATTCCCAAACCGCTATATTTCGTCTCACCAAAATTAAGCGAAGAATCCGATAACGAAAATGACGACGATGATAAAAAACAACGGACAACTTCGATATCCGATGATTTGGCAATTATCCAACAAAGTTCTGGCATGTATAAAGATCAAACAATCGATCAGGATCTAAAATTAATCAACGGTACCGAATTCTCGCCACAACAAGAGAAAATCGAAACACCAGCAAAAACCGGTCGACATACCGCAATTAAATCGAAGCGTCCACAAAAACGTAATCACTTAGAAAATTATTCCGATCCACAAAAAATTGAGATTGAATTAAAAATTGTACCACGAAAAAGTGAACGGCAACGTTCACCAAAGAAAATCTTCCCGGAAATTGATATATTTGCATCACCGAAAAAGAAAATCATTGAAATACCCGACGAATCGGAGGAAACAAATTATGAAATTCAACGAAATGAAACAAATCATAATAAATTTAAAATAAAAATTCGACGGAATTCAACAAAATCGACATCGTCGTCAGACGAGAATCGATCGTTGGATGGACGAGCTGGTGATAATAATACAATTCTAAGTGATTATTACAACGAAATTGAAGTCGAAACTGAAAATGACGAGGAAAGCAATTCGAATTCGGTTGTAGTTAAGAAAATTTTAGAAAAAGAACGTGTAAAATTAGATTACGGTGCTGGGTTATCATGTAATGTTTGTAATAAATCATTTCCATATCGTAGCCATTTAATTCGACATGTTCGAACTCACACCGGTTTAAAACCGTACACATGCGAGTATTGTAAAAAAAGTTTTACATCGTTGTCATCGTTAAATATTCATGTGAAAAATCACGTAGGCGATCTGCCATACTCATGCGAGGTGTGTAATCGAGGCTTTGTTCAACCGAGTGTCCTTAAACGACATATGCTCTCGCACACGGGGGAACACCCTTTCCAATGTGAGATCTGCTACAAGACGTTCGTCCATGATTCAAGTTTAAAAACACATCTGAAAATGCATACGATTAAGGAACCCCAACACAAGTGCGATATTTGTGAGAAGAAATTCAAATATTTAAGCACTTTAACGAGTCACTTGAAAACGCACTCGGGAATTAAACCGTTTACGTGTCCAGAATGTCGTAAAGCATTCTATCGACGGAGTTTATTAACGCGTCATATGCGTAGTCATACCAAAGAACGGCCTTATAAATGTAAGCTGTGTAAAGCTCGATTCGCGTACAGTGGTGGATTAGCGTCGCATAAAAAGTTACACACGGGAATACGACCGTATGAATGTGAACTGTGTAATTTTACGTTCTTCAGGAGTTCACATCTAAAGAATCATATGCAAAAGATCCATAATAATGGTGTTTTGTTGAATTGTCAACGGTGTAACATGAACTTTGATTCGAAACCGTTGTTTAAACGTCATTTAAGTTTGCACATGAAACGCGATCAAAATCAAAATGGATTTACGGAAGATGCCGAGGATTCGTAGAAATGTTAACGATTTTAATTTCTATTATTAGCTCGACCCGTGTCGAATTTCGCAGTGCAGTCAGTATCGTGGCTAAAAATAGGCTGGAGAAATAATACACAGAGTAGGACCTTTTTAAAATCTATTTGGTAGATTTTCAAAACAAACATCCTTACTTTCAAGAAAAAACCCGAGATTTTTAGGTGTATAGATTAAACTAGCCCATCAAGTGACAAAAAAAATTAACTTTTTGTTATTTTTAGGCAATTTTATTACAGTTATGATATGCAAATCACATAATGAACAAAATTAAATGTTTATATTATTTCTCTAGTTTATTTTTTCCTTAAGCGGTACATTTTTCGACCATGAGTCTATTTTTGGTCGTTAAAAAGTACGATAAGCTTGAAAATGAGGGGTAAATTATGTAATTTGATAAACGAATAAATAAGATCTCTACGATCACGTTTGGATCAGGGTTCTTGTAGTTTTTATGAATTTTGAAATCAGTTATTTTCAAGATGAAATAAAAGCCAAGCCTGTATTTTATCAAGTCAAAATTTATTATCGATAAATGGAAATCCCCTAGTTCGAGTTAATTTTGAGAGACTTTTTATTAATCACAAACTGTATATAATTGTACAGTAATTACAGTTAAACTGTATTCATATTTAAAATAATAATAGATTGTAATTTACAGTGGAATTGTAAACTTTTATATTAAAAGTCTCAAGTTCAACTCTTGCTTAAGTTTTTAAGTATCTTTTTTTTTTCTAAATATAATTGACTTGTTATTTGTAAATTGAAAATTGCGAAAATAAATATTTTTTCAGTGCCTTAACGATTTTTTTTTTTATTAAATCCTTTAAAACCAAGAAACAGAAGGACACCCGACACACTCAAAGCGGAAATTATATTCTAAGATACACTCGATATATTTATATAGTATATAACCAACAGCCCCAGGCCATTTTTTCGTATTGGACACTGTGAGAAAGTGTCCAGGGACCCCAAATTTTTATACTATTTCCAAACAACTTCAAGATATCATTCCAGAAAAGATTCGAGAAATTCGAATATCCTACGAAAAAGCATCGTAGGTCCTAAATTATTTTGATTTTTCATGGAGTGTTCTTAGCTATATTTCAAGTGCGAGTTTAGGGTTTTGTACGCGAAAAATTGGCTGGGGGTTTTTAAAAATTTTGTAAATTTCACTTGTTGATTAATATCCCTAGCTGACCTAAGCAATTACCTCAGATGTTGACAGGCGTTTATCTATGTATGGGTATGGGGTATGGGTATGGAGGTTAGCGGGCCATGCTCGAGCATCAGGCCTCGAAGCAATGGTTCAGAGCACCTAGCCAAATAGACCCTTGTACTCTATCCCCGCTACGCTTTTCAGTGGCTAGTATAACCAACTGATGTACTGAAACCCAGGATTTGCCTAGCGCTGAGTTTCCTAATTTCTTCTGGTTCGACTATGGCCGGTCCAAACCATTTCCTTCGCTGCTGTATGAGCGCCGGGCAGTAACAGAGAAAGTGGATCGATGTTTCTTCTGAATTTTCTCCGAATCTGATGTTGGAACTTGTTCAGGTTATCATGCCCTGTGAGTAACTCTACGATGACTCTAATATCAGCTCTGTTTAGTTTCAAAATCTCCTCGGCTATGTATACTAATAAGTCAAACTTGATACACGTTGGGCATATCTACTTATAAATGATCTAAGGAAAACACAATGTATCTGAATACTGATACAAAATTTCTAATATGGCAAATGGAAGCTACGAAGATAGTCGAAGTATAACGAAACCATCCGAATTGTGGATTTTTTTAAACTTACTTTACTGAAGTGATGAAAAAAACTCTCACAGCTGTTATTGAAATTAAAATTAGAGATTTAATTAAGATAATGAGGATTTGAAACTAAAATGTCAAACTTGGTACACGTTGGGCATATCTATTTATAAATGATCTAAGGAAGCTACGAAGATAGCCAAAGTATAACGAATCCATCCGAATTGTGGATTTTTTCAACTTACTTTATTGAAGTGATGAGAAAAACTCTCACAGCTGTTACTGAAATTAAAATTACGAGATTTAATTAAGACAATGAGGCTTTGAATAAAAAATTACATCCAAGTTGCTACGAAAATTTCTTTATTGAAAGCCTGAAATAACCCAATATAAGAATAATGAAAATAAGTTAAAATTATTTCTTATATAGTTTTTAAATTTTTTATTATAAACGAATACTTTTGATTATTTATTCTTTGTGTTCTTTGAAGCCATATATCGATAAAAAAATCGCGTTAAATACACTAATTTTATCGATAATAAGTTCAAAGTTTAAAATTTTTTTATGTATTTTTTTTATTTTCATACAAGGCATTTACAATTTTTTTGTTATTTTTATTTATATGATTTACTGAACAAGTTTTTTGTTGTTTCAGGAGGAACCATTTCAGTTCTTTTTTTTTTGTTTTTGTTTATTTTTATAATACACAAATATATAAAACGATAGTTCATATTCTTTTTTTTCGAATATTTTACTTTTTTTTTTTAAAGATATTTTGCTGATTTTTTTGGAGGGGTACAAATTTTTAATTTGTAATTAAACATCGTGTTTTTTTTTACTCTTTTGAAACAGTTATCAACTTTTTTTAACATCAAAACCAGGTGTAAAAGGTACGATAAAATTAACTCAGAAGCTAATTTTACTCCTTTTTACTCCTTTCTGAAAAAAAAAATATGTAAAAGAATTCTAATAATCTATAGATTAAAGTTGGTAACCTCGAACGACGACTGTTTAACTGCAAATTGAAAAACTTGACCTTCGATTTTTTTTTTTTATAAATTTTTTATTTATACTTTTTTTTTTTTTGTTATTTTATAAAGACCCTCTAGAGTATCGTGATTCGTGTTCTATTTTTTTTTCATTTTTTTATTTTATTTTTTTAAATTAACGTCTGAAAAAATATATTCGTTTTTTTCTGAAAATTTATTGAGAAAAAATTTCAGAAAAACCGAAAAAAAAAATTGTAAAAAACAAACAAAAAAAATTGAATAACAAATTAAAAATTTTTTATTTTTTACTTTTTAACAGAGAAAACAAAAATTTAATTAAAAAAGAAAACAAGTTCTCTGCCATGTGTTTTTGTTTTAAACCGAAAATTTCTTTTTTGGATAGAAAATCGGGGAAGAAATTGAACTCTGTGAATTTAAGAAAAAAATAAAAGAAAATTTGAAAAATAATTTTTGAAAATCTATCCAAAATTCAAGAAAAATTTTTAATTAAAATCAAAAAAATGCTTTTTTTTTTTTTGTGGTTATCGAAATCAAAATAATTTGCTGATTTTTTTTTGTGTTTTTCTTAACTAATTTGCTTGCCTAGAGTGCTGACGAAGTTGTTTTTTTGGAACTTTACTCTTTTTTGACTTGAGTAGCGGCTTGTTTAGCTTGATGAGCTTGAAGTACAGCAACAGCTTCCTCGACTTTCGCTTTAAGGGATTCGTTGTGCTCCAACATATGCAATAATTCGGAATTATCGATTTCTAACAACATTCCAGTAATTTTTCCAGCTAATTCCGGATACATACGTTGAATCAATGGGAACAAACGTTCTCCTAACATTTGTTTTTGTTCTTGTGGAGGAGCCGCAGCTAACATGGAAGCAGTTAACGGTTCTTGTCCTTGGATGTGGACAGCTTGTTGTACAGCAGGTGCAGGAGTCATACCAATTTGTTGTGGTGGATTACGCATGTTTGCAGTATATTTGTAGTTGGCAGCACGTCCTGCATTCGATGAAACCACTGGACCTTGAACAACAGGTCTTCCAGGAATATTTCCAACACCTTGTTGACCAGTAATAGGTCTAGCCGCAATTGCACCACGCATTGCGGTTGTTTGAGCGCCAGCACTCCTTGGTCCAGCTGGTCTAAATGATCCAGCCATTGTTGGATATCCAGCGGTTCCAGCTTGAGCACCTCCGGCTCGAACTTGTGGCTGTGGCGTCCATCGTGGTGTGGCTCGAATCTGTGTCATTTGAGCTGGTCCATAGAACCGTTGTGGTTGTGGTAATGTTGGAACGAAGTAACCTCCTGCTCCGCCTGGTTGGAACATTTGTCCCATTTGTTGCATACGAATGTTCGCCATACGTTGTACATATTGTGAAGCTAAATGAGCTTTACGATCTTCTTTACGTTGTGCTAACGCTACGTATAATGGTTTCGTGCCAACGATACGTCCATTCATTTCGGTAACGGCTTTTGTAGCTTCTTCTGGAGATGAAAAACATACAAAACCAAAACCTTTGCTGCGACCTTCTTCCAACATCACCTTGGCAGATGTTATTGTACCGAATAACATGAACTCTTTACGTAATCGTTCATCGTCAATTGTATCATCCAAGTTTTTCACATATAAATTAACACCTTGATAACGGTTTAATCGTTCGATTTTCAATTGTTCGAAACGCCGTTTAAGTTCTAATTGACGTTCAGCTTTCTTTTGGGCACGTCCAACGTATAACGGTTTACCTGTAATTGTATGTAAAATTTATATTAAAAGATCGTTTTTATTCCCCAAAATAAAAAAAAAAAGGGTGTAGTGTGCCTGCCTGTGCCATCTAGCGCCTAAACGGATGAACTGATTTCGTTTTTTTTTTATTTCGTATCGATAATTTAATGGAAAGTAGCCTTAGCTATGTTTCATGTGCGAGTTTAGGATTCCGTAGTCGAAAAAAACTAGAAAGACGGCGATGATCGTGGTTCAGTTTGAAAAAGGCTTTAATTAAAAGGTAATTTAATGGCGAGTGCTCTTAGATATGTTTCAAGTGCATGTTTAGGGTTCCGTAACTAAAAAACTGAAGGAGTATTTCTAAATTTTGTAAATTTCACATTTCATGCAAATAAAATGAAATAATGGAAAATTAAGAGCAACGGACGGAGCTAAAAAATATTTCGGTATTGATTAAAATGAGGAAAAATTAACAGGCTGAGAAATTTCATATTATTATTAATCTTGTAGATGACAAACCCGTGAAAACGCACAGAAATACGATCCCGCACGGCTAATTTCTATAGATCCAATATTCTAGAAATAAATTACTATTCTGCTAATATTAATTTAAGAACTTTTGACTTTTTTTGACCACTTTTCCACGAAATTTATTCTTTGTTGCTTTTAGCCACAGGTTATGATTCCTACGGGAGCGGAATTTCGCACGGGTCAAGTAAGTAGATTTATATTTTTCGAAAATTTGAAAAGTTTATATATACAAATCGCTCGGAAATTTTATCACCGATAATTTTGAATTGATCAATTTTTCCTCTGAAATACATAGTTTTCGAGTAAATTCCAAAAATAAAGTGTGGAAAAACCTTGATTTTTTCAAAAACCACCTGGTTTTTTCCCTACACACATTAGACACGGACACTGGGTGGGCGGCAAGCATGCTGAACGCTTAGGCCTGGCAGTGTATCACGACTACTGCAGGAGCTGTCACAGTGATGACGAGGAGAAGACAATGTCTCATCTTCTCTGTCACTGCCCAGCTCTTGTCATGAGGAGATGGGCTTACTTGAGCCAGCCTCTCTTTGACGACCTCTACGACCTAAAGTCAGTCGACGTCAAAGCACTCCTGCTGTTCTTAAACAGCTCCAAATGGTTCATAGAGTAGTGGCCGGGGATGGGCCAATCCATTTACGGTATCACAACGGACCCTATGGTCTAAGTGTGTCCCATCCCAGGACAGCCACTCTAACCTAACCTAACCTTCTACAAACATTATATAAAATGCCTTCGAAACTTCAACAAAAAAATAAAAAAACAAGAAAATTTTTCAACACTTCAAAAAATCATCCGCCATTTTGTTTTTGGGGGAACCCCCAGATTTTTCCTAGAAAATTAATTTAAAAAAAAAAACTTAATATTTGCATACCTTCAGTTAATTCTTTTCCATTAAGTTCCATAACAGCTTGTTCAGCTGCATCAGCATCTTCGAACGCAACGAATCCAAAACCACGTGATTTTCCATCTTTGTCACTGATCATAATTTTATAACTGGTGATGGTACCATATTTTTCAAACATTTCCTTCAACATTTCTTCGGTTAACTCGTCCCCAAAGTTTTTCACATACACGTTCGTAAATAATTTTGCTTTTTCACCTAATTCCTTTTCACGTTCTTTTCGTGAGATAAAACGTCCAACGTAAACTTTTTTCCCATTTAACAACATACCATTGACTTTTTCAATTGATTTATTTGCGGCTTCTTCCGTTTCAAAATGTACAAAACCGTAACCTTTCGATTGACCAGTCTCATCTTGGGCAACTTTACAACTAAGTATATTTCCGAACGCGGAGAATGTATCGTACATGGCCTTATTATCGATACCTTTATCGAGATTTTTAATAAATACGTTACCAACACCAGATTTTCTTAACGATGGATCCCGTTGTGACCACATGATACGTATGGGACGTCCTTTCATTGGATCAAAGTTCATCGTGTCCAATGCACGTTCTGCATCGGCTGGTTGTTGGAAGTTAACGTATGCGTAGCCCAACGATCGTCGTGTGATCATGTCACGACACACACGTATCGATAAAACGGGACCAGCTGGTGAGAATTTTTCAAACAGCATGGCCTCGGTGATGTCTGAATGTAAGTCGCCAACATATAGTGATGCCATTGGATAGTTCGGTGGTCCTGGATTCATTTTGAGCACTTTTTATTTAAATATTTTATGATTTTAACTATTTATTTTTTCGATTTTTTTGTAGTTTTATAATTTTTTTTATATTTTTTTTGTTAATTTTTTTTTTTTTAATGAGAATTAAACCACGATATTAAAGTGGGTTGTGTGACCTTATTAAAGGAGACACATCACACAAAGAGTGTTCCTTTTGTTCACTGCACTTTCAACGGAAATTGTTTCTTCCACTACCGGTCAATCGACTCTATAATGGTAGTACTCTACCATTTGCTACCATTTAATACCAACTTAAATCATATTTTTGCAAATTTAAAATGAAAATTTATGAATTTTTCTTTATAAAAATTACTTTTTACTTATTTTTCGTACATTTGTTACCTACATAATCGTAAATTTAGTTTTTATATTAAAAACATTAATTGAGCAGAAATTCTCACATGACTTTCGAATATAAAACATTACTTTCACTTTATATTCAAAAATATGAGTCATCAGGGTGTGTTAATATTACGAAATGTTATGAAATATTTTAAATATTAGATTGTTTCTAAAGTTTTATCCATTTTAATACCATATAGGTCTATATCTTAATAAATGTTTATTCTACGGTGTCGAAGTAGAAACTGATCGATAATTGATACTGTTCATTTTTTCCCAAATTTTAATTTTTTGCCTCGTTGATGGTTTTAAACGTATTGAAAAGTTCAAAAAGCTCGAAAAGTGATTCACTTTAACTTTCTGCAACCAGACGAAATCATCACAGTAAAGTCCTATTGTAAGAAAATCGACCAAATGTACCGAAAATTGCATCAATAGAAAAGGCCCAATCCTGCTCCACCACAACGGCCGTCCGCACCCACCATAATCCCCAGACCTCTCGCCAATAAATACTCAAGACCAGGTAAAAACGGCCTTCGTTGACTTCATCGAATCCCGAGAACTCAATTTTTATTTACCCCCAATTGACGGTTTGTAACTCCCAGTTATCAATAGTTCCTCCATCAATTATGTGTGCATATGAAGGTTATAAGAGAATAGCATCGAATTTACAAAATTGTATTTTTTATAATTATATAATAAATTTTATTTTTGATTTTCGTTTACATATCGATAAAAAATTTATCGACGATTCAAACAAGCTAAAATGGATTGAAATTTCTTGTTACCAAACTATTAATTATATTCAGTAAAAATTTAAACATAGATTATAGGGACTTTGATGAATTAAAAAATTACTACTTATGGCGCGAATATCAATTAACTTTAAAATCGAAATTTGCCTAGAATAAAATTACTATTTAATTTAATAGCTAATAAACGATACATTTTTTTGAGATTTATTAAAAGAAAGATGTGAATAGATTCCAAAGTTTTCTGTCAAGATTTTCCTTATTTGTTCATCAATTTCTATGATTATTCCCCATTTTAAAGCTTATCGAGCTGGCTTAGGACGAAAAATAGAACCACAGTCTAAAAATGAATCGATTCAATTAAATTTGATACTTAAAATAGTCAATCCCACAATTTTCTTTTAAGTATAGAAGTGCTTTTGAAATTACTGTGGACTAGCTCAAACCAAAAATTAAATTAGTACTAAGAAAACATGTTTAATACTAAGAAAACGATTTGATACACACTGCCGAATTCCGTACGGGTCGACTAGTAGCTCATTATTAGTCATTCGATGAAAGGAATCATTTCTTGAATGAGTTACCCAATACAACCTGTATAGATCAGAAGGTCACTATACGAAATTTATTAATTTTCAATAAATATTCGAAAATGTTATGAATGCAGACATTAATATTGTAGTAAAATTTTGTATAAATTTTGTTTTTCCTCCAGAAAATCACAGTCCTCTATACTTTATTAATATAATTGTATAGATGGACATGTAAGTCTCTTTTGGCGATAAAAAATGACACGGTGGCCTTCTGTTCTTTGTAATGTTGAATAATTAATTTGGCGGGATACATTAAATATATTTTTAATTTTTTCATTAAAACTTTTATTGAAATGACTTAAATAATGTTATTTAAAAAAAAATTTGGCTTGAATCAAAATTTCTATCCTAAAATTACTAAAAACTAAAGTAAAAAAAATTAAAAATTCGAGCTGTTAAATACTGAGCTGACATCTGCTTAAAACTCAAACAGACATGTTTTAACAAAGTTTTTCAATTCCAATACCTATCAAAACAAATACCTAGGAAAAAAAAACAACTTCGCGCGAATATGTCTTGAAATTTTATAAATATTTTCATTTTAAAGCAAATTTTAAAATAAAATTAGTGTTTTAATTTCATAAAATTTTATATCTATTTTAACAACAAAACAAAAAAAATGGAAAATGAAATCAAAGTGGAAGCTGAAGAAAAAGTCACAAATGAAAATAATACAGACAAAGAAAACTTTAGTGGAAATAAATCAGATGATTCGTTGTCGCAACGCTCAAACGGTTCGGAAAGCTCAACAAAAGTTGGTGGTATACGTTTAGTATCGTTAAGTACATTAATTGATAAACCGAAAGCTTGGGTGAAGGAGGCTTTAATGGAACCGGAGATCATTGAATTAAATTCCGATGATGATGATTCTGATGATGTACAAGAAATTACAGAGTGTACAAGTGGTAAAGATAGTAAAAATAGTAAAATAAAAAGTGAAAATAGTTTAGAAACGAAATCGAAACGGACAGATACATTATCGGAACGTTTTAAATCAAAGTTTAGTGTTTTACGTGATAGTTTAGAAAAACGGGGACATAAAGGTAAAAAAAATGTACAAATTGTGGATGAAAATGTCGATTATGATAACTTTACGTCGTGTCGTGTTGTTTTAGAGAAAGTAGCCAAATTAGAAGACAAATTAAAAAGGTAAAGCTTTTTTTTTATTCTATCTCGAATACATGGAATTTCTTTTTTCGAAGAGTCTCAGGTTGAGTTGAATTACAGAGTGTTTTTTACCGGGTGGCAGTTTTTAATATTTGGGTCTGAAACCTTGTAATTTATCAATCCTGTGAGCAATCCCGGTGGAGAAGTTGTGTCCTTTTTGCTCGGCTTCTGGTGTCGACTGAATTTTATAGCTTCATCTGTGTTCTAGGAACCCATTTGCGATACTCCTACTATCAAATTTACTCACTTTATTTGCAAGGGGGTTCCCCTTGGCACCGCGTCACAGTAAATAATATTCCATGAATTTTTAATGCAAAAAAATCGCATCTTTATAGCAGGTACGGAAAAAAGGAGTCGTTTTAAGGGTATTTTTCCCATTTTCAAGGGGATGAGATAGTGAAATTCACGGTTTTGAAATAATCCTGTTATTTTGAATCTGTTCTACGTCGAAATGAGGATGATCTCCCATATTTTTTAGTTTTTTCAGGTACAAAACCCTAAATTCGAATTTGAAACATAGCTAAGAACACTCCTCATTAAATTATCTTTTTAGGCGCTACGATATCACAGACAGACAGACAGACAGACACACACACACACACATACATAGCGATCAAAATTGTAACACTTCTTTTTTGATTTGGAGGGGGGGGGGGTTAAAAATTTAACTAATACAAAAATTTTCTGTTCGTAGTAATTCAAGCAGTAAAAAGAATTCTTCGTCATCCGAAGATGAAGAACTACCTTTATCAAAATTGAAAAAAGGTAAAAGACCTAAAAAGAAATCTGGGAAAAAATCAACATCAGATGCGAAACAATCTTCCAGTGACAGTGATTCCACATCGTCGGCGTCAGAAAGTAATGAAAAATCGAAAAATACAGCAATTAGAACAAAAACGCGAAAAACACGAAATACAAAATCAATAAATTCCGAAGAAAAATCCGAATCGGAAAAAAATGATTCAGCATCAGAAGTTCAGGAGAAAAAATCGTTGAAAGTAAAGAAATCAGGTACAAAGAAAACGGTCGGTTTCGATTTAGGTAGTGAAATAAATTCGAAAATAAAAAATCTAATGGAATCCGAGACAGAAATTAAATCGAAAAACTTACGTAGTAAAAAATCTACGGATTCAGAAAATGAAAATCCACTTTTAGTTGATTCAGAAGCAATTAAAGCTAAAATTGAAACAGAATTTCAAGAAAATAAACCATCAAAAGGTCGAAAATTACGATCGAAAAATCAATCTCTTGATTCAGAATCAGATATTTCGAAAAATTCTGATGAATCTGAGTCGAAAAAAGATACAGAGAAAAGTAAAAAAATTGATTCAAAATCTGACATGGATGAAAAGAAAAATACAAAAGGTAAAAAAACTCAAAAGAAAGAATCAATCGATTCAGAATCGGAGAAAAATTCTGATGAATCTGAATCGAAAACGGAATCAAAAACTGAATCCGAAACTGATGGAAAATCAAATGGTATTACAAATGAATCAGAGAAAAATAAATCGAAAAATTCTCGAAGAAAAAAAACATCCGAGGAGAATAATGAAGAAACAATTAATGAGAAAAATCAGGAAAAAATGGAAAATCAAGAAGAAACTAAAGAAATTAATGAAAATAGTACCAAAAATAATGGGAACAAATCGAAAAAGAATAATTCTCGAAAGAAAAAATCACTTGAATCAGAAAGTGAAGAAGAAACACTCGAAGAGAACAATCAGGAAGAAACTGAAGAAGTTATCGAGAACACTGTTACTAAAAATAATGGGAATGATCTGAAAATTACAATCAAACGAAATAAAACTGTGGTAGCCCGAAAACGTGTGATTTCATCTGAATCGGAATCAGAAAAACCAAAAGAAGACACAAAAAAAGATTCAGAAAATGAAGAAACAGTTGAACCTGATGAAGAATCTGATAAACCAGCAACGGTTGCTACAAATAAAAAGAAACGTACACGCGTTGTAACATCCGATGAATCCGATAAAGATTTTAAACAACCCGAAAGTGAATCCGAAGAAGACGACAAGAAAAAGTCTAGTAAAACGGTTGAACCTGATGAAGAATCTGATAAACCAGCTACAAATAAAAAGAAACGTACTCGGGTTGTAACATCCGATGAATCCGATAAAGATTTTTATCCAACGAAATCAAAACTACCCGAAGAAGGGGCGTCAAGCAATTCTAGTGAATCTGAAGAAGACGCCAAGAAAAATAAAAGTGAAGATGATAAAGAGAAGAAAAAAGTTCGACGACGTATTAAAACCGCGGACAATAGTAACGATAGTAGCAGCGATAATGAATTAAACGATAGCAAGGGACAACGACGAAAGAAAATCCGAAAGCTATTAGGAAAAGATGAGCTCTCATCAAAAACGAAAAGTGCAACAAAAGAAGAAATGGAACGTCGAAAACGTATCGCAGATCGTCAAAAAATGTACAATGAAATATGTAAAAATCATTTACTTGAAAAATCGAAATTGGATAAAGTCGTCTTAGATTTTGATCCCGATGAAAAGAAGGATCTAGTTTCGGTTCATCCAAAATTAGTATCCACCCTAAAACCACATCAAGCGAATGGTATTAAATTTATGTGGGATTGTTGTTTTGAATCGTTAGAACATTCGAAGGAAAGCAAAGGATCCGGTTGTATTCTTGCACATTGCATGGGTTTGGGTAAAACGTTACAGGTCGTTACACTAATTCACACTTTATTGACCCACGAAGAAACCAACATCAAAACCGTGATGGTTGTGTGTCCTTTAAGTACCGTCTTGAATTGGGTCAATGAATTTAATATTTGGCTATCGAAAATTAACGGCGGTAATGACGTGGATGTTTATGAAATAACGAAATTTAAAAAAATGGTTGATCGATCGTATAAGATCAAAGAATGGCATGATAACGGTGGTGTTCTTGTAATCGGCTACGAAATGTTTCGAAATTTATCGTGTACAACAAATAAACGTATTCGTAAACCAGTATTAAATCGTTTACAAACGGGTCTGATTAATCCCGGACCCGATTTAGTCGTTTGTGATGAAGGACATTTATTAAAAAATGAAAAAGCACGGATTAGTGTTGCAATGAATAAAATCGCTACGTTACGACGAATCGTATTAACGGGAACACCGTTACAAAATAATTTAAAAGAGTATTATTGTATGATACAATTTGTAAAACCGAATTTATTAGGAACGTATAAAGAATATACAAATCGTTTTGTGAATCCAATCGTTAACGGGCAATATATCGATTCAACACCGCATGATATTGAAATTATGAAACGACGATCGCATGTTTTACACAAGTTATTGGATGGTGTTGTACAGGTAAGTGTCATATTCTTAGCGGAACGGGGGGAGGGGAGGTGTCTTTTCCTTCGTCTATCGCGTGATAAAAACAGCGCCGCATATAACATTTGTTTTTTTTAAATTATGAAATAATAGGGTTTTATCGTTAGTCAAAAATAAATCATGAAATTTGAAAAAAGTTAAAATTTATGTAAAAATATACTTAAATATTCTGATTTCGAGTCATTAAAGCACATTTTTCTTTTAAAATATTAAAATTAAAAATCGTAATTTTTAAACTGTATATCACGTGACCTAAAACGCGGGTAAGCCCTGCTGTGATGTCATATTGGTATGAGTCATAGACCATCAGTTAGTTAAGTCTAGACAGTTGGGTATAATATGTCCATAGATAATAAGTATTTATATTTATTATAATCAGATGTCTATGAATATATCTGTCAAAATTATTTGTGTTATTTCGTATAGTGATACAAATATTACATCATCAAATTGGATGTTCCCGTTTTTAACAGTTTAAAAAAGGTTTATTAGCAAAATCTCAATCTTTTTATTAGCAAAAAAATTTTCAGTACTTTTTCGTATTATCAGTCATTATTTTTTGTTTTTTATTTTCTAGAGACGAGATTATTCAGTGCTAGCGCCATTTTTACCACCAAAACAAGAATATGTGCTGTATTTAACTTTACATCCATTACAAGAGAAATTATATGAAATTTATATACAAAATTATTCGAAACGTTCTCAATCATTAACTGGAGGCAAAGCTGTTGCATTGTTCTCTGATTTTCAAGAACTATCACGCATATGGACGCATCCACGCAGCTTACGATTCTACAGTGATAAATGTGAGAGAGACAGAGCGAAACAGGTAAAATTATAAAGTTTTTAATTTTCTGAATTTACAGTGTGTCCACGAATAGTTGTTACGGCTATCACAGGACACTGGTTGGGCGGCAAGCATGCTGAACGCTTAGGCCTGGCAGTGTATCACGACTACTGCAGGAGCTGTCACAGTGATGACGAGGAGGAGACAATGTCTCATCTTCTTTAACACTGCCCAGCTCTTGTCATGAGGAGATGGACTTACTTGAGCCAACCTCTCTTTGACGACGTCTCCGACCTAAAGTCAGTCGACGTCAAAGCCCTCCTGCTGTTCTTAAACAGCTCCAAATGGTTCATGGAGTAGTGGCCGGGGATGGGCCACTAATCCATGAATCTATGATCTAAGTGTGTCCCACCCCAGGACAGCCACTCTAACCTAACCTAACCTACAGGGTAATCACAAAGTTGGAATCATTGTTTTTCATTTTGGTAAACTATCCTTCCTTTTTATAAATTGACAAAATGTTACTAAGAAAAGTTGCTCACAATTAACAATCTTGACTCTAATACAAAATATCAAGAATCTCTATCCGTGGACACACTGTATACTGTCTCAATATTAAAAAAACACTTCCACGATTTTTATGCGAATTTGAAATTCTTTTTTATGTTTTCGTTTAAATTTTTAGATGACAGATAGTGATGAAATAAATTCATTTATTTGTGACGATGAATCTGATACAACTTCAACACCAGACTCATCCTCAGAAGATAGTGATTTTAATCCGAAGAAGAAAAAACCAAAGAAACGACGAATTACCCGAGCAAAAGCCAAACAAAGTAAGTTTTTATTTGAAGTTGAAAGTGAATTTCGCCTACGATTATGTCTAATGTTGTGTTTTTGGTATATTTTAGTGGAATCTGATGTGGAATCGTCTCCTGAAGAAGCTGATAAGAACGATGGTAGTGATTCTGATTGTAAGATAATTGAAGAGAAAAAAGAGGAATTTAATTCAGATTGGTGGGTGAAGCATGTGGATGATGCTGTGCTGGAAGACATCACATACAGTTCTAAATTATTGTTGTTCTTTAAGATTTTAAAAAAATGTGAAGAAATCGGTGATAAAGTGTACGTTATCTTATTTTTTAATCAGGTCACGGATTTTAAAAACAAGTCAAGCGTAATCATTTAAAGCAGTCTCTCTCAAAGTGGGTGTGACGACACCCACTTGTAGGCGTTAGAGACCTACAGGGAGGGATGGGATTTAGGCTAATTTGTATAAGATGTGTAATAATTTGGAGGTATATATCCCGAGGGGGACGTAGGGCCTCAACAAATGCTCGCCAACGAACTCGATTCTGTGCCATGGACTTGACTTCTCTCCAGGATTTGCCTTCTTCAGTAATTTCTTGCTCCAGAGTTCTTCGCCAGGTATGACGAGGTCGGCCCACCCTTCTTTTTCCTTGGGGGTTCTACTCAAGTGCTTCTTTGGCAATGCTGTTGTTTCGCCTGAGTGTGTGACCAATCCAACCATATTTGCGTTGCTTGATGGTGTGTGCTACTGGAGTTTGGTGACAGGTGTGAAGCAGGTTTTCATTGGAAATCGTGTTGGGCCAATAAATGTTGTGGATGTGTCTGAGACAACTGTTGATAAAGACTTACAGTTGTCTGGTGATGCTTTGCGAGACTTTCCAGGTTTGACATCCATATAAAAGAACACTTTTAACATTAGTCTCGAATATTTAGTGTGTCCTCTGAGTTGGTGTGATCTCCTTTTTAACCTAAAGGCAACTTAAGCACGCTTACTTGTAAATCCGGTCCTGTAAAATAAGTAAATCAAAACATACAACAAAAGAACTAAAAAATTTTCTTTTAATTTTTCCAACAGATTGGTATTTTCACAATCATTATTCTCATTAGATTTAATCGAATATTTTCTGGATAAATTGGATTATGCATCACATAATAAGTCAGAACAACAGGGATGGTTATCAGAATATTCTAGTTCATGGGATTTGGGTTTAGATTATTTTCGTTTAGATGGTTCATCATCGGTTGATAATCGTGCAACGTGGTGTAAATCATTTAACGATGTTACCAATATTCGAGCTAGGTAAGTTTTTTGTACCCTTTTTAATGATTGATAACACATCTAGACATAAATATGGAACCACAACATTTCATTTCATGTCTAAATCTTTCGCTTCGCTCGCCTGATAAAATTTATTATTTTTTCTTTACGTTACAGATTATTTTTAATTTCGACAAAAGCCGGTGGTTTAGGTATTAATTTGGTGGCAGCTAATCGTGTAATTATATTCGATGTATCATGGAATCCATCGCACGATATTCAAAGTATATTTCGAGTTTATCGATTTGGTCAAACTAAACCATGTTATATTTATCGATTTATTGCAATGGTAATTCTAATCAAGGCCTATATGGCCATTTTGTTGACATTTTATATAAATTTTTGTATTGAATTTGCAGGGTACTATGGAGGAAAAAGTTTATGAACGTCAAGTCACAAAGTTAGCGATCTCAAAACGTGTTATCGATGAACATCAAATCGATCGACATTATAATCAAAATGATTTAAATGAAATTTATAAGTAAGTAATATTCATAAGCAATTTGTGATCATATTGTTCGAAATAATAAACAGCGAAATGTTTTGGATTACAGATTCACACCAATGTCAGGAGAAGAAAAACCTATACCAATGGTACCCAAAGATCGTTTATTAGCGGAAACTTTACAAGAATTATCGAAACAAATCTTTAAATATCACGAACATGACTCATTGTTAGAGCATAAAGAAGATGAAGAATTGGATGAAGAGGAACGTAAAGCTGCTTGGGATGAGTTCGAAAATGAAAAACAACAAAAACCACCGCCAATGATGAATTATTATCCACAATGTAAGTTCGAATTTTTATTTTAAATCGTTTTGAATATTTAGAAAATTTGGAAAGTTGGAAAATCGAGATCTTTGTAAGATCCCGGAGTGGGCTTTGGCCTCCTCTCCGACCACTCTACTCCAGATGGCTCGGCCCTTAACAGCGGATCCCCATCCAGTGACTCGCATCACCTTCAGGTCGTTGTTCCAACCATCTGAGTCGAGCCCTTCCTCTTCTTCGTATGGCGTACACTTTGGCATGCAATATTTTTTTGGGCATCCTTCCATTCTCCATTCTTTGTACATGTTCGAACCAGCTGAGTTTTTATGATTTGATGAAGTTCACAATATCTTCTCCCTTCAGGATCTCCTGGATTTCTTCTTCGCTCACTCGGATTGCACCATATATCCTTCTAAATTCGATTCGCCTATATTTTTTGTCCGGGATAACCAAATTTTTTGTTTAATAAAGAACGCCTTTTTGTTTTTTTTTTTTTAGATAATATTGCAAATAATTTCAATAATCAATTTCAAATTGAAATACAAAACACGTCACGGGCATTGGAAGTTATGCTACGGCAACGGAATCCTACATGGACTGATTTACAAATACAACAAAGTATACCAATTTTATTACAGCAAGTTTATCAATTTGGTCCTGGTAAGTTTTTAGAACCGATCACAACAAATAGGAGGCGCTATAAAAATTTATAATTTATTTGTTTGTTTTATTAGGAGGTTTCCAACATTCTGCATTTCCACAACCTCAATTTGGAATGGCACAACCGCGACCAGCATTTCCACAACCGAATACAAGTATGATGCAACAATAAAGTGGCACAGATGTAACTCTTTTGTAAGGTAAATTTTTTAGAATCTATATTTTTTTAAAGGGTGTTCCAATAATAACGTCCTTTTTGAGTTGTAAATAAAACAATTTAAGTGGGGAGCCCGTGACAGTAAAACTATTTAACGATTTCATATAACGAAATTTCGAAAATCCGTGTAAGTACAATTTTACGAGCTCCCCGCTTATTATGTTTTAAATCAAGCATGAGCAAAATGCTCATTATACGAATACTGACTGCTTAATATCCAGTTGTCTACTAAAGAACGGCCATTTTGTTTTAAATGTCAAATCATGACATTATAAATGGCGCGTAATTCAAAGTTGACGTTTTTGGAACCTGAATTTTTCCAATAATTAATTTTTCTAACCAATGTTTCTATTTCTTTCAGCATTATATTTAGAATGTTCGATTGGTTACTTAGAAAAACAGTTACGGTTCGAAAGATTATTTTAAAAAAATATTTGTTTGTGATCTCTACCCCATACGTTTGGAACTATGAATCCAAAATTTAAGGCTCCAGTAGCCTTCTTTTATTTTATACATGTAAATTAATCCGAATAGATTTAAATAATGTCGAAAATATTTGTCTGAAAAGCAGGGAGAGAGGAGAGAGGGTGATATCATTGTTATTTCTATGTCACCTAGTCTAAGGGGGCCACTGTGCTCCTCCTTGGGATTAACCTGTCACCCGAAGGAGAGACGTCTACGGATAAGCGATGCTATTTCATGCAGATGAACATTTAGGAGTTTATCAAGGCCAGATGCCACTCAGGTTTCTCCCAAGATTGATGTATCTAAGGCTTCGGACACCAGACATTCTAAACCTGACGCCCTACACATATTTTCGGAGTAATTTGCAGGAATAAAAACTGAAATTTAAATATTGGCATTATTTTGATAATTTCCATTTGTTGGGGTGGGGGGTACGAGATTCATTTTTAAAAAAAAAAACTATGTATATAAAAATGTGTAATTTTTTTGTATTTATTTATTTTATTTTATTTTTTTTTTTTAACTCATTTGCCCACATTTGGTGTCCTTTTGTTCCAAACTAGTTCATTGAAATTCGTAACAAGATAAATAAATCTAAGAAAAATTTAACCTTCTGTGAGATTCGTCTATACATGGTATTTCAACAATTAACTCACTCAATTGTGGTTTAAAAAAAATTCGATTTCAATGAATTAATCGTGATATATTATTTTTAGAAGACTATTTAGTTCAATGCTTTTTCGCTTCGTTGTATCCCATTAAAACTGATCACATCCCATCCTTCCCTCGTCACTTGTGTTCCCCTTTTCTTGTCTGTTATGTGTGCGTAATCAAATATATATTTTATATAAATTCAATGTACAAAAAGTTCGCGAAAGAAACCTTAAATTCCGAGTTAAAGTTTTGGTTGAAATATGTTTGTATTAGAAAGTCGAAAAAAGTGTAAAAAATACAAAAATGTGCAGAAATTAATTGAATTTTAAATAAAACGGAATTTTTCAAACATTTTGAGAGATTTCGCAAAGATATTTTTAAATGCACGCACCAATAAGCAACGCAAATGTGGTTCGATTAGTCACACACTCAAGCGAAACAACAGCATTGCCAAAGAAGCACTTGAGTCTAACCCCTAATGAAAAAGAAGAATGGGCCAAGAAATTACTGAAGAAGGCAAATCCTGGGGAAAAGTCAAGTCCATGGCACAGAATCGAGTTCGTTGGCGAGCATTTGTTGAAGCCCTACGTCCCCCTCGGGATCATATGACATAAATATAAATATATGCTTAAATGAATGAGCAAACAGAAATATTTTAACCAAAACCTGGGACTCATTTCTTTTTTTGTACACTTCCATGAGTACTACACACGCAGCATTACAGGTCACCGCTCGATCGATAAATGTAAATTCGTTCAACATATCTAATTTCCTTAAAATCCTTATGCTATTTTCTCATTTCCCCTGGTTCCCATCTCATTGATATAAGTATATATTACTGGAACGAATTATGATTTTAGTAACAATTTTTAGTGAAAAAAATGCTCCCACATTAATTAAAAATTTTATTTTTAGAAATTTTAATTTAAAAGAATATTTAATCACAAAAAAAACAAAATAGATTTAAATTTTTTTATAATTTAAAAGTAAAATAAATTGATTTCCAATTAAATTAATTGTTTTTTTAATCGGTTTATCCGCTAAAAGCCTTTACCTGTTCCTGGAGAGCGTAAAAAAAGACATTGTAAAAGAGATACAGATAAAATAACACATTGTTTTTTTTTTCAGTGAATTTATTTTCAAAAAATGTTTAATAATCATCATCGTTTGATTGTTCTTCTTCCTCTTCCTCGTCCAGTTCATCTTCTACAACTGTTACATCTTCTAGGGATTTTATTTCGACTTCATCTTCTTCTTCGACATCGTCCTCATTAAAAACACGTTTATGTTTCAAACAATTATTACGATGTAATAATTTTTTTATTGTATATTTCGAAGTACCATCAAATCCACAAGCTCGATAATCCATGTACAATATTTGAGTATTTCTTTCTAGCCCTCTTGCTATTGCCTAAAAAAATCATAAGCTAATCATTGCTAATCAACGTGGACTTCATATACTTTCGATATAAAGTCCACGTTGAAGTAATGTTAGTTTTGCCTGGTGGTAAGACTTCTAAAAATAAACTCACCTTACCCCCTTCGATTCCACATGCATTGTTACTAATATCAACATATTCCAAGGATTTATTCAACGGTAATATAACATCTCCAAAAATAATTGCTTCGGTTTCCGTAAAACCTACATCAGCTACAACCAATTCATTTGGCCGTACTTCGTTTCGTATTAAACATGAAAAAATTGTTTTAAAACCTTCAGGTCCTAATGGATTCAATCGAAGATCCAAGTGTTTTAAGGGACATGTTTCGGTTGATTGTAATACAAACGTTATGCTTAAAATTCAAAAATAAATTTTTATATGTTTGATACTTCTACGGCAAGCGACAACGTAGGAGAAAACGAGGAATGAACTTTTATGTCATGTGTCTGAAAATCTTTCCAAAAAGTACCTCCTTAATAATAATACATAAGAGGGGTACCGTAAAAGCTCGAAGGCAAGACGTCTCCGGATAAGAGATGCTATTTTAAGTAGATGAAGCTATAGAATTCTGTTAAGGCCAGACTCCACGACTACCAGGATTTCTCTCAGAATTTATAGATTCAAGGATTCGGGCGCAAACATTATAAACCTGACAATATACAGGACAGTCAAATTTCCTAACTTGTCGTATCCTTTCCTTGATTTGATAAATTACGGAGCATTTTGCTATTGGAATGACAGACTCAGGTGAAGGGGGCGTTCGAGACCCCCTTTTTTGCTAACGAGTTCGCTGTATCGTTTTCTTTAACGTCAGAGTGGCCTAGATCAGCTTGACTGTGTTAATCAGTGCGAAGCGATTCAGATTCTCGAAGCATTCATAGACTCTCCTTGAATGAAATCTTGGCGCTCGAATTGTGACCTGAAATAGCACCTTGTATATTGTATTCGAATTTATAATGTATATCCCCACTCTTCTTCGTTTGACCTTCGAATAAATATCGATAAATAAATTACCTTAATATCCCCTCTTGTGTGATTAAATTATTACATAATATTAATTTATTTAAAGTGGGATGTTTTCGTATTAGCTCAGCAAAATAATATGCACCCTTGTTGCCAATTTTACAATGGGAAAAATCCATTTCTAACAAAGTTTTATTATGTTTAACAAAAGCTTGAACAATCGCCTGTACATGCTCGTCATATAATTTGCTACGATGTAAACGAAAAATTTGCATGTTAGGCATACAATTAATACCACTCGCTAAATGTTTAATATCGTCAATCGACAATTCAAAATACTCAAATCGAAAATTCTCTTTAATATTACGTGGTCCAAAAATTAAATCTAATTCGGTAACATTATGAAAATGTTTTAATATCAGGCTAAAATCAATATGGTGGATTAGTTTACGGGTATCTTCTTCGGCCGCACGTAGTTTCTCTTGTAACAATTGACGGATTACTAAACGTTTGACGTAGGGACGTACTAACAACCAAAAATGTTGAAAATCTGCATCGACATAGTATTCAGGTTGAATATTTTCAAAAAAATCTTGCATATGACGTTCAATGTAAGCCACTTTCCAATTCATACGATCCATTCGTAGCATTTCATTAAAATCGGTCCAACGTGCTAAATAACTGCGTTTCCAATAGATTCCATCCTAGAAATTTTCTAAATTTAATCTAGTATCAATTTTACAATAATCCCAGCCGCAATGCTTTATAGTAAATCGCATTTTTGGAAGGAAGCCGGATGTTTGAAGCCCAGAAAAAGCGTGACGTGATTTATGGACAACCCCTGATCTTGGAAATTATTCAGGATGTCCACCGAAAAGGCATGTAACTTACTGGTATCAATGGAATCGTTAATTCCATTGGTAAGGTCGTTGGTAAATGTTCAAATAAAAAATCGACATCTTTACATGGCAAACGATTTAAATATTGCCGTTCTTGAAATTTATCCAATAAGATACGTAAACATAGATGAGCCAATGTTGGAAATAATTCCACATCCCACATATAGTCTTCGACCCGTAATTGTCGACCAACTTCATCTTTTAAATTTAACGATTCTAATGACGGTTTATATAAATCGTAGGTAACTTTATTTATCGTATGTGGAATCCGCATTTTTATCCGCAAAACAAAATAATCAATGTCTTTCTCTAAATTAATATAAAATGCAAAATTTTATTTGTCAAAAAAATTTATGAGCGCTTGGTTGATCTGATATCAAAAAAAAAAAAAAAAAGCGAAGAGCCCGTGACAGTAAAACTGCACTTACACGGATTTCGAAATTTCGCAAATAAATCAATGCTGTTTAACGGGCTCCCTTATTTTCTTCCTACGAAATTTTTATCACAACAACGAAAATTAGGTTAGGTTAGGTTAGAGTGGCTGTCCTGGGGTGGGACACACTTAGACCATAGGGTCCGTTGTAATTTCGAAAAAGAGTTGGCCCATCCCCGGCCACTACTCTATGAACCATTTGGAGCTGTTTAAGAACAGCAGGAGGGCTTTGACGTTGACTGACTTTAGGTCGGAGAGGTCGTCAAAGAGAGGCTGGCTCAAGTAAGTCCATCTCCTCATGACAAGAGCTGGGCAGTGACAGAGAAGATGAGACATTGTCTTCTCCTCGTCATCACTGTGACAGCTCCTGTATTAGTCATGATACACTGCCAGGCCTAAGCGTTCAGCAAGCTTTTCGCCCAGCCAGTGTCCTGTGATAGCCGCAACAACTTTGCGAGCAGAGGTCCTTGGAAGTGATATGAGAACTTCGGAACGCCTGCGATTGTAATCAGACCAAATCTGTCTTGTAGTACCACAAGTACGTTCTTCCCTCCATCTAAGAGTCGTCTTTTTCAGAATATCCTCTTTCAGGAGTAACTTGCAGTTCGCAAATGGAACTCCCGGGTATTTATTGATGCTTGTGCCCGGCAGTATCGTGCCATTTCTGGCAAGCTCGTCGGCTTCACAATTTCCTGGAAGGTCTCTGTGTCCCGGTACCCATACCAGGTCTACATTCATTCGTTCCGCCAACTCATATAGGATGTAACGAAAATTAGACTTCTTAAGAAATAAAATTATACAAAAAAATGTGAACAAAAACAATTTATTAATAAAAATTTTATACAATTTATAATTTATTTACAATACCTTAGAGCCCTTATTTTTTATCTACAAGTCCCAATAAAACAGCATCCGCTTCTAAAATTGTTAAATCCTTATCAGATCCTAAAAATTTCGTTGATAATTCTAATTCTTTAATTCGAAGTCGAACTGATGCACCACGAATATATCGATCGGAATTTTGTGTTGGTCGCGGACAAACACAATGAAATTTCCAACCAAAATCTATGTACAAATCATTATCCACAATATGAAATATTTTCCCAACGACAATTTTCCCTTCGGGATCACCTAGATCCATAAATTTTGAATTTCTTAATAATGTTGCAAATGATTTCTGTGGTGTTGAAACAGGCGTTGTATTCGGTGGTGTAGGTTCCGAAAACTTTTCAAATGCCTGAGCAAAACCACTCACTTTTGGTAATTCGGTATCTTTGGGCGAAATTGTACATTTAAAAGCTTTCGTAATTTTTAGACAATTTGATTTGATTATTATATTTCGAAACATTTTGGCAGTTTCGAAAATTATGTATAACCTCAAATTTTTTTTATGATTTCGAAGCACACAAAAATAATATATTTTGAAATTTACGCGCCAAATTTAAAAAATAATAAACTTTTCCGATTAATTTTTTACTTACTGCTTTACAGCGTTTTTCATTTCTCTTACATATTTTAAGTGGAAATTGTTGAAAATTCAGATTTTTTTGTTACAAAAATCTATATTTTTAAATAGTAATCATTTGTGTGTGTTTAGTTTTATAAAATTTAGTTTAATAATTAGTTTTAAACACAAATCGACATCCATTGTTTCCCTAGAACGACCATCTGAAGGTCGTTAACTTCCTTCCTTCGGACACCAAATCGATTTTCTCTCTGACTTCGGCATTTTGGCAATTTGATCATAAATTTGAGATCAGTGACTTTAAAGTCTTACATACCTTAAAAAGGTTTAAATTTTCTAAAAAAAAGTTATTTTTTATTTCGGGGTTTACTAATGTGGGCTAAAAGAGGGGAAGGGTTAATAAATTAATCATTTTGACCGAAAATTCGAGATAAGCGAAAGTGAGCGTTTCACCAACGTCAAGTGTCATCATAACGTTATGATGACACTTGACGTTGGTTTTGACCGTCAAATTAGAGTTCCACCTAGCAGAAAAAAATAGAATTATGTCCAGCGTCAAATTGTAAAAATGAGCGACTAAAAAGTTTATTAATATCGAAAGTCGATATCTCGTGATATACATATTAAAAAGTAATTCTCTAAACTATGTTAAAAGCTGAAGCTAAACTTTTACGATGTGACGCTGCTAAATTTTTTCCAAATGGGAGCATGGTCTAAACAGACCACTTGACCTAATTTAACTATCACACATTAGCGTTAATGGTCAGTGTGAAAATACATCCCAAAATTTTTAATTGGAGTTGAACTGAAAGTCCTTGATTGAAAGAATATATTTGTGACGCTCAACTTAAAATGACCCTCCCAAAAAAAAATTAAGATACACGCTTATGAAACTTATCAACACATTTTTGACATTTAAAAAATGTCAAAACTAGAAAATATATGAAAAAAAGTAAAATCTAGGTTAAAATTGAAAGAAAATATGATTTATCCAGCATTTTATAACATAAATGGAAATGAATTAATGTTAGAAATAAAACGTAACGATCGTACAAGTGGAACATGCCAAGAGATTATTATAAAATATAATAAAAATGGTATTTTTAAGAAAGCAAACACAATAACATGGGTTGCTGTGTTCTGTATTTTAATATCGTTTTTATTTAAGATTAGTAATCCATTAGTGACTTATGTCGTGTTGACCACAATCATATTTATTAAATTATTAATGTGGTTTTATGATGTTAAAAGTGGTACGTTCGTAACTATAACACCTAAAATTCCTTTTCCGAAAATCCTTTTTTTTAAACTATCGAACCAACAAGTAAAATTAAAAAAATCCCCGACAAATTTTTTGGATACGGAACCCTAAACTTGCATTTGAAACATATCTAAGAACACTCGCAATTAAATTGCCTTTTTTCTTAAAGCTTTTTCCAAACTGAGCCTATTTAGAATATAATCGCCAAATTTCTAGTTTTTTTGGGTACGGAATCCTAAACTTGACTTGAAACATAGCTAAGAACATTCTCAATCAAATTACCTTTCAAAAAAACCAAAATAATCCAAATTGGTTCATCCGTTTAGGCGCTTTTGATGCCACAGACAGACAGACACACACACATAGCAGTCAAATTTATATATCTGTCTGTCTGTGGCATCGTAGCGCCTAAACGGATTAACCGATTTTGATTTGTTTGAAAGATAATTTAATGGAGAGTGTCCTTAGCTATGTTTCAAGTGGCTATGATCCTCAAAATCAGTTCAGTTTGGAGAAGGGTCTAAAGAAAAAGGTAATTTAACGGAAAGTGTTCTTTAATATGTTTGAAATGTGAGTTTAGGGTTCCGTAGCCGGAAAATTTGTGGGTTTTTTTTTTTAAATTTTGTAAATTTCACTTGTTTTTTAATTTAAAAATCTACAAATTTACGTTGATTAACTGCTCCTTTCAAAATTTAATGAATCAAATGTGTTATTGGGGTAATTTTTAGAAAATTTGTTAATAATTGAATCAGTGGGAATGCAGATTACAGAAGCGTATCCATTGGGCAGAACTAGTTCAAGATTTATTCCATGGCATGTTATTAAAGATGTTTTTATTAATGAAGTGATACAATTGGTAAGAAACATTTTATTTTGTGCACACTTCTAAAAACACAGATTCTAATTGGGCGCCCTTTTTTTTATGTTTTCCAGCAACGAGTTATATTTATTTTATCAATTTTAACTGAAAATACAAGTTCAAATATAGGAATCATTCCTGTTTTTACAGTAAGTTACTATTTTTATTTAATTCTCTAGCTTTATTTGAAAGAGAAATTGTTCCATCTTATTTTTAAATACCATTTTAGTATGGGCGGCCGGGATTGCCGGGGTTTATGTATTTTTATACCATGTATATATGAAATATACATAGTATATTAAGTTTAGTCCCAAGTTTGTAACGCTTAAAAATAATGATGCTAGGAAAAAAATTTTGTCATAGGTGTTCATAGAATCACCTAATTAGTCCATTTCTGGTTGTCCGTCCGTCCGTCCGTCTGTGGACACGATAACTCAAAAACGAAAAAAGATATCGAGCTGAAATTTTTACAGCGTACTCAGGACGTAAAAAGTGAGGTCAAGTTCGTAAATGAGCATCATAGGTCTATTGGGTCTTGGGTCCGTAAGACCCATCTTGTAAACCGTTAGAGATAGAACAAAAGTTTAAATGTAAAAAATGTTCCTTATCAAAAATTATACAACTTTAGTTTGAAACATTTTTTCGTGAACATCACTGTTTACCCGTGAGGGCGCTAATTAGGTGGAAATTTTATAATATGTACTATACTTGATTATCAGTTATGTATGCGTCACATGTTTGTATGTGTTATGTGATAAAGAAATCAACACTGACTATGCATGGTATTTCAACAATTAACTCAGTCAATTGTTTGTTTTAACTTGTTTATTATTTATTTCAAAATTGTATTTAAAATTTGATTTTGTTCCAGAATACAAAACCACCTTTAGCATGCTTAGAAATAATTTATAAAAGTATTCAATCAACGTTAAATCATTTTATTGTGAACGCGTCCAAAGACAAATTGGAACTTATCAATCAAAGTTCCAAAACGTAAATAATTAATAATTAAAATAAAAATAATGTTTAAGAGCTTATTATTATTTATTTTTTGATAAATTTTCACGCTTTTAATGTTGTTATTCTTAAATGTAAATTGTTATTCTTTAAATAAATGTAATTGTTTTCCAAAATTTTTTGTATGACTCTTTATTGGATTAATAAATAATGGGCTAACTAAAAACTAACGACAAAATTTGTGAAATCGGCGAGACTGCTACAAATTACACAAGGCTGTAGAACTCAAAAATCCATATAGGCATTTGGGAGTTCCATTTGTGAACTGAAAGCTATTCCTGAATGAGGATATCTTAAAAAAGGCCAATCTTAGATGGAGGGGCGAACGCACTTGTGGTACTACAAGGCAAATATATTGTCTTAGTAGAATCTCCTAAGGTTTTCGAAGATCTGATATCGCTTTGAAGGCTAGACGGAAGGCACACTAAACGACTGGGTCTGATAAAGTAGCACAATTATTTTAGGAACTGTCACAGTGGGAACGAGGAAGAGAAGACGATGTCTCATCTTCTCTGTCAATGTCTTGCCATAAGAAGATAGACTCACTTGAGCCAGCCTTTCTTTGACGACCTCTCCAACCTTAAGTTCGTTGAAGAAGATGGACTTACTTGAGCCAGCCTTTCTTTGACGACATCTCCAACCTTAAGTCTATTGAAGAAGGTAGACTCACTTGAGCCAGCCTTCCTTGACGACCTCTTAAATTCGTTGACGTCAAAGCAATTTTGCTATTTTTAAACAGTTCCAAATGATTCATGGAGTAGTAGCCGAGGATGAATCAATCTTTTTTCAGTATAACAACTGATATTTTTATCTAAGTGTGTCCCACTCCAGGGCAGCCACTCTTACCTAACCTCTTAAATATTTAAATAATTGTATGCCCCGCTTCGCCCCTAATTATTGATACTTTTCATATTTTTATATCGCATTGCTTAAAAGATACTGGAAAAGGGAAACCACTATCCAGGGCTTCGTATCTTGCTCTCTGTCTATTTTTACAGAAAAGTAGTTTGGAAATTTTTATTCCTCATTGAAAGGACAATCCATCAATCTATTATTTATCGAAATTGGATATGAAATGGGAAAGTTGGAAGGAAGGGTTTAAATATTTTAAAAGAAATTGTAAATTTTTGTAATAAAGGCGATAATATTACCTAAAATTTAGTTTGAAAATTTATTTATTTTAATTAATATTTACAAAACAAAATTATTCATCGAAATTATTCATTTTTTAACAGGTTTCTTTTTCTGTAACCGTTTTACAGACGTTTTCTTCTTTAAACCTTTTTTCTAGAAAAAAAAAAAAACAATAATAAGAAAACTATCATAAGACCGGGATTATAGCAAGGAAATGACACGAGAAACAGGAACTTGGACATCTTCGATTTCCAAAATAGTTCCCGATCAAGCATGCTTCCTGATAGTTCCCAATTTATGATCTGGATACTTACCAATTTTTGTGTATATTTAACACCTTGGAAAGGTTTCAACTTCTTTTTTCCTTTACGCATTTCATATGCTGTACTATTACTGACAGGATGTTTCAGGGACATTTTTTGTTTCTTCTCCTTTTTAACTTTTTTAACTGGTTTCACTTGAACACGTTTGATACGTAATGGTCGATCTTTAATATTGACCTCGTCCATTTTTAATGCTAATTCAACACCATCTGTTGATTTAAAATTCACATAGCCCATACCTTTACTTAGATTTGTTTTTTGATCGCGTATTATTTTTACACTCTCGATTTCACCACAATCGCCGAATATTTTCCATAAATCATCCTCTTCGGCTTCTAAAATATACAACATCAGGTTATAGGACTAAGAGAAATTGAATATTTTATACAGGGTGTCCTCTTTTTTAAGTTGGTTAATGCTTGAAACTCGGTAAATAAATTTAATCGAGGAAAATGCTTCAAATGAAAAATACTACTTTCATCGGGGTCAAAAATACCCCCCAGAGTACAATTGTGGGCGATTAATATACATAGTTTGCTTTTTTTTTCCCAAAAAAGTGAAATTCTTGGCCAAAAATGGCACAATTTTCGGAAGACGTGACATACTGGACACTTGTCACTAAACTCCAGTAACACACACCATCAAGCAACGCAAATATGGTTGGATTGGTCACACACACAGGCGAAACAACAATATTGCCAAAGAAGCACTTGAGTGGAACCCCTAAGGAAAAAGAAGGGTGAGCCGACCTCGTCATACCTGGCGAAGAACCCTGGAGCAAGAAATTACTGAAGAAGGCAAATCCTGGGGAGAAGTCAAGTCCATTTCACAGAATCGAGTTCGTTGGCGAGCATTTGTTGAGGCCCTACGTCCTCCTCGGGATCGCAGGATATAAATATAATATATAAAATAGGGAAACGATGATTTTCGGAAGACGTGAAAGAATTCGTGTAATACTGACATCGGGGCCATTAATATACATAGTTTGCCTTTTTTTTTTTCCAAAAAAGTGAAATTCTTGGCCAAACATGGCACAATTTTTTCGGAAAACGTGACATAATCTGTGTAATCCATCATGGGATTCGTAATAAGCAACCAAAATACCTCCTGAAGCACAATTTGGACGATAAATACTTAGTTCAACATTTTTATACCAAAAAAGGCATGATTTTTGGAATACGTCACAGAATCCATGTAATCTGACATCAGAATCGTATTCAACGAGCAAAAATACCTACCAGATGCCAGGGGGGGAGGTTGAACCCGAGATAAAACCCCCATTCCTGTAAACACCCATTGGGAGTAATCGTAGGCGCTGAATAATAAGCAACGAAATAAAAATTACTTACGAAAGTGAACATTTCCCAAAAAGATCGCTTTCTTTGGATCATGATCCCCATTTGTGGTCGATAAAGTTACACGTAAATGATGTTTCGCTTCGTCTTCGTCCACACACGAACCATTCGCAGCTAAAGCACGTTTTGCTGAAGCTTCATCCGCAAACTGTACATAAGCATTCGTTGATGTTCGATCCGGATGAAATTGTTTTGTAATAGCTGTGACTTTTTTCGGAATTCGTATATCACCCACGGGAACACTACGAAATCGTACCGTTTCGATTGTACCGTACTTTTTAAAAAATCGCTTCAAATGTTTTTTTTCCTTCTTTAAGGGCCAATTACCAACGAATATTGTTCGATTATTTATTGCTGCTTGTTTTTCTGGATCAATTTTCGATTTACCTTCATTAGTTTCGGTTTGATTTTGATCTTGAATCTCATTTTCTACGGATTCTGTTTCCGCTTCAATTTTTTTACGTTTTTTACTTTTTATTGGATTTGAATCCGTTTTATCTTCATCCACGGAAGTTTCTTCCCTAGTTTCTTCGATCCCATCTGTTTTATTCTTTTTCTTTTTACGTTTGACTTGTGTTTCATTTTCTTCATGACTTTCGACTTCAACATTTGTTTCACTATCGTTCAATTTTCGCTTCTTTTTCTTCGATTTAGTTTTCAAATCTGTTGACTCTAATTTTAATTCAGTTTCATTTTCTTCATGACTTTGATCCTCAACGTTTGTTTCACTAACGTTCGATTTTCGCTTATTTTTCTTCGATTTAGTTTTCAAATCTGTTGATTCTGATTTTAATTTAAATTCAGTTTCCACAACTTTTGCACTAGTTTCAACTTGTTTATCTGATAATAATAATGAAAGATCTCCAAATTTATATTGGCGAGAAACCATTTTTTGGATTATTTAGCGAAATTTAATGAAAACATAAAAGTTTGGTTAAGTTTGTGAACGATTACACGTGTTTGTTTAGAAATCATAATCATAGGCGTACTTATGTGGGTAAGATCGTCCACCATTTTGATGCCAATGTCAAATTGACAAAATGTTCACAAATAATGTTTTCGCTACACGAAAATTGATATTATCATGCTTCAACATTTCTCTTGTAAAGTAATTTATTATAATTACCAAGAAAAGCGATGAAATAGTTGTTCATTTTTTCGTAGCCTTGCCAGAACAAGATGTGCATTCTCTAAAATACATGATTTTCAGATACATAGTGTTTACAAATAAATGTCCATAGCTTAAATGAGGAGCAAGATGTGCATGGTCTAAAATTCATGGTTTTCATGTACACAATGTTTACAAATCCATAGCTTAAAGGAGTAATTTCATGATGACACTTGTCGCTGAGTTTGAGCGTCATATTAGGTCACGTTGTCCGTTTAGCCTGTGCTGTCATCTGGATGAAAAAAACATCAGCGGCGTCAAATTGTAAAAGGCTAAACAATGTTTAGCTTTTTACGATTTGACGGTTAATTTTATTAAGGGTGAATACCTTCCATCTTCTGTGTAGTCCATCTTGAGAATGTTATGCTTACGCCATTTCAAATATATGGTAAAATAGGGGGTGCCATTTGAAAGTTTGAATGGCTCTTAGCGAAGGGGTGAAACTTAAAATTCTATAGGTACCATTTTTGAACTTCCCTCTCGATATTTTAATCGATTTGTTTTCACTCAAAAACAATAATCACATCAGATCAAGAGTTTTTAAGGGTGGATACTTTTGAAATGATCACACTGTATATTCCATGTATACAGGGTATAAAAAATTTAGGAAAGTGGTATCAAACTCTAGATTCGACAGAAAGGGATGGTTAAAAATAATGTATACAAAACGATAACTTGTAAAATATAATTTTATTTAAATTTTATAAATAAATAATAGAATTGAATAGAATTATAATAAAATATATAAAGCTTTTTTTATTTAATTAAGCATATAATTAATTAATTTTAATTAATAAAATATTAAATATAAATAATTTTATAAACGATTTTGTTTTTTTTCTTAAAATGGATTATATTTCTTTTAACTTTCATTAAAATAGAATTATTTTATTTTATTTTTTGTGTGTGTAATTATTTACAATATTAATTAAATCTTAGACCAGCTAAAGATTGAAAGAGGTATTAGGAGAAGGTTTTGTGTTCAAAGATAAGAGTTTGGTTATTAGTAAAATCAAAGATGTAACAGATTAAAGGAAATAAAATAAACCACTTAATTATTGGCTAAAACCTGGTGAAATATGTTTCTCATATTTCACGGATGAAATATTATTCGCAAACCATGAGTTACGCAAAATATGTTTCTATTTGAGTTGACTTAAAAATTAATAAGTAGGCAACTTTTATTACATATATGTTGTACATGTAGTATAAAAACACTAATCTTATATACATACACGTAATACAAGTTGCCTATTTATTATTTTAATTCAATTTTAAAATGGAACGTTTTATTAACAATTAATTGTTTATTCACAAATAGAAATATTTGCGCAACTAATTCATGGTTTATGAATGACATTTTGATATCTAAGAAATATATTCCACCTGATTTGAGCAAAACGAGAACGATTTATTTCATTTTCCTAAATTAGCCGATTTTTTTTACATCTCTGACTGTACTATATTAAAAATGTTAAGGATTTTCCATTAGAAAGTGTGGAAATGGAGTGACAAAACTTATTTTTTGAATTTTAAGCATAACTGTCAAGTTAAAAGACACTCTAAATATTTGGATTTGCTGATTTCTTTCATCAGCGTCTCGAAAATAATAATCCGGAATAAGTGTAAAATATTGAAAACCTGTGGGCCGGCAACAATTTCAAATATTCGGTTTTCCTACGTGTACTTTAGCGACAGATTTTCAAGATTTTCTGGCTAATTCAACTAAATTAAAGACTGCGTTTAGCTGAAGTGATAGCCTAGTTAATTTAGCTAATTTTACTGATTGCTCTCTAAAAATGTGTCGGTACCGGCATCCGATCTAATCCATTTACATGTTTCTGCTTGTCTGACTGTGTCATCGTAGCTCTTTCAAGAAAATCGATTTCAATTTGGAAAGAGCTGCAAGGAAACAAAAACCGCATTCGTCGGGAGCTTTTAAAATTTTGTAAATTTTCTGTACGTAATTTCTGGCCTCACTTCGACTAGACGCAGTCCATAACTAACTAGAATCAAATGAAATAATTTTTAACAATTTGAGACACTATTTTCGAAATCAGTTCTGCTAAAATTACTTAAAACTTTGTTTTAAAACTTTTTTTTTTTTTTGACTAATATAAATTGAAATTGTTTAAAAACTATTTGTTTAAAATATAATTTTTTTATTTTGTTTTTTTAATTATTAAAAATATCATATTTTTCGTATTTTATAAATATATGTTCATCTTTTTTGGTTCGATTTAAAAGATCCTAACTGGATTGAAAAAATTGGCATAAATCTAAAAAGTTTTCGAGTTTACAAATATTTTATATTACGCGTAGAAATTGATGTGTGGCTCGGAAATGTTTTGCTCGGAAACATCTTTTACGATTTGACGCTGCTCAAGACTTTTTTCCATCAAGATGGCAGAATGGCCTAAAGTGACTTTTTATCATAGAAAGATTTTTGAAAAGATTTTTGTTTTTCGTCGCTCTATTTTACAATTTGACGCTGCACATAGTTCTATTTTTTTCAGCTAGGTGGATTAATAATTTGTCACTCAAAGCCAGCGTCAAATAGAATTTTGTTTTGCTTCGATTTTGTGCAGTGTCCTTAAAATACTTTTGTTCGCCAGTTTACAGAACGAAAATTATAAATCGATATGTATTTTTCAATTATTTTTCGAATCCAATTATTGATCTTTTAAACCGGTTTATATTAAATTTACAATTTAATTGTTTTACAGAGGCGTATTTACTAAAAGTGTTAGAATTTAATAAAATTTTTATCTTAATTATTATTATAAATATTCTGGGTATTTCGAAATACAAAATTATCTTTTAGAGAGTTCAATTTTTTCTCTTTTCTGTTGTCTTCTTCAAGGGATAACATTGATTTTCGAGACATCCTTTATTTTTGAGCACCTCATTTTAAAGATTTAATTTATTAGATCGAGTTTAAATTATACAAAATATTTAAAAAAAAATCTGTCTTAAGAAGCGTCCATAAACTACTTGGCTCTATTCCAGCCTCTTTGGAACTCTTCGCTTCCTCTATGAAGCCTCCCTCTTTTGACTAATCCTCTCCCTTTTTTGATCAGGCCACGTGGTTTATGGATGTTCCCTTAACCGTTTTGTAATCTAAACCCGATTTAAGTGACGTATCTAAAGATAAAACTCCTAATAAAATTTATATAAATTGATATACTGATTAACTGAACGACCATCAAAATTAATTGATCTTAAGGTCTAAAATTAACTTTCGTTTGTATGCCGCAAATGTCGTTGACCTAGCTAAACAAATTGCCGAAAAATCAAACAACTAATTCATCTACAAATTTATTCTTGCTTCTAACTACAAAATGGTGTCATTCTCATGGTCCCCAAATTTTACAATCACTTTTCTCTCCATATTTTGAACGCCATCTTTTCTTTTATTGTCTTTCATTAAACCAAAAATTTTGTTAAATGATTTTTAAAACTCTAGCACGCATTCATGCTAAATTTAAATTATTTTGTGATAAATATTGTGTGAAATTTTTAAAAATTGTTAACTAATTTTTCTACTAAGATAGATTTTTTGTTTTGTCTAAAATGTATTTGTATTTGCATTAAAAAATTTCTTGATACGATTCTGAATTTGTATTTTGTAGAGTTATAAGATTTTAACGCTACGATGTCAGCGCAACGAGTGAAAAAAAAATGAAAAGTATATTTGTTACACTCAGTAGATTTTTTCATTGAAGGAAAAGACCAAAGATGTCTCTGTTATTATATAGTTCTATTTTCTATCGCTAGATAGAGTATTTCGTAGCATTAAAGTCTCATAATTTTAACTGAGCAATAATGAATATCTTTTGTTAAAAAAATATTTTCTAATTTATTAATTTTATTTTACGGGCAATTTGTTCCTTTGTTTGTTATTGAGAGCCATCTATATATTACGTCGTACATCTATTTCTGAAGCGTTTCCACTTTTATCACTTTCCTCATTTTCTGACTTTAGGAATTTCCCAGACTCTCTTGTTACATTTTTTCACGTCAAACAAGTAATTTACGGATGGCCAATTGTGTTAAGAACAAGCGATTTGCATAAATTTCCAAGGAAAATTGTGCAAATCTATAAAATGTAAATGTTTCTTTATTTCAAATGAAAAAATTGAAATATATCGTAAATTGTATTTTTTAGCTTTTCTGTAATCTACTTAGCTTCCATGATTAATCTTACGAAATTTGATTAATCATTTGAGCTTTCACCATGCTCTTTACGAAGCACAACTTTGTGTTTAATTCGGTGAAATGTAAAGCCACCTTTAAGAGTAATATATTATCGAAAAATCACTCATGAGTCATGAATCTTTAACTCATTTTTTACATCAACAAACTTGAATGAATTTTTATTTAAATGTAAAATGTTCCTTAATTAACGCAAGCCCTAAAGAATGCTAAAAATTGAATTGAGAAGCAAAATTTGGTCGACTAGAAGATAAAATTCTAAGATAGATAAAAAAGGTAAGTAAGAAAGTTGTAGAGAATAAAAAAACCAATCGAACGACATATGTTGGATAAATCGTATCCATTTAATTTGTTGATTTTCGTCAAAAATCGTGAAATTTTATCGAAAATCATCGTTTTTTGTTTTCGCTGTGAACGGTTTAATTTTTAATATAATTATTTTTAATTAACACAAAATGTTATCTTTGCCGAGTAAAAAACCGAACATTTTAAAAAACGCAATCCTTTACGAGGGATTTAAGCCACCGGATCGTGTCACTAGACCATCCCAATCCTGGACAAAGGTCGATTTGCTTCTAGGCAGAGGACACATTTTTTATTTATTACAGATAATTAAAATAAAATTGAACACAGCGAAAACAATAAAAATTTATAATTTTTAATTAATTTAATTAAAAACCTTTGTTTTCTACTAAAATTATTTCTTGCGTTAATTTTGGATAAATCTTTTATTTTATTTTTAATATTAACACAAACGGTGCTTCATATTCTTAGTAGTTTTGATGAAGCACCGTTTGTGTTAATATCAAAACATATTTAATAAAATTATTATTTTGTTTAAAATATTGACACAAACAGTGTTTCGTAATTGTCCCGATTATCTGTGCACGATTTTTTTAAAAAACTTTTTTTTTAGTAATTTGTAAGATATGTGTGTATTTTATGTCAACAAATTGGACGGTGATTTTGATTATTATTGACGACGATATGTGATAAAAAGAATTCATTTCTAGTATTATTTATTTCACAATTCTTATTCAATAGTTGATTTTGAAAATAATTATTATTATTGCTATGATTATTATTATTATTAATATTATGTAAAAATAAATAATAATTGAATGAGGGTCATTGTTCTTTGCCTACATGCCAATATTTATGTATAATTATTGTAAATATTAATGAACCAATTAATAAAGTATAATTTGTATGTGATAATTGATTGATTGAAGCGGATCGACTTGATTGCATTGCTAATTTTTTACGATAACGTTCCAATTGTAAGAAGGCTTCATCGCCGGGTGGATCTAAGCATACAAATTCACAGCATCGTTCGCCAACACGAAATTTACGACAAAACTGAAAAAAAAAAAATGGATATAAAATTAAATTAGTTTAATTAAATTTTTTATTAAATTAAATTAAAATTAGGTTATACAGGGAGCTAAGTTAGCTACGTATAACATTCCTATCTAACTTTCTTAATTTGTGAACACCTGTATATTCAGTGTCAAAAGTGAATAGCTGAATGTTAATATTTTTGAAAGCAGAGCTTTTTACAAAGAATATACTTTTTTCGTAAACCTTATAATAAAAAAGTTTTCTATATATAGCCAACATATTTTGACACCCTGTATATAAAACAATACGTTTTCATTTTGAGCAGATCCCGGTTGTCTGCAGTCAAATGATATAAAATCATAATAAAGATATGTTCTCTTTTATCCAAGAGTGTGTATGTGCCCTATTTACACCGAATTTAAGTAGAAAAGGATAAATTAACTCGTACTGTAATACTAATACCATCCTTTTCTATTTACACTGAGGACCAATAAAAAAGAACAAACTTTTGGTGTGAAATATAAGTGTAAATATTGTACTCACATATGGTGGATTGCAGTAAATTGCCTTACACCACATTGGTTCAGAATGGTAGCATACACACATCGTACAAACGGCAGGACCCGGTACATACAATAAGCCATGCGCCACTGTTTGTCCTTGAAAATCAACGCAATCTTCTTCCATACCATCTGCAAAATTAAAGCATATAAAATTTATAGTATTTGAGTTTATAACATGATGATGATGCTTATATTACAGGGTGTTACAGTCTTATAATACAGGGTGTACAATCAGTCCTATGATTAGCGACCAAAAATAGCACCAACTATGAAATACTTGGCCAAAAATGGCACGATTTTCGGAAAACGTGACATAATCCATGTAATCTAACATCAGATTCGTAATCAGTGACCAAAAATACCTTCTAGAGCACAATTCTTGGCCAAAAATGGCGAGATTTTCGGAGAACGTGACATAATCCATGTAATCTAACATTGGATTCGTAATCAGGGGCCAAAAATACCTCCTAGAGCACAGTTTGGACGATTAATACTTAGTTTGCCGTTTTTGTGTCAAAAAGTCAAATTCTTGGACAAAAATAGCATGATTTTCGGCAGACGTGATTGAATTCATGTAATCTGATTTCAGATTCGTAAACAGCGTCCCAAAATACCCCCTAAACTCTAAAGCACAGTTTGGACGATTAATACTTAGTTTGCCGTTTTTTGTGCCAAATGATGTGAAATTCTTGGCAAAAAATGATGCGATTTTCGTAATACGTGTAATCTGACATTTTTTTCAGGTATCGGATCGATGAGGACTTTTTAGGTTTTATTTATGATAGTGTTTTTGTATTTTCACTCCTATATTTTGGTTTAATTTGACCAGATAAAGTTCAAAATGAAACGATCAATGTTGACTTAAAAAATTAATTAATAGGCAACTTGTATTACATATACGCTATACACATGTATAACAGTTTTTAACAAACACTCACATTTACGCCATACAAGTTGCCTATTTGATAATTTTAACATTGACTGTTTATTTCCACGAATTCTCATCGACAAAAAAAAACATTCACACCTCGAAAATCGATATACTTTTATATTATTGTTAAGTGTAAAGATATAGGGAACAAGAAGAGTTGATTTTGTTTTTATCCTGAGGGTTGGTGTTTTATTTTTAAAAGTATTGAAAATATTTTCCCATTTTTTTATAAAAGTTTTTTTTATTCAGTTTTGCCAACATTTTGTTAATAATTTTTTATTACTTTGTAGTAAAACGTAGACAAAAAAAAAAAAGATAAATTAATGTTTTTTGTCATCTACGAAATGAAATTTTTCCTGTATACACAGAAAAAGAATATTTGACTACAACTACAGAATTTTAATGTAGGTCACGAGACCGAATCGATAGCATATGTAGTAACTCGTAAGCTATATCTACACAATATATATATATATATATATATATATATATATATATATATATATATATATATATATATATATATATACAGGGTATCTACTTAAGTTGGCTTACATATGGAAAAGCTTAGAAACCTGGCATTGATAATTCTGTTTATTTTCTAACAAGAACAAACTCGAAAGTTTTCAGTTGGATTCAAAATTCTGTGGTGATTTCTGCCCGGCCTTCTAACATAGATATATTGATACTTTTCTCTGATTTTTCGGCCATAATCAATTTAGAAAAGTTCTTTTCACTGGCAATATTTATAGGTATTTTTCATACAGGAGGAGGACTCAAATATCGGATGGTTTTGTATCATACTTTTTAAATATTTGGTCCAATTAAACGTATTTTCAATAAATTTTGAAAATGCAGTAAATGCCCTTTCCTCTGGTTAATGATACAGGTCCGAAATTTGATGTAGAACTAAAAACTTAATGTAGAATTCTGTCGAATTCAGATCCCAATCTTGAAGACTCAAATCTCGTCCTTGATTGGGTGATAAAATGGCTGAAAGTATTGTAACTTCAACACAGATGAATAAAACAATACATGACCCTATTTTACAAAAAGGTAAATTTTTAATAATTTACAATTTTAATTTTTTAGTAATTATTTTATTAAAATGTTAATTTTAAACACGCAAAAAAATATTACGAATATCGATTTATTTTTTAATTCATGCATATTTAATAAGGGGGTAGTTATTATGTTTTATTAAATATTTACATTAAAAACGTTCTTAGTGGTGCTACGAATCTGCACATACAGACATTAGCGTAGTGAGCTTAACGGTGCACAATACCTTTTAAGCGTATTTTATTCAAATACGATAAAATTTGGCCAAAATATCTAAAAAATTGATTTTTTGAACTTTGTGACGTCATAAAAATCCAAAAACTTTGATTTTGCTCCACCACACGCAAATTTTATCAAATTTTGATCAATCAAGTATGTAATCCCACTAATTTTGGTACCAACTTTTTAAATATTTTCTCAAATTAAACGTATCTTCAATAAATTTCGAAAATGCAGTATAGTGGTTTCCACATTTGGTATTAAGGTTAAAATAAACGAATAACTACCACAAAAAATGCAAAATATGACTCTAAATTAATGCGTTTAAACAAAAAATTCACTCAAAATATCTAAAAAACAATTTTAGAACTTTATGAAGTCATGAAAAAAGTTACCAAATTTGCTTTTTGTACTCTTGGAAACATCGGTGTACATACGGTATATTCGGAACATCACTACAAATGTATAAAAGGTATTCAAAATAAAATTTTTTAATAACATTTTAATGAGTTGAACAACAAAAAAGAACATATTACAAATTTATTATCCTGTAAAAAATTTATTATCCTGTTAAAATTTGTTTCAATTTTTATTACATTTTTTAGACTAACATATTATTATTTTAAAAAGAAATTAAATTGGATTTTTTTTTATCATTAATTACCCCATCATAAACAGGTCACTTGCGTTCTATTAACCACGCCCCCGCCTGTTCTGTCGTTGCTCTCGATTTACCGTGTCATTCAATTTACGTTTACTATGTTTTGTTAGTGCAATTAAGTAAGGATTTGTTTTTTATATTGAAGACTTTTATTTGAAAGCTTTTTGTTTATGTGCCTCTTTTTGCCCGTTAAAATTTTTTGTAGCAGGGCAAAGTTTAAGTACCTATTCTATAACATGTTTATGAAAAAAAATCTTGCGCTTTTTCTTTTAAGACTAATGTAAGGACAGAGATTAAGATAGTTTAAGTCAAAAGTCAACGAAATTTTTCAAATTTTTATTGCATACTCAATCCCAGCTAGCCAAAAAGAAATGGCACAATGAAATTAATAATATGGGAAACTGGGTCAATATTAGCAGAGTTTTATTTTGTAAACATTGTTTTTTTTTTGAAGAAAAGTAGCCGGTAATAAAGTTAAGTGTTTCCCGTTTTTAGATGAGACAACAAGATATAACCTGCCCACCCATCGAACTTTATCTACACACCCTCAGTTCTGTCTACTAGCTCCCACACCTCTTTATTTTGAGTTTTGAAATAGTTACATTATAGTTTAGTAGTTTGTCACGGTTTTTATGTTTCTTTGATAAGTTTATTGAAAGTTGGGCAGCGAACGGGAAAAAAATAGCTTTAAATTTTATAAGGTATGTAATCTAAGAAATCGAAGTCGAATAAAGGCCAAAAGGTTGTGTAATGTTCGTATGAATACAACATAGTCATCGCGCGCGTTTATTTGTTCGGCCAAGCAAATTCTGCTGAAAAATCATGAAGGTAGCCCATTGGATCTTATATTTTGAACCTATTCTAAACTATTTTTGCCATATGACATTTTTTGCCAAGTGCTTTCTATCAAATATTTGATTTGAAACTTATTGTATTTCATTTTTTGGACGATTTTAAACAAGTTTGTCTCTTGATTTTGTTTCCGTCACCTCACCGTTTTTGAGATAAAATAGTTAAAAAAAAGACATGTCGAAAATATTGAGAAATGGTAATCAAATATTTGATCACAATGATACGATAAGGCCGCCTTTGTCTTGGCGTCGATTTTGTTAAAATTTGAATCGATTGCTAAACATAAAAGTTATAAGCAAGTAAATAATTTTTTCTACCTTATTCTTGCAAAAAAAACTTTTAATATGTAGTCTCTATGACAATAGCACGTTATGAAGTCACTAAGTGTTATTTTCCTTTCTTTCTATAAGTACATTCAAATCACGATGTTTTGGCTCGATAAGGAACGTTTTTTGAAGCAATAAAAAAAATTTTAGGACAAAGGTCCATTGTCAATTTTGTGGATGCAAAAATGTGAGCTAAATTCTTTCTATAATTTATTGCTCCTGAACTATCCCGAATATTTTTGTACATATGTATATAATGCCAATTGCAAGGCTATGTTAGCAATAAATATAAAATGATAATGTACCCCAACCAAGAACAAGGATAATACTATTTATCTAATAAATGTGATAAAAAAGGATAAATTGTATATTTTTTTTATAATTAAGTAAAATTAGTCAAGTATGAAACATTATATGCAATTCAGGATTCAGTATGAGAATCTATGGAAAATGTACTGAAATTTTTTGATTCAACCTAGAATGATTTTGGAAGCCAAATGATTGGTAAATTTTCAATCGTTATATTTCGAAGGAAATGGAAATTATTGAAGTTTTGGTTGTATTACGTTACGCGAAAGGATTAATTTAGTTTGGCGGAATCCTAATAAAAATCTTGTTGAAACGATTTCATTAAAAATATAGTGTATTTATGTAGGCATAAAGTCCTTATTATAGAGAGTCCTTGTTAGTTTATATTTGAAATGGGAATGGAATGAAATAAAAAAATATTTTTATGATATATTTTTTTGGAGAGCTTTCATGTAGCTAAAAGCATGAGAAAAAAATATAAGTTTCTGCCTGGCTTGTTAAAAAAAAAACACACAAAACCAACATAGAAATATGCTGCTGATACAAATCTCACAGTGAATTATTTATACCAATTTTCCGGACAACAGTCAGAAAACTCAACTCTTTTGGACATTAAACCTTAAACAATATGCCTAACTTATTTTCAGTCTATCTGATAAAAGCTTTATGGGTATGAAGGTTAGCGGGCCATGCTCGAGCATGGGGCCTCGAAGCAATGGTTCAGAGCACCTAGCCAAATAGACCCTTGTACTCTATCCCCGCTACGCTTTTCAGTGGTTATTATAACCAACTGATGTACAGAAACCCAGGATTTGCCTAGCGCTGCGTTTCCTAATTTCTTCTGGTTCGACTATGGCCGGACCAAATCATTTCCTTCGCTGCTGTATGAGCGCCGGGCAGTAACAGAGAAAGTGGATCGATGTTTCTTCTGAATTTTCTCCGCATCTGTCACACGCGGGAGATTGTCTTTTTCCAATCTGATGTTGGAACTTGTTCAGGTTATCATGCCCTGTGAGTAACTCTACGATGACTCTAATATCAGCTCTGTTTAGTTTCAAGATCTCCTCGGCCATTATTATAAAAGCTTTATAATAATGTGTGTATGATGGGGGTCGGTCAGTTGTTGGATGGAACAGCCCGTATAATATTGTCGGTATCATTACTCAGAACAATATAATTACATATTTAATATTTAATAATATCAGATCACTTCACAGATTATGTGACAACTACATTGCAAATAAACAACCCATTATTATTAGAATGGATATGACTATTGGCTATCACATCAATATTACTTTCAGACTACAAAACTCGTTAGTCAAAAATAAATAATGAAATTTGGAAAAAGTTAAAATTTATGTAAAAATATACTTAAATATTCTGATTTCGAGTCAAAAAAGCACATTTTGCTTTTATAATATTCGCGTTTTTCACAGTTTAAAAAAGGTTTAAAATTTTAGTTTTTGGCAAGAAAGTTTGTGTATTTTTCCGAAATAAATTTTTGGTGGGTTTTTAATATCAAAATCAACTATTTGAGATACTTTTTCAAAAATAGTGGAATACCTTATTATTAATGTTAGTGTCCGATAAATCTCTGCTACGTTTTTTCAGACCGCATAGCTTAAATATGATGTTATCATGCTCATTTGAAAACGCGCAGACACTTTCGAAAAAAAAAGTCGTAGAGAGAAAATTTGGTAGACTCGCCAAAAAGAAGTTACTCATAAAGTTTCAAGTATGTATCTTATACATTTAAACGAGCAATTCTTGTATATATCTATGTATCAACGATCTCAAAAATGGCTCCAACGATTTTCATGAAATTGAGTATGCAAAAGGTTTTTGAAACAAAAAGATTTAAAAAAAAAGTCGTTTTATCAGTGTTTTCAGAAAAAACTGAAACATTAACTGCAAAATATAACTCTTCTTGCTATCTATTGGTGTATTTCATAGTTAACGAAAAAATTTACATTAGCGGGACATTCAAATTGATATTTGCGTTATTTCGAACTCAAAAAGAACGCTAGTAAAATGTTATTGGTGTCTTTTTTCAAGGCGCGATAACGATAGCTTTCTAACAGATAAATAAGGTAATAATATATTCATAACATGAATTTAGAACTATAAATCAAATCTAATCCTACAGAGACAAATCTATTTCATTAAAATTCTAGTTCATTATCATTCATACTTTATATTAAAAAGGATTTCGCATGATTTTCCAACCACCAACAATAGTTTTAGGGTATTGGTTCATTTTTGATATTTTTGGATTAATTTTTTTTGCGAATTTATGGCTTTTTTGAAGAAATTTAACATCTTTCTAAATATGCTGAAGTTCTAAATATGCACGATTCGACTGTTTTTACTTCGAACTTTCTATAATATAGTTACGGTTGTTACGAAATTCGTTACACACTTTTCTCAATTCCTTAGAAATATTTTTCCTTAAAACATTGGGAGAATGCCCATCGAATTAACCAAAAAGTAGTCATGGTTGGGGAAATCAAATCGACGCTTACGCTTAGAGGGAGTAATTTTGGTGTAAATGTGGCTGTTATGACTAATTTTCAATTGTTTACATGTAAATGGTATAGTAAATGCCTCGATACATATAATGGTTCACTTAAAACAACGAGGAATTATTTTCCTTTCCAAAAATTTATTTCTTAAAAATAACTACAAAAATTTTTTGATATTATTTATCAGTGATAATATTTATTAAACAATATTTTCAAAATATAAATCACGTGGCCAAAATTTTAAGAATAAAAATAATTTGAAACGTGACGAACATATAAGACGGAGATCAGATTTTAAAAAAATTTAAACAAATTTAAGAGTAATTATGTCTAATTATAATTTAATAATCAAATTTACGTAATTAAAATATTTTACGGTTCATTTTAAATTTCATAATAGAGATAAAATCCTTTTTAAAAAAATTTATTTTTTATGTCTGAATTTAACATTGAAAATAATATTCAATCTTTAATTTAAGAGATATTATCAACAGCCTTGGAGCCCGCCACAGTAAAACTGTACTTACACAGAATTCGAAATTTCGCATATGAATCAATTTTGTTTAACGATAGGTACAATATAGATTCATTTTCGAAGTTTCTCTGGTTGGAACGGTAGAGAGAGCAAACAAGCTGGCCAAACTGGGAACCACCATGGCTTCCACTCAAGAAAAGCTTGCGAGGATGCCATACCAAGAAGGTCTTAACAGATTAGGAGATAATTTGAAAAACCAACAATTAAAGGCATGGACCAGCTACGAGGGAAGGCGAATCGCCAAAAGCCTGTTGGGTGAAGGAAACTCGCTCGGTAACAGAGCCGAGGAGTTCTTGAAACTAAACAGAGCTGATATTAGAGTCATCGTAGAGTTACTCACAGGGCATGATAACCTGAACAAGTTCCAACATGAGATTGGAAAAAGACAATCTCCCGCATGTGACAGATGCGGAGAAAATTCAGAATAAACATCGATCCACTTTCTCTGTTACTGCCCGGCGCTGATACGGTAGCGAAGGAAATCGTTTGGTCGGGTCATAGTCGAACCAGAAGAAATTAGGAAACTCAGCGCTAGGCAAATCCTGGGTTTCAGTACATCACTGTGTTTATAATAGCTACTGAAAAGCGTAGCGAGGATAGAGTACAAGGGTGTATTTGGCTAGGTGCTCTGAACCATTGCTTCGAGGCGCGATCCTCGAGCATGGCCCGCTAACCTCCATACCCATACCATACCATACCAAGTGCAGTTTTAATGTAATGAACTCCCCGATTATATATGATCTTTCCGTTTTTGTCAAAAAAACATACAAACAAATTTTTTCCCAAAATCCCAATTATGATAAAGGTTAGCATGAACTGTTTTGCCTGTCCATACTCCATAATATTTATCATTATTATTAATAATTAAGTGATGATAATGTTAAATATCCGGTTTTTTTTTTAAACTAACTGTTCTGTTCTGTTCTATTCAATGGTGTCAATTTATATGAGTTAGGTATCATCATATTTTTATAGTTTTAGATCTTACATCAATGCAAGCTAACAGCATCCATTTTTATTTACTCGTACACACGAATACATAAAAAAATGAATCGATCCATCTTGGTATTTTTGGAAATGTATATGTTCCTTGTATAGCATCTATATTCATAAAAGTTTTCGAACTATAATGCTATTCGGCATAAATTGAATGTAAAATTTTTACTAAAATTGTGAAGTTTTGGCTCTTATTTAGGGGTTCGGACAAGTTTTAGAAAAAAACTGCGTGGCGGAAAAGTGTGGTAATGTATTAATCAGTCTATATATACAGTATGTCGCATTTAAGATGAAGACACCCTTATAGGAATATCAATTTGAAAATTTGCAGTCATACAGGGTGATTGCAGTCAGACAGGGTCACATTTCCTTATGATACTTAACTGAAACTTGAACTTTAAACTCAGCCCACTTGACAAAGAGGGTCGATTCTTAATATTTTGCTTATTACTCGACTAATTTTCGTCTAATTTTTCCAAGTTCTAACAGAATCCATTCTCAAATTTTGAAAAGTAAGTCTCAAATAATTGCATACACTTATTTTTTTTGAGAACGTCCCTAAATGAATGGCTAACGACTTATGAGACATACTGTAGTCGGGAAAACTGATTGTACTAGTTCAATTTACGTCGTTTTTTTATGAATAGATGTGTACACTTAGAATCGTTATAAATATCTGATATATTATTACTCTAGCAAGTTTTTTTCTGTCCCAGCTTTATTTTCCTTATTCTTTTATCAAAATTCCATGATTCACAACTCATTTTCAATGTACCGCTTAGGAAAAACACGCTAGACAAATACTCTTACTATTTTTAATACATGTTCTCCTTAATAATTTAATAATTTTTGAGTTTTTTCACCACGTTTTTCGAAATTTCTTGTTTGTTGTTTTTAGCCACGGGTACAGGGTAGCCGCTGGTTATAGTAACGACGGGAGCGGAATTCCGCTCGGGTCGAGCTAGTTATACGTATTTGAACAGACATAATCAAACTCAAATCTAATATTAGCCATAATAATATAGGTATAATATGTTCTTTTTGTACTTTAGTGTATATACACTATTTACACTAAGTGTAAAGGATAGTCTTATAAAACTGTTATTAATATTATCCTTTTCTATTTACACATTTAATGTACTACACTAAGAAACAAAAAGAACAAATTATAATAATGATAATATGGAATGATGAATTTGATTAAGTTGATGGGAATTAAAGAGGTAGCTTGCTAAAAAAAAAATTTAAATCAAATTGTTTTTATCAATGTCAAAGACTATTTGAGGTTAACTGAATCTTTAATCAGCAGTTATTTGGCTAATTGGGAATATTCATGAATTATTTTTTGCTTTAATAAAAGCTCAGATCATCTGGATGACCGAGCTTTACTCGGTATTTTTTTAGTTTTAAAAAACATAAATTTTATCACTAATATAAAAACCATTTAAAATGTTTCTAACACAAATTTGAAAGTCCCGCGTAATGTACTTCATTTTGTCGCCAATAGATGTCAGGAAAAGTCATATTTTGCAATCAATGTTTCAATTTTTTCCTGAAAACGCGGATAAAACGACGTTTTCTAAAAATGAAATCTAGCTTGGTCTATTTTGGCCCCACAAATTCCCTGTATACTCGTTTTTATGAAAATCAAACAAGAATTACTGCTAAAATTCGTTTAACAAACAGCAGATAAAAATTATTTTTCGAATAACTACAAAAACATCAAGATAAAAGCTATCAAAGATTTATTTGTTCTCTTGCAAAGAAGAATTCAAACTATTTGGATTCTAACGGACCTGTTCATTTGTGAATGGTCAATTTTTCTAGTCTAATAAATGAAAAACGATTTTCGGGTATGCAATCCAAGAAGTTCTTTCATAACTTTCCAATCATAGTTCAGTTAAACTGAAATACTTTTCGAGATATAAATTGAGAAAATGAATTACCCCGAATTTGTGCACTATCTTATGGTTAGTGCATAAAGCATGCCTTCGAGATGTCAATGGAAAAATTGACTCGAATAGAAAGGTGATAATAAATTTAAACGATAAGTTATGACCTAATAAATACAATAAAAGTCAAATAAAAATAAGCTGTTTGTGGATATGCCAATTAGGAATCAGACTTATAACTTTCTGATTACAATTAAAATAATTATGTCGACAGATGTGAAAATTTCATCTTGATAACCGTTAGAGATAGAACAAAAGTTTACATGTAAAAAATATTCGTTATTTTAAAAAAAAATAAACAACTTTTGTTTGAAACATTTTTTCGTAAAAGATAAAATTTTTATTTGATTTCGATTTTCGGTATGGAAACAATAACTTTCTAGAAGAATATTTAATAAAAAAAAACTGTAGCCACAAACTATGCTCAACTATTAAACACCATAAATCATTTATTATAACATAGATATCGGTCCGTCTGTCTAACTGCAGGTCGGTAGCTCGCTTCAGGTATTTATTGGGTGAATTCTCTCTCTTCCTCTTTCTACTGCACCCCCTTGTACCATGCTACCATGACACTGAATATGTAGGTCGAAAGTAAATCCACTGTGTGAAAATGAAACGGCTAGAAATTTGAGAGAGTGTTGTTAAAATCCTGTCGAATAACTTTTTTGGGAAAGGTTTTGGAAGGTTTTTAATTACGAGAAATGAATATTTATAAGGTACCTGAAATAAATAGGGCCCAGAGGATAAATAAGCCCGCATTGGAAATTTCGCGGTAAAATAATGTCATCACACTCTTAATGCACACATGTAAGCGCTGTGATATTGGTATGCAGTCGCTCGTGCCGCCATCTTGGCAGTGACGAACGAGGTTTTATTGAAGTGACAGATTACTGTGTAGTTTTATAATTTTTCGTCTTTCGTTGTAATCGCCTTTTAATTTATTCGATGAATTTACGTACGACCTTTTCTGGTTGGGGGTAGGTAAATTAAACTCACACCTATCAACTGTGTAATTCTGCATCGTGTCTAATCCTTTATTTTTATAAATCAATAAAATATATATTTATTATTAATTGTATTTATTTATTTATTTATAAAGCATTACTTCCTACTTCCTTTACTTCCTTCTTATAGTCTGTCACATGCCATTAAACAAAATTGACCGACTTGACTAATAAATGAAATTTTCCAATTGCTATACACGCATTTCCGAAGTTTTTCTTTTTGCTGTTAGTATCATAAATCATTTTTAAGACTAACATTAATAATATGCCAAAAATAATATTGGAAGAAATTATGACTACAATTCCTATTTATTTATTATCGAATGTTTTCTATGGAAATTTATTGGTCTTTTCACGTTTTTGGGCACTTTGGTAATATTTACACAAAAGATCTGGAAGAGGACCAAGGAGTCCAGCTCAAATTAAAGGAGATTTGTGTGTATACTATTTTTCTGCTCGACATATTCGGAATGCGGCAACTTCTTAAGTACAGCGGGACGAAAGTTGACAGTTACTGCCCGGCGCTCATACAGCAGCGAAGGAAATGGTTTGGTCCGGCCATAGTCGAACCAGAAGAAGTTAGGAAACTCAGCGCTAGGCAGATCCTGTGTTTCAGTACATCAGTTGGTTATAATAGCCACTGAAAAGCGTAGGGGAGATAGAGTACAAGGGTCTATTTGGCTAGGTGCTCTGAACCATTGCTTCGAGGCGCGATGCTCGAGCATGGCCCGCTAACCTCCATACCCATACCCAACTATTTGGATTAGTTTATAAGCCGACAAGGGAGACACAAAAATCAAAATATCGTTGACATATCCAAAACATAAATCTTTATGTATCTATAACTAAGAATCCAATATCACGATAGTCGTTAATCGCCAATCTCCTCAAGCGATTTCAATGAAATTATGTAGATTGTGGGAATGTTATTATAAAAATTGATATATTAAATAAATAAGTTGGACCCAAAAAAAGTTAAAATTTGGCTCATATTGATCGAATATATTCCATGGAAATTTTCTACGAAACCCTTTATTTTGAATAGATTTTCTGTAGTATTCTGATAATTTTCGTAATTTTTTTGGATTTACTTTACCCGAAGATAGACATCAGAAATTTTACGACTCCGAAATTCTTTATGAAACCCTAAATTTTGGAGAGAGATTTTCGATATAGTATCACTAGAATTTCTGGGTCTTCTTTACGTCCAAACTTATTTTGAAAAAAAGACTGAGCTGTATATTTATCGAAAATGTTACTTATCTAATAATTAATAGTTATTTTTTTTGGAAACTTACCCACAAAATGTACACAAGCCAAACATACAAAAAGTATACAAATTTCAAATTTTTTGAGCATCATTTTTGAGAAGAGAAAAGTTTTTTTGTTGTTGTTATAAAACAAAATAAAAATAAAAAAATTTATTAAAAATCCACACACAATAGAATTTTTATCACAATGAATTTTCGATGAATTTTTCGATGAAAAAGGCACTATATCTATTATCTAAAATCTACTTCATCATGGAGCACTGTTTTTCCTTTTTTTTTTCTTGTACACAAAACAACCGATTCCAATCCCACCAAAAAAATAATCCCGTTTTATAACTATTCAAATGAGCAAATATAATTTTTTGTGATTGTTAGAATATTCCCAGTAAAATATTGTATGAGTGTTTTCCCCCACTTGAGCACTTGCTACGTTTGTAGTTTTTATTATGATTAAAATGATTGCGCGCTATGCGGCAACTAAAGATTACAGAAACTATTTGTTTATTTTTTTATTTATTTAAAATAATTGAGTGTAGTTTGTTCGGTGAACGAGTTCGGCTTATTCGGTCTATATGCTCGTCGAATAGTAACTAGAGTAGTAAGTAGATTCTATACATATATATGTTGGTGCTAGCATGTTTTTGGACGGCGGACTATCGTCGTCGGTGGAACTTCGACCGTTCCGACATAACGCTGTGACCGTTTCTACGTTGTATGCTATATGCTGTTAACGTATATAGAAAATTCCTTCGAAACTATAACACTACACTATTTCCTATACAAAACATATCCTACTAGCTCGCCCCGTGAGGAATTGGGAATTGGGACATAAATGGAAATATCATATACAAGTTTTAGAGCAGAACTGTTTTTATTTTGCTTTCATGATAATTTTAAAGTTTCAGACTTTTTTAAAAGAAATTTTCAAAAGAGAAACGAAAACAATCGACAAAGAAAATGTTCGTAAAACATCGTTGTGACGTAATAATGTTAATTGAATAATATACACTGTATTGGGAACTGACATGGAGGCGTGGCTTAAAAAACATGTCGGAAAGTAACTTACACTTTTAAATGTTTAGCTCATGTGATAGTTAAAAAAACATTTTTCGTTTTCTATTCTTCATTTGATGAAAATTTATTTATAGTTAATGTGGACTTAAATGAAAATTACGTAAAAATTATGCTCAAAGCTATAAAGTTGGCGTTTTTTGAACGTTTATTAAATGGGGCATGAAATTCATGGCAAGCTGAATTAAAAGCCGATTAAAAAAGTTTTAGTTTCCTTGGTAACACATTGTCGGATTTTGAGGTCGTTTTAAATTGTTGCACATTTTTTGGTTTTACCTCCAAACCAGTAAACAAATTATAACGTGCGATAGTTCCAAAAATGGCAATCGCCCACTAAACTATCAATATTATGTTGGCAGTTGTAAATTGTACACCCTGTAGTTACATATTTCGATGACCAACTCAACAAAGAATTGATTGCGAAAATCTTGATATGATGCGTAGGATGCGTATACCTATACGAAAAATGTGAAAGTGTGTGCGTAAGCTTATTGCGTAACGCTTACGTCGATTATAAGGAAGCCGTTTTGTCTGCATTACAGTCTGTTTATTAACTTCCTTTTAGAAATGTATTGTTTTCACCTCGAAACTATGAAATAAAAAACGATATCTTTATGTTATTTACACCAAATTTCCGGACAAAAGTCAGAAAACCCTTTTGTTATGCATTGAAAGTTGTTTTTTGGTGTAGATAGATAACCACTCCATCACGAACTGGTCACTTGAGTTACCTTAACTTCACCCCCCGCCTGTTTTGTAAGCCGCAATCTACTTGCTCGAACGAGTGCATGTTATTATTGTTGTTACACTCGATTTACCGTGTCATTCAATTTAAGTTTTCGGTATTCGTTAATGCAATTATGTAAGGACTTTTTTTTATATTGAAGACGAAGGTTTGAGTTCAAACAGAATCCCTTTTCAAAACTTGAAACATAAATATTAAAATAAAAATCTCTGTAATGTGCCTACAAAGTTTTAGACAAGAATTTTTCGTGAATAATTTACTGAAGTAGAAAGCTATTGGTCTGTTCCATGAAAGCACTAATGTTTGTGTTTATTGCTTTTAATAATTTTTAAGTAATGTCATCTAGTATCGTTTGCTAGTACTAAGCAAAATATAAAGTAGATATTTTCTTGCTCCAACAAATACTATATCGGAGCCAGTATCATTTTCGTTGCCATTTATTGATTTTAATAATTGTTAAATAATACCATCTAGTATCGTTTTCAAGTACTAAAGAAAATAAAAAGAAGATATTTTCTTGTTTAATAGCATAATCAATAAATTTTAAGAATGGTGGTCTAAATTGAAACTACTGAAAAAGCGGCTCCACTTTTTGTTTTAATTAGTACGTATAAATATCGCCAGTTGGCGGGTTGTACAACTCCCAGCTATCGGTAGTAATCAGTATCATTTCGGTTGCCAGATCTTTTCATTCAAAAAATTAGTAGATTTCTTCCAAAATCATTTACAGCCAATTTCGAAAATTCCCTTTCACGTTAACTTAACGACATTCGCGTTCGGTTGCAATAACTCAAGTTTTAATAGAGATATTTGTAAAAATAAAAAAGATTCTTAAATTAGAACAAATTTGCAATTTTCTCAAATATAATTATGTGGGGTTTTCTTTTGCTAAGGGCTCTCTTTCGACTGATAAAAATGATAAAACTTAATACTTACAATCGGATTCAACGGGTCAAAATACATCGAAATACACTCCTTGTTCGGTAGGACGTGTGAATGCATATGAAACCCACTCAGCGCCTACATTAGGCTGTTTTTTTTTGGCTAAAAACTGAAAAATAGGATAAAAGGAATAAAAATATAAAAAAAATTCAATATTTGATATTTTTAAAAAATTCTTTACTCGCTATTAAAATATTTACAAGTTCATTTTTGAGCTAGGTTTTTTTTTAAATTTATTTATTTATATATATATATTTATATATTTATAATTTTTAAAAATTTTTTATTTAATAATATTTAGAAGAAATAGTGCAAAAATTGGCAGGACTTTCGTGTTATACAAATCTCACATACGATTTTCTTTTTTAATTTACAGCAATTAAAAATCAAATAATAAACAATATATGGGCATTTTCCATTTTTTTAAATTTTCTAATTCAGAAAGAACATTTTATTTCGCGTTAAAACATTTTTTATGTTTTTTTTTTTCGTTTAACAATTTGAAAATGTGAATTGTGACATCATAAAGGCTATAAAGAATATAGCTATTGTAAGTCATTAGCGGCCATTTTGATGATGTCACAACTGTACATTATAAATAAATAAATGTCAAATTGACATTTGGGTTGGATTAGGTTGAAGGTATTGTTCGACACTTACTCGGAGAACATCTTTTTCGCTGATTATTTCAGCTTTACATTTCTCTTGAAATGTTGAGGCTGAATTTGACGTTTCTTTATTTATTATATATCGTTGTGACATCATCAAAATGGCTGACGATGTTTAAGCGGGAATTTTAAATAAAAAATTAAACTAATCTCATATTTTTCACGAAAAAAATAACTTTGGATTCTGTTCCTTCTAATGGGAAATAGCCCGTTTCAACAATTTTTTTAAAAAATTCACTTAAATTTTGTTGAGTTTCACTATATATTTTTTAGGCTCACGATTTTTTTTTTGTTTTATTGCACTTTTTATTCGTAACAATTTTCTTTTATCATACACGGAGAATTTTTCCATATAAAAGCCACACATTAAAGCTTTTAAATGCAATAAAAACTCGTTTAAGAGAGTTGAGAAATCTTCTCCGCATACAATTTTAAAAAAAGTTTAACTTTAAAAGTCAATTTCCATTCGAAATTTGAGAATCATCTTTCTACTTTTCTTTCGATTGTCTTTGGGGCTTTAGAAATTAACTTTTATCTCACTCATTTTTAATGTACATACATATTCATAAAAAAATGAAACATAATTAAAAAAAAATAAATATGACAGATTTATTGTCATTATAAAATTACAATATTTAACTTTTTTTTTTTTTTAAAGTTAAATCCAGTTCTTATAAATATAAGATACTGGATTGTTTATTTATGAATCTGAGTGTACTCTGAGAAGTCCTAAAATAATAATAAATTCTTAAATGGCTATTCATTGTTTTTTATGTGAAATTTTTTCGTAAAAAAACTATCAACTATTGATTTTTATTTATACAGGAATCCATTTTTTAAGCGATCTTCTCAGGGATACTTTTTTGAGGAACAAAAAGAAAATGATTCACACAAAAGTTGTGTTATTTGAAACGGTATATTATTGATTTAATTTTAAGTTATACTTCTTTAAGAGCGCGCACAGAGTGACGCGAAAATTACATGTTGAAGTTAGTTACTTTTTTTCAACACCATGAAATTAGTCGATAAACGACATGTCACTCATAGTAAATAAGGATAGATAGATGATAGATTAAGTGTCATCTATGAACACAATCATGTTTGTAATCCTTTTTTCCTCAAAAAAGTCACCCTGAGAATAAAAAATGCCTGTTTTCTTAAATGCATAAATTTTTTTTACAAGAAAAAATACATTTTTTTTTATACAGAGGTGGATTTTAAGTACATTCCTTTTTTTGGATGAGGCCTTAATTATTATATTTACAGCATAAATCCACCTTATTGTGTTTCTAGGGGTTATCCAAATTTATCATTTAGGCCCTGTTTCACTTATAAGACATAGGCCGCGTTGAAATATTTGATAGTTATTTCAGCACGGTTTGAAATTTAAGAAATTTATTTGGCGCAATCGGTTGGATTGAGCTAAAAATTCCTTGAAATCTACAAATTTTTGTAGAAGAAAAAGATTTCAAATTTCTTGCCATTTTAAAATCACTAACAAATACCACGTTTGGGCCTAGTACCAATTTTAATAAATTACATACAAATTAAATAAAAATTTTTATCACTGATTTCAAAATTTCTTTTTGTTTTTTTAAACTAATTTACATTGCATTATTTTAATTAGGTTTGTTTTTATTTAAAAAAATATAGGCCTGGAATTACGGGTTTTCTTTTCAAAATTACAGTCGATGCAAATTTATTTTGAAATAATCATAAAACTACAAAAAAAAAATTTACAAAAATTAATAACATTTTTTTCTTTAAAGCCATCTTTTATTCGAAATATCATGGAAACGAATCAAAAAATATCTTTATAAAAGTATACAGAGTGGCAAAAAAGTATCGTACATATTAAAAAATTGTAATAACTTTCCTTACAGTTAGTATTAAATCCTCAAATGTATAATTGGCGCAGTCGGTAGGATTGAATTAAAAATACAGTGAGGTTTTTCAGCTGTAGAAAGTTATTTCAATGTTTTTGGTCATTTTACGCCATCTTGTATTTATAACAAAAATTTTAACACACTACACAAAAAAAAAATGGAATAATATTATGAAAAAAAAAGCTATAATATTTTCTTTGGTACATAAAAAAATTTATAAGAAAAATTATGAAAAATATAATATTTAATATTTAATTATATATATAGAATTTTTTTACAAAATAAATAATAATTTTTTGCAATATTTACACATTTTAATTAATTTTTTCAAATATTTTTAATAATTTTTTTTTTAAATATGGTACACTGGCCTGTAATTATACAAAATAATTAATTTAATTCTGCCAGATTTTGTTTGTTTGTATAATTACAAAAAAAAAAAAACAAAACACGTTTTCATTTATTTAAACACTTTTTTAAAAAACTTTTGATTATCGAAATTGTTCTATCAACAATACTGTTACTATCGGTATTTTTTTGTTCTAAATTCGTTTTATTGCTAACTGTTTCCTAGTAACTTTTATTTTTGTCAATGAATATTTGGCGCAGCCGGTAGGGCTGTATTAGTTTTCTATGATAGGAAGAAAATAAGAAAATCTTTGAAACTGTTTGATTAAGTACAAAATTTATTTATAAATAGAAATAAATATTTATGGTTGTTGTAATCGAAATAAAATTATAATAATTATTTCCATGGTAACAGTTAACAATAAAAAGGAGATATGAATTTAAAAAAATTAATATCTAAAAAACATTATTGTAAATAGTAAAATGTATAAAAGTTTTTTTTTTTTTCAATTTTTCTTTTTACGTTGATTTTTTTTAACTAATATGGAAGCTCATGATTAAAAATTAAAAATTAATAACGACGTTTTTTTTTTAAATATTTTCAATAGATACATAATTTGTTTTTCATTTTTAAACTTTCTGATTAAGTAAGAAAATGTTTTAATTCTCGATTTTTCTTTTGGTTGAATTTTTTGGCATGTGATAAACTCGAAAGAAAATGATGTTTAAGAAAATTTTTTCTCGTAAAATATGTCAAACTATTGGAGAAAAAATTATTTTATCTTTTCGAGATAAATACAATAATTTACTTAATCAGAAAGTTATTGGTGTCTGACTCCATGAAAGGTCACACTCACCACGACTTTGTTTTTTATTTTCCCTAAAAAATTGACAGGTAGTTGATATGTACACTAATGCTTCTTTGAAAAAATTTTTCTCTTAATACGTATTTTTATCTAGAAATTTTCTGTTTTTCTATTTACAAATTATTTTTATTTAAAAAATTTTCTGTGATTAATAGATAGAATGAAATGGCAGTCTTTAAGAAAGACCTAAGGCATCACAGATTTGACATTTATCCCAATTATGGAAAATTTCAGGTTAAGTTTTATATTTGAAATAATCGAATTTTACTTCGTTTTTCATTTTGAGGGAATGTTATTAAATATTTAACGTTAAAATTTAAAAAAAATCGTGTTATGCATCATTTTTTCCCGCCATTTTATCCATATTTTATGTTGAAAAAAAAGAAGGAAAATGGCATTGTTCTTCGTTGTATCCAATGTAAGAAAAACTATTTTCCAAAAAGTAGCTCGAAATAGAAAAATTACGTTTTTAAGGTAAACAAATTATTGATGTTTTATTTTTTAAATGATTGGCGCAGTCGGTAGGAAAAAAATTCATGAAAGTATTCAAAATGGCGGATAGGAATACCTTTATTTCCGAAGTGTCATCGAAATTTTACTAGATTATAAATTAAATACAAAAAGCAATTGATGCCGGCATCAAAAGTACAAAGGAAAATAATATTGGACGAATTTTTTCTTGGAGAAAAATAATAAAACGTCCAGCGTTTTTCTAGCCAGGTCGAAAATTCAAATCTTTCAAATATCAAACTTTTTATAATTAATTAATTGCCTTAGTTTTTTTGTTTTTGTTAATTAAATCGTACTAAACACGTAAATGAGGCATTATATGGCAAACTTAACCAAAAAAAAAACATTTTTTTTTTCGGAACAAACTCAAAATATAAAAAAAGAACCGAAAAAATTAATTTATAGTTATACATGCGTAGCTAACGTTCCACGTTTCACACTTGCCATATTATTACTGGTTGGCACAATATGTGTCCCATTCGGTGAGTTCGGTAACCGTGCCACTTGTGGTACAGCTCCGTTCGCCTGCTGTTGTTGTTGCACTAGAGACGTTCGTGCGGAAGCGTCTCGCGTATACGGGGGTGGGGCAGGCGTTGCAGCTAATATCGCTGTATTTGGTGGGGGTAAACCAACATTTGTATTCCTTAAATATGGATTACCATATGTGGCACTGTATCGTGGATCGATTGTACCATTTGCCATTGTGACGTAACTTGGATTCAGATCGTTTAGCGCGACCGAATTTGTTGTGTATGGATTGTTGTGAAGTGAGTTGAGAAGACTATTTTGTGAGGTAATTAAGTTACTATGGGAATTTGCGTTTATGTGATTATTTGTCGCTTGCAATGAGTTCAATTGAAGACGTGTTGATTGTAAGGATTCACGGCTTGAATCCAATGTGGATTGTAATGCCGGTTGTAATAATGGTGGGGGATTATAATCTCTGGAATAATCCACATATGGAACATATCCATTATTGTTTTGTCCATCCTGTAACAAATAAAAATTCTAGTTAGTTTTTGCTGGTCATCTAATCGCCTAAAGGATCATATTTGCATATTTTTAACTAAATCGGAGATTTTTGAATAATACTTACATTTTTGGGAGGAAAACTTGGCTCCACATATTCTGCTGAATACCTGTATTCGGTATCTAATGATAATGGAACAGGACCTGCTAAAGGAACACCTCCTGTTGGACCATGTGTTGCTTCACTTCCTGTAATGTAACAAAATAATATTTTTTAGCCAGAAGATAAAACAATTTGGAGGGTTTAATAGTTTTGAAAACATTTTTTAAAAGCTATTATTTATGGACAAAATTCTTACAAATCTTGTTTAAATAATAAACTAGTAATTAAACATGGAAGAAAATGAGACATTACTAAAATAAAAACTGTGAATTAGTTTGGGAATTTATACTGGATATAGTTTGGGACTTTTTTGGGATATTTACCTGCATCTGAATCACCGCATCTGCCAATATTCGTTGCACCTGTCGTATAATCCATGTTACTAACTGAACTTCCAGCGCGTAGATCTAATTTTAGATCAGATATATTGGAACTTCGATCACTTTGTTGTGTTTGTTTCTCAATTGTGTTTGTATCCCCTACAAAGAAAAATAGTCAAAATATTAATCGGTTCCCCAAAAGTTTTCTCTCAAAAATAAATCCGATTCTTACCTTCAGGATTCTTTTTACTCTGCCGTTGACATAAAAATATAATCATTGTTATAATGATAATAATAATCACACCAAAAATGATTCCAGTAATAATTAATAGCATTGGAAAACTTTCTGGAAAATCAAAAAAATCAAAAATTAATTCCTTTCCATAAAAATATTACATAAAAAGGTTACCGCAAATGGGTCCCAGGGCTTGTGTCCTCTTTAAGAACAATCTTTCACCCGAAGGCGAGATGTTGTTTTAAGCAGGAGAGGCTAAAGGATTCTGTCGAGATCTTTCTTCCAGGATTGATTGATCCTGACAATATTCACCTGACACCCTGCAGGTGCAAATAAAATGTATGGAGGTTTTTTCGTCCTCTATAGAGGCCCTACAAGTAGGATCTACAGAAATCACCATGTTATCAAGGTGGTAGTTGAATTGATAGTGTCCTGCCAAGAATCCCAATACAGTTTGAACAGTCGTATGCCCTGTGTAATTCCAGTAATCAAGAAGATCTTGGCGTAACTATTCTTGACAGGCTCTGAAGACTCCTCTTGTGTCCCATTTTCCCTCCCCATAATTTGAGATAAATATTGAGAACTTACTTTGTGGCATTAAATTAATTTCCACAACATCACTTCCATATGGATTCGTTACACTACAATTATACATTCCAAAATGTTTTTGTTGTGATTCCCGAATAATTAACGTTGATTTCACACCTTCCGGTAAAGGATCTTCTAAAATGGAATAATCTTGATCGTTAAAATCCACATCACGACCATTAAACGACCAAATAACATGTTCCGGTTTCGGTATAGAAAATGCTATACATTCGACGCGAACATTATCACCTTCGATTCCAAATTGTGTTTTATGGCTGATAATTGTTGGAGGACCTAGAAAATTTTGAAAATGATTAATATCACCATAAAACTTGGAAATCAAATGGGAGCGCATTGGTTATGAATGTAGTTTTACCTTTTAAATACACGTACGCTTCCGCACCAATTTCTGGAAAACCGGCAACGGATGCCCGACAATAATATCGTCCGGATGTTCTGTGATCCACGGTTAATGTTAAATTTGTATTTGATGATTCTGTTCGTAATCTATCTTCACGATTTCCACCGCGTCGTTTCGAACTGCCAATAATTCGTTCAGATGAGGCAGACATTCTCATTCGTTCGACTAAGGACAGAAAAAAAAGAAGAAATGTTAAAAAAATAAATTCAAGCTCTCTGGAATCAAAGTTTTCTAAGATTCTTCTTTCTCCCACTTTTCCATTTTTCTGGTCTTTGTGGATTAAGAACAAATGACCACTTGAACCAAAGAAGTTCAATGTCCGTGATCTTTTGGATGGTTACATGAAAATCACTTGATTGGTATAAACTTACCTCCATCCCAGGAATTTTGTTCCTCGTTTGCACTACCACCAATAACTTTTGATCGATATGTGGGAGCTGAATTTTCATGGCTCCAAACAATTTCTGCGGGTGGATTACTATCCACGTCACAGGTTAATGTCACTGTTGCACCGGATTCCGCTTGCACTGATTGTGGTTTTGTTCGAAATACTGGTGCATCTGAAAATATAAATATTTTGTAAGTTTCATTTGTAACAAGGAAGCTACAGGTCTTGGTGTAACAGGAATCTCGGATAACTTACATGTAACATCCAATGTTTCACTTTCTTCACTTTTTCCCACAGGATTATGTACTTCACATTTCACAATATTATCGTGATGTTCCCGCGTTACATTATGGATAACCATTTCCGTTGTATAGTCTCCGATAATCAGTTTATCATTAAGATACCAACGATATTCAACGTCTGGTGGATTTGCATCGGCTGTACATCCAAAATGAACTTCAGCACCTTCGGGAATTCGTCCATTTGGTGTAGCACCCGATAAAATTTTTACTGCTACTTTTGGTGCATATTTCACCTGAAAACAAAAATAATTTTTTTGAATTAGTAAGATGATTCATAATTTGCTTTCATGGGAAAAAAACTCCGGACCGGGTAATCGAAAATTGTGGCTGAATATCGAAAAAGCTTCAAAAGCTAAAGTTTTTTTACGTTTTCTTTTTGGAAAACGCCATAAGGTTATCAGAATCTGTTATAAATTTTCTTCATGATGGAAACTCTTTTGAAGCTCAATCCCCGATTAATTTTTGGACATTTAACATTATTGAAAGTTATTCCAAAAGGTATTGTGTTAAAAATCACAATTTTAAAATGAATTAATTCAAAATTAATTCTTCTGCCCGCAAGAGGTCCTAAAACTGTGTTTATTGTGATCAAGGAACTTTGAAGTATCATTAACCGCAACAGCCGAATCACTTTAATTAATGAAATAAATAAACAAGTAATTGTTTTGTTTCTTTATCCCATGATAAATAAAAATCCTGCAGGATAATTTACAATAAAGTGTATCCGTGTTAAAAAAAATCACTGTTCTTAAAAGATTTGAAAGAATATGTTTTTAAATGAGGTCTCTCTATTATTTCTCCAATGAATAATAGTTTTTCAAGCAAAAAGAATTTTAAAATTTAGTTTTTCCTAGTTTGTACAAGTATATATATATTTATATATTTACAGCATTTTCTTTTTATGAAAATTGCCCTGCTATTGTGAAAATATATGTACAATAAAGTGATGATTTCACTGACAAGTAAGTAGATTAAATATAAATAGTAGGATAGACGCGGATAGGGTGTCCCTCCATATACATTTGACACCAAAAAACTTTGTATAAGAAAAACTATAAAAGAAATAACTTAAACAACCTTGGACTCCTACTCGTGGCTAAAAACAAGGAAAATAAGTATAGGACAGAAAAAAACTTGGGTATAGGGGGTATGGAGGTTAGCGGGCCATGCTCGAGGATCGCGCCTCGAAGCAATGGTTCAGAGCACCTAGCCAAGTAGACCCTTGTACTCTATCCCCGCTACGCTTTTCAGTGGCTATTATAACCAACTGATGTCCTGAAACCCGGGATTTGCCTAGCGCTGAGTTTCCTAATTTCTTCTGGTCGGTCTTCGAGCAGTAACAGAGAAAGTGGATGGATGTTCCTTCTGAATTTTTTCCGCATCTGTCACACGCGGGAGATTGTCTTTTTCCAATCTGATATTGGAACTTGTTCAGGTTATCATGCCCTGTGAGTAACTCAGATGACCCTAATATCAGCTCTATTTAGTTTCAAGATCTCCTCGACTCTGTTATCGAACGAGTTTCCTTCACTCAACAGGCTTTTGGCGATTCGCCCTCCCTCGTAGCTGGTCCATACCTTTAATTGTTGGTTTTTCAGATTATCTCCTAATCTATTAAGACCTTCTTGGTATAGCATCCTCGCAAGCATTTCTTGAGTGGGAGCCATGGTGGTTCCCAGAAAAAAACTTGCTAGAGTAATAATATATGTAAGATGGTAGAAGGGACATCCAATAGATTTCGCTTCTTTTAAGTTTTCAAGTTGTGTGTATTAAATAATATTATCGTGGCTACGGAACATAATAATAAAAGCAAAAGCGTAGCTGAATCGTAGCTCTGAGTTGTAGTCATGTTTAGTTAAAATTTACAGTAAAATCTTTTATTGTAAAATGACAAAGACATTGTGGGATTGTATACAAAACTAGAGAACTAGAGACTGAAGACTTTAAAAGACATCTAACAGGATTTACAATTGTAGAGTTTGGATATTATAATATACGTTTTGTATATTCTATCTTACGTTAATTTAAAAAGACGTTTATTTAACCCTTAACTGACAACGTGTAACTACAAAATATATACGAAAAAAAATATAGTTGTACAGGGTGGATCCTTTTAATCTGTAATGGCTATTAATTCAATTAATCTACAAAACGAATGACAAAATTGGTATCAGAAAACAAAAAAACTTATAGAAGAAAACAAGCCAAGAAACATAGCTTTTTTTGTTTGCGGCTAATTAATGGCTGAGGTTTTCTTGCGATTAAAAAAACAAGTTGACGTCAAAACCCATCGATTGACATCTGGTAGGTCCGATTTGGAATGATAGGTGCCGAGAAAACTTTAGAAATATCGCATTTTTTTCGTAAAAACTTTCCTCTTAGTCGAGAGATTGTGATAGAGCGGTTTTTCGGTTCTTAATCTCTTCGCCTAAACTTCTTCGGTCATGATATTTTAGCAGCAAGTGAGTTATTATGAAAGGTTCTTTTTTTTGAAACAAAAATATTGCAAGGAAAATGCACAGGTTTAAAATTATCGGTTTAATAAAAGCCATAAAATTTTTCTCTTGAATAAAATCTAGAAAAACTTTGTCTACGTATTAAGTTTACGATTTGTTTCTTTTTTTTTTCTCCAGAAAACATTCAACATGTATTTCTCTTGTTGTGTTGTTTGAAAAAAAAAAGTAGAAATGTTAGAAAAATTATATTGTGTTTATCAAAGAGTCGAGGACTGAGGAGGCACCAAGCAGGCAAGTAAGCATTGCAAGCCTCCTCAACTCAGCTTTTATTCTTTATCAAAGCATACGACAAATTACATTTTTACATTTTAAAGAAAAATATTTAGTATTTTTATCATTATGAATAAGATTTGTTGTGTACAATAGTGTACGTAAGGTACAATTTTATTCAAGAAAAATTGATCTATCTTAACGAAAAAATTGTATTTAAAATGGCTGGATTTTTGGATAATATTTCTTTTCTTATCGAAATTAGTCATGCGGGAGGTACTTAGGGGTTGCCCATAACAGAAGTCACGCTTTTTCTGGCAATTTTTGAGCAAATTTTCTGGAAAATCTTTTATCACGCGACTAAAGATTACCGAACGGTTGACACGAGTGCTGACGGGTTAAAATCATTTTTCAAGTTCTTCTATCAATATAATTTACAATTTTCAGACGGTTTTCCACACGTTTCCAGCATAGTTCAATTAATGATTAATTTAACATTTACAATGATGTAAATGTGATTGATCTTAATAGTACAATTCGACTAAAATATAATTTTGCAACTTAATATAATATATCTCGGGAATTAAGCATCAGATCGAAATTTGGTAAAGACATTTTTCGCTTGTTTTAATGAGCTTAATCTCGTAATAGACTTTTCTAGGGCCAATTGAAGAACACCCCGTATATGAAAATTTTTGTCTTTAATATTAGTGGCCTCCAATGTTCAAAGCTAAACCAAACTTGCAATATTTTATCGTCTATTTCTGAGAAATCCACTGATAAACGCTGAATACTACAAATCGTTTGCCTAACTCGAGCACATTACTTTGCTGTAATTTTTTTTGAACGGTATATTTTCGTTGATTTCAAAACAGAATACTAAAAGATATTATTATTTTCTTTTGAAAAAAAAAACTATTTTTGTAAATAATTGTGTTTAGAAAATGAATCGACTCGACTTTTCATATATTTTTCTTCATGTGCTGCTAAAGGCTATAAATTTGTTATAAAAAACAACTTTTTATATTTCCTCGACTTTCTGCTTTTGCTGATTAGTTTATAAAATATATAAATATATTTTTTTCCAGAGAAATATTTATGTACAGAGTGATTTTTTTAAAATATTTTATTCGACTAATTATTTTTTGAAATACCCTACTCAGTATACAGGGTAGCCAATCAATTAACCAATCAAAAAATATCATAAACAAAAGTTGCACAGTTTGATGGAGGAACATCATATTGTGATCAGATTGGACCTGGACCGGGTTGCTTTATTAGTCAAATTATATCCTAAAGCTAACATTTTTATACCATGTATATATGAAATATTCATAGTATATTAAGTTTAGTCCAAAGTTTGTAACGCTTAAAAATAATGATGCTAGGAAAAAAATTTTGTCAAAGGTGTTCATAAAATCACCTAATTAGTTCATTTCCGGTTGTCCGTCCGTCCGTCCGTCCGTCCGTCTGTGGACACGATAACTCAAAAACGAAAAAAGATATCGAGCTGAAATTTTTACAGCGTACTCAGGACGTAAGAAGTGGGGTCAAGTTCGTAAATGAGTATCATTGGTCAATTGGGTCTTGGGTCCGTAGGACCCATCTTGTAAACCGTTAGAGATAGAACAAAAATTTAAATGTAAAAAATGTTCCTTATCAAAAATTAAACAACTTTTGTGTGAAAAATTTTTTCGTAAACATCACTGTTTACCCGTGAGGGCGCCAGTTAGGCGGAAATTTTATAATATGTACTATACTTGATTATCAGTTATGTATGTGTCACATGTATGTACTGTGTACTGTGATAAACAAATCAACACTGACTATACATGGTATTTCAACAATTAACTCAGTCAATTGTTTGTTTTCCCTTGTTTAATTAATATATTTATCGAAAATCGTTAGCTTTCGGCGGCAAATTTTAAGTTTAGAAAGAGGCAAAACTTAATAACAGTCTCTCAAATTTCCAGCCATTCCTCAGACAGATTTTTTCGCTTGTTTCAAGTTAAAACAAAACACCCTGTATATATTTATATAAAAATTGGTAGAATGACGTCATACTTACTTCTAATTTAATATGTGCAATGCGATGTGTTCGTTCCGCTGTATTTTGCGCTTGGCATGTGAATGTTGTATTATGATGTTCACGTTTCGGTGTTAATTTCAATATTGATTTTACGGTAAATCTACGACCATCTGGTAAATTTGTTATAATGTTTTCAACACCATGGCTCATTACTGTACCATGACCATCGATCCATGTGATCTGTAACAACAATATTAATCAATCAATAATAATCTTTATATAAATATAATTAAAATGAATGTTCGATGTGTGGTATCTTGTTGAATAGATATAATTAATGCTCAAAAAATTAAATTAAAAATTCCAATAAGATCGGATAAAAATTGCCTGTGTTATCAAAAAAATCAAATTTTTAAACTCAATGACGTCATCAGAATCCAAAAAATTTAATTTTGCTCTATCACATCCAAATTTTATCCAATTTTGATAAAGCAAGTATGTAATCCTACTAAATTTGGGCCATACTTTTCAAATTTATGGTCAAAATTAATCTAGCTCTATTAGGTTTCAAGATTGTGGAGGTCTGGTCCTGGAATTAGGCACATATGTGATAGCTAGCAAAAAACTGACATCACAGCTGTAAAGAATGACCCAAAATTAGTGGGTTTCAAAAAAAATTCCAAGAAGATCGGATAACAATTGCCTGTGTTAACAAAAAAATCGAATTTTTGAACTTTATGACGTCATCAGAATCCAAAAAATCTAATTTTGCTCTATCACATCCAAATTTTATCCAATTTTGATAAACCAAGTATGGAATCCTACTAAATTTGGGCTATACTTTTCAAATTTATGGTCAAAATTAATCTAGCTCTATTAGGTTTCAAGATTGTGGAAGTCTGGTCCTGGAATTAGGCACATATGTGATAGCTAGCAAAAAACTGACATCACAGCTGAAAAGAATGACCCAAAATTAGTGGGTTTCAAAAAAAATTCCAAGAAGATCGGATAAAAATTGCCTGTGTTATCAAAAAAATCGAATATTTGAACTTTATGACGTCATCAGAATCCAAAAAATTTAATTTTGCTCTATCACATCCAAATTTTATCCAATTTTGATAAACCAAGTATGGAATCCTTCTAAATTTGGGCCATACTTTTCAAATTAATGATCAAAATTAACCTAGCTCTATTAGATTTCAAGAATGTGGAATACAGACAGTTAACAATTTTTCCAAGTCTAGATTAAGTATACGCTTAGGCCTGGCAGTGTATCACGACTATTGCAGAAGCTGTCACAGTGGTGACGAGGAGCAAACAATGTCTCATCTTCTCTGTCACTGTCCAGCTCTTGTCATGAGGAGATGGACTTACTTGAACCAGCTTCTCTTTGACGACCTCACTGACCTAAAGTCAGTCGACGTCAAAGCCCTCCTGCTGTTCTTAAACAGCTCCAAATGGTTCATGGAATAGTGCCCGGGAATGTGCCAAATCTTTTTCGAAATCACAACGGACCCTATGGTCTAAGTGTGTCCCACCCCAGGACAGCCACTCTAACCTAACCTAGATTAAGTATTTCATATAAAAATTTGTTCAATGGGTTTTCGCTTTATAAAAAGTTCATTGAAGCGTTAAAATATTTCGTTTTTTTTATAAAATAAAATTAATTCTTTATTTTACACGGATTTTTATAAAATTTTTTTTCTGTAAAATCATAAAATCATAAGTTTTTTGTAATAATTGATTTGAAATTAAATAATAGAGTATAATTGTTATAATATTTTTGGCATACCTTCCATTTCGGTACGGTACGTTTAATACGATTAGGTAACGGATTAATCGCTAGAAAAAACTCTATTTTTCTTTCTATAAACTTTCGTGCAAAACTTGTTAATTTTAAGATAAAATACTTACCTCAGCCGCAGGTTTCCCAGCCGCTGATATACACTCCAATTCAATTTCACGATCTTCTGTTGTTGTTAGAACACTTCCTTGTGATATTCTTGGAGCTTCTGGTGGCACCAACACACTTAAGGTTGCATATTCTGATCGTATTCCAGGTTCACCCAAAGGTCCAGGACTCACTTGACATTGGTATCGGGCATCATCATCTAACATAACAGGGAATATATCCAATGAGAAATCACCTGAAATTAAAAAAAAATAAAATTGTAAAATGATTTATGATACGAAATACTTCTTTTTACTTCCAATAAATATTACAAAGTTAAGGCTGTTGGTGTAATAAGTGTTATTTCACAATTAAAGAGAAATTTCCTGAGCAATTTTCCTGTAGAAATTGCTCTGAAATATCACGAAACTTGATATAAATTATATAAAAATAGCTTAATTAACGATTGTGTGTATATTTTTGAGATATCGCTTTAAATTCTGCGCGAAAAGCTTGACGTTAACTTATTCTAATGTCAAAGGTTTCTGATTTTTGTATTTTTTGGCTGAACATTACTCTAAGAAAATTATTTTTTTCCAACTCGAAGATAAAGAAATTTTCTCAACTTTTAAGTAAAATAAAGCACTAGTACGTACCTACGATGAAAATAGTGCGAAAATAGAGTACTTATCCTGCATGAGTAAAGAAAATAATATATTTGTCTTGTTCAATTTAATTCAAGTATAAAATTAAATAAAAACACCATTTTCATTAATTTTAATTTTAGAAAATCTTAATTAATTCAAGGACAAATTTTCCAAAAAGAAAAAATAAACAAAAAAATGTTTGTTAAATTCTTTTTAAGAAATTCATAAACGAATTTTTTTAATGTTAATCAAACATCAAAGAAAAATTAATTAACTGATTAATAATTAAAAATAATCATGAAATTTAAATAAAGAAATTCATATCAAAAAAGATAAAAATCCTTTTATTAAGTAGATCATAGACGGTCAATATTCTTACAACTTATACAACTTTATTATGTACAAAAATTATGAGGTAGATTCATCGGCTGTGAGCTTTCTCTTCATATTCTCTTTGTGCCCTTTTCATGTTAGTATGTCGCTTATACCACTCCTTGGGCCAATTGTGAAAACCATGATACTTCAATTTTGAAAAATATTGCAGTAACGTTAAATTTGACCAGAAATGTGAAAAGCATGACCCAAAATTAGTGGGATTACATACTTATTTTATTAAAATAGGATAAAATTTGGTGTGATAGAGTAAAATCAATTTTTTTTATTTTAATGACGTCACAGAGTATAAAAATCAATTTTTTGGATATCTTGGCCTAATTTAGTACCATTTGAATGAAATTTTTTTTGAAACATACTAACTTTGGGTTGTATTTTCCATTTTGAGTGTTAGTAAGTCACTTTTACTCAGCGACCCCCAAAACCCCTTTATACGTCATAAAAATTTTGAATTTGCAAAAAATATGAAAGCGGGAGGGGAAGGGGTGGATGTTGTAAAAAGTGCTATATTAATAAAAGCATCTAAAATTTTGGGTTACTTTAGCATTTTAAACTATTTTGACCTCTTTTTAAAATCTTTTAAGATACATTTATTTCATACACCCCTTCCCCCTTACAGCGCGGGGGTTAAAACTTAAAAATTTTGCTTTAAACCATATAGACCTCTTTTAAAAATAGTTTTCTTATGCCAAAGCAAAAAACACCCCCCAAAGCCAGTCCATACACCCCCCAAACAATTATTTCCAGAAAGTGTTAAATTTTCCGTTTTTCGCAAAAATATGGATCAAGGAGTCATTTTACGGGTAAGCCACTTATTATAAAGTCGAAAGATAATAAAAAATGCTACAATTTAAAAAAAAATTTAACCTCGTAGGACAAAATGGCATAAAATGGCAGCCATTTTAAACAATTCCCTAAATTGGAAATTTTGGCCGAACTATTTAACGGATTTCGCTAAAATTTTAACCGAAAGTTGTAAGTAATAAAACCTACTATTGATATTAGTTTCATTAAAATCAATCGAATATTTTTCAAGTTATAGTCAAATGAACTGTTTTACCATATGTATGTATACATATATATATAACTGGGAGGGGAAGGGACGAAACCCCACCAAAAAATTATGAGAAGTAGTTCTTAACATGGACTACAAACCTACCAAATTTGGATATGCACCGATGTCTCCTTTTGCGAATATAAAATAAAAATGATAAAATTTCTGAAAAAAATTTCATTTTTGACGCCATTTTGTTTTTTAAACATGTTGCACCACTCCGGGAAAGTAAAAAATTTCAAAAAATACTTATTTTGATGTGAAAAGAAAAACCCCAAAGTTTCGTTGCTCGAACTTTTAATCCATACACAAGGCGTAATTTCACTCTACTAATTGTACTTTAACTAAAAAGATGAAAATGATGTATATTACAGCACAAACAAATTATTTTATGTATGTACAGACTACAGACTACAGACCAGATGATATGAATGGAGTTCTACGTTACTACAGTTACGTACGTAGTAACTGTAGTTAGTGACTGTAGAGTGACTGTAGTTCGTAGCACACTATACAAGCAGACAATTGTTACAAACAATGATGTTGATAACATTATGTCCGCAATGCAGCAATCACAAAACTATACATATACATATACATATAGTACTATAGTATATATATTATGTACCAACATAGGTACGGTGAGAGGTGATGTATTACGTTATAATGTATAACTACATACTATATTACTATATTACTACCGAGTACCGGGTGGCACCACTCTTAATTCAGTAATTCGTCGCATACATAGTACAATTAAGGATGTATGAGCATGACAACAATGTTTGATTTAAAGGCTCAAAATTTGTTTGTAGGTAGTCTTTTACTCAAAGAATATGTGGTTAAAATTTCAGCTTAGGTATCCGTGCAAATTTTTAAGAAAAAAGTCATTAAAAATCGATAAAAAATACATTGGCTCTTATGGAGGAATCTCAAAAAACGACATATTTTGGAAGTTTTTGATAATTTTCATTTGGAAAGAATGAAAACAAATTAAAAAAAAAACTTTTTAATAGAAAGTAAACATATTAGCAATGAATTAGAAAAGAAAAAAACTAAGTGTCACCGTCCATATAAGGGATGTAAGAGCAGGGTAGATTAAGGGTTGAAATTATTTTTATCTTATTTTCAACTTTGATGATGAATTTTGTTATAACTTCATGAATGTAGACGAAAAATATGAATACAATTTTTCGATATGTGTCTTGGTTTTCGAAATATCGAAAGCTAAATAATTAAACAAAATTTTCAATTTTCGATATTTTGAAAATTAAGCCAGATATCGAAAAATTTTATTCTTACTTTTCGTCTTATATCGTCAAGTAATAATATAAATTTATCATCAAAATTGAAAATATCTATTTTTAAATTTGTGCCCCCACTACCATGCTCATACATCCTTAAACTAAATATCTAAAAGAAAAAAAATTAATGCATTTGAAATTTTCCACAGTTGTTTATAAGGTTGGAAACACTTCGTAAAAAAAGTCGGCCTCTCAGGGACGTACCTAAAAAGGTTTTTTTTTGGCGAGGTTGGCATCACATAAAAAAAATTGTGATTGACCCAGATATGCCAATTTTCAAGTGGAAATTTGTTTACTCATTCAATCAAATGAAAAAGTATAAATCTTGTTAACCGTTAGAGATAGAACAAAAGTTTAAATGTACAAGTTATTCTTTATAAAAAAAACTAACAATTTTTGTTTAAATCATTCTTTCGTAAACATCACTGTTTACCCGCGAGGGTGCAACTTTGAAGGAAAAGACTTCGGGGTCTTTTGAAAGACCCAAAAGTGTTGATTGATTTTTTTCAGGTTAATTTCAACTAGTGGTTTTGTGAAAGCAAAAAAAAACAAATTCCAGAAAATACTAGCTAAAATTTCGAAATTTTTGAAAGTATTAGAGACAACCTTTTTTTGAGACAATCTGTAGCCTAGCACTATATGAATATGTTATGCAGAGTTTGCTATAATAGCAACTATCTATCGATAAGTTAGTAAAAAATATTACTAAAATTTTTATTTATTTATTTTCAAATCAAATTAAATTATTTTTGAATAAAATCAAAAATTCTATTTAATCCACCTTCAATCTCTGATACCATTCACTGTGACTTCGATCGGATAATCAAATCAAATTTAGAACGATATGGATCAAATAGATATTTATCGAATCGAATAAATTTGGCTGATGAAAACAGCGATACAAAATTTCAAATATTATAGTCCAAGAAAAAGTATAAGGTCGATTTTGAACAATCTCATAACCAGATAAGACATTTTTTTGATGAAATTTTATTGATTGATTTACACACCTGATAGCTATTAGATGGGTAAAGGTCACTTTAAAAGTCTTATCCATGCTAGAGCTAATAACTTGTTTTTGAGCTAATCCACTCAATTTTTCCGCATAAAAATACATAATAAAATATCAAAATAAAAAAGCTAATAAATTTCATTTAAAATAATAAAAAATAATAATTTTTATAGTCGAATAATTTTTGATTAAAAATGACACATTCAGAGATGTTTTATAGTGACCACATTATTTAACCACAAATATAAATTTCAATGAATTTTTTTAAATAATTTTTATTGCATAATTGGAGGTATTTTTTTTATTTTGGATGAGTATTGTCTATTACGTTGATGAATCAGGACAGGCAAGATTGGTATCCAGCTTTTAGATCACATTCGTGAACCCCTTGGTGTAACCTTACATATTTTAAAATTTTAAATTTAAAAAGAATGTAAAATTGAAAAATAATCTTTAATAAAATTAAACATACGAGTGAAATGGCGCATCCACTGGCACTTGTTGAAGGTCTGATGAAACACTATATTCTGTGGATCAACACTGACAATATTGTGACCATATAATTAATTTTGTTCAAGTTGTAACTGACACATCTGTTCCTTAAATTAAACAATAAATAAAGGAGAAAATGTAAACGCCTTTGGAAAGCTTTACAAAAACGTTCTTTTTAAGTTTTAAAATAGTAAATAGATTCAATCAAACTGATAGTTTTCGAGATATATAGTTTCTAATTCATTGCATTTCGAATAAAATTTCTTTATTGGATTTGAATTTTGAATGTTTTGTGAGAATCTTTTCAAACAAACGATATATTATTTTGACTATAGAAAGATATATATTTACAAAGATCGCCGCTCCAAGAGGGCTGTTTTAATTTATCTTCATCACATTGTTTCAAATTTTACAAATTTTAGTATAAATACATACACGTTTGTTCATAAATATTGACCCCAAATGCAATGTTTTTACAAAAATTCGAACTGAGATTTTATATAATTAATTTTGTTGTCCTATCTTGCCTGTCCATGATAGGTAGGTAGGTAGGTAGGTAGTAGGTAAATATAGGTATATATTTAATGTACGTTCATAATTATATTTAATGAATTGTGTTGTTTTGTTTATAATGTTGGTTGGTTCACATGTACCTTGTTATATAATGTTAAACAACCCTTATATTTTATAATATATGAGAGAATGTTTGATAATATAATAATTATATTTGAGAATATATACACTTAGAAGCTGCGTAAACTAAGTGAATTCCTTCTTAAAGAATAGGCATCGAGCTTTACTGAGTATATTTTTTTAGTTAAAAAGCCACAAATTTTATTACTAATATAAGAACTATTTAATATGTATCCATAGAAATACCATTTTGAATGTTCCGGCAATGTACTTTATTTCGTCGCCAATAGATGTCAGGAAGAGTTATATTTTGCAGTCAATGTTTCAGTTTTTCCCGAAAACACGTATAAAACAACGTTTTCTAAAAATGAAATCTAACTACATCGATTTTTCACACCAAAATCCCCCCGTAAACTAATTTTCATGAAAATCGTTGGAGCCGTTTCCGAGATTTCAATAGCTCCACCTGGAATCGAACCCAAGTACTTCTATTTTACAACCCAATATCATAACCACAAGTCTATCAATTCATTAAAGTAAAATAATTTTTAAAATGAAGAAATGTTCATAAAACATGGCCATTAAAACAAAACCAATAGATTATTTTCTATAACAAAGAAATTCGCTTCATACTCGAGTCGAGTACTAGTGAAAGGGTTGGTTTTTGGTAACACAGTTATTATTATTTTTTTTGGGGAAAACCATTTAAAGGGTGCTTTAAACAGTCTATTTAAACAAATTGTATGTTTTATTATTATTATCATGTACAGAATGTTCCAGGGAAGACATATTATAATTCTTATTTTGATATAAGAGCTGGTAACGTTTTTAATAAGTGAGGAAATATCTCATCATGCGCATAATGGTTTTCGAACGGTTGATGTGATTTTGACGGGTCAAAATCAACTGTCTCATGACGTTCGCCAAGTTTTATACTATTTTATTTATTTTTACCCTGTAAACTTCTTGAACATCCTGTATATATAGGATATTATTTTATTATTTTCGTATCTCATTTTTAACATTAATTTATTAAGTAATGTATGTGCCCTTCCTCCAAACTTCCCCGTACTTCCTCACATACATTTCTACTGCCATTCAACCTGGCAACCTGGCTCCTACACCAACATGCGTTCTAATTAGTATTGTCTTTCGCCTTACATCGTTACGATGTAATGATGTTCCTGTAGGAACACTGTACTTACAAAACAAGGTAACCAAATTATAATTTATGTATTACATGTTCTATCTTTGTTTTTTTTTATATACAGGGTGCATATGGAACTTTTTTATTATAAGATTTACGAAAAAATTTATTCTTTATAAAAAGCTCTGCTTTCAAAAATATTAACATTCAGCTATTCACTTTTATCATCAAATAGACAGGGTGTCCCCCCCAAATTGAGAAAGTTCGATAGGAATGTTAATGGTCATTTAGAAATGTAGAACAGAAAATTGAGGGAATTGATTCTAGAAATCATCCCCCGAAGATTTTTAGGAGTGTATTTAAACAATTTTGTAAAAGAACAATTATATGTATGGAACACGAAGGTGGGGATACGTACAGGGTATAAAAATTGTTGCTAGTAAATATAAAAAATATATTTACAAAAAAAATTGATATTCGTAATTAATTTAAAACAACACTTGATCATAGTTAACGCTTTATTTATAGATATTCTATTCGGTTTTCGCTTGGAGCTTTACAAAGCTCTCATCTATAAATATAATTCAATGTACCTACACGCGAGCTTTCATTTATTATGTGCAAAATTTTTTTTTAAACGCTCGCTGTTACATGTATTTATTAAAATTGAATTTTTTTTGTTAAAACGAGAGCTTTATAATATGATTTGAGATCAGTGCTTTAAAAAGCGCTCTTCATTATCCATATTGGAAAATTGTGAAAATAGATTATATCGACTATTAGCGAATTTCCGATGGAAATGGAGCTATTGTTTTTGTACTGATGATGTTCAAATGTTCATTGCTCCTACCTAATAGATGTCAAAAATGACCATCGTTAAACTTAAATGTATGTACGCTCTAGTTTTCGAAATAACAATTCTTGAAAAAATAAAAATACAATATTCGATTTAAAAAAAACTGTGTGTTTTTTTTTTTTTTAAATTTCTGAAGGAATTCGTTTAGCTAACGCAGCTCCTACGCTACGAATTTTTTTTAAACATATATTGCTATCGGTGATAAAAATATGTTTTAATCCGTTTAAACGAAAATATACAACATGTTTATTTCTGGGTTCTTTTAGTGTACGGGGTTTCTCAAAATCATTGGAAAGAAAAACTACACAGCAAGAAAAAAATCACAAGAGGGGATACTTTTTTCCTCAAAACAAACATCAAAAAATACAAACATACTTCGTTGAGGTACCGATCGAAACGTAATAAGGGCAATATGATCCGAAAAGAATTTCATTTCATTTACGTTCGATCAAGTCGTTTCGAGTCGGTCGAGTTATTATTTTTTAAAAATTTTTCTAACTTTTTATTATCCTGGTAAGTTATTCGTATGGACCTCAAGGGTCTTACCAAACTTTATCCACGGCTTGTTAATTTTGAAATAATTAAAAATTTTGCACTCGGAAATTTGCTAAAAATTCTTATTGGACCAAACTCTGCTAACAAAAATGTTGATTCATAACTATAGCGTTTTTTTTGCATTCTAAATTACGATTAATCGGTTTAAATTCAATCAATAAATAACGGTTGGTTCAAAAAAATATTGGTTTTTTTTTTGTCGATGATATTGAATTGTAAAAATAATTTAATTTTTATACAGAAAAATGTTTTCAATTAATCTGTACAAAAAAAAACTAAGTTGAATCGAATAGCAAGCAATTTTATTGATTATTTACGCATCAATAAATTTTAAACTAGATGATTGAATTTATATTTGAAATTTATAGAACACACAAACAAAACGAAGCTAAGGCGAGCACACATCTTCAAAAATATTTCTTTTGATCAAATATTCTTAAACAAAAAAAACTTTTAAGGGGTTCATAGACGTTCATTATTTTTGTTCTGAATGTTAAAATAAATATTGAGTAAGAAATACTGTGTATAAAAAAACACGGATAATTCCAGATTTCATATGGTTCAAGTCAGATTATTTAGTCGAGTTCTTGAAACTTGAGTTGAGTTGAGTTGAAAGTTTAGTCCCAAGTTTGTAAGGCTTAAAAATATTTATGCAACGAGCATTTCCAATTGACTGTCTGTCTACCTGTCCATTTGTAAACACGATATAGTGTGCTAAGGGTAAAAAATGAGTTTGAGCAAGTTAGGTCAAAGTCTTCGGTTCGAAAGATCTAAATTAGATACTGCACCCTGTTAGATACTGTAACTGACACATCTGTTCCTTAAATTAAACAATAAATAAAGGAGAAAATGTAAACGTCTATGGAAAACTTTACAAAAACTTTCTTTTTAAGTTTTAAAATAGTAAATAGATTCAATCAAACTGATAGTTTTCGAGATATATAGTTTCTAATTCATTGCTTTTCGAACAAAATTTCTTTATTGGATTTGAATTTTGAATGTTTTGTGAGAATCTTTTCAAACAAACGATATATTATTTTGACTATAGAAAGATATATATTTACAAAGATTGCCGCTCCAAGAGGGCTGTTTTAATTTATCTTCATCAAATTGTTTCAAATTTTACAAATTTTTCAATATAAATGTGTACACGTTTGTTCATAAATATTGACGCAAAATACAATGTTTTTACAAAAATTCGAACTGAGATATTTGAGAAAAGTTTTTTATTTAAAAAAAAAAAAAATGAATTACCTTCTCTTAAATTATTTAATAATAAAATTAAATTACATTTTTCCATTTTCCGGTTGTTTTTTTTTGTGCATGCATTAAAAATAAAAATTAATATGAGAGAAAAAAGATGGATAATAATAAAGTGTTAAAAGGAAAATTAAAAAAAAAAAAAGTAAATAATGAGAGAGATAATATCCATTTATAAAAATATTGTAAAACTAGGTGAAAGTCGACCGAAAGCTCTCTTAATCATTATATGTGAAAAAATTCATCGGGTGATTGAATTATCTTAGTACAGTCAACTGATTGAGAATGAAAATTCCATTACAAATGAAATTTATAAAATTTAGAAAACCACCGACAAATTTTTGGAATCCTAAACTCTCACTTGAAACATATCTCAGATTTTGAAGATCATCGCCCATATTTTTTAGTTTTTTGGTTACGGAACCCTAAATTAGTCCCCGAAAATAGTTAAGTACACTCTCCATTTAATTACCTTTCAAACAAAACCAAAAAAATCAAAATCGATTCATCTGTTTAGGCACTACGATGCCACAGACAGACAGACACACACACACTCAGAGCGGTCAAACTTATAGCACCCCTTTTTTTTCAGTTCGGAGGAAAAAATAGTTTAGCACGAAAAATTAAAAATACCTTTCAAATTTTCTACAATCTGCTAAAGCAATACAATCATGGCGCCATTTGAACGGTATTACTCTTGTTCGAATTTCGATTGGCAAATTTTTGCGCGCATCTGTTGCGATTAAATCACTGTGTATATACTCATTTATTACTTTAACTTTCCCACTGCAGTGGTAATTTTCTTAGAAGTTAGAAAGCACTATTAAAGAGCTGTGTGTTGTTTATTAAAGCGGGAGTACAAGAAACACGGGAAAACATTTCTATATAATGTACCCACAAGATAAATTTTGATCAATTCCGAAAAGTTCTTATACAAATGAAAGCTTTCATCACAGTTAAAGGACGTAAAAAATAAATTGTAAACGATAGGAAAATTTGACTCAGCTTTTCATCTTAGAACACAAAGCAGCTTTCTAATCATTTTTGAATTTACTCTTCAAAAGTCGTATCATTTTTATTTTGCACATTTTTTCCCGAACACTTTATATTAGTCTGTTCGAGTACATATGTTTTTTTTTTTTGTTTTAAATTTACAAAACTTCGTGTGTATACTTCGAATAACAAACCATAAGTGGTTTTTAACATAAATCATATTTGAAGGTATTAAAAAAATCAGAAGTTCTAGAAAACATATTTTAGAAAAAGTTTAATATTCTAAAAAATCCATAAAAACACCGTTTTTTAATGTTCACACTACATTAACACTTTATCTATGGTGGGGTTTTAATGGAAGATTGAAAGATTGTTATTTTTGGTCTATAAATTTTAATCAGTCTTCAATATTTTCTAGGAATATTTTTTGATAAAGTATATTTGAGATTTTCGAACATTCTAAGCAATATGGGAAATTAATTTTTAATAAAGTAAAAATTTCTATAGGCGCGTTTGACTTCTCTTATGGTTTTGCGACAGCAATATGATACAGATACAACATACCGTGACCTCGAAAATAGAATAATAGTTAAAGCTGTAGAATTAACTATTAACTTAAGTGGTTCTGGTCTTTGGTAACTTCTGATTAATGTTCATAGATGGCTTTTCATATAAAATTTGAAAAATATTTTATAGTTTTATGATTTGTTCATATTTTTGATGAAGGTTGATGATCTGTTTTCTAAAAGTTTTATACACTGATCTCTTTCTTTAAAGAAATTTTCTTCAATTTTTGTGTGTGTTTGGTGTGGAAAATCTATGCCGATCATGAGAACTGATTGAAAATGGCTCAATTTAGTAAGAAAGAAAAACGTGATTTAATCAAAAAATTGTGAATCTATCAATTTTTTCTAGATTATGAGAAAACTCTTCTCTTTTTTTTCTATATATATTTGAAAATTTTTTTTTCATTTTTTTTTTATTAAATCAAAATATTCTCGATATTCATATTGTGATCAAAATTGAGTTTGTTGTTTTCTAGAGAGAAAGTGAATGTTTTCATCTCGAAAAGCGAAAAGAAATAATGTGTTAACTTTCGAATACACAAATTTTACGATGATGGAAATTCTATATCTAAGATACTTTTGTAAAAAACAGGCTACAATCATAATTTTAACATTTTATTTTGTTCTTTATGTGATTTGTATATCATATCTGTAATAAAATTGCATATAAATAAAAAGAAAGTGAATTTTTTTTTAACATATATAAATAATTACTCTTGTTTTGAGCCACGGGTATCGCATTACGACATTCCTCACGGGTCGAACTAGTTACTTACTTAATATTATGTTTACTCATAAAATTATAATAAAATTTGTTTTAATCTAAATCTGTTTTTGGTGGGTTTTCCTTTTGCTTAATTTTAATTACATTCGTAAGTTTTTCCACTAGTAACTTTTCTGTGATTTAAGTTGTGTAATATGTGTTATTTTTTACCATCAAAGTACGAAATTTGATCAATTGTCTTTTAGCTCTAGACAAAGTACGATTGTAAGGATGCTTATAATAAATACTCCAGTATTTGGCACAAAAATTTTGAATCCAAAATTGTTGAGTAAAATTTTTCGATGCATGCCATTTTGCATGCTTACAGTGGTTCGGCTGTTTCAGCAAAATTGTGATTATTAACACAGTGATTGAGCTTCAAAAAGGTTTTCATCATGACGAAAATTTATCACACATTCTGTTTATGCAAAATTATTGCCCTACATAAAAAAACTTTGGGTTTTGTCGCTTTTTGGATATTCTAGAGCATTTTTTTACATTTACGTCATACAAATTGCAGCGTGGTTGACTTGTTACTTGACAGCTAGGACCACTTTAAATATCGTCCTCAAAGATTATCTTTCAATTTTTGAACTTTTTTCACAATTTAAAATTTTATGATTACATTTTATGATTCTTGGAGATGAAGATTTTCGTAGAGCCAAAAATAAAAGTAAATTTTTCTAATTTCTTGCGTTCGTTTCAGAAGCATTTCTACTAATATAATAAACCCACATTATATAAGACTTTATCTTTATTTAAATAGCAAAAAGCATTCAACTAACATAAATATACTTTAAAGCATGAAAGCTTTCCTATGCTACGCTGATGCTACGATGCGATGCGAAACAATCAACTACACTCACTATACTACTGTTTGTATCTATCTTCGTTGTACTTTGAAGCTTTTGTTTTTACTTGGCAAAATTTGAATAAGGAAAATACTGAAGAACAAGAAGATTTATCCATCATATTATACAGCGTGTAACAGAACAGATTGGGGACGGTAGAACCATCGTGATTCGAGTCACATTTTTATATTTTTCGGTTACAGAACCCTAACCTCGCACTTGAAACATAGTTAAGAACACTTTCCATTAAATTACGGTCCGATTTTGAAGATCATCACCACTATTTTACTTTTTTCAGGAACGGATTCCTTAACTCGCACTTGAATTGTAGCTAAAGACATTCTCCATTAAATTACTTTTCAAACAAACCATAAAAACTAAAATCGGTTTATCCTTTTAAGCGCTATGATGCCGCAGATAGACAGAGAGACACACACCTTTAACAAAAAAGGGAATATATGTTTTTGAGTTTTGAAAAAATATTCCGATTTCTAAATAAGAGTGCCCACATGCTAGAATCTTTATTTTAAGAAAAATGTTACTTGGATCATAAAAATACCACAACAAGTTTTAATAAATTATTGCTCGTATGCTCTGATACATCCTGTATAAAACTATTTGAGTGGGAGTATGTGTATGTGTGTGTGTTATATCGTCAAGATTTTCTTACTCTTAAATTCATTAACATATTTCTCAATACCGGGATGTTAATTTTAGATCCACGGACACATTTTTAAAGAAAATTGCAGAGTGTTTGTCAAGATTGTGTCCAAAAACTATTTAAAATACAAAAATTTTCATTAAACCAGAAAATTTCTCATGAATTTATTGAGAATGCAATTTAAATTAAAGACAAATGAAATAAAAATTCAAATATTTTTTGGACCCATCTACAGTTAAAAAAATTTTTTTTTCAAGCCTTTCAGTGAGAATTTTTCTCTTCACGAGAATAAAGGTATAAGCAAAAATAAAACTTTTCGTTGCATGTGCTTTCGTTTCGTTAGTCATACTCAGTAAATTAAAAATATTTGTGATAGAAATATGATGAAATTAGATTAGATTAATGAATTTAATTATTTATAAATAATTTAACACACTGTATAAATCTCATATATTTATTATATAAGATTCTTACAAGAGAGAGAATGTTGAAAGAGATGTTTATCATCATAATATAATATATATAAATTAAATTTACAGAGGTTTTACTGTAATTTAAATCTATTTTAGATCATATAAATAAACATAATCAAATATAGTTAAAAAAAAAAACCATCAAAATTTGTTTAAATTGTGATACGTGTTATCACTTAAATAACTCGTTTATTACTCTATAATTACCATATACAATTCCTCTATTTTCACCCCTCGCCCCTTGATTCTGTCACAACTAATTATTTAATTATTTTTCGATAATAGAAGAATTTTGAAGATAAAACTAATTTTTGAAGTTATCGTTTACGGACAGACTGACAGACAACCGGAAATGGACTAAACAGGGAATTTTATGAACACCTTTACCAAAAATTTTGTTCGTAGCATTAATATTTTTAAGAGTTACAAACTTGGGACTAAACTTAAACTGAATTAATCTAAAAAAGATAATTATTCAACTGAGATTGTCGAATGTGAATTTGATTTAGAAAATTTCTATATAAGAGGTATAATTTCTATAAAAAAAAAGGAACAAAACACCAACTCAAAGAAAAGTTAGAAAGGTAATTAAATAAAATCACATTCTTCCAGTTTTATATTCATGATGTGATGCTCTTTACAACAAGATCGCATGGAGGTGTTGGATATAACTAACTATAGTTAAAGCAACAACGATTATGGATATATAATTATGTTTCAGAATGGCATGTTACAAAAAGGTGCGTGAAAAGGTTAAGACTTCACGTGAAACTAATCTCTATTTGTCCCAATCTCACGTTGTGTGAGTAAACGATTCTTTTTCAGATTTAATATTTTCGTCATTTAGAATAAGACAGCCATCTGTGAATGGTAAATGGAATTATTGTTTAATTTTCGTACATAAGAGCCATCTGTGAATGAGAAATAGAACTATTATTAATTTTTTACTACAGGAGCACGATCTGTGAATGGGAAATTGAACTATTAATAAATATTAAAACACTAGCGCCACTTGTGAATTGGAAACGAAATTATTGTTAATATTAGACAGTGAGGAAAAAGAGTGGAGTTTTAAGTTTCGTAATATTCCAATGTGAAGAAGTCTCGCTTTTTTCACCGATTCTCTCGCTGTATTTCTTTTCGAGTGATGTTAGAAAGAAGCTTATCTTCAAAAAGCTATTATTGAACTTTTTTTGAGCTATTATTATATAAATTTGCAGAGAATTTTTATAACAGGCAGTAAATTTGTGGACAATCATGTGCAATCATATTATGAAATTTTTTATTTTGATTTTCTGAATTTATTATTTTTGATGTGAATAATGGTGTAATATTTTTTTGTGAACCATTTTGTAATTAATAAATATTTCTATGGATATGTAATATTAATGAATAGATAAATTAGATGTCGTAGATAATGTTACCTTTGGAAAAGTTATAAAGACACATTTCGTTCATTTTCAAAGATTACGTTTTATACTTATCTCGTAAATAAAGCCATTAGAAGTAAGATCAATAGTTTTCTGATAAGTTTAATATTTTAACTCCAAACCACTGTAACAATTCATAGATTCAATTAATTCTTATTGAGATTAAACCGTCAATCATTAATACATTTGTACAGTGTTGTTGTAAACCACTATGGGTTCATAATAACCTTCTATTTATTCATCGGCTGCTGAAACACTGTTAAAGCCTATTATCGTAATAATCAGCAAATTAATGGAGCTTTCAAAAGGATAGAACTTTATTCTGATAAGGGAAACATTTTTTCAAAATAAAATCGGACAAGTGTGAGTTGGACTCGTACACGAAGGATACGTAGTATTTATTGTTATAGCGACATGGGTAATACACATCTTGTCAAAAGTTCAGTCTAACTATTGCGGTTTGTGAGAGATACAGCCAGCTGTAAGACACACGAACGAACGGATAGCGGAGTTTCAATAATAGGCTTTCGTATTCGAAGGAAAAATAACAAAAACCTACTAGATTTTTACAAAAGCTAAATAGCAAGACAATAACTGTAGACAAAACTTTGCCATCAATTCTATTCTTGGCAGAATCGCTTTCATTTCGAACAAAACAACATTTACATCGGTAAATCGACTAAGTCGTAATTTTTTGCGAACAAAAAAAATTCCGATACTTTTTGAAAAGCTTTTATAATTATGAATTTTGCTTTTTCTGGATGAAAAATAATGAGTTGCTATCATGAAGTATAAATATACATATATAGATTTTGAGAAAGTTTTGACATATACACATATATTAAAGCTTTCAGCTTCTCTGCTATAGCACGAGATATGTATAGAAGAAGAAGCTTTTGTATAAAAGCATTACTTATTTTATATGAATAAGATTTTGCAATAATAATATTACTTTGATGGTACAATAAACGTTGTAACGTCCCCTAGAAATGTTCCCAAAATCAAGTAAAAATTTTAACTGCAGAATCAAGTTAAACTTATTTTATTAAAAAGCTAATTATTGTTATTTTTGATATGCTTTCAATGAGACACGAATTAACCATTTAAGAAGAAAAATTACTTGTTTTGAATCTAGAAAATTTAATGAATGTTGGCGAAAAATAAGAATAAAATTTTTTCCATATATATATGTCTTGATTTTCGAAATATCGAAAGCTGAATAGTTAAAGAAAATTTTCAATTTTCAATATTTTGAAATTTATGTCATATATCGAAAAATTGTATTCTTACTTTTCGTCAAGTTATAACATAATTCAGCATCAAAATTGAAAATGTATATTTTTTTGTGAGATGAGTTGTTAAAGGTGCTTGTTTTAATAGCCTACTGATCCCTTTTACACTTGGAAAAAAATAACAATTTTCTCTGTAATACTAAACCAAAAAAATTTAAATAAAATCTTTAATCTATATGCAAATACATTCACAATTTTTAATTAATAATTTAAATAATCTCAAATAATAATTAATTATTAAAATATTTTTATTTAAAAATATAATAAAATTGAATTCTAAAGACAGACGCATGTTTTATAAATCACAAAAAAAAAAATTTTTTAATAAAACATATAATCATTTACAGAGTGTTCTAGAAACAATACAGGTATTCTGAAAATTATTCTAAAAAGAAACAAAAAGTGAAATTTGAAAAACTCCCGACAAATTTTTCGGGAACGGAACCCTAAGCTTGCACTTGAAACAAAGCTAAGAACACTTTCCGTTAAATTACCTGTCAAACGAAACAAAAGCCACGGGCAGACAGACAGACACACACACAAAGCGGTCAAACTTATAAAACCCCCAAAAATTAATGAATAAAGGAGTAATTTCAAAGGTGACGCTTGAAATCGCGTTGAAAATTACTTCTAATGTCGGAAAATTTCCAGCCAAGGGTTAATTGAATTCGATTTTATACATTTTTCATCAACTTTTTTGAGTTTGTTCAAAATTCAGAGAAAGCTTTTGTAATTTTACAAATTTTACTAATAGACAAATTGTTCTCTTCACAAACGATCAATAAATAATTTACTGAAAGGAAAGTTTCAAGATATTAGGCGAGTACATTTTCGGGAACAATAGTTTGAAGAGATTTTAATATTCGTTCCTTAGTTTTTTACGGGCTTTGATTCAAAAATAGAATAAAAATTAATAGTATAAAAAATTATTTCAAAAATATGTATACTCAATCAGTCAAAATCTTGTACACCCTGTAAAGTTTTAATTAATTTTCAATAAAACTGTAATAGTTTTAATAATATGCGTATAAAAATCTATTTATACGCATATTAGATAACTTAACAAGCTCATTGATTATATATAGGTATCGATTTAAAAAGTATATTAATTAAAAATATTCAATCAATATTTATCGATCTTAGTGATATTTGTTTAAGAAAAAGGGACGATTTTTAATAAATAACAAATTAAATTTCATATCTATTCAGTGGCATCAAATTACCAACAGCTTTTAAAATTCTGTTGGGGGGTTATTAAATTTAATTTTTATTGTATTTAAAAAAAAAATACACCTTTAAAACTTTAAAATATCCATTGACATTTAATTGACCCTGAAGAATAACAAAAATGAATGTGGGTGGCCATTGTTTAATTAATATTAATTAACATAAAGTGATTATTTTAAACTAATTGATACCACACAAGAAATATTAATAAAACTTACCAAAAAAAAAAAGATTTTAATCACACGAAATTTAATTAGATATTTAAAAAATCATTAAAAATGAAAGTTGAATTAAAGTCAACTAGGCAGTTTATATGACGTAAATGTAAGAAAATGGTCTACAAATTTCGTAAACTAGGCAATTTGTATGACGTAAATGTAAAAAATGCATACACACAAAGCGGTCAAACTTATAACTCCTTCTTTTCTTGGTTCGGGGATTAAAAATGATAAATTTCTATGGGAAAAATTTGGATATTAACAAATTTTAAGAGGTATTTTTTTTTTTTTAATAAATAACAAAATATTTTGTTATCGATACGAAAACATTATATTATTGATAACTCTTGAAATGAAACATGAAATTAATAAAACGAGGGAAAAAAAAGTTTTTGATATTTGAAAGATATTTTATCGTTGAATAAATTTGTGATTGATCGAAAAATGATTAGATAAATATTGGAAAACTTCTATGATGGAGATATAGGTACTCTTAACGTGTATGTAGTCAAAAAGGTGCTTCACTTAACGCATACTTTCTCATATCTTACAAAAATGATATGAAATAAATTCATGTCTTTACCAAGTATTAAACTATTAACGATCATATTACAGGGTGTCCTACTTAAGTTGGCTACATATGGAAAACCTTTTTTATTATAAGTTTACGAAAAAATTCTTTATAAAAATCTCTCAAAATATTAAGGGAATTAAATAGAAGGTTTAACTAGAAACAATAAACAGTTTCCGAGGAATTTTTTTATTTTTTTTTTGGATAGTGTTACAAAATATTTGGAAAACCATTTTCATTTAATATAAAGAAAAATAAAAGGCATTATTTTAATAATTGTAACCCTGTTACACAATAAAAGGGTTCCTTATTATTGGCAATAACTAAATGATGATTCAACAAAACAAGAACATTCAAAAGTACGTTCTCCTCAGAACTTTTCAGAATAATTTTAAGTTTAGATCAAAATAATGAAAAAATTATTAATGCACATTTTTCCCATGAAAATCGGTATACCTATTGCATAAAAAAGTTTTCTAAGCAACTTCTTTTAATAATGTTTTTCGATATCTCTAACCATCTCTGGTGCTGGGCCAAATTTTAAGAACTTTCCCTATTGGTCAATTTGTAGTAGGCTGAGTTTTAGGTTCAGGTTTCGGTTAAATATCTTAAAAATGTTATATGACTGTGAAAATTGTCCAATCGATTTGCCTATAAATGGCGAAAAAGTGAGGGTGTCTGCATCTTAAATGCGACACACTATATAAGATATACAATAGGGTATTCTACTATTTTTGAAAAAGTACTTCAAAATACACACGCTTTCTTGCCAAAAACTTAAATTAAATTTGAAACTTTTTTTAAACTATCAAAAACGCGGGCATCCAATTTGATGACGTAATATCGGTATCATTACACGAAATAACACAAATAAATTTGACAGATATATTCATAGACATCTGATTATAATAAATATAAACACTTACTATCTATGTATATATTATACCCAGCTGTCTACACTGAACTAATTGATGGTCTATGGCTCATACCGATATGACATCACAGCAAGGCTTGCCCGCGTTTTAGGTCACATGATATACAGTTTAAAAATTACGTTTTTTAATTTTAATATTTTAAAAGAAAAATGTGCTTTTATGACTCGAAACCAGAATATTTAAATATATTTTTACATAAATTTTAACTTTTTTCTTTCATAATTTACTAGCTGTGAACTACCCGCTTTGCTGGGCAACATCCCCACTTGCACCCCTCCCTCCACATTTCCTTTCGTTGTATAACAGTTTTGTAATGTACACGTCATGCTCTTTTATTTGATACCCCACTTAGTTATATTTGTAAATATTCGATAATTCCTTCCCACTTTCTCGCTACACCTTTCTACCCCCGAAGGTTAAAAGTAGATTAAAACAATAGATCTTTGAAGCTGGTTGTATATCGTGTCAATATTTGAGCTTAATCGATGCACAACTTTTTTAGTTTTTGAAGCATATCCCTTTCAACCTCTATTTCAACCCCTTACTCTACTATAATATGGATGTATTATACATAAAAACCTTCCTCTTGAATCACTCTATCTATTAAAAAAACCGCATCAAAATCCGTTGCGTAGTTTCAAAGATTTAAGCGTACATAGGGATATAGGGACAGAAAAAGCGACTTTGTTTTATAATTTGTAGTGATTTTTGACTAACGATAATACCCTATTGTAAGATCTTAGTTTTATTAAACCAATTGCTCAAACTTTTTGAATACCTTGTCCTAAGAAAAAAAAGATTTGATTGTGACAAGACGAAAAGAGAAAGAAAACCATCTTAACTTGAGGTCGTTGAACAAATCATGATACGAACAGAACAAGAACACGACTCTTGTTATCAAATAATAATATATCAATTAATTTATGAACGGACAGTCGAAAAAAACAGAAAACAAAACTCGAAACACAATACAAGAACAAACATATTTATGTCATTTTTAATTGAGATATTTATTTTATCTTTTTTTCTCTGTTCTTCGTTTTTTTTCTAGGATATTCGAAGTTGATATTTTATTTATTTTTTGTTAAGCTTTTTATTTTAACTTTTTATATGATATGTTATTATAGTCTTGTAATCTAATTTTGATTCGTTTTGTTTTTCGAGATCAACTGAAATTTGACACTTATATCTTTTTAAATCTGGGATTATAGAAAAGAGAGAATTGTACTTTTAATGTCATGGCAAAGTTGATGTCAAGACGGCTGCTGGATGTTTTGTTATTTCTTTTTTTTTAATTAAAATTAGGTAAAAATAAAGAATGTCTGGCACTTGAAAATGGTTGCTTTTAATGTGTTTCTTAGTGGGCATTCTTGAAAATTAGCTGGCAAAATTGCTGATTTTCAAGTTTTAGCAAGTTTTTTTCTGTCATACTCTTATCAAATTCCATAATTCACTCCTCATTTTAAAGCTTTATTATTATTTTATGATTGATTATGTAGAATGGCAAAAAAATGCCATCTATGAATGAGAAATAGAACTATTGTAAATTTTAAAATACGAGCGCCACCTGTGAATGTAAAATGAGGAGAATCCAATGGTGTTTTTTTACTGATTTACTTCTCTGTATAATTTCTTTTTAGTGGTGCGCAATTTTCGTTTGCAAAAATTTACTTCTAACTTCTAATTAACGAAAATTAATTATCTGCCTTGTACACAAGGTACCAATTACATTTTGAACTCTCTTTGAACGTTCGATGAATTATGACATACAAAAATTAAAAATCGAATCGTTTATTTTCCCCCAATTTTATTCGTGTGATAAAAAAAATTCCCATTGATTACTTCCATTGAAAATCACTAATAAGTCATTTTGAAAGTAATTACCGAACACAAAATGGTCGATATATCGAAGAGTGTTGAACAAACATGTCATGACATAATTAATTTATTGTCATGATTTATGGGAATCGTTTTTACAGAAACACTTATTACCAGCGCTTCTCTTTTTTCGTTCTAGGTCCAAGCATTATAAAGGAGTTCGAAAACTGTACGACTATTTTGTACAGTTTTTTGAGTGTAATCTTTCTTTTGAGTTCTTTTTTTAAAAAGTTTATAATCCATAGTATTTCGAAAAATTAAACAATTGACTGAGTTAATTGTTTAAAGACCCTGGATGGAAAGGGTTGAATCATTTTTCGAGAATTTTTCACAAGACTATTAGTTGAAATTACCTGCAAATTTTTAACTTTTTTAAAAATGGACACCAAATTTTTGTCCTTGATATTTATGAAAAAATGTTTCAAACAAAAGTTGTTGTATTATTTCAAACTATTTACAAGGTATCGTAATCGGATAACTTTAAATTGATTTTGTTTTTTGTTTGTAACAAAAAATAACCACACACAGAAAATTTAATCGTTATTTATCGACATAAATAGTAAATTATATGATTTTCTTCTGTTACCTTTCAAGTTTTCCCCACTCTTATAGGTATATAAACACTTTTTATGTGAAAAAGACATTTTCACCGTTTTCCACCCCTATTTTGAGAGAGTGTAATATAACACATAAGTTTTATTAGTTTTCTTTTGGTCGTTAAATAATGTGTAAACGGTAAGCTATATAAGCTATAAAACATATTAATTGCTTTTCATTATTCATATTGAAAAAACAATTTTTTTTTATATATACCGAACGTCTTCGAATATTCTAGCTATTTCGAGAAAAACATGGTACAAAGTTATTAGGAAAATATTTTATTCAGATCATGTAGGTAAAAATGTAAAATGGCATAATTATAACTGGAACAAAATGGGACAAATGTTCAAATTCATCAGGAATCTTTCTAGCATACGAAATTCTAGTTCTAAATTTCCCGATTGTTTTATTTCTCTTAAAAAAATAGAAAATATTATAACATTTTGTTTTGAAATTAAATGAAATTTGATTTTATAGATAAATTTTGACAAAAATACAAAATCGAGTTCGTTTAACGATTAAGTGGGTAATTTTTTGAAGCGATTCAGGGGAAATCTCGAAGAAGACTCTTGTCAAATCCTTTTTATAAGTCTTATTTAAATTATTCTGGAAAACTTTTAGTTCGAAGACATTTTATTTGATTCTCTGGAATTAATTTTAGACAGAAAATTAAAAATCCATATTTTCAAAGAACATTTTTTATTTGTTAGTAATTTTCGAGAAAATACTTTGTACTTTTATTACCAAAAAAATTTAATATAAATAATTTGTTTTAGTTTTATATAAGTTTCAAATAAATTGGAAAACATTGCGAAGAAAATTTTCATATTAAATTGAAGCGACAGACATATTTTTTTATTTATAATTTACTTTTCATAAAATTTTAATATTAAATAAAAAACATAAAAATAATATTTTTTCATTTTAAAAGACATTAAAAATAAATTTTTTCCCAGAAAAACATAAATCACATTTTTTCTTTCCAAAAACTATTCTTTCCAAAAGAATATAAACGAATTTGATAAAGGGATAAGGAAAATAAAGATAGGACAGAAAAAAACTTGCTAGAGTCATAATATATATAAGATAAGAAAATATATTGAGTTGTGAATAAGAAAAAAGGACCTATAAGCGTACCATGTGGCACTCCGCAAAATTGTCAAAATATCTACATTTTTGTTTTATGAAAGAATTGGATTTCAAACCAGTTTATTTTTTTTAGAAATGGAACAACCACATTGGGATTTTTTGGACAGTACTACTCGAACAAATTTGGATACGAACCAAAATATTATTATGTGGTTATGTTACAAATATTATTACATAATTATGTTCTATTATGCTATATAATAATTAAGTGGTATTATAATATTTTTGAGGTTATGTTAATATTAAAATGGGTTCTTTGGGGTGGAAATAAAATTATTTAATAATATTTATTTCATTTTTAATTCATGCTTTTAGCATGGGAAAAAAAATTACAGGTTGTGTACAAAAAAAAATCGAGGATGTGACGTAAGTGTAAGAAAATGCTCTAAAATTATCGTAAACTAGGCAATTTGTATGACGTATGAGGTAGATACTTGTTTTTTATCCCGATAAGCATAATATATTCAACAAAAACACTTTTTTAACATAATTTTTTAACGGTAAAAAAATTAGTAGAAAAATACTTAAGAATTTCGAACTAGAGAAAGAAATTCGATAATTCTTTACGCATTTTACAAAAGATAACAACACGTATTTAAATTGTCAATTCTTTATAACAAACTAGCTAATGCCCGCAAATTCGTAGTCCCGTTTGCAATCTTATCATACAAACAATATTTTCGCTATATCCTATTTCTTCCAACCTGTCTTCTCTCAATTTTAGATTTAGGGTTGTAATTATTTGTACCCGATTTTCAATTTTCAGAATTGATTTAGACTTAGTCCAACTTCATATATAAAAAAATCAAGCTTTTTATTTAAAATTGCTTTGATGCTCGCATTCTTAATACCATTAATGGCTTCCCAGTGAAAAACGCACGTAGCAAAAACATACTACTGTTTTATAATATTATAAATAGATATTATAATTAGCAATTCTTAACACGGAAAATGAAAACATCATCCTCAATTAACATAAGGACTAACACACCAAACACAAGGACATGAATTTTCCATCTTTTTATATAAAAGTGGAGATATTTTAATTTTTTTCACACACACATACATAATATCAAGAAAAACAAATTGAATTTTTCATGAAAAACGTACAATATTTAAAAAAAAAACTAGGGCAGAAGAGAAGGATAGAGATGAATTTATTATATGTTTAATTTGGCGTATCGCGCTACGGTTCTTTATATTATTTTATATTTAAATTAAAGTTAATTTTAATTTTCTTCCATCTTTTTTTAATTTTTCATGTAGCCTCATCGTCAGTCATAATGTTTTCCTTTTGTCTTTTAGTCATTTTCATTTTCACCCTTGCCACTGTGTTCAAGGAAAAATTATATAATCAAATGCAATTTACAGAATGTTATAATAAAGTTTTTTGGCAGGATACGTTTGAAAGATGTAAGAGCTATGGAAATTGACGGTTTTGATGAATTTTAAAGTTTTTTTGAATGTTTAATAAAAATATACACCTTACATAACAAAAGTTTCTGTAAAAACACTATTCAAAAAAAGTTTTGTGAATATTTGCAATTTTTTTTAAAAATTACAAAAAATTAGGCTGTAGAATAGGAGGCTCGCTTGTCATACTAAAGGTACCGGGTTCGAAACCCGACGTCACCAATAAACTTTTTTTTTTAAATTTATATATTTCTAAGTCTAATTATGTTATAACACGACGCTATATTTAGTAATTTCGAAAACAAAGGCAGATATCAAAAAATTTTATTCTGATTTTTCGTTTACAATTCATGAAATTATAACAAAATTTATCATCAAAGTTGAAAATAAGGTACAAATAATTTGAACCACAAGTCTAAACTTGTCTTGTCGCTCGTACTACCTTAACTGAAGAGTTTTTTAGTCGTTTTGTTAACCTTCTAAGTTTCTATTGTGATATAATTTATAGCATTTTCATATCTTGGCTCTTATAACATCCTGTATATACTGTTAAGTATAATAATGATGTTAAAACATTTCTATATTGTACAATTTTTCATTAAATTTTTTTTTGTATAAATTTTTTGTGTGTGAACTCGCAGCATAAAGGATGTAATATTTAATTTTTCCGTTTTAATCAAGTAAAAAATTTAATTATGTGTAGATAGACATTAATTAACAAAAGCTATGGCTGACAGAAAGAGACAGATAGAGATGCTTAGAGCGAGAGAAATGGATTCATATTATATATGTGATAACAGAAATATTATTTTTGATAATTTAAAACTATAGTTTAAAATAAACGAAAAATGTAATAAAAACTTCCATTAAGGCTAAGGACACACGAAGCGTTTTATATCAAGCTGTGACGTTTTAATGATTTTCGAGCCACGAGTGAAATTGAAAAACAAAATCGAATTGATCTCAAAATAAATTCCGGAAATCTCAAATTATAGGAAATTTTCGAATATTTTAACACTTTTTCTGTTTTTTATATTCTCTTTTGTCGATTTTTCGAACAACTAATTCGAATATTCGATGTTTTTTTGCAAATAATTTCAAAAAAAAGGCTTTAGAATTAATATCGATGGAAGTTATGTGTGATGTATTAAAGACTTAAAACGAATGAATTCATTTTTAATTGAAGTGAATATTTAAAAATAAAAAAATAAAAGGATTTTTTTCCCTGTTTAATTAAAATAATTAAGTTTAACCATGTCTAATTTATTTGTTTATAATTACATTTAATAAATCAAACTAAATAATTTGGGCATGAAAATTTATCAGACTCTTTTTACTTTGTATTTTATGGTGCAGTAGAAAATTTTAAAAGATAAATTTTCGAACGTTTCGTCATTTATTTATAACTTCCTCAGTAACTATATAAATTTAAACCAATAATAATTGAACAAATAATAAAATATAATAATTTTTTACTTTTTTGGCTAAAATTTAGTGCATCGAACTGACATAAATTTTTTTACACCAACAGCCTTAAATAAAATTATATAATACAAAAATTTAGTTTTTTGCACTTACCTTCTTCATCACTGCCCACCATAGAATATCGATCAAAACCCGATAAATTTCGATGCGTTCCCAAACCAAAATCATCTTTTGTCCATTGCAACATACCACTCTTATCAATGACACGACATGGCAACGTAACACGTGATCCAACAACAGCGGTTTGATCTTGCGGTTGCATTGCAAATCTTTGTTCGCCAGCATTTGCAACATTACCAAATCGTAATAATAAAAATAATGAAACACATATTATATGATTGTTATACATTGTTGTGAAGAACGAACATTGTTGTCTATTTACACCGTTACTACTTCGATTTTTTCGATCATGTTTTGTTGTCAATAATATATCCATTGTTATAGTGTGTATCAGCCAGATTCACTTCAGTGTCCACGTGTGGATTAGGCAGATTTTTTTTTATCTTGTATATATTTTATTTTTTATCTGGAACAAAAAAGAGAAAATTTTGGTGAAAATATGGAACAAATTGTTATGGATTTAGTTTTTAGAGACCAATAACTTTCTGGTAAAGTAATATTAACTGATATATTAAAATAAAACATGATAAGCATGGTTTTTACGTCAAGTAAGTAAAGAAAGATAGTCACTCTTACACACACAAGTAATAAGAGTATCTTTCTTCTCACTTTCTCAGTGGATATAGTATATACAATAAACAAACATGTACATAATAAATGTAACCTATAAATTTACAGTATACTGTATGACGTGTCTAACCTAATTTGCTCTCTCACGTCCAAACCATGATGTTTACGAAAAAATGTTTCAAACAAAAGCTGTTACGCAAAAGCTGTTACTAGGAACACTTTTTACACATAAACTTTTGTTTTATCTCTAGAACAATATTTCTACCAGGATAAAACCTGGCATACCTAGTCCATTTTGTACTTATCGTTAAATAATATTGATTCATATGCGAAATTTCGAAAGTGCAAATGGCTAAATGGCTCGCTCCAACAATTTTCATGAAAATGAGTATGCAGAGGTTTTTTGGGGGCGAAAAGTCGATCTCGCTACGATTCATTTTTAAAAAACGTCAGTTTATCCGTCTTTTCATGGCAAACTGAAACATACACTGCAAAATATGACTCTCCCTGACATCTATCGGTGTAGTTAACGAAATAAAGAATATTAGCGGGACATTCAATTTGGTATTTATATGGAGTTTTAAACGGCTCTTATATAAGTGATCAAATTTCTGTCTTTTTAACTAAAAAAATGCCGAGCAAAACTCGGTCATCCGAGATATTCACCTTTTATCGGGAAATGTAAAAAAAAAACGTGAAAATTTATGTTAATTTATTAAAAATGTTTAATTAAAATAACTGTGTGTCCTTTCTACCCCACCTTACGTCATTCTTACAGAACCAACAGGAATATAAAAGATATTTAAAAAATAAACATTGCAATGTTTTTTTGATACAAATACGAGTGTGTTTGCGTTTTCTTTTTTTTTTTTTTGGGTAACGAAAAAGGTAACCGAAAAAATAATATTTAAAGATGAAATAAAAATAAATACTAAAAATTGTATTTATTGAGGGTTATTTTTCTTGCGTGGCCACTCGACTAAAATAATCTTCTCTCCGTTATGAATGTTTATAACGCTTGTGTAAATTTGTTAATATAGGTACAGAGCGTACGTTATTGCTCGAAGGTATTCGATCATTCGAGACCTTGAGAATAGCAGAGAGTCTGATTTAAACCATCCTTGGCGAAAAACTGTAAAATAATTTAATTTGGGCTGTTTATTATAAAATCCAAAAATGAAAAGAAATTAGACCTTGCTGTTTAATTATCATATTATCCCACTTTCTTTGATATTGAACGAAATTGATACAATTTCTAGGAATCCTAGTCTCTTTTTTTATAAAGTACTCGGATGACCGAGCTTTGCTCGAAACTTTCATACTAAATGTCATGAAAATAGTTGGAACCGTTTCCGAAAGAAAACTGCGTACTAATCGTGTAACAACGCCATCTACTGAAACCTATCTTTAATGTTTCAGTGTCGGTAAGGCAGTTGATTCCAATTTAAAAAAAATAATAGTATTACTACTCGCCAATAGATGGCTCATTTTTCAATTTGTTTCAGTTTTTTCCTGAAAACACGGCTAAAACAATATTTTTTAAAAATGAAACCTAGTTATATTGATTTTTCGCCTAAAAAAAATCCGTTTCCGAGATTGCTGATAAGATTATTAAACGAATATTTTGTGCATTTTACTAAGGAAATTCGCTCAGCTTATGTAGCAAATTTTTGTTGTTGATTATGATATAACTCTCAGAATAAAATAATCATTGAGATGATATAATAATATTTTTTACATCATTAATTCTTTTTTATATATCAAATAATTCATAAAAATGTCTATTGTTCACGGATTTGTTTCCTATCTATTCCCCCTTACAAAATATCTGTCTTTCTACCAGTCTGCTTTATGATGTATAGTTTATCCATTTTTTTTTTTTAAATTTTCGTTTTTCGTTGGTTGTCTGTCAAAATTGATTACTTCTTGTCGTTTCCCCAACCCATTTTTCGTGTATGCTATCTCATTATTCTACCCATAAACAAATATTCATTGTAGAAGAAAATTATTATACGTCATCGATTTTCGAGGTTATGGTTCCGTATCAAGAAAATAATAAGAAATGTTACAGTTAGTCATTCAACAGCTTCACCTATACATAAGCGGAGCTCAAACTGGTTTTTACTCAATTGTAGAATTCTTTCCTCAGTAAAAGGAAATCGCGAAATAAACTAGAAAGTTGGGAGATACTGAAATTAATCTAATTATGAATTCTGTACGATTTTCCTGATGTTTTGTAATCTTTGATTTTTGAGACACTTTGTATGGCAACACCCAATAAAATTGTTGCTTCTAGCCTCCTCCAAGTTATTTCTGTGCAAAGATTTTCGATTTGCATCGTTTAACTTCGAAGCCACTAATTGCACAATCTTATTTCCCACACACTAAATCGATGATAACAACTGAATGACATATAGAAACAAAACTTTGATATTCAAAAGTAATTTGATTTGGTTTCCTTCCAATTTATTAAAAAGCAATCTTATAAAATAAATTATATATATTTCATAATCTTCATTTAATATTTTTGTACTTGATTGAACGATTAATCAAAAAATGAAAATTATTGATACGATTATTAAAATTACAAAAGAGGGAAAATCAATCAAATAGAAAAGAAAATTCAAAGCACAAAAGCTACGTTAGCTAAGTGAATTCAATCAGAGATTGAAAAAATAATACATTTTTCTTAAAATCGAAAATTGCACTTTTAATTTTTCAAGAATTTTTATTTCGAAAACTAAGTATTTTGAGAAAAAATAACAAGAGTACTTTTTTGCTTAAAACTGATGTTGTACCTCAAGGTGTAGAGTCGTACCAGACTATCCACGGCTTGTTATTTTGAGTGATTAAAAACGGAAGCTAGTGGGGTTAATAGAAAACCCTACCGACTGCGCCAATTATGTTTTTTTAAAAACTATTTGTTGGTATTTGTGTTATATGACCCATTCAATGTATACGCATATACATTATAATTAATATTGCAACATATATAGAGGAATTAATTCAGAAATGTAACATCAGTCAGTCAGTCAGACATCTTCACTTTGGTTAATGAGTTACCATAATTAATTCAATATTAGATTGAAGTGAAATACACAACATATTAACTATATCACGTGACTGACTACATCACAAACAACATATCAACACTATCATGAATATAGTTACAGTTATTGCTAGTGAAGCACAAGCTATTAGCTTGGCTTGGCTTGGCTTGGCTATGTTGAAGCTTCAAACATCAAACATATTCAATGTGAAATTAGGTGTAAATGAATTATTTTACACTAAAACTTTAATTCTATCAAATGTATACCGAAATATACATACATCAATTCTCTGGTTGTATTTTAAAACAAGCGAAATTAACAAAATTTAAAAAACCCCCGACAAATTTACGTGTACGGAACCCTAAACTCAACTTGGAACCTATCTAAAAACCCTCTCCATTAAATTATGTTTTTCAGGTACAGAACCCTAAAGTCGTACTTGAAACATACCTAATAACACTTTCAATTAAATTACCTTTCAAACGAAACCAAAAAAACTAAAATCGGTCCATCCGTTTAGGAGCTACGATGCCACTCATATGGAAACAGGTTCAAAAATAATCATCAAATAGTCGTTTGACAAACTTTAATTCGTAGAATATAACGATGTCTCGTAAAATTATCGAAACATATTCAGAAATTTTTGAGGAAAATAGCAATTCAATATTATTTTTAAAGTGTGTATACAGTCATAAAACATACAACCCGTATTATTATGTCATGAATTCTATAAATAAGTACAGACAGACGGTTTTGTTTTTTGATAAAAAATCGTTTTGGAACATTTAATTTCAAAGTTTAATTGCGTTTTGAGAGGGTGCGAAGCCGTCTGCTACAACTACCTAAATCTAAATATGAGACGAAAACATATCTGGAACTATCTAGAAATAGACATTTCACTTTGACGTAATGACAATACAATTATTTTAATGAGTTTCTATTCTCATAGCAAATAATATACATAACGCAAGTGCTGACGGGTTAATATAAAAATGTACCCGTAAAGACATTTAATTTTCATTTTTGGAAAATATTTTTTTTTCGTTTTTGTGTTTCGTTTAGTACCCAATAAAAAAGTAAAATATTACCTAGTTTTTTCCTAACAAGGTTTAAAAAATAACTTTCAATTTCATTTTTTCATGATTCATTCAAATTAAACTTCCTTCGTTCGGTCAGCCTTTCTGTTGTAGACAGAGGTTCGTGATAAAAAAAGTTCCGCACGCGTCATTCTCTATTATTAAACGCACACAAATGTCACGTGTCTATAGTTTTTTACGGCTGCACCACCGTAAAATAAAAGGAAAAACTTTATTTTTATTTTTTTACATCAGATTATTTTTTGATGTAGTTTAACAAATTTTATGTACCTAGAGATGTGTTTTTTTGTGTGTACAGTTATGTTAAGAAAAATTGAACTTACTGGTTATAAATTTCAATAAGAAACCTCATTTCTTGTCCGATGCTCAAAGAATTCTGTTTCAATTTTGATTTCCAAGATCGACTTTGAAAACCCTTCCCAAAAATTCACTTTTTCTTAGGTTCGTCTTTAAATCGTGTAAATACATTCTCATTAATGCCCTGTATAAGCAGGATAATTAACAAGGCTAATGTTAAAAAGATTAATTTGGAAAACTAATTTTTATTAGTTAAAAGAGAAAATATTTTCCTAGAAAGAAAATTATAACAAGAGCCACTCGTTTTTCCATGAAATACATTTAACTTCATGAAATGAATGGCATTTGTGTGTTATTTCTTCTATAAGTGATTTTCTCTTAATCTTTAGGCATCATTATTTAAAAAACTGTGGCATATATGGAAAAATTATACTATTTTTTTATATTGCAGATGAAGAAAAAAGAAAATTGTGGAATATGCTTCTAGTTCGATTCATTTTAAATGAATTAAATTGTATTCGCAGCTCAGCAGTGAGGATACTTTAAATAATTTAAACATGTTTTGTTGGTTAAAAATGTATATCCTGGTCACTATTTCACTGTTACAACACCGTTACACCGTTACATTACGTTACAACGAAACGTTACACATACCTATACGTATATAAAATTCTCATAGGTAAATAACGTTGCACTACCCCACAAACAAACATATTTATTGACATTTGAACATAACATGAGAACCGCTTATGAATAAAATTAATATTTACAAACAACCCAAACAAACAACGTTTGGGATTTAATTTTAAGAATTCAGACCAATAACTTACTTATAAAAAATGCTCTCATAATAATGAATTCTTTAAAAAAATGTCCTTTCAAGATTTTTCTAATATAACTCGACAATAGGTCAGTGGTTAGAGTGGTGATTTGGAGTGCAAGAGGTTGTGGGTTCGATCCCCATCCGAGTGAACTTTCTATCATAAGAGTTTTTTTTTTTAAATTTGAGAAATTTTCACGTTAAATAAATAACTTTTCAACGTTCTTCACGAAAACCAAGAATAACTTCATATTTAGGTTCAATTGACTGTCAATTTTTGGAAAATTTATCATTAAATTAGTATTTTCGAGTTGAAAACAATTACTTGCTACTAAAAAACTGAACAAGCTAACGAATCAACGCTACTTTAAACATAACATAACATGTTTTTATTCAAGTGGTTAATACACAAACTATGCGCTATAAAAGCTACAAGCTACAAGCTAAAAGCTACATGCTACGATATACATATTGTGATATTAAAATTTTAGGTACATAAATTAATTTTACCTAATTAGGTAAAATGTTTATATTGATATGGACTAATTTTTTATTTCGATGTTGTTTTTTCCAATGTTTTTTTTTATTGGTTCGTGCAAATCAATCGCGTGAAGGAGAAGGGAATGTATGGGGAACCCCTTGGAAAAATCGAAAAAATTCACAAACATTTTTTTGTTTTAGAATGTGATAAAACTCAGTTAATAAGATAATTTTGAGCCACAATATTCAAAAATCGGGTTGATTTGGTGATTGAGCCAGTAGTTTCTAAGATAAACGATATCTCGAATCGATTTTGCACGTAATTTCAAAAAATACTCATTCAAATGTGAAACAAACTCGATTTCTGAATGTTTTGAGTCGAAATTAAGAGTAACCCTTTGAAAAAATAAAAAAATTCACAAAAAATGTTTTTGTTTCGGAATTTGATAGAATTCATTTATAAGGCAATTTTGGTTTAATCAAGATATTTATTAAGACATAACATAAAATTTCCTTGTTCTTACTTTAAAGTATCACTATTATCTTTAACTTCTTCTGATAACTCAGAAATCATTTTTTTGAATGAAAAACATAAACTTTGGACAAAAAATATAAATTAACAGATTGTAAATTATTTTCAAAATATTCTCAAAATTCATGGCAAACTGAATCGTTTAAAAAACTTTTAATTTCCTAGCTAACACAACGTCGGAGGTTTAGGGGTCGTTTTAAAATTGTTGTACATTTTTTGGTTTTGCGTCCCAACCCCAGCAAACAAATTATAACGTGCGATAAGGAACATGGTTCCAAAAATTATTTAGGTAATAGAACCGATCGATATCCGATGATAATATAAATATTATAAATTAGAACATATTGTGATTAGATGATATTTAATCTGATTGCAATCAGATATGATCAATATGTGATGATGATGATGTATTTATTGATAATTATAATATGATTATAATAATTATAATTGTAATTATAATACAACAATACCAATAATGTTGGACTGACTGGACTGGACAGGACTGGACTGTGGGCTATTGTTAACTAATTGTAGTTAAGATTAATACATTTACAACAATACATACATATATATGTGTAAACTAATATATCTATTGTTGTGTAATGGAATTCAAATTATTAATTATTAGAAATGGTTATTGATAAATAAAAAAAACCTGTTGTTATTATTGGAGCTATGTTCTTTATCGCACGTTATAATTTGTTTGCTGGCTGGGAGGTAAAACCAAAAAAATGTGTAACAGTTTAAAACTACCCCAAAATCCAACGATGTGTTATCTAGGAAACTAAAACTTTTTTAATCGATTCAGCTTGTCATGAATTTTAAGAATATTTTGAAAATAATTTACAATCTGTCAGTTTATATTTTTTGTCCAAAGTTTATGTTTTTCATTCAAAAAAATGAGTTGTGAGTCATCAGAAGAAGTTAAAGATAATAGAGATAATTTAAAGTAAGAACAAGGAAATTTTATGTTATGTCATAATAAATATGTTGATCAAGCCAAATGAAGGTAATGTTCGCACATATTGGGTTGACTACTAAATCAGAAGTATGTCTATTTTAAACTAATATTACAATTATTTCATAAAGTATAGAATTAAAGTAGCTTTAATATTTAATTCTTTAAATAATAAAACAAGTAATTTGACTTCTTAAATTAATACTTTAAATTTTCAGACGCCTCTCGTTTTTTATTGTTCTTTAAATATGTAAGAGGACTTTGTTCATCGAATATTCTCGATAATGAATCCATATAATTGATAATAATTATTACAGTAAAACGTTTTAATTATATTTACATGATAATTATTGAACTATTAATAATAATTAATAACAATCTAAATCTATTATTCAAATATCATACAACTGTAAATAAGTAAATGTGTTTAACACGAATAACTATTAAGGTACCGGGTTGATGTAAGAACATGATGGTGGAGAAGGATTAGGGAGGTGGGAGTCTATAAGGAAAGCTGTTTGTTAAGGAATTAGGATAGTGGGGGCATAAATTTAAAAATAGATATTTTCAATTTTGATGTTAAATTTATATTATTACTTGACGATATAAGACGAAAAGTAAGAATAAAATTTTTCCATATCTGGCTTAATTTTCAAAATATCGAAAATTGAAAATTTTGTTTAATTATTTAGCTTTCGATATTTCGAAAACCAAGACACATATCGAAAAATTTTATTCTTATTTTTCGTCTACATTCATGAAGTTATAACAAAATTCATCATCAAAGTTGAAAATAAGATAAAAATAATTTCAACCCTTAATCTACCCTGTTCTTACATCCCTTATATGGACGGTGACACTTAGTTTTTTTCTTTTCTAATTCATTGCTAATATGTTTACTTTCTATTAAAAAGTTTTTTTTAAAATTTGTTTTCATTCATTCCAAATGAAAATTATCAAAAACTTCCAAAATATGTCGTTTTTTGAGATTCCTCCATAAGAGCCAATGTATTTTATATCGATTTTTAATGACTTTTTTCTTAAATATTTGCACGGATACCTAAGCTGAAATTTTAACCACATATTCTTTGAGTAAAAGACTACCTACAAACAAACTTTGAGCCTTTAAATCAAACATTGTTGTCATGCTCATACATCCTTTAGGAATTAGGATTATTGTTTTAAGGTATGCACATTTATGTTTAGCTTAAACCATTGATAGATGTTAGAAAGTTATAGGAATATATTTATATATAGGATGATTTTTATAACCTGTATATATGTAATATAAATCAGGGTATACTAAGTTTAGTCCCAAGTTTGTAAAAATATTGATGTTACGAACAAATTTTTGATACAGGTGTACATAAAAACACCTTTTTAGTCCATTTAAGCTTGTGCGTCTGTCTGTGGACACGATAACTCAAAAACGAAATGAGATATCAAGCTGAAATTTTTATAGCATGCTCAGGACGTAAAGAAGTGGGTCTGAGTTCGTAAATGAACAGCCTAGGTTAATTGGATCTTGGGTCTGTAGGACCCATCTTGTAAACCGCTAGAGATAGAACAAAAGTTTAAATATAAAAAATGTTCCTTATAAAAAAATAAACAACTTTTGATTGGAACATTTTTTCGTAAACTTCACTGTTTATCCGTGAGGGCGAAAATTAGGACAAAACTTTAGTGTCCATTTTCTCCAAAACTATAAAAGATCGAGAGTTGAAAATTTCCAAGTAGCTTCAAATAATGGTCTTTTAAAATATTCTCGAAAAACGAAAAGAACTTGTAGAAAATACTTTGGAAAATACACCCGGTAAGTATATCAATAAATGTCTAAATTAAAATAGTTTTTGATATGTTTAGCTGTTACATAACACAATATTATTTGATTATTAAATATAATATTAATAATAATTATGATTAGACATGCACTAGCACCACCATTGTCACAAATATACACTGACTACATATGTGTGACGTCATTACATTTATATGACATGTGACGTCATTATTTAGTTAACATTATTATTATTATTAGATGAGTTTGAGTTATTTGAAAGAGAATTGATAGCTTTCAAGTTTTGAAAATTTAATTTTGTATACACATGCATAAATGTTTGATATTGAATAGATTGAAATCGACTTTATACTACGATTATACAGGATGAATCAAAAGTCAGTGCACATTGTACCTTATAGAAGAACTCACATTTAATGTGAATTGTAACTTCGAAAAAGTTTTCCTCATGAAGAATATCAACCACAGATTCTGTTTATGCAAAAAAAGCATTACCTTACGTTGCTTTCCCAAAAGAAAACATAAAAAAACTTTGGTTTTGACGCTTTTTCGAGATTTTTAGACCATATTTTTAGAGCATTTTCTTACATTTATGTCATACAAATTGTCTAGTTAACTAGTTGTCTAGTCACGTGACAGCCGAATCATTTTAATTATATGATGTTATTTGAATATATTGAATGTTTCAATTTCATTATAATTATGTATTTAAATGAAAAGTAGTTTAAACAGTAATAATAACTACCGTTGTTCATATTAGTGCCTCCTTGTCCCATGCTCCCACTCATATAAATGTATACCTACTATACTATACACATTGCATATACTATCAATAATAATGTTTGGTGCAGCCAATTGACAAACCATAATAATAGGTATAATAGTAATTATTTAGTAAATGTTTTGAAGTAATTAACGTTGTATTTATTTCATAAATATATCGGGAACCAATCCAGGTCTAACCTATAATCATTCTATGATGGTTCATTTCAAAAAGAGGATTATTTTTATAATTGATTGTTATGTTTTTACGTATTCATATCGTAAATTCTTTGCGCAGGAGCTGCGTAAACTAAATTACTTCAAATAATGTTGGCAGAAACTTCATATTACGGCATTGGATCAAAATATTTATACCTATTAAATATTCATACTTTCAATGTTTTATAAACTCACTGTACACAGGTACAGGTGTAATTCAAAATATAAGTAATAAAATATATTCCAGTTATGAAAGAAAACCACAAAATTATTATAAATTATAAAATATATACGGAAAGACGGGAGATTTCTTGTGGTTTTATCTTGTTTGGAGGTAAATTATTATATTTGCATGTCAATCCGATGAGAAGAATTTAATTCAACCTAGTTACAATTGAGATAATTTCCTAGCTAACTGTTAAAACAACCACAAAGAAAAAATCTTTTTGGTATTTACACTTAATTATTTATCATTAAACTGTACGTATATTTCATTAAACTAAATCAATTAAATACACATTGGGTGGTTGGTTATGACGTTGGCCTTCCAAATGAAAGGACCGGCGTTCGAATCCAGCTAATGAAAGTATCTTTTTTTTAATTTTTATAAAGGCTTTCATTTTAAAAATGACCTATTTTTATTGATTCTTTAAAAGGAATTTACCATATTATTTACGAAGCTCCTTTGTAGCAATGTTTTGACGAAGGAAACCAATTCCATTGAAAATGACACGCAAACTTGTAATTTTCTAGTTTAAAAAGAGCGGTGGCTTGTTATTTTAAGAGAAAGGGAATCATAACTATATTAAGATTAGATTTAGAGTTGAAATTATTCTTAACTTATTTTCACTTTGAGATGAATTTTGCTATAACTTCATGAATGTAGACGAAAAATTAGACAAAAATTCTTCGATATCTGCCTTGGTTTTCGAAATATCGAAATCTAAATCATTTATTTATTTAAGTAATCGGGCAACTCCTTCAATTTTAAGAATTGATTTAGACTTAGTCCAACTTCATATTAAAAAAAAATTAAGTTTTTTATTTAAAATTACCTTGTTGATCGTACATCCTTAAAAACAAATTAATTAATTTAAAATATGAAATATTCTCAATATTGAATCTTTTAGTTCAAAAAAGAAAAATAAATAGTCTTGCACAAACGTTTGCTAAAATTGCAAACTGCACTCAAAATGACTAAATAAATATTACATAAACATAAAGTTATTAATTACTTATCAAATATTGTAATAACTATATAAAGTACAATACTATTCAAAAAAATTTGTTACACTTCAGGTTAATAAACAGTACTTCGAGTCAAAACTTTTAAATTTTTTTTGTACATTTCTTTGGTCATTCACGAGAAATTGTGAGCGAAAAAGGAATATTTTTCTATCTATTTTTAATTATTCTATAAAGAGAATTCGATTAGCTTACGCATAAAGTTTTAGAACTATCAGAATGGTGTTCCTGTTTTATTGAATATGACTATACTCTGATATTGAATTCAATATTTATTTAATATTTTATATTTATCAATATAAAATTTATGGATGTTTAGAATTCTATAGATGACCATAACTAAACTATCATGACTGGACTATAAACTAGGTATTGCAGACTTAGTTCAGGCGCTAGGGGGTTTCGTATGCATTAACAGGTCCCACCGAACATTAAGGAGTGTATTTCGACGTATTTTGATCTGCTGAACCGGAATTTTCAACTTTCTCATCGCTCAGAGTAGGAGAAAAGTTTGTTATAAATTAATTCATTGTTTATACGGCCATAGCTCGCATTTGGCTGTAATAACACAAGTTTTAATAGAGATATTTTAAAAAATAAAAAAGATTCTTTAACTAGAAGAATCTTTGTAATTTTCTCATATATAATTATGTGGGATTTTCTTTCGCTAAGGACTTGCTTTAGACTTAAATATAGCGGGCGGGAAAAATGATAAAACTTAATACTTACAATCGTGCTAGCTTCGTTGTTGTTGCTTAAAACGTATTTTTATGTTCCTAATATTAAAATATAGACTTATACCTTTAAAATGAGTACCTTCAAGTACAAAAATATTATTTATTGGCGAATCTACGGACGTTTCAAACCAAGCGATGCGTGCCGACCTTATACACTTATCATTTTTGTTTAAAATTTTAACCATACCTCTGGTTCTATTGGTCGTATCAAGACGAATAAAAAAAAAGAAATATTTGAAGCTATGGTTGTATAAACCCCACTCTGAGCGTTTAAGCAAGCTCAAAATTTGGGTTTGGCGACCCGACTAACACATGTAAATGCATTCGAACTCCACTCAGCGCCTACACTAACTGTTGTTAGTTGACTGGATTGTTTGATGATTCTAGTAGGTATTCAATATAAATTAAAATTGTTTAATGACCACTTTAAAATTTACATTTTCAAAAGTAATATTTAATCAACAGCAGCCATTTTATATACAATATTTTAATAAAATGTCTATCAAAAACTTTATTGATTTATTTTATGAATAATTACTTAAGTTTTAATATTATTTGGAGTAATATTTTATGGTGGAAAATATACTCGTAAAGTTTTAAATATTCCATAGAATTACAGTCAAAAATTTATACAGTTAATGGCAAAAAAGGGTAAAAAAAACAAGGGTCTTTTCTTATGTCCTGTTTTTTTCGACATGCCAAAGTTCATTGATTTATTTTCTGTTTAAAAAAAACGATCAATGATCGAACGGCGTCGTAAAGTGTTTCTTCGTTTTAAAGAAAGTGTTTTTGAAGTAGGTATTAGAATTTTAATCGATACAAATAAACTTATATTTTATTTATTTTTTTTGTCATAATCACTTGAAAAACAACTTTAATTATGAATGAGATGGGAATTAAAAACAAGTTGTTTGATTCTGTAATATCATTTTATATAAACAAACCGTGGTGGATATGCCTTTGAGAAGCCAGACCATTGATCTCTTAACTAGCTAAATTATTGTGTATTGATTTATTGATAATTTTAGTCACCTTATTTGTAATTTAATGAAATCGCGCCTGTCGAAATTTGTAATGGATGATGAATTTTTTACGATTTTCCGTGAATTTTTACAATCAGTGAATGAGATGCCCTTAAAATTTCTGTATAAAAACGTTCCTAAGACAATGATGTATGAAAATATTTGAGACTTACGTTTCCAATTTTGAGGATGGATTCTATAAGAACTTGGGAAGATTAAGAGTAAACTTTTAACACATAAATGCCATTCATTTCATCACTTAAATGTATGGAAAAAAGCCCTTCCATCCGTTCGAAAATCTGTATATATAAAAATAAATTGCTGTGCGTTAGTCTCGCTAAAACTCAAAAACGGCTGGACCGATTTTCAAAATTATTTTTTTTGTTTTGTTCGCTATAGTTCAGGGATGGTTTAGAAAAAAAATCATTTTCATTTTAAAAATTGATTACCTTTTGTTTCGGACAGTTTCTTAAAAAACTAATGTAATAAAATGAATAACAAATATCTTGGGTCTTTGTCCAACTTATTATTGTGTGTCCGAAACAGTAATGAATCGTAATTGAAATGGAAATGACAATTTAGGAATAATTGGATTCAATGCGGAATAATTTCAGAGACTGAACGGAATGAAAATGTTGGCTCTACACGAAAATTACTCATTTAATGGTCAAATAAACACGATTTTTGTAATTTTCGGGTCAAAATTACCTTATAAACTTAGTTTTATCGAAATCGGAAACAAAAACTTTTTTTACACTTTTTGCAATTTGTAAAAATCGAAAAAATCATAAAAATTTCAAAAAAACACAGTTTTTGTAATTTTTGGTTAGGTTAGGAGCTGGTGGTGGTGATGGTGGTGGTGGTGGCGGTGGTGGTGGTTGTGGGTGTTGGTGTGGGTGTGGGTGTGGGTTGATTTAGTTCAAAAGATACCTATTATTTATCTCTAGCCAATTCTCCGAGCATTTCTGGCGTCTTCATGACACGTATTGTTGTATTAATATCCCATTTGCCACAAAGGGACTTCTTTTTTTCTAATGTCTCTTCATAGAGCTTATCTCGAATTGGCTAGTTCAGTCGTTAATAATTCAAGATCAAATCTAACATATTATTTAATCAGACAAATCAAGAAAGGATTATGTTTTTCAGAAATTATTATTATCTAGCCTTCGGCCCGGGACATGAAGCATCCCTTTGCCCTCTCCTCGTTACGCCACTGTCTACAGACATTTCAAAACATCACGATATTAAAAAAATTCTTGATTTCGATTTTCGGAACTTTTAAATTAATTTGCTATCAAGATGAGAATACGTTACATCATGTCTTGTAAGATAATTATCTTTATAAGATGTGTACTTACATGGTAAGATCAGTATCTCAATCATAGCGACACAAAAAGCAATAATCGTAAGGTAATTAATATGTTGACTGTTTTTTTAGTTTAAAGCAATTTAGCGCGGTATAGTTTATACAAAAAGAAATCGTGTGATTATTTATGAAACAATAATCGAACGATTATTATAATTTTTTTTTGTCGTTAGAAATATATTTTCTTTTATAAAATCGGTGTAAAATGTTGTTTATAAAAGCGAGAGTAAATTATAATTTTTAATGGTTAAGAGCACAAAGAAATAGTGTGCTCTCAGAAGAGAATTAAAACGACATTTTTTCCTCAAATTTATTCTGAAAACAAGTTGCAATTCAAATAGACAAAAAATGAAAAATTGTATAAATGTACCGTCTGCGGTATGCTAAGAGTAGCGGGTTCGATTCCCGCCGTCGCAACAAAATTAATTTAATTAATAGTTGTGATGGGCTGTGAAGTGCATGCTATATGCATGAAGGAGGTGCACTCAACCTCTGAAATTGAGTAGCTGTTAAATGAAATTATAAGCGGAAAGGTGGTAAAACACATATATGGTATCACAAAGGTTCTCTATAGCCAAAGTGTGTCCTTCGTGGACAGCTAATATAACCTTACCTAACCTAATAGAAACTTTATGCTAATCATTTTCCGGAGACTTTTTTGAACAAATTATGACAAATAAAAAATATACTCTTAAAATAAGAAGTTCCTAGAAAATTTTTTCTAACTTCCAAAACATTAAATATAGAAATATCTTTGTAACATTTTCCATAGTTTCAATCGAGAGAGAAAATTTATGATCTATATAAATTATTAAATTACAATTGAAATAAATTTTCATATAATTTTCCATTCGCCATCTATTTTCCAACGAAGAAAAACCACAAAATTTCTTAATACCACAAACAAATAAATTATAATCGGAAAATTATTAACAATTTATAAACAATAAATCGAAGATAATAAATTAAAACGACTGTGGCAAGACAATAAACGACATAAATACGACAACACGACTGACGACACAGCAGTGAGTGTTGCATACCACATACATTAATAACTATACGTCTGTCTGTCTGTCGTTCATCATTAGAGTTACATAACTCCTCGCATGTAATGAAATGTAATAATAACAGAAGTCAGAAGCCTTATTCAACAAGCCTTATATATTTAGTAGCCAAAGCAATTCAATAAATAAATACCTTAAAATAATTATATTGTTATTAATAATATCAGAAATGATAATAAATTTATCAGAGATGTTTCAACATACCGAACATGTACACTTCAATTCATAATAAACTGATGTATATACATATAAAGATTTAAGTTACGGCGCTTGAGAAAATTAGACGAAAGTAAAGGGTATAATAATAAAAATTTTTTAGTAATATTCGTCTTCAAACCCAATTATTTCATTTTCTTCTGTAGTTTTTCTAGTTTTCTGTGCTACTGAGCCACTGTTTTCTTATCTATGCTTGCTATTGTTTCCACGTAAGGTGATTTTGGCATTATAAGTTAAAAATTTTCACTGAAAAACTGCTTGCTCCTGTTTTTGGCTTATGACTTAACCTATCTTAATCTTTATCCTTATCTTAGTCTTAAAAGAAAAGGCGCAAGTTCGCGCAAGATTTTTGTTCGTAAACATGTTATAGAATACTTCAACTTTACCCCGTAACAAAAACTTTAAACTTTTTAACACTGGGCAAAAAGAAGCAAATAAACAAAATGCTTTGAGTTTGATAAATTTAATGAAAACGGAGTAAACGTTTACTCTAATAAACAGAGTAAACGTAAATTCAATGACACGGTAAATCGAGTAGCAAAACAGGCAGGGGCCAGGTTAAGTTAACTCAAGTGATCTGCTTGTGATGGAGTGGTTATCTAATTACACCAAAAAAACAACTTTGCAATGCAAAACAATAGAGTTTCTTTCTCTGACTCTTGTCTAGAAGGTTGGTATAAATACTACTGAAGGGTTGGACGATATCAGATTGCAAGATTCAGCAAACAAGTTCAATTAAATTGAATATAACTGTACACAATAATATAACATCACAATGCAAGAGCAAGGACACAATAATGTATATAACAACACATAACTCGCACCGGTCGTATGTTGTGATGGTGTATAATAGTAATAATAATTATTAGTTATTTTGATGTATTGTACATATTTAGTATCTTTATTTAATACAATCATAAATCAATCTATCTTTCTACTATACAATCTATCTATCTTTGTTATATTCATAGACCGGGAACTAGTTCTAGATTCTAGGCTGATCCTAGGCTAAGGAAAATGTACCACAAGCTTTTTTCAGCACATAAAAAATTACAAAAGTTATAAACTTTTATTATTTCGTTTTTTGCCAATATTTCATCCAAGTGAAATTTACAAAATTTAAATAACCTCCGATAAATTTTCCTGGTAGGGAACACTAAACTCCCTCTTGAAACATATCTAAGAACACTCTCCATTAAACTACCATTTTCCTTAAAGAATTTTCTAAACTGAACCGAAGTTCATCGCCAAATTTTTAGTTTTATCTGGTACGGAAGTCTATTCTCGCACTTGAAACATACTACCAAACTAGAATGCCAACTTAAGCACTAGAATGCCACAGACAGACAGGCACACACACATAGCGGTCAAATTCTTAATGGTTGAGAGTCACAAGTAAATTTTTACAGTAGGCTACCGTTCTATACAACCAACAACTGTAATAATTAATAAAATCAATTTGCTGTTTGCTGAATTCTGTTGAACGTATAAAATTATGAACTAATAATTACAATTGTTGCTTGATTGTTATTATTATTGTGAAATTCCAACAATATAACAACAACTCTATACAATATGGAACATGGTAATAAATAATTTTGTAGTTATTGGGTAGTTGTAGGAAATTATTTCAATTAAAACAATTTACAAAAGAGCAAAACCGAACCGTTCTCAATTCTCAATCTATTTATTATGTGATAGATATTATAATTATTATAAAATAGTTTTCATTAATTTATTACATCAAAGATGTGTGTAGCTTAGAGTGTAGAATACGTGCTTTCCATATAAGAGGTACTGGGCTCAAATCCCGACACTTGCAAAAATTTTTTTTAGGAAATTTTAACGAAAAGAAAGAATAAAATTTTTCGATACCTGGAGTAATTTTCAAAATATTGAAAATTTTGTTTAACCAAGGCAGATATCGAAAAATTGTATTCAAATTTTTCGACAACATTCATGAAGTTGATCATCAAAGTTGAAAATAAGATAATAACAAATAATTTCAACTTGGTGGGTCTAAAATTGTCAATGGTGCTCGTTCAACCTTAATATTTAAAGAAAATTCTGAAATTTTATTTTTCTCCTTCCTTTTTCCCTTAAATTTTCTTATCCCACTTTTGTCAATTTTATAGTATAACCACTCCCAGGATTAAATTATCGAGGGCATATTTTCGCAGAGTCTTTAGGATATTTTCATGGTATATTTTTCTCTCTCTTTCTGGGAAATTTATCGGTCACCCATTTTTGACAATCTCTGACAATCTCATGCAGCGTTATTGAATAATACTTACAACTTAGAACTTTTTGGGACATTAGAAATTGGATTTCTAGGAAGAATATAACGTACCTGTAACAAAAAGAAAATTTTTTGTTAGTATTTTATTTTTTATTGAAAAATAGTTTTTAAAAATTATTAATGCGAATAATTATAATAATTATATTAATACTCTAGCAAGTTTTTTTCTGTCCTATTCTTATCTTCCATATTCCTATATCAAATTCCATGATACACCTCGAATTTTCAAGGTTATTACGTCTAAGTTTAACGAGAAATATACTCACGGTCTAAAAATGTACCGCTTAGGAAAACAAAACGTTAGACAAATAATTTGAACGAAAAAATATTACATAAATATAATAAGTTATTAGGCAAACATGTTGGTTTTTACAGATGCTCTCTATAAGTACTATTTTAATACATGTTCTCCTAATAAGAACTTTTGATTTGTTCACCACTTTTTGCTGTTTTTAGCTACAGGTACAGAGTAGACACAGGTTATGGTAGCTTTGGGAGCGGGAATTCTGTATGGGTCGAGCTAGTTATACATAATATCGTTAAAGTACATATATGAGTGTTTATTAAAAGCCTTCGAAGCCTTGGGTCCTTTCTACCTGACGATATAATGTTGGTTGCCTACTGACATTCACTACTCTACTAACATTCATTCACACTAGTACCTACTAACAACACAAACCCACTCACACCCTGCCATTCCATCGTTACCCACCCACATCATTATTTCACATATGTAATAATAATTTGTGAAATAGTATGTTATTAATTACACTCACGCCACCATATTCAATTCAATTTGTACGTTCGTTTTGTATACTTGCTTCTAAACCAACAGCTAGCTATATACCTCCACCATCGCTTCCACTCGTTGTTGGTGTATAGTGAGTGTATCGTTATTCATTTTGTTATTATTACATTCCAACATATCAATTCCTAGGCAGGTGTACAGTGGTGTTATTCTTATTGGTGCAACATAATTTATGGTTGCATTTAGATGCCTTTTTTATGATGAATATATATGGTACAGGGTGATTCATTTTCCTATGTCATAAACTACTAACTTGATTGCCAAAAGAACCTGATTTTCGAATTCTTAGGGTTAAAATTAGCTAATAAACTGAGTTTCATCAAATTCTGAAACATTAGACGCTTTTTATGATGAATATATATGGTACAGGGTCATTCATTTTAGTATATCGGGTGCTAGCGTCATAAACTACCAACTTGATTGCCAAAAGAACCTGATTTTCGAATTCTTTGTGTCAAAATTACCTAATAAAATGAGTTTCATCAAATTCTGAAACAAACAAATTTTTAAAGTGTTACCCCTTAAAAAAGTTCGAAGAATTCCACAAAAGTTTTTTGTTTTCGATTTTAATAAAACTTAAATCTAAATTATTTGCCTAGCGTGTTTTTCCTGATCGAGACATTGCGCCTACTATCAGCCACCGATAATCACATGGCAAAATGATTTTCTCTATTAATGAATAATTTCGTTGAAAATTCGACTTGAATATTTTCGTTGAGAAATGTTTATCGCTTTAACAATATTTCCTTTACTTTGTAAAGTCTATATCTAAGAATTGGTGTCAAATAACACACATATACATGTAAGATTGTAACATGAAATATTTAGAAAATATTTAGAAATTGTTTTCTAGCTTTGTTCTATGAAATAAAACCACGAAATGTTTGATAACTTTGATATATTTTATTGTACAGGTTGTAACCATCGCACTCTCTTTTTTCAATAGAAAAGTAAACGATTTTCCCGACTGTCATTCGAGGATCAAATTTTATATCAAGATGAATACGAAAGCTTGATAAATCGATATAAATTAATTAATATAATTTCCCCTCAAACAATTTATGTTTTTTGGTGTCGTATTTTTTGTTACACTTTTTTTCATTTTACCTCCCAAACCCGATAAGGAACTTAGTGCTAAAAAAAGAAGATTTACATATACATTCCTGTAATTTATCGATTATTCCTGGTTAGTTGTCGCACCAAATTAAGTATTACAAGTATTATGGATTCTAATTTATATAATAATAATAATAATGGGGTTTAACCTCCGTTTCTCTGACATATACATCTATAACAGAGGCCACCCACATCACTATCTGTGAATCTTTATTTATTTAATTACAAACATATTTTACAATTACATTTTGATGTGGGTGGAGTTGGTTACTTCGTTCTTATCCAAGCGACGACAATGTGATCAATTCTGCACTCCCATTAATTATAAATTGTTCACACTGTCGCTGCCTGGATTCGAACCCACAACCAAAGTCTAAATGGACAAACAGTCGAAGACATACGCCTTAGACCGCTCGGCCATTTAGGCTCAATACTAATTTATAAATTTGGTATGAAGGTAGGTAAGGCCACCCTGTTTTTTGTTAATAAATAAATGAAAGGTGTTGTAACTAATATTAAATTTATTTATTACATAGAATCATATGAAAATAGATTTACTATAATTAAAATTACACGCAAATTTTATAAGGATATGACAACGAAACGAAACGAAGTTGATACCTATAAAAGATTTAAATTTCAGATACATACGATTCAACAACAGACCTCAACCAAAAACAACGAGAACTTACACAACTTACAAACTCAACTCAACTTACTTGTCATGTTTATGAACAGTTCCTGGGAGAAAATTATGGTTTTTATCCTGAAAAACGACATCAGACGTTTACAAAAGTCATTTTTTCTGACATCTTAAGCTCTATTACTGTCTGACAGTAGTTAAAAAAATAACGAGATGTATCGTGGGACAGTCGGTAGGCACTATGTTCTTTTTCTCTTTTTCTGCGTTTCTAATAGTTAAGTCAATAAAAAAATGGGCTATTTGTTTCAAAAATTCATCACACTGAACTGACAGTTATTGCCTATATGACATCACATCAGAGCTTGCTCGTATTTTAAGTCACATGATATACAGTTTAAAAATTACGATTTTTAATTTTAATATAATAAAACAAATATGTGCTTTTGACTCAAAATCAGAAAATTTAAGTATATTTTTATAAAAATTTTAATTTTTATCAAATTTTATAATTTTTTTTCACTACCGAAAGTACCCTATTACTTTAATTTGGCAAGATGGGGGCAATTCTATATCAGAAAGCTACTGATCTATGACTTTGGTGATATCCACCCACAATCTGTTTTGTATATTACATTCTAACCTAATATATTTATGTGGTAGCTGTCTTCATATTACTTTATCTACTTTTCTTCATCACTAGAATATGTTTTATTACCTAGAAATCAAGGTGAAGAAGGTTTTTTTTGTTGTTGTTGTGTTTCTAGGAAGTCATTAAATTATCTAGAAGGTAGAAGAAGAATTGAAATGTTACCACTCTAAGAAGATTTTAAATAGTTTACGAATATCTTTTGTAATTATAATATACCTTTTGGGGGAAAACATTTACTTTCTAATGTTTCATCGAAACGGAGAAAGTTTATTTTTTGACACCATTTTTAGAGGTAAACAATTACATTCTAGAAAGGAAAGTTTTCTTTATTTTAGTAAATAATGAGTTTCTTTAGAAGATGGCAATGCTTCACAGTGAAAGTTTAAGAGATGCGTATTGTTTTTTAAATACGAAGCCGAAAGCTTAGAAGTTAATATCAAAATTCAAAAATAAAACAAAATTTGCCCAAAAAACCCAGTTTACGAGGTAATTTTAACCCAAAAACAATTCCAAAAGTCGGGTTTATTTGGCAAATGAAGTACCAGCATTATCACGCGATATGCGCCGGGTTAATCAGACTTTGCGTCATGATAATTTGCGTCTTTGAATGCGTCATGATAAATCTGTGTCAGAATAAATTTTTCACCTAAAATCAAAAACTAAAATCGCATAAAAATAGAGAACACACAATGAGAAACAATATTTTATAAAATAGGAGAAATAGATAATTATGAACACAAAACAAAGTAAGTAAGTACCTACAACCATCCAGCCACCATCCAGTCAGATATCCTCGTTATCCTGGTTTTTATATATAAAGTATTGTATAACAACAAAAGCTGCTTGTTACAGGATAATAATAGTTTGGTATCGACTAAGAACTTATATATAAATATATATGTACACATACTAACAGGATATCCAGGTAAATAATTAAAGGATAACTATATATTTATACAGGATGGGTCGTAAGTACCATATTGCTTCAGGTAGAAAATAAAATTATAAGATAGTTTCTTGATAGTTTAAAGTGGTTTGGCTGTCACGTGGCTAGTCAACTAGTCAGCTGGGCAATTTGTATGACGTAAAAGTAAAAAAATGTTCTAAAAATACCGAGAAAGCGTCAAAAACCAAAGTATTTTTAGTTTCAATGTTTCTCATCGGGACCTATTTTGATGAATAACTAACGATTCGTGCATTGGATCAAAAAAATGGTAGAGTACTTTTCGTCTCAGAATTTTATTTTCTATCTGATGCAACAAAAAGCGTGGGGTACTTACAGGACACCCTGTATATCTAATATGTATGTAGATCATTGTTATTCATAAGGATATCATTGTTTGTTTATAAGATAAATTACTAAATTCATTTTAGTTTGGTTGTAACTCTGTTGTGTTACATTGTAATAATGTAACATCTTATATATATATATTATTACTCTAGCAAGTTTTTTTCCTGTCCTACCCTTACCGTCCTTATTTCTTGATCAAATTCCATAATTCACCACTCAGTTTCAAGCTTATTGTATGTCTAGATTTGACTTAAAATGTATCTCTTTGGCAAAAACACCGTGGACAAATAATTTGAACGAAAAAATATCATAAGTTTATTAGGTGAACATGTTAGTTTTTACAGATGCTTAATTTAAGAACTTTTGATCTTCTTTCACCACTTTTCTACGATATTTTTTGTTTTTAGTCATGGTTACAGAGTAGCCACAAGTTACAGTAACTGCGGGATCGAAATTCTGTACGAGTCGAGCTAGTTTCTATATATTTCTATTTCCTATACAATATTCTAAATGATTTTGTTCTTGTTGCGATGTTTTGTTGCTTACATTGCTTGCTCTTGCTTGCTAACGTTGTTGTATAGTTGGTTGCTATACGTTTTTAAGTTTTGTGTAATCAGAATTTCAATGATTTTATCAATCTTTATTGTTCTAAATTATTTAATACTTCTTTCTTGTTATTCAACACAAGGTAAGGTAAGTACTAGAATTAAATACGTGGCAATATAACAACAAACAAACAAACATTGTCTATCTACCCGTTCGATATTAATACATTAAACATGTCAGTTCTAGAAGAAAACGTGAACCTCGAAAATTCTATATAGTATAGATATAGAGAAAAACGGAAGTGATAATAATGTGATTTATAAAATACGTTTCATTAACATGTTTCCATAACAAAACAAGTTTCTATTATACACCAGTTTTTTTCGAACTATGTTATCACACGTTAAAATTTATTTGCTGGTTGGGAGGAAAAACCAAAAAATGTGCAATAATTTAACACGACTCCATGTGTTGACTAGGAAACTAAAACTTTTTTAATCGATTCAGCTTGTCATGAATTTTAAGAATATTTTGAAAATAATTTACAAACTGTCAATTTATATTTTTTGCCCAAAATTTATGTTTTTCATTCAAAAAAATGAGTTGTGAGTTATCAGAAGTTAAAGATAATAGAGATAATTTAAAGTAAGAACAAGGAAATTTTATGTTATGTCATAATAAATATCTTGATTAAGCCAAATGTAGGTAATCTACGTACATATTGGATTGACTACTAAATCAGAAGTATGTCTTTTTTAAACTTATATTACAATTAATTCATAAAGTATAAAGTTAAAGTAGCTTCAATATTTAATTCTTTAAACAATAAAATAAGTAATTTGACTTCTTAAATTAATACTTTAAATTTGCAGAATTACCAATGCACAGATATGCAAACAGTATTGCATGTGCAGACCGCGTGAGCTAAGCTCCCATAACGTATATTTGACGCGAGTACTGACGGGTTAAAATTGGACAAACGTATATACAAAAAAGTTTTAGTAAATAAAAGAAAAACATTTTCAAAAAAAAGTTTTATTTTATTTTTTATTTCAATTGAAAATGATCTGAACACGTTTCGTTGATATTTAAGGAAAGCTAAGTAGAGGTAATTTTATCTGTATATAATATGTGTATATATGTTTCATTCCCACAGGACTCAGGACTCAGGACAATATTCTATATAACGTTCTGTGCTGTTATGTCTACATAACGCATATTTTCACTCATTTATTCATTACGTATTCAGAAAAGAAAATGACATGAAGAATATTTTACCATAAAAGAAGATGGAGAAATGAGAAAATTAGTGAAAATAAGCTTTATTTGTTTGTAAAAATATTTTCTTTTCCTTTATCCATGTACGAAAGAAAATTATTATTCTTTCTGAATCCGTAAACGATGAAAATTCTTATGACATTTTTTTGATTATAAATTAAAATTTGAGCTTACTGAAATATAATTTTTGAAATGATATTTATATGAATTAAATTGTTTTTAATTCTCTGACTGGAAATTATTCTATTTTCATATCGAAATTTGCTTATCAAATTTTGATAAGCTTAAAAATTTAATTTTTAGCTTCGTTTTTCAACTTTGAAAATAGTCTTTTTGTAGTTTTTCTCCAACATTAAATTGTTTCTGTGCAGGTGAGTTCAGAAAAAAATTGAAGCAATAAGATTTCTGGCGGCAACATCCGGAATATAAATCTAAAAGCTTTGCTGAAGAATCAAATATAGTCAGCTTCTAGTCTATTAAAATGAACGGTGTACTTAACATGGTCAGCCCTCCAGACTATGATTTAAGTGGTAATTGGATGTATTTATGTGTTTTTATTTTATTAATCAATTTGGTTAATTATCTCGAAAATTAGGCTTCAGATTCAAATTTGGTAAAGAGCATTTTCTTTCTTTTTTTTCCAGCTTTTTCCAGGAAATGAAGAATTCTGCAGTCAATTATAAAACTCCGTGTATATGCTGTTCCCAACATATTAAAATTCCAGAATTTTATCTATATACATTACCTTAATGTCCGATCAACCTTAAGGACATCAAAAACTATAAATTCTAAAATCATTTTCTACATAGTTAATAAAAAAAAAAAAAAAAAAAACCCAAGTGATTGAATACATTGAACCCTTACGCTACTACCCTTTTATCTTTCGTTTTTTTTCTTCTTCACATTATTATTTCCTACCCTCTTTTGTTAATTTTAAATGCAATGAAGTGTAAATATTTAACATTAAAAAAAAAGGAGTAGTAACACTTTGTTGAAGCGAACGACGATGTTTTAGAAATCATTAGTTAAAAGTTTACATCGATCGACGTTTACAATGTCGTCTACATCACCTTCTCTCGTTATTCTACTCATCATCGGAGACGATGTCTATCTATCTATCTTTTAGGTTTAGCGTCAGTTGGAGTATTTCACATTCAATTCAGGATGACTAGAGACTTAAGACAGTGATTTTGTTGAGAATGTACTTTACATCCCGGAGCTACGAGGGAGGGCGAATCGCCAAAAGCCTGTTGAGTGAAGGAAACTCGCTCGGTAACAGAGCCGAGGAGATCTTGAAACTAAACAGAGCTGATATTAGAGTCATCGTAGAGTTACTCACAGGGCATGATAACCTGAACAAGTTCCAACATCAGATTGGAAAAAGACAATCTCCCGCGTGTGACAGATGTGGAGAAAATTCCGAAGAAACATCGATCCACTTTCTCTATTACTGCCCGGCGCTCATACAGCAGCGAAGGAAATGGTTTGGTCCGGCCATAGTCGAACCAGAAGAATTAGGAATCTCAGCGCTAGGCAAATCCTGGGTTTCAGTACATCAGTTGGTTATAATAGCCACTGAAAAGCGTAGCGGGGATAGAGTACAAGGGTCTATTTGGCTAGGTGCTCTGAACCATTGCTTCGAGGCGCGATGCTCGAGTATGGCCCGCTAACCTCCATACCATACCATACCATAACTCGTCAGGACTCCCGTCAACCGTTCGGTAATCTTTAATTGCGAGGTGAACACGAACAGGCCACAAAAATTTCCGAAGTTAATATTTTTATCAAATTCCCCCTCTGGTCCCAGACTAGAAGTGATTTCTATCTCATCATATAATAATGATGTGTCAAGGTTTATTCATTTTTTTTTTTTGACAAACAACCCAATTTCCGCCCTTTTTTTTAAAAAAAAAAACATCAAAAGATTACTTTTGAAATGGAACTAGGTAGGTATCTTCAGTACGTCATGTGATGATCGTATTCATTAGGATTGTGCTGGAGATGACTTTGTTGGTGATGGGCTTACCCTAAATCAATTTTTAAATTATTATTAAACATTGGAGCTTTGATAAAAACATCACTGGACAGTTTTATTTTAAAATTGGAAGAAACAGAATTTAATGTGAGATTCCTTGCTCAAAAATTTATTCTATAGCTGATTTTATGATAGAAATGATGACAAATCACTCTTTAGAAAAAAAAAAGCACCCCTTACTAATTTAAAAAATCCTCTAAAACGTTAATGAAAAACTGAATGGGATAATCTTTGTATTAAGTACAAAGGGTTTCCTGAATATTGAAAGTAGATATATAAAAGAAATGATGAAATGATTTTATTTGAATGAGTTTAAAAGAAAATTTGAAAAGGGGATATAATATGTTTTTGTTTTTCACGTTCTATATAAATCATTGCACGCTTAACACTTTGTCTTCCAGTTGTGTTAACTAATAAATAAATTTATTCATCATTTATCATTGAATTTTCTAACAATTCTAATAAAAATATTTGTATTTGTCTAACTTTGAATAAATAAATAATTGTCACGGTGGAGGTATCAAGACTTTTAAAAGACATTTTTATTACAAATGAATTCTATTCGAAAGTACACTTACAGGCAAATAAAATATAACAAATCTTCGAAAATATAACAATAGTCCTAGTTTGTTAAACAATTTTCGTTGTCACCAAAAATAAAATCGTTAAATTTGATTAAAATAAGAATGAGAATTACGACAAAGTTAAACAATTTAACATCAACCATATTTCAAATAAATCTTGTCGAATTATTCTAAATATCTTCACTGTAATTCGAAAAAGTCGCATATTAAAATTTCACAATTCATTTTTAATTGATTCTTGAGTTTTCGTGGTCGATTATGAAATTACAAGCGAATATATACAATTGACAGAGTTAGTTAACGAAATACCCTGTTTGTATAGATAACTTTCGGCTGTCACGTGACTAGCCAACTAGTCAACTAGGCAATTTGTATGACAAAAATGTGAGAAAATGCTATAAAAAAAATATCGTTAACTAGGCAATTTGTATGACGTTAATGTAAAAAAATTGTCTAAAAATATGGAAAAATCGTCAAAAATCAAAGTTGTTTTCTTTTTGGAAAGCGCCGTAAAGTAGTGTTTTTCTTGCATAAACAGAATCTGTGACAAATTTTCACATATGATCTTTTAAAATTACAGTAAGGATATGATGAATATAATAGCTAAGATTACACATCATGTTTTAATTTCTTTGCCATTCAGTATACTTGTATATATATATCATTAATTTTATTTTCTATAAAGTTTTCTAACTGTCATCACATATTTATTTCAAAAGTAATTATAATATTTTTTTTTGTTGTTTAAAAATTATATTAATTCAATTATTTTAATAATTGTAAATAAATAACTTGTCTGTCACTTGTCTGTCATTGTTCGTGTAATGTTTCCAAGTCATAGTTTTATGACATAGTCACGTAATCATTATGTTCGCTTTGCCTAAGAATGATTCACTTGATTTGTATACGCTTACAAAATTAGTCAAAATTTATTCGGGCATAATTGGGTCTTTTGAACCAAATTCTTTTTGGACAAAAATGAAAAGATTATAGATATATAAGTTTTATAGAAAATTTGTTTTTTTTCATGTTAAGGCGCAACCAGTTCCGAGTAGCGGGTTCGATTTCCGCCGTCGCAACAAAATTAATTTAATTAATAGTTGTGATTTGCTGATGTAGTGCATGCATGGTATATGCATGAAAGAGGTGCACTCAGCCTCTGAAATTGAGGAGCTGATAAATGAAATTATCAGCAGAAAGGTGGTAAAACACACAATGGGCTCCATAGCCTAAGTGTGTCCTTCGTGAACAGCCAATATAACCTAGCCTAACCTAACGTTGTTACGTAATAATGGTACAAGATCTTTCGCGAACATTCTTTTTGTCGAGCGTTTTCGATTCTCTTTTGAAAAGTTCTTTTAAAACTGCCTGTAACTTTAAAATTATCATGAAAAATAGTTTTGTTATAAAACTTATTTATGATCTCTCCATTTTTGCCAACAAAAAAAAATTGGTTCAAAATCCCAATCATACCCGAATCAATTTTGCAAATCAAATAGATCATTCCATACCTAATTTCATATAGTATGTTTTTTTTATCGTTTTTAATACAAATTTTTCGTTATTTTCGTTTTTTTTTATCGTATCTATTGTTTTTATAACACAAGAGAACGCCGCTTGCATTCGATGCATCCATCACACAAAAATTGATACAAACTATTTGTTTAGTAGCTCAATAAAAATAACATTCACAAAAAAAAAATAAAACATTGTGTTTTTTTTTGTTGCATTTATATGACTATCACAAGCCTATTATTTATCTACTCCCTATTTGATCCAACATAAATTCATACAAACTATCCCCCCGTTGCTCCCACCCTCACAAAAAAAAACCTCATACCCTTGAAATCTGCACTGTATTTTGTTACACTGTATGAAAAACAAGAAGCAAGTGTGAATTAAAAACGCAAATCGAGAGTTCGATTTAAATTTTCCATGCCAAAAGGCACGGATTAATGATTATTCATGAAGCTATTCCAGAAAATAAGTCGGACTTTTTGGACCTATGTCCCGCGTTTTAATTCGTTCTAATTTGTTTGCTGGCTGGGAGGAAAAACCAAAAATTTGGGAGGAAAAAAGATATTTTTAGAAAAATATCTTAACATTAATTTATGGAAGGAAACATTAAGGTATGAAAGCAACATAGATCATACCAGGTGTCCCACGACAGCTTTCATTCTTTTTGTATTTAACCTCTTTCGCAGACAGTAGAGAAAATTAGGTATGAAAATGACTTCACAGTTTAAGAAGTTGTCAAACTGTTAACTTCGAGAATTCAAAGCCAAATCAGTAATCATAACGGGTGTCCCACGACAGCTCTCATTTTTAACCTTCACCTGCTATTGTCTGAACCCCGCAGACAGTACAGAAACTTAGGTATGAAAATGACTTTAGTATGAAGTTTAAAAAGTTGTCAAAAGAGCTTATTTCAAACCTTCGATATCTTCGAGAATTCAAAGCCAAATTCGTATTCAAGCAAACAGAAATCAAACTTTTATCATTACAATGTTACCGTTTTTTTTTTTGGTACTGAACCATAAAATGTACATACACTGTTACCGAATAAGCGCGCTTCAATCTATTCGATTTGTATTACATATAAAAATAATTTTGTGTCGAATCAATTGTGTGTCATTGACTGACACTACAATTATTTATAGTGGCCTATATCAGCTATTGTACACGGACGTACGTACGACTTAGTGTGGGAGAGCAGAGGATGGTTATGTTTAACAAGCGAAATAAATTTACAATAACATACAGAGAAAAAAAAGTTCAAATAGTTTTGTTTTTTTTTATATTTTGTTTTGATATCGAATTTATGTGAAATAAAATACGAATTAGTTCGAGGATGACGATAAATATGGAATATTTGTTAATTGGTTACACATAGAAGATACACTGGTGTCAAATGTCACCATGATCAGGACACGCGAATGTTGATTTAAGCGTACGATGAATGAGTAATAATATTATTCATTTTGTATTAAGCAGCGATACCAGATTCATACTTTGGGCCTGTTTTTGCAAAATTATTTCTGCTAACCAAGCTGTTTTGTCTTCTTTTGAAGCAGCAGAGGCTCGAAGTACAGAGCGTTCAATTTGAACTTCCTTACCAGAAAATCCACTCTATATTCGAAAATAATTCAAAATTTGAAAAATCGAGTTAAGGGCATATTCTTAAGGGTATATATAACCTTTACAAATATGCAAAAATCGTTTTTTTCAAATTTCTAGACCAGAATACCGCCTTAGCAACACTGAATCAACGTATGCAATTTGTTTAACATTGATATTGAGTACTTTGAGTATTTTTAGTGCTCTTTGTAACCGAATAAAAAGAGATACATGTATCGTCAGTTATGATCGAATAATGTTGCTTAGTTTGGCACAATTTTATTTAATATTAAAGCAAATAGATCAACTTGTACACGTGTAGGTAATAAAATAGTATCACAAAATGATGTATTTGATATTCATGTCGAGTTATAAATGGACAATTAATGAACAACATACCAATTGTTTTTGAGTGGATGAATAGGCTATATTTTATTTCTAGCTTCAACTAAAACTAGCTTCATATGTGTGTGCGTGCTCTCTATAAAATCCTATTTAGCTTTAACTAGTATAATTTTGTAATCTATACGTTCAATGAAGTGAAATAATTTAAATAAATATGGTATACGAATTGTTCATACGTTTTCAAGAGTGAATTTTTTTGGGCTGCATAATTTCGGAAAATTAATTTAGAAAACTAAATCATATTTAAAAGAAAGAACAAGAGGTGTCAGAGAATACCCGGTAGAAACTATGTTCCTTTCGTACCTTCGTACATTATAAATATGATGGGAAAAACAAGTATTTTACTTCAACGTTGTGACGTAATAATGTTAATTGAATAGTATACACTGTATACAATTATTAATGAACATTATGACGTTACACGATCTTTTACGACCATTTTTTTTGTCGGACGCGTTCGTTTCTCTTTTGAATGTTATAAAACTTATATCTTGCCATTTTTGTCATAATCAAGAAGAAAAAAGGGTTAATGGACAAAAATCTAATAAACTTGGCAAATTTCGGTGTCATTTGGTAACAGACTATTATCGTTGAATAAAATTAATAATGAAGTTGATCTTTGTGTTGTCATAAACATGTTTTTTTGGTTATGTTATTGCAGATAGCAGCACCATCGTCTGCATGGTAGCAAGCAAGCACAGTCACTTGTTTTAGTCAAGCAGAAAATAATAATAGCTGTGAGAAAGCGCCATTAAAAAAAACAACTACAAAGCACATTAACAAAACGGACATTAGGCGACGACATCGTCGAACACACATAGATATAAATAGAACATAAGGAGGAAGTATGCCGCAGCATTGAACTATTTCGTAGACAATACTAATGAAACGAGTCATCAGTTCTTCTTCTCTATGTTCACCCCCATCCGTCCATACCTCCTCGTCGTCGGTCGTCTAATGAGTTGACTGGAGTGGTCGTTCGTTGGTAGTTTCTTGCTTGGCTTGACGTGGTGTAGTTTTAAAGCACTAAAACATTATCTAAATTAACTTAACACGGACTCTTTCACTTCGATATTAAGGTGGCGTTAAGTAGTCCAGAGCGAGCTGTTATTTCTTATAAATTAATACGGTGTGTCAATTTAATAATGAGTCGATTAAAAAATAACTTTAACAAAAAGTTATGGAATTGTGGGTTGGACATGATGAGTTATATCTTCAGGTTACTTTAATAGTTAATTTAGATTCTAAAAGGTTAGAGATAGAAGAAAACAATTTTTCGAAAATCAAGGACAATTAAAATCATTCGCTTCCCTTGACAACTTTTTGCTAAAGCATTTCTCTGTAGCTAACGTGTTTTCCTTCGATTAAATGCAATAAGGACATATTTTTTGTCCTTTAGTCACACTTCCTCCGAAAGCTAACGATTTACGAAAACTTGTTAGTATTTTGTTATTGGGATCAACGTTCCAAATTTGAGTTTTAAACCCCGGAACCAAAAAAAGGGTATTGGAAGTTTGAAAGATAACTTAATGGGGAGTGTTCTTAGCTATGTTTCGAGCTTAGGTTTCCGTACCCGAAAAGCTTGTTGGGGGGTTTTTAAATATTGTAAATTTCATTTGTCTCTAATTGAAATTTTCAACATCCCAATTTTACATTTGACACACTGTATACAATAAACTACATAGAATGCATTTTATTAATAGTACGACACTATTTGGGTTGGTACTCGACTACGATCTAGTAAAGAAATAAAGGCGTTCTACTCACAGACAAACGGACAAACAGACAGACAGATATAATAGTAAATACTAGCAAATAGCAAGTATAGTATTTACTATATACATATAAATATACATACACTTAGTTATCGATATTAACGATTCATTAATTATTTGAATAACAGATCAGATGACTGGCTACTGGACTATATTACGATACAGGTAATTAGTTCACACTACTGCTAGAGATAACACACAAAACGATTGAAACTTAATGATAAGCATAAAATTAAATAGCTTAGGACATCAATTGGTTCTACCATCATGCAAACTAGTCGCAAAAAATGAATGAGGATTTTGATAAAAAAATTGTTTATTTTTTTTGAAAAAAATGGAAGGATCATATACAGGGTGTAATATTATCCTTCGCAGAAAATTACACCAGTAAATTGAGCTTATCAAGACAAATGGAAAAGCTCTTTACTAAATTTCGATCTGAGGCCTAAATCGGAAGATATGACTATGGGAAAAATAGACGGATTTATAGTTGTCACTTTAGAATATAGAGGGGTCTATCATAAAAATAATAATTGATTAACTTGATTTAACTTTTTTTTTAAATTTGGGGTTTAAAAACTAGTCAAAATAAGTTCAATATAACTTAACATCGAATTTCTGCATGACTAAAACTCATCGTTTACGTTTTACAAGAAAAGTTAAATAGTATTTCCATTTGATGATGAAAAGAAAATTTGACTAGAACGATCTAACCAACTTTTCTATTTGAAATAAATAATATGGTTTTATTAATATTAAATTGAAAAATAATTATCTTATTCGATGTAATGTAGTTTTTTTTTGTTTGTAAGCACAACATAAGAGCGGTGATAGCTACAGCTATTTAAAAATAAATAAAATAAAAAATTATATAGGAATGCATTTTTATTGTACAAATTTATGTATTATAATGGGAGTACTCCTATAATAACTGTATATATCTGTTTAGACGTATTTATTTATTGAAGCGAAGTTTTTTTTTGTAAGCGGAATTCTATAGTTGTACAGGGTCTTCCAATATTGAAAATTCTGAAGTAAATTTCAGTAATTTTCATGAAAATACTAAAATATCGTAAAAGAGATGACAGAAAGTGGAGTTAAAATTAAAATCGATCAAGAAAATACTTATGATAGAAGCATTTTAAACTACTTATTGGAACAGATATATTGACGTCATATACCATATATTTGCCATAAGAACTCCATGTTAAATTCTGTTTTGCTAGAAAGACCAAAGTTCATAAATATTCCCTAGATAAACTTTCAATCACAAGAGTACTTTCTTGCTTAAAACTAATCAAAAATATTTTCTATTTTGAAAAATATTAAAATTTTTATACTTTGTGCAAACCTACCCCCCAACCAACCCCTTGGTTATCGCCCCATTTCCTTCCGTAATTCACTTTTCAATACATTTTCTTCGACTCTTGAAACGCATCTAAGAACATTCTCCATTAAATTACATTTTTCTTTCGATCCTTGTCCAAACTGAAGCGATTTTGAAGATCATCGCCCTTTTTTCAGTTTTTCGGGTACGGAACCCTGAGCTCGCATTTGAAACATAGCTAAGAACACTCCCCATTAAATTACCTCTCAAACGAAACAAAAAAAATCAAAATCGGATCATCCGTTTAAGCGCTATGATACGACGGACAGACACATATATAGCGGGATTCTTTTAGAACGTCTTTGATGGTCTAGACTACCATTTTAACTATGTGACGTCATTAGAGATTTTCCCAGTTGTTCCCAGAAACCTGAAGCATCCTGTTTTTATAAATATATTATTATACAAAATAGATATAAAGGCTATTAAACATTAGCGTAGCAAAGAAGAATAAGGCATTTACAACAAAATACACAATACCAATACATGGAATAGAAGAATGGGAGGACTAAATGGGAGGTCAGACGGATACAGACGGACTTTCGACGGAGCTATATTATGTGTACCCAAGCTATAGTAAGTATATGTTCATAAATATACAGGCAATAATAATTTCTTTTGTTCTTGTCAAAATGCCAACACGAAATTGTAAAAATATGATAATGACATCAAATGAGATGCTACGATGATGCTATAACTACACAACTATATACATAGTACCGTAAATGATGTTACAAATAATGGAAAATCAAAGAAAAACTGCTTGCATTTTATTAAAACCTCATGGAATGTATTTCTTAGGTGTTAAATATCATTAATAAAGCATTGGTTAATAGTGCAAACGGCTGGACCGATTTTCAAATTTTTTTTTTTGTTTTGTTCGCTATAGTTCAGGGATGGTTTAGAAAAATTATTACTGTGTGTCCGAAACAGTAATGAATCGTAATTGAAATGAAAAGGACAATTTCGGAATAGTTAGATTCAATGCGGAATAATTTCAGAGACTGAACGGAATGAAAATGCTCTACAGTCAGATTCATAAAATATCTCGAAAATTACTCATTTAATGGTAAAATAAACACGATTTTTGTAATTTTCGGGTCAAAATTACCTTATAAACTTAGTTTTATCGAAATCGGAAACGAAAACTTTTTTTACACTTTTTGCAATTTGTAAAAATCGAAAAAATCATAAAAAATTCAAAAAAACACAATTTTTGTAATTTTTGGTTGGGTTGGGTTGGGTTGGGTTGGGTTGGGTTAGGTTGGGTTAGGTTGGGTTGGGTTGGGTTAGGTTGGGTTAGGCTGGGTTAGGCTGGGTGGTGGTGGTGGTGGTGGTGGTGGTGGTGGTGGTGTTGTTAGTGGTGGTGTTGGTGTTGTTGGTGGTGGTGTTGGTGTTGTTGGTGGTGGTTGTGGTGTGGGTGTGGGTGTGGGTGTGGGTGTGGGTGTGGGTGTGGGTGTGGGTGTGGGTTGGGTTTTTTTTCAATTTTATTGATCTGTGAGGGCGCCAATTAGGCGGAAATTTTATAATATGTACTATACTTGATTATCATTTATGTGTGTGTCACATGTTTGTATGTGTTATGTGACAGAGTAATGAACACCGTCTATACATGGTATTTCAACAATTAACTCAGTCAATTGTTTGTTTTCACTTGTTTAAGTGATCTTTAACATTTATTAACAAATAGACACATTTGCACTATTAACTAATGCCTTACTAATGATATTTAACACCTAAGAAATACAATTCATGAGGTTTTAGTAAAATACGAACGGTTTCTTTGATTTTCTTTGATTAAGCGATTTTTGTAACTTCTTTGACTGTACTAACAGCTCTATCTAATACCAGACGAAGCTATTCAAAGCTCTATATATACAAAACTCTATAGACTTTTTATTATTCCATTTACAAAATTATTTACTTAAATTTTTATATTATTAGCTATTATTTTTATTTTTATTTTTTTCAAATTTTTCAATTTCTCATTGGATTATATATTTAAAACTTCAGTTATAATAAATATTTCATTGTTTTTGTAAACTTTTCTTAGACGGGTTGATTCCATGAAAAAGTATATCACGAATAAAGAGAAATAAAAAAACTTTTGGTGTTTCGAATCAATATTCTACTTTTTGAGCCACAAAAAATGGTGTTTGGATAAATAATTCTGGGAAATTTAACTAATTGGATATAAATTTTAATGATAAATATTATTATACATTATTTAGTCATAATATTTTGAAGTGCTGTACTCTCTTTATCACCACCCCCCCCCTCCAAAATAACCAAACCATGACCAAAGAGTATGATGATGATATACATAAATATTTTTGGACATATTAAACTCTATAAATGATATTAAGCTAACCTGGAATTATTACTGAATTAAAAGGAGTTCGTTAAGGCTTGAAGGTGGAATAAAAAATGAAATTCTTATTTGGTTTACTTTCTTTAATATATTTTAAAGTATTTCTTCGAAATATTCATATTCACCTCAAACACTTCATTTTCAAGATATATTTCCAAGATTTCGATCGAGTTTTGAAACCAAAATATGAAAGTATTAATCATTAGAGTCCATAGTTGCTCTAAAAATATCGTAAACTAGGCAATTTGTATGACGTAAATGTAAAAAAATGCTCTGAAAATATCGAAAAAGCATGAAAAACAAAAAATTTTTTTATATTTCCTTTAAGTCGTAAGTCGTAAGCATCAAAAACCAAAAATTTTTTATATTTCCTTTAAGTCCTTTAAATCACAATTTTAAAATGAAATAATTCAAAATTTTGTCTCGCAAGACGCACCAAAACTGTGTTAATTGTTACCAAGAGACTTTGAATTATCATTTACCGCAAAAAACTTAACATTCACCGTACTTGCTCAAACAGCCGAACCACTTTAAAACGTCGAGAGATGATTACCTTTTGGGGATCATTTTATAACATTTTACCGTACATTCTGTACTGGTAATTATTATGGCCACTGTTTATTATCATAAACGTGTGTAATATTATAATAATACATTTATATAAATATTTTTGGAAGCTTTAGCTGAGAGGGGTGGGGGTGTATTTACCAACTAACTAGTACGACAATTGGTCATTTAAATGTTTAATAATAATTGCAATTATTTTTAATGTAGTGTATATATTTTGTATGCATATATATAAATACAAAGCGTTTCTAAAATATTGAAAGTAGAAAAATAAAAATTGTAAGTCATTAGCATGCTCTTAAGGAATTTTTAACGACATAAGACAGAATATGATATTTTAGAAAGAGAAAAATTATAATTCTAGTAAATCTGTGAACGCTACAACGACTACAATCCTATATTGCTCACAATATAGTAAATAGGACATTGCTCTTATAGCAAGCAGATAAATTGAACAACATTGCCGCTTGTACAATTAACTTCTAGGATAGACTAAAATAAAGTTTTTTCGAAAATAGTGAATTATATTCTACTCAGGCTCAAAGCATCAATAATTTGTGTATTTATATACAGGCAGGCGTAACACCCTGTATATGCATAATACTAAATGATATAAATATAAAATAATAATGTCTCATTATATATCATTTAATAACATACCAACCACCATCCACAGTGATGGTAGAGTATCACCAGAGTATTACAAAGTACTACAAAGTACTAGTGTCATAGTACCAACTATATACAGGATGTTTAATAATTCACCATAGAAAACTGAACTTTCTGAATAAACTTATCAAGACATAAAAAAACTTTTAACAAAAAGAAAACCGACTTCAAAAGAAAAATTTTTCCAAAACAAATTAAAATGCACTAAAAAGTAAACAAATAATGATAATATTATAATGTAGTTAAAATTAGTGTTATTTTTGGAGTCGGTGTCAGCCAAGCTAATGTAGCAAACTGTTCTGTCAGAGTTGTTTCCTTGGCTGACACCGACTTCAAAAATAACAATAATTTTAACTCCATTATATTATCATTATTTGTTTACTTTTTAGTGCATTTTAATTTGTTTTGGAAAAATTTTTCTTTTGAAGTCGGTTTTCTTTTGTTAAAAATTTTTTTGTATTTTGTGATTTTTAGTGAATCTGAAGTACACTAACTAATTTTTCACTAAAAAAGAATCATCGAAGTGATATTGAGTTATTCGTCCTCTTGTCGTGCATACTTAATGCAAATTTAAGACTTTTATGATTTTCTCATGGATGCCGGTGTCAGAACTAGACCAAAATGAAATGGGACCAAACGGGAAGCACCAGCATTCAAACAGATAAAAAATCATCAAAATCCGTTCACCCAGTCAAAAGTTCTGAGGTAACAAACATAAAAAAAAAATACAGAATTGATAACCTCCTCTGTTTTTGTTTGAAGTCGGTTAAAAAGAAACATTTTCATCATTTAACAAATTATTAATAAAACAGTTAGTTTCAGTTCGTTTTTACCTCAAAGTATCCATTTTCGCGGTCCATACATGTAATTATTCTTTTATAAAATTGTTCAAAATTCACTTCTACACATTTTGGGAGTGATTTCCTGAACTAGTTCCCTTATTATCTGTCCCAAAATGGTCTACATTTCTAAACGACCATTAACACTCCTATCGAAGATTTTCAACCTGTATATTCGATGTCAAAATTGAATAGCTGAATGTTAATACTTTCGAAAGTAGAGTTTTTTGATAAAGAATAAATTTTTATCGTAAACCATTATAAGAAAAATGTTTTTCCATATGTAGTCAGTTTAAGTAAATCACCCTGTAGAAGTAGGTAACTGATAATAATAAATAAATTTAAATTTTAGTATTATAAAGCATAAAGTAGATACTTGTTTTTGTTGTTAAAATTCAAAATTGTTATATATAAAGGTATTATAAGTAATATTTAATTAACATAATATTTTAATGATTATATATTACCATTTAAATTTTATTATTATAAAACTATCTAACATATATACAGGGTATCTTTTTAAGTTGACAATTCCTGGTAGACCAAGCTTTACTCGGTACTTTTTGAGTTAAAAAGGCACAAATTTTATCACTAATATAAGAATCTTTTAAATGCCCCCACACAAATACCAATGTACTTTATTTTGGCACCAATCGATGTCAGGATGAGTCATATATTGCAGTTCATGTATAAATTTTTCCTGAAAACACAGATAAAACGACATTTTTTCCAAAAATTAAACCTAGCTTGATCGATTTTTCACCTTTAAAACCCCGCCTGTATACTAATTTTCATGAGAATTGCTCGTTTATAAATATAAGATATAAGTATAATGACTTTATAATCATCCCTTCGATAAATAATAAATATATTGATGATCAATTTAGATACAATTATTAATAATAATTTTGTAACATAAAGCCTATGTTTAAAAAAAAAAAAGATTATATGCATATAAGTTAATTTATTCAAATAATTATCATTATAAAAATAAAATCGATTTAAATAATAATTATGGAAGAGACGCAACCATTAGATCTGATAGACCCTGATCTGACTGACTGACTGACTAACTAACTGGTTACAGGTTGAAGTGATGAAAGATTTTGAACTTTTTAATTTTGATATAAAGATGAACAAGTCACTTTATTAATTTATTTATAGAATGCAGTTAACTTTAAGTAAGTTAACTTAAGCTATTATTATGATAGCTGTAGTTGTTACTTAAACAAGTCACGAGTATCACCTAAAGGCATAATTCTTAGATGAGCGAACATTTAACTTTGAAAACAAACAATTTGTGGAGTATTATAGATGAAGAATTTAAAAAATTTATTAATCAATTTAAGGATGTACGAACAAGTCAACGTTGTAATAAAAGGCTTGATTTTTCTATCTGTCTAAGTCTAAGTCTAAGGCAGATATCGAAATTTTTATACCATGTATATATGAAATATACATAGTATATTAAGTTTAGTCCCAAGTTTGTAACGCTTTAAAATAATGATGCTAGAAAAAAAATTTTGTCATAGGTGTTCATAAAATCACCTAATTAGTCCATTTCCAGTTGTCCGTCCGTCCGTCCGTCCGTCTGTGGACACGATAACTCAGAAACGAAAAAAGATATCAAGCTTGGGTCCGTAGGACCCATCTTGTAAACCGTTAGAGATAGAACAAAAGATTAAATGTAAAAAATGTTCCTTGTCAAAAATTAAACAACTTTTGTTTGAAACATTTTTTCGTAAACATCGATGTTTACCCGTGAGGGCGCCAATTAGGCGGAAATTTTATAATATGTACTATACTTGATTATCAGTTATGTATGTGTCACATGTTTGTATGTGTAATGTGATCAACACTATATAATCGATCGATGTGATCAACACTAATGTGATCAAGAAATCAACACTGACTACGCATGGTATTTCAACAATGAACTCAGTCAATTGTTTGTTTTCACTTGTTAACATTAAAATATAAATTTTTGAATAAAAAATGCCATTTTCTGAAACGAACGAACGCGTGACTAACATTAAAAAACGTAAACATAAATAAACAAATTGAATTCGAAAAGTATTTTGTTTTTAGATTTAAGTAAGATTTATAATTAGCTTAAAACTGAAAACAATGTAAGACATTATTGTTTTATGTTATATCACAATATAAAGAAAAAATAAAGCACTTTTAACGAATTCTTGTAATTCATTAGGTTGAAAAAAGAAAGAACACAATTATTTGGAACAGATTCAAGAAATTTTGTATGTGTTTTAAAATTTACACATTCAATGTTTTTATTTTAAACTATGTGGAAAAAATAACGACGTGCTATAACTTTCTACGTGGTTGATGACGTGAACGCCTTACACTTAAGAAGACGACGCCTGAAAAACGCCTATTTTATTTATTACGTCTGAATTTGAAAACAAATTATTATTTCATAACTTTGTAATAGATCAACCAGCAGCCTGAAAAATGGGTCATAATTGGGAGGCAAGGCTTTTATTTCTTTATACAAGTGGAAAATTACAAAATTTAAATAACCTTCGAGAAATTTTACCTCTTTCCTAAAAACCTTTTCCAAACTGAGCCAATTTGGAGGATCATCGGCAATTTTTTAGTTTCTCCGAGTACGGAATCCTAAATTCGCACATAAAACAAAGCAAAGAACACTGTCCATTAAATTACCTTTCAAACAAAATCAAAATAAATCAAAATCGGTTTATCCGTTTAGGCGCTACGATGCCACACACAGACAGACACACGCCCTCTTTTTTTTAAGTTCGGGGATTAAAAAAACACCATTCCAGACAAAATTCGATAAAATGAAACACCCTTAAACGGTGACATTATCTAACGGTCTAGTACAAGTGACCTTTGACTCTAATAAATAAAAATTTATTACCCCAAAAAAAAAAAGTTGCTACCTGCATGCAATGTCCACTTAAAACAAAGTGATTTAGAACAATTCAAAAGAAAACTTTCCCTCAACTTTATAAAAAAAAAGAAAATAGAGAAAATCAAATTAAATTTCATGGTCATATCTCATGTTTGTTTCACATTTTTTTTTATTATTATCTCATGTCATGTGTTCTTTTTCATTCGTTAAAGGGTCCCATACACGATCTAATAATTTATTTTCTGAATCTAAAAATTTCGAAATCTCTACCTCCAAATTTTCAACTCATCATCTTTTTTATAGTTTTGGAGAAAATTACCACAAAAATTTTGTCCTAATTTCCACTCTCACGGATAAACGGTGATGTTTACGAAAAAATGTTTCGAACAAAAGTTGTTTATTTTTTACTTTTTTATCTCTTATGGTTTACAAGATAGGTCTTACGAACACAAAACCCAATTAAAATCCAACTTACGTTGCTTATTGACGAACTTTACCTCATTTTTTACGTCCTCACAACGCTACTAAACGTTACAAACTTGATACTAAACTTAGTATACCTTGATATATTTCATATACACATGGTATAATAAGTCGTGGCAAGGTTTATAGCGCCAACAGGGTATTCCACTATTTTGAAAAAAGTACTTCAAAATGTTGATTTTGCTAATAAAAAAGCCACCAAAAATTTATTTCGGGAAAATACACACGCTTTCTTGTCAAAAAGTAAAATTACATTTTAAACCTTTTTTAAACTATCAAAAACGTGGGCATCCAATTTGATGACGTAATATGGGTATCACTATACGAAATAACACAAATAAGTTTGACAGATATATTCATAGACATCTGATTATAACATAAATATAAATACCAATCTATGTATTTATTATACCCAGCTGTCTACATTTAACTACCTGATGGTCTATGACTCATACCGATATGACATCACAGCAGGGCTTACCCGCGTTATAAGTCACGTGATATACAGTTTAAAAATTACGATTTTTAATTTTTTATATTTTAAAAGAAAAATGTGCTTTTATGACTTGAAATCAGAATATTTAAGTATATTTTTACATAAATTTTGACTTTTTTTGACTAACGATAGTACCCAATTATTTGATCGTGTACGAGCAGCTTAAAGATGAAGAATTTTTAATGACGAATGGTCTTATATACGTAAAGAAGATCATTCTTAGAGGGTTCTTGAATATATCTTCTTTTTTATTCTATATCTCTCACATTTCATACACAACAGCTTTGTATATTTTCTTAAACTGCATATCATAGTCATTTCATTACCCAAATGAGATGTTGTGTTTTTTTTTCTTAACTTTTATTTTTACATCCCTCTACATCATCCCCTACAGTTCCTGTATCCAAATAGCTGCACACACATTTTTAGTGTCAGATTTCCTACGAATTTTTTGTGTTGTCTAAAAAAAAATGTAATTAAATTTTTGCTCCGTTAAACTTATTTCAAATATACAGGATGTTTATAAATCAAATTTACAAAATTTATTTAGTTGAGGGTACTATTTTTCAGGGAAGCTGAAAAATTGCTGAATATTCATTGAAAACTATTATTTTTCGTTCTTAAGGACGTTTCCTCGGAAAGGACAAAAAAACTCACGTTTAATACGACTTGCGGAGTTAAAGTTATTTATGAATTTTAAACTTAAATCCATCGTGATTCGTTTGAAATTGAAGGGAGAAAATTTTTTTTTAAACTCACATTAAATAACGCCAATAAAGTGATTATATCCATACCTGGAACAAATAAAAAAATAAATTAATTAACAGCTTTTGCCTTTATGACATCATATCAGACCTTGCTCGTATTTTAAGGCACATGATCGATACAGTTTAAAAATTACGATTTTTAATTTTAATATAATAAAACAAATATGAGCTTTTGACTCAAAATCAGAAAATTTGAGTATATTTTTATTTTTATTTTAATTTTTATCAAATTTTATCATTTTTTTTTTCATTATCGAAAGCATCCTATTATTTATGAGGCAAAATATTTTTTGTAATATAACTTTGAGCAGTTTTTGCCTATATGACATCGCATATTTTTTGTAAAATAACTTTGAGAACACTCTTTATATATATTCTTTTTATTTGAAGAATATTATAAAAATGACACAGGCAGGCAGATGCAAAACTTATTAAATTATATTAAATTTACGCCTGCTTCGTGTCTGGCTATTAAAATTATTTATATTTGTGTTAATATGGTTTATTTTAATAATAATAAAATATCGTTTAGCAAAAAAAACCAAGCTATTCAAGTTAATTTAATCTTTGAAGAGCATAAAGATATCCTCGGTGAAAAATCATAGAAAATTATCTTAATTTTTAATATAACGTTACAAAACAAATTTGAAAATGAATCAAGAAAATTTAATTTTTGTTACTAGTTAGTCAAAGGTAGCACAGGACTGCCGTACGTCCTTAAATGAGCTGGCGGAACAAATGAATGTAAATCTGATATGGGTACCGGGACACAGGGACATTCCAAGAAATACCGAAGCCGACGAACTTGCCAGAAATGCCACAATTCTGCCGGACACAACAATAAATAAATGGCCGGGAACTCCATTTGCGAATTGCAAGTTGCTCTTTAAAGAGAATATCTTAAAAAGGGCCAATCTTAAATGGAGGGAGGAACGTACTTGCGGTACTACAAGACAGATATGGTCTTAGTACAATCGCAGGCGTTCCGAAGATCTTATATCACTTTCAAGGACTTCTGTTCGCAAAGTTGTTGCGGCTATCACAGGATACTGGTTGGGCGGCAGGCATGCTGAACGCCAGGGCCTGACAGTTTATCACGACTTCTGCAGGAGCGGTCACAGTGGTGAGGAGAAGGAGACAATGTCTCATCTACTCTTTCTCTGCCCAGCTCTTGTCATGAGGAGATGGACTTACTTGAACCACCCTCTCTTTGACGTCCTGTCCGATCTGAAGTCCGTCGACGTCAAAGCTTTCCTGCTGTTCTGAAACAGCTGCAAATGGTTCATGGAGTAGTGGCCGGAGTTGGGCCAACCCTCTTTGGGTATCACAACGGACCCTATGGTTAAAGTGTGTCCCACCCCAGGACAGCCACTCTAACCTATCCTACTACTTAGATTTTTTCTTTTAGTACAAATTTTTGGCCAAATTTTAAATTTTCGGATAAAAAAGTTTCGAACAAAAAGTGTTTTAGGAGCATTTTAGGATAATACCCTTTTAGATTCAAAATATGTAAATTTTAAAATATTATATCGAAAAATGATTGACAAAGCTTTTGAAAAATTTTGGATTATTCTATATTGGGCTTAGTTTTGTTTTTCTTCAACATAATATTTTTGCAAGTTCCTTAGGGCAATGTTCACATTGAGAGGGATGATATACGAACGATAAATATTAAGAATGTGTATATTTTCTATTTTATTTATATTTTATTCAATTTTATAGTTCGAATAAAAATATCTGCTGTCTTGTCTTGTCTACGCTAGAGTTGTTGTTGTTTACAGAAAGAATTTCTATGAAAACAACAAAACGATTATTATAAGACAATAAATAGAAAAATAAATAAAATAGTAATATAAGAAAATTATTCTAAGAACGTTCTCGAATAGATATTTTAATTTCACTATATGAAAATGTGCGATCAGAATATTCGATAACGATATTTAAGTTCGTTCTAGTAGATAAGATATTTATTAAATAAACAAATATCTTTGCTAAGAATGTTCTGTTATCGTTAATATAATTATCGTTAGATATTAGAAAAATTACAAAATGTCCTAAGAAATTGTGATAGTTTGGCAAATTAGGGAAAGCTCAAAAAATGATTGGAATGGAAGAAAAAAATCAACTTAATATATTAAAAAAAGATTCGTTGCTCTTTGATCAGGTTTAATTCAAAGTCATGGATGATTATTGCCGCAAGATTATGGGCCCAGAAAATATCAATATTTAGGGAAAGTTTGTTTCCTAATTTCCTTAACCTTCTCATACAACTTTTGGTATTTAGCCCGTCAGCACTCGCATGAATGATTCGGTAATTTTATACTCGCGTGTGGTGAAATTTGCTTACGCGTTCTGCATATGCGTAAAATATTTCGCTCCTAAAATATTCGTTAACTTTGTAAATTATAACCTCTAGATAATTTTTAACGCCTTATCAAAAAAAAAGGGTGTTATAAGTTTGACCGCTACATGCGTGTGTGTCTGTCTGTTTGTACGTTCCTGAAAAATTTCTGGGGCTTTATAAATTTTGTAAATTTCACTTGTAATTAATTTCACCATTTCTATCATTTCTTCCACAATTTTTTTTAAATTTACTGAGTTATACTTATATTAAACTAACGAAAGTACACGAACAGGTCCAAAAATTTCTGCAGTTAATATTTTTTGCTCACAGCTTTACTCTCGTGATAAGGTTTCAGGTTTCTTTCTAGTAGATTTTGTAAAACAGAAATTTTCGAATTTTATTTATCATCTCTTGGTCTATGAATAACAAATTTATATGAGTGTCGGTGACCACGAAAACATATTTTCGAGTAAAAAAATAGAAAAAATAGAATAATTGAAAATAAATATTTAATATAAACAAGTTATTTTCTAAAATAAACTGAAATTTATTTTCTATGTAGTAGCAGTCGCAAGTTTTCTCCACACCATCGAATATTTTTTGACATAGAAAATATAAAATGTGTAGAAAATGGTTTTTCATATGAGTTTTTAGATATATGATGAAGCTTTATTGTAGCTTAGGCTAGGAATATCTAACTGAATTGCAGTAGGTAGATATTTCTACCTAGAATATATCTGTGCAATATCTCACCTTTATAAAGTCTACTATCCAGGTAGAAAGAGATATAGTAGTTTGATATGTTTGTCTAGACTTAGAACTAGAAAATTCTAGGCGGTTTATATTTAACTTTTAATATATTTACCAGGTGACAAATACAGTGTGTCAATTTTGTTAAAAATTTATCGTACATAATTCAAGTAATTTTTAAATGAATTGAAATAGAGTGATTCCATATGTGACTGACACTACGTTAAACCTACCAATTTGTATCAAACACAGTTGTATCAAAAACAGTTGTATTGTTTTAACTAAATTTCAATGCATTTATTTCCATTAATTTAGTGTTAATGAATTTATAAATCACTCTATATTTTAAATGTAAATTAAATATTGATATTAATTAATTATAATATATTATTGTATGTTCCCAGTTCAGTTGCCCATGTCTACTAAACTAAATATATAGTTAATCTAAATGTAATTAAACTAATTACTAAGGATTTATTAATCAATTATTAATTATTAGTTTCAATTCACAATATTCATTAGAGATCATCAAAGAGATTAACACCTCTGTATATACAAACGACCATAGGGCTACTGTTAACTAATAATATGTGTACAATGTGCTGCGATGAAAATGGGCTTGGGCTTGCGATAGCTACTTAAATAGTACAGTTTATGGTAAAAATATCGAAATTTCTTCTATTTCTAAGAATCTGAAGGTAGAATAATTACCTAATCCATTTAATATTGTAATAAATGTGTGTTTTCTGTCGAGATTAAGGATGTACGAGCGCCAAGTCAATTTTAGATAAAACGCTTGTTTGTTAACCGAGTTCAAACAAAAACGTAGGAGGTTATCAATTCGACTGTATTTTTTTTTATGTTTGTTACTTCATAACTTTTGACTGGGTGAACCGATTTTGATGATTCTTTATCTATTTGAAAGCTAGTGCTTCCCGTGTGGTCCCATTTCATTTTGATCGAGTTCTGATAACGACATCCATGAAAAAATCATAAAAGTCTTAAATTTGCATTAAGTATGCACAACAAGAAGACGAATAACTCAATATCACGCCAACCGATTTCGCTGATTCTTTTTTTAGTGACAAATTAGTTAGTGTTCTTCAGATTCACTAAAAATCACAAAATAAAAAAAACTTTTAACAAAAAGAAAACCGACTTCAAAAGAAAAACTTTTCCCAAATAAATTAAAATGCACTAAAAAGTAAAAAAATAACGATAATATAATGTAGTTAAAATTATTGTTATTTTTGGAGTCGGTATCGTCGAGATTGTTATTTTTAAAACACTCTAGAACTCAATTCCACTTTCTATTTATTTCAAACCGCCTGTGTTTATAATGCACACTGAAGGATGATATTTCTACTGAAACTGTGGGGGGGGGGAGTTTGTGAAAAATGAATATAGAAATACTATCCGGTTATGTTTTCTTTTTCTTCATTTGGCTTTGTAGACGATGTAGATTTTTGGCTAGGTCGATTCTAGACTATATAACCTATACCAAGGTATGAATATTAGATATAATATGAGAACGTATATACCTCTTCTATAGAATGAGAGAGATTTTTCGAAGTCCAGCCACGTATTCAAGAATATTTTTATTTTTCTAAGATGAAAACTAAGTGCAATACTTTTATGTATATATAAAATAATATGTTAAAGTGAAAATATTTTTGTGGCTTTATTTTTTATTTACTCTCAAACACTTTTTAACATTATATGTGAGTTTTTTTTTTGTTTTTTGTTTTGTAACCCACGTTTACTCTACATTTTTTGCTTTTTGATGAGAGAGATATAAAAAATATTTTCGCGTGTCGAACGTTCTCGAATTGCATTTATATAAATATTTTAAAAAGATTATTAAATCTGCTTGTCTGTGTGTGTGCTGCGATCATGAAATATCAAAAATTATTTTATTGATTTGTAATTTATTTATTTTTATGGTATAAAAGTTTGTCACGAAAAATGGATGATTTTAAGATTGTAATAAGGTTGAGATGAAATGCGACTGGAACATGAGAGCGATTGCGTTAAAATCGTAAAAGAAAAAGTTGCGAAAAATGACGATTTTAAACTCATTTTTATAAAACTTTTTTAATCGATTCAGCTTGCCATAAATTTTGAGAATATTTTAAAAATAATTTACAATTTATCAGTTTATATTTTTTATCCAAAGTTTATATTTTTCATTCAAAAAAATGAATTGTGAGTTATCAAGAGAAGTTAAAGATAATAGTGATAATTTAAAGTAAGAACAAGGAAATTTTATGTTATGTCATAATAAATATCTTGATCAAGCCAAATGAAGGTAATGTGCGCACATATTGCGTTGACTACTAAATCAGAAGTATGTCTTTTTTAAACTAATATTACAAATAATTCATAAAGTATAGAGTTAAAGTAGCTTCATATTTTAGTAGCTTTAATATTTAATTCTGTAAACAATAAAACAAGTATTTGACTTCTTAAATTAAAAATTTTAAATTTTTTTAGAATTTGTACAGATTTGCCCGACGGTTTTACCGTTTGTATTCTATAATGCCCTTTTCTGATAACCTATATCTCTAACTGCAAAAATCAATTTTCAATAATATTAAAACATAAAAAAGTTTTCGATATGAACATAAATAATTGAATTTCTTTTCTATACATTGCACTAATTATATTTACAATCTTTCCATTTTCTATTTTCCATTAAAAAATATAATTTTTCCTTTTAAAATGATTATACATAAGTATTTACACTTTCCTGATTGTACATTTATATTCTAGAAATTCATCTATAATAAATATTCTATATAAAAATATCAATAAATCGAACATTAAAATTCAATTAAATATTTATAAAATAATAATAATAATAATAATATTACCAAAAATAATTATTTTAAGATTTTAAAGAGGAAATCGAACTAATAAAAAACTTTTAATAAAAAACAAAAAGAATTATATGATTTCCGCAAGATTATGGGCCAAGAAAAATATCATATCAAATTCGATTTTAATTCAATAATTTATCAAGATATTAGGATCTATTTGACAGCAAGTTTCCTGCCATTATATTCCTTAAGGTTATATGGGTCCAGAAAAATATCATATCCCAAATTCGACATAATAAGTATTTTCTTCAACCTTTTGCTCGATAGTTTTTCGAAATTAATTTCTAAAGTATAGAATGGATAACTTTTTTTTTTAGAATTTTCCACCCAAATGACTTTACAAATCATGTTATTTGGAGGAAATCAGGCTTTTTTGGTCTGTCAATGATGCATTAGAATTTTCGACGACTTTTACTGTTATAAGTTTGAAATCGCAAGTTTTTTGTGTAAAACTTCGAATCCAAATTGAAATATATCCCCTTCGGCTTTTAAATTGAAATTGATTCCCTTTTACATGAAAACTTCCATAATTTGCACTGATGATTATGGCATATAAAAATATATAAATATAGTTGCTTCAATGAAGTAATCATGAACGGAAATTGAAAAAAACTATAAATACTTAAAATATACAATTTTTTTTATTTTTTTAATATTATTTTTTAATTTTTTTTTTCTACTTACTTAATGTTTAACTTTATATTTGTTTGGAATTAAAGAAAATAAAAACAAGTCTTGGTGAATATGATTTTTAGCAGATCAGACCAATCAATTTCTTATTAAGTCCTTCGTTTGCGAAGGGATTCAATCGAATTTCCTTTAATACAAAATGAAAGCACAAAAAAAAGCCGTAGATAGAGTATAGTAAGACTCTTGAGGTAACTTGGCTCGAAACGACTCGGTCGAATGCTTTGCAATTTTTCCGGACCATATTACCGGTAATACGCTTAAATCGGCACCTCAACGAAGTCGAACAACAATTTTTTATATGTGAAAATTAAAAAAAAATTATACGTTTTCTTTCCTATTATTTCCAAATTTTTTCGATTTCCGGTCTGAAACATTAGCCTTCTACGAGAAAATTTAAAAAGAGTATCATAATATGTATTAACTATTTGTGCTGTAGGGTTACAAAGTTATATAGTAGCGCTCGCTAGCTCACTTTTTTTATAAACAGTAAATGCTTTTAATGATGCTACAAAAAAGTGTACAATGTTTAGTTTAGCTAAAAAAAAAATTCTACATTGACTTGCTTGTAGCTTGTAGCTTGTTGAATTCAAATAATATTCACTAATTATATTTGTTGTAGTTATAAATATTTTAGTTTAAAGTTATTTTAAATAAAAAAAATAAAATAAAATTAACTGAAAAAAAATTAACTAAAAAAAAAAAGAATTAAATTAGTTAAGTATGAATATCAACTAATTTGAAAATTAATGGTTCAGTAGTAGTTCATTTCGTTTAACAAACCATTAAAATGTTAATCTAGTCATATCTACTTTGTTGACCTTGAAAATAATCAAAGTTTAAGCCTAAAATTTAGATTCTAAAATATCGAAGTGAGAAAATAAGGCTTCATTTCAGCTTCATGAAGAATTAGGCCCCGGTACAAACAATATATAGCTAAGACAATAACTTTTATTAGACAGTTCAATCATACTTTTGAACATAACTGTTATAAATTACTATAGTTTCATAATATTCATCTGTACAATTCAACGACTGTTGCAACCCAGTTGACGGCTGTTATCGTAGTTTTATATTTGAGTAAAAGTTATCGCAAAGTAAAATAATTTTATACAAGTAGAATATATCATAATCTCTACATAATTTTTAATACACTAGCTAATGTCAAATAGTTTGATTGCGGGATAATTTAATGATGTTTGAGAGTGAAAATATTAGAGCAAAGAAATAATTTAAATAATTAAATTCATTTTAACTAATTTCACCACATTTCTATCACAAGCTTTTTTATAATTAACTAAGTACGACTTATATTAAACTAACGAAAATATACGAACACGCCCAAAAAATTTTTTTGATTACATCTTTACTCTCGTGATGAGAGAAATTTTCACAAGTTCTGAAGGACTTAAAAAAGTATTTAAAAAAAAAAATGTAGAAAAGTTGAAAATATCTGAAAAAATGATAACGAGAAAAATGATAAAATTATATAGAACAAGTTTCAAGCACATTTAACATTTTAAAAATAAAAGTTATTTATGTTGTAAAAGCATGAGCAAAATGCTCTTAACATTAGTTCTGACGAGTTAGTAAAGCGTTAATGCAGTTTTGTTGTTTTTTGGTACGGTATGCCAAAAAAAGTTTAATTTGATGATGTTAAAAACATATTTAAATGACAATGACCTAACAGCAAGAAATACTAAACCATTTTAATATCATATATATTTTGTTTTTAAAAAAGCGTTTCCTGTTTTGTACATCAAACAACATTAACGAACGATCATGCCGCGACCGGATCAAATCAAAATTAATATTGTCTTCAATTTTTTTTCCATCAATTTTTTATAATTTCGTTAAATAAAGTTAATTGACTCAACTTTATTTTCCTCGACTAATATCTCACAAAAATGGAAATATTTGTGATAAGCAAAATTGTAAAAAATAAATTTTTACTATAATTTATCATGTAACCATTTTTATAAAACTTTTCAAAAAGGATGTTTATATTTAGAGTGACCATGAGTTAAGAAGGGAAACTTTACTAGACAAATACGTAATTTAATATGCCATATTTTCTCCGTGTTTGTTTCATTTTTATTTATTTTTTGCTTCTAATAACAAGAAGTGATTATCATCTAATAACATCGAATAAAATATGTTGTTTTTCTAGAAAAACTATTCTAAAATAAACAATAATTTATTATAAAAATTGATTTTGCTTCGAGAATCCATTAGAATAATTATTATATCATATATTTTATAATATCAATTTTTTTTTTTATATAAATAATAATTATCATAAGTAAGTAAGCTTAAGCTTTTTAAAAGCACATAATACAGGCTTGGTCAGAGATGTGTGCGATTTTGAAAACGCTGTAAAAACTAAGTCCATCAATTTTCGAATTGATTTTTGTGGTCTTAAAACACATTAAAAAAGAATCTAAAAAAATTGTAATTTCAAATAAAAACAAGTGAAAACAAACAATTGACTGAGTTCATTGTTGAAATACCATTTATAGACAGTTTTGATGACGCAATCGTTTGTTTTTTGACGTCACGTAAAAAAAGAAAGATTTCCAATCTTAAATAGCCACACACACATAACTGATATTCCCATATTAATACAAACTACACAATTTGAGAGAATTAATGGGATTTATTCTTACAATATTTTCAAAATCGCACAATTCTTCATCCGATCTTGTAAAGTGGCTTTGTTTTCTTTTTAATGCTGTGTAATTATAGTAATGCTAGTAGTTATGCATTTATAAAGCTTTAAAGCTCAACATTGTACCTATATAATGTGCAAGGCTATTAGTTATATCAACAATATTGGATCAACATTTTTTAAGGGGGTTGGTGCAAATGAATTCTGCTCCCGTAGCTATCGTAACCCGTGGATAAAACACGAAGGATACCCTGTAAATAAAATAGTAGATAAGAACAGGATACAGATACAGACACATAAAATTCATTTATAATATAATTAAATTAACTGTAACGAATAGATTAATATATTGGATAGAAATGAAGAAGGAATTAGACGAGTACCAGAATACCATAGTACCAGTGTACCAGAGAGTACGAAGAACGAGGTAGTGTTGAAGGAATGAAAATGAAAAGCAAAAAGATATATATATGTATCTATTGAATATTATTACTACCTAGGTTGCATATCTATCCTAGTTATCCTACGGGATATACATATATACTACCTTCACTTATACAGACTTAGACAACATTAAGACATTTTATCCCTTGTGTATAATCTATATTCGCTTTCTATTTAACTATTTTACATTTCAACATGCTAGCAGACCGTCAGATAAGTGACATATTTAGGTGCCCTATTTCCACGTTTATGATTTTAGAAAAGCCTTATCGGAAAATAATGATAAAAATTGAAATAAATACCACGATACTCGAAATAAAATTATATATTAAGAAGTTTTATTCAAAAATATAATTAAAAAACATACAACAGACTTAAATTCCTCTAAATGTCGCAACACGACCATCGTCAGTAGCTAAATTTATTCATATAATACATTACACAATTAACAAATTTATTTTGTTTTTTCAAAAGACTTACTAGTTGAAGCTACTCACAAATTTTCAACTTTTTAAGCACACTATAAAAATTTTAGCTTGATATCTCTTTTCATTTTTGAGCTATTGTGTTTCTAGACAGACAGACAGACAAACGGAATAACAGAAATGGACTATTTAAATGATTTCATGAACGCCTATACCAAAATTTTGTTCACTCATCAATATTTTGAGTCAGAAACTTGGGATTAAATTTAATATACCTTGATATATATTTCGTATTAACATTTTCAGTTTTTTTACGAAAAAATGGAGGTGAAAATGAGAAAATCGTGGACCCTAACTTGTCATTATCATACAATCTATCGAACTTGTAGAAAGAAAATAGATAACTAAAATGTTATAAAATTATTAGGTCTTGCATAAATCATTTTAAAATTAAAAAAATGAGGTTTTTCTTCTTCTCATAGCGTTGTGGATAAAAAAAGAAAATTGCCTTAATGATTATTATTATTACTGTTATCATATTGAAATATATTTTTTATCTATTCATGCGATAAAATATTTAACGCTTTACATTTACCGGATGATGGGGTAAAGTAATCTTGTATATGTATATAGTGTGTTCTATTATAAACCAGTCAGTACTCGGGTCATTTTTAGTCGCGTGATGAGAGATTTTACAAGTACATTCATTTTAACTATTTTCACCATATTTCTATCAAAAATTTTTGTAATTAACTGAGTACAGCTTGTTTTAAACTAAGGAAAGTACACGAACAGGCCCGAAAATTTTCGAAGGTAATATTTTTTTGCTTACACTCATATTTTCGTGATGAGAGAAATTCTCACAATTTTTGAAGTACTTGATAAAATTGTATTTTAATAAAACTGTAGATAGGTTGAAAATTTAAAAAAAATTCAGGTTCCGAAAATAGATAATTTGAGGATAGAAAAGTTGTCAACTCATGACGCGAGGGCTGACAGGTAAATTATCTTCTGATTTGTTGATTAATCGTTCACAATATCTAAGATTATATGAATTCACTTCACTTTTTACGTCCTGAGTACGCTGTAAAAATTTCAGCACGATATCTTTTTTCGTTTTTGAGTTATCGTGTCCACAGACGGACGGACGAACAACCGGAAATGGACTAATTAGGTGATTTAGTGAACACCTATGACAAAGTTTTTTTCCTAGCATCATTATTTTTAAGCGTTACAAACTTTGGACTAAACTTAATATACTATGTATATTTCATATATACATGGTATAAAAATGTTTCGATTAAAATGTTATCCAAATTTATGAGTCCTTTAAAAACATGTAAGCAAAGCTCCCTCCCAAAGTTTCTTCATTTAAAAAAAAAAAATCTATTCATATATGCAGCAAAGCAATACTGCAAGACTATATTTTATATGCATATATATAGGTAAGCGAATTGCCGAAGGAAATGAAGCTATTGCTTTTGTACCGATGATGGAATTTAGAAAAAATTTCTTCAATTCATCGATTCTACCTAAAAGATACCAAAAATGAACATCGTTAAAATTTAAAAAAGTACAAATTTTGAATTTTTTCAAAATAAAAAAATATTTTTATATTCTTTGATCAGTTTTAAGGCAAAAAGTACAGTTTTCGAAATAAAAATTCTTGGTAAACTAAAAATACAATATTCGAGCCTAAGAAAAATGGAATTTTGTCCACCTCTGAGGGAATTCACTTAGTTAACGCAGCTTTTGCGTTATGATTTTTTGTGTAATATTGAGCAATATAATACTATCCTACATTTATTACATCTATTACATCTATCCCGGTTTTCTATGCCAAACTTCAGAGTTTTTTTTTTTTGTTTCTTCGTCTTTTATTTATTTATTTTTTTTTTGTACATGCGAAGGAATGAATAGGAAACTCGATGGAAAAAAAACTAGGTATATACGGCTTGTATAATATCAGGATTCGACTGGTTACGAACTTTGTAGATTGTACGAGTTCAGTGGCGAAGTTGTGAATAGAATTATGAATAAAAGTAATATTTGTATCACGTAAATGTAATAAAATGCTTTAAAAATATCGTAAACGATAAAAGTTATGCGTCCATTCGACTAGTTTTTTTATGTTTTGTATTTGGAAAACGCCGTAAGGTAGTGTTTTTTTTAATAAACCGAATCTGTGATAAATTTTCTTAATGATGAAAACTTTTTTGAAGCTCAAGGTACAAACGAAATAATTCACAGTTTAGCTTCGCAAAAGGCCCAAAACTGTGTGTATTGGGATCATGCTGAAGCTGCTTACTTAATTTTTTTACATGAATTCCGCCACTGGCCGAATGTTTGTACACACGGGCTCGTATAGATAGTAGAGTCAGTGGCATCGGACACACAAAGAATTTTCTGTAGATCTATGAATATTACATTACCTTATTATATCTACACAAGTCTTTGGATACTTTTCATGCATATATTCTTTGGTCTACATACAGGAGGGTGCATTTGTATTGTACAGTCAAACTTAAAATTTTAGCTACAAACCTGTGAAAAAGAGTTGAAAGAAATCATAGTGAGTATTTTTGTATTTTTTATTCTGTATTAAAAAAGCGAAAAAATTAATGTTTTTTTTTTTTTGCGTAGCCTGTTCCCTTAATCTGAAATAATTCCAATTAATTTTCCAGGAAAACCAGTTTAAAATATACACATTAAATTTTCCACAAATCTCTTCCATTTTCATGATTTTCGTGGTATGATATTTTCTTATCTTAAATAGCGTCATCGGTGTGAAAGTATTAGACCGGGATATAGTTCCAATAAAATGAGTCTTTATTTCCATTCAAGGTGTTTTGATGTCAAAACGAAAGTACGTGTTTCCAAAGGGGAAATTTTACAAGGGGAAATATGAAGAAGTCGTAATAAATGTTGGTTTTTTAATCGATAAGTGCTTTTAAAAATGTTTTTACCATTTTACCATTTACATAAAAAACTTTTATCAATTTTCCTAAAGTTTTAAGCTTTAAAATCATACCAAAATTAAAAACTGTGCATAAAAAGAAAAAATCGGAGTGAAGAATTAATTTTCGTGGACTAGATATCGGTCTATTATATGGTAATAATAATATTCTTTAATAAATATTGTGACTTTGTGTGAGTCAAGTTTTGTAAAATTAAAGCTTAAAGTCACACAAGACATTATATTACATAGATTACATTACATTCGAGAAAGTAGAAGGAACTAGAAGGCGTACATGGAATATATTTCCTTAATATATACAGGGATGGTTAGAGAAGTGTGTGATTTTGAAAACGGTGTAAAATGATTGACCTTTCCTTATGTTCCTCATCGCACGTTATGAATTGTTTGCTGGTAGAAAGGTAAAATAAAAAACTTTGATCACAAAATCCGCCGATATGTTACCTAGGAAACTAAAACGGTTTTAATCGATTCAGCTTGCCATTAATTTTGAGAATATTTTTGAAAATAATTTACAATCTGTCAATTTATATTTTTTGCCCAAAGTTTATGTTTTTCATTTAAGAGCTGTGAGTTATCAGAAGAAGTTAAAGATAATAGAAATAACTTAAAGTAAGAACAAGGAAATTTGTACGCACATATTGGGTTGACTACTAAATTAGAAGTATGTCTTTTTTAAACTTATTTTACAATGAATTCATAAAGTATAGAGTTAAAGTAGCTTTAATATTTAATTCTTTAAACAATAAATCAAGTATTTGACTTCTTAAATTAATACTTTAAATTTTCAGACTTGCCAATGCACAAATATACAAAGAGTGTTTTTAAAATCACACACATCTCTGCCCCCATCCCGTATTATATACATATATACATCCCTAATTGATGACATATTAAATATGAAAGTAGGATATATTTATTAGCTTAAAGAAAGGCTACATAACAAAGTGGAGATACGTTGATGATATTCCTTCTTATTCCCTTATTTTCATCCTTGTTTATCCCATGTAATATACATTGCATATACATACATACAATAATTACATATTTTATGCGAGTTGATGATCTTACATCACGCACTATTATTATACATATACTTTGTTGTTCAATGTACAGGGTCTATCAGGAAAACGATTGTTTTATTTTTTACTACGGATAATGGACCTTGACGCCGTAAAGACTTTGATTCCTTTTTTCGATTAATTTATGGTTTTTAGGATAGAAATGTTTTTGAAGAGAAAAATTTTCTGTGTAGGTAACTTTTGGAATGGGAAAAAACACTTTAGCAATAAAATGACACGACGTCGTACGTTGACGGGTCGTAAAGAGCGTGATCGTAATCGATCATTAATGGGTGATGATCGGAAACGACGAAAACAAGATCAAGAAGAATTATATCTTTATCAAGATGATATTAATTTTAAAATGTATGCAGAAAATTTTGAGATTGCTCAAAAGAATTAGAATTTTGAAGTATGTAATGTATGTGATCGTCGTTGGTTTGATTTACAAATTAATAAAGATGGGTTTTGTTGTATTTGTCATAAATTTAAAATCAAAAATGAATTGAATATTTTCACAGCTCATAATAACATGGATCTTGGTTTACAACCTCATGTTTTAAACAAATTAACGTTTGTTGAGGAACAATTAAATAAAAAATATTTGTCAATAATTGAAGTATAATTTTATTTTTATCTATTTTATATGATACCATTCGCGAGCCATTACAAAGTTATACTTTTAGCTAGTATAAGGTAATTGATGTACTAGAAATTCGAGTAACATCCTAACACATGCTGTAAGTATATGATGACGTCGTTGGCCGCGTTAGTTTAACAGTGATAATACCTAAACTAAGTTATTTTTTTTATTAAAGCATATGTAATGACAACAATTTCGTTTTTTTTTGTTGGTATTTCTCGGTTTTTTTTTCGCCCATCGTTGGTTGCTTGGCTTATTACAAATTATGAATTCCCTCGAAAAAAAAAAGAAAGAAAAATCTTATAAATAATCATCATTTTGTCACTATACCAAGGTATTATTACATTTTTGCTCATTTTTTTAAGGAAATTTTTCCCATATACAGGATGAACTTTTTGAATTGATTATGGTAAATAGCTCTTTCTGTAAATTGTAAAGCTTTAATAGTCAATTTAGAATCTATAAGATAATCTAACATTTTTTTACTTAAAACATGGTTCGAAAATTGTTTGAATGACAGTCGTAAGATATTTTGAAATAAATTTCATAATATAAAAGCCCGAAACTCCACTGTTTGTAATTACTCGTCATTCTTGTTTACCCCACTCTACCCTAAAGTTTTTTTAAAAGACTACAGTAAAGTCTCGATAATAGGAACACAGAACACCCCTGGTTTTATTGAGTCCTGATTATCGAGACTCTACTGTGTTTTTATGAGACTTTTATTTTAAATTAAGAACTATATTCACTTTAAAAATCAGAGATTTTGCTTTTTTCAAGAATAAGACAAAATATTTTTAGCATTTTTTATAATCCCTTTTGAATATCGTCTTTAATTTCTACGATATTATCGATTCCGAAGCCTAAGAAGGGTAAAATAGGTTGGAATTATCTCAAATATCAAATCCAGTAAATGTTATTTTTGTTTTCAAGAAAGACAATAGTTTCAGACAATGTTATGTGAATTTTATATGCACACGTACATAATACCTAAGGTGTAGAATAGAAAGGGGACTATTGGGTAAATAGGGTGTTGGGATGTAAAGGACTATATATGGGTAAACATGGGTTGGATAAGAAAACTAAAGGAGAAACTTATTTAAGGTATTTTATTATTACATTGAGGATATCTTTGTCATTAATAATGTATCAAATAATATACAAGCAATATACAAAGAGTACACAGAGTTTATAAAATATGTAAGGTGGAATCTTAATATATTATTACTCCAGCAAGCTCTTTTCTGTCTTATCCTTGATTCATCCTTCATTTTCAAGCTTATCATGTCCATGTTTGAAAAATAACTACAACAGCGATAACTACAAGAGCGAAATTCTTCACGGGTCGAGCTAGTGAATATTGATTTCTAAAGTTAAATATTTTATTAGAAAACATTTTTTTAGTAGACATAAACGTTTGAATAGAAAGTAACAGCAAATTTTATTTATTTTGATAAAATATAAATTACATAACAAAAGATGTTTTTGTTCAAACCAGTTCAATTATTTTGATAAAAAAATTATTTTGATACACAAAAATATCATTTTTAATGAAATAAAAATTTGAAGGTCATTACCCTTAAGTTCATGATTATGATATTTGACAGGGACAAAATTTTTGATTTTTCCTTGCACACATAAGTTAGTCAAAAATAGTTCAGGAAATTTTCGATAATGCTACGCACAATAAAGTTTCGAACAAAAGATATTCAATTAAGGATGTATGAGCATGACAACAATATTTGATTTAAAGGCTCAAAATTTGTTTGTAGGCTGAAATTTTAACCACATAGTCTTTTACTCAAAGAATATGTGGTTAAAATTTCAGCTTAGGTATCCGTGTAAATTTTTAAGAAAAAAGTCATTAAAAATCGATATAAAATACATTGGCTCTTATGGAGGAATCTCAAAAAACGACATATTTTGGAAGTTTTTGATAATTTTCATTTGGAGTGAATGAAAACAAATTTAAAAAAAACTTTTTAATAGAAAGTAAACATATTAGCAATGAATTAGAAAAGAAAAAAACTAAGTGTCACTGTCCATATAAGGGATGTAAGAGCAGGGTAGATTAAGGGTTGAAATTATTTTTATCTTATTTTCAACTTTTATGATGAATTTTGTTATAACTTCATGAATGTAGACGAAAAATAAGAATAAAATTTTTCGATATGTGTCTTGGTTTTCGAAATATCGAAAGCTAAATAATTAAACAAAATTTTCAATTTTCGATATTTTGAAAATAAAGCCAGATATGGAAAAATTTTATTCTTACTTTTCGTCTTATATCGTCAAGTAATAATATAAATTTATCATCAAAATTGAATATATCTATTTTTAAATTTGTGCCCCCACTACCATGCTCATACATCCTTAAATGCCATAACAAACCATTATCTTTAATGGTTTTCTATTATCTAAATTTTTAGACTTGCATCAATAACTTTCGATAACGTTAAATAGGAAAAACTACGAGATTTACCTAATTAGACCGTCAATGAAATCCATTCAGATATGCTCTCAAAATGATAATTTTCGTTTTAAATCTAACCATCGAATTTCATAATGATTGCAAAAAATACTATCTAATTCAATTGATTCCATTCTACCTTGAATAGTTTTAGAACCTTCTGTATATATTTACTATATTTACAGTAGAGTGCATTTACTTTACTTCTTAATTCTTAACATGTCTAGGTAGAAAACTTAGAGGTAAATGGAAATGGTACACTGTGTGTTACCATGTGTGTTTTGATTGGAGTGGGAGAGCAGGTAAGGGAGGTTTGTTGTTACCTAGAATATTATTGGGATATGTGTTGTTGGTTGCATACAAGATATTATGTTATTAAGCTTAAGTTAAAATATAGACAAAGCACAAGGCATTCATTGTATGAGCTCATACTTTGTGTGTTCGTTTGTTCGCTTTGCTAATAAATAAATTTGTAACGAAATTATTTAGTAGCTTTAATATTATCAAAAATTTATTATTTAAGAAAACTATGTTTTATAGGAATTCACCACAATGGTTTATTAATTTTGTTTTAATGCACAGGTTTGAAAATTTAAACTTATTTGGAGGAAAAATTGAAATTGAAAAATTTCACGTCATAATGGGTGATTCCAGATGTGACTGACACTATATTTGACCCAAAATGCGTTTTATTTTGCGTTATATTATGTTAACGATTTCAGTTTTAGCATTATTCCTGAAGTCCGTGACAGTAAAATTGCACTTAAACGTATTTCAAAATTTCGCACGTGAATCAATACTATTTAACGATAGTTAAATTATGGACTAATCTTTATATTTTTAATAATTCGGGCTACAGGGCTATAACTTTTATTTAATTTACCCGTGGACGTTTATTCTGGAGTTTGTTATTTTACGATAAATGATTTTGTATTTCTAAACAAAGAAATTTAATTGTTTGAAAGCTAAATGATTTATTGAATGTAATTAATGTCATTTTTTATTGCAAAATAATAATAAAAATATCTGATTTAAATACTTTGTGAAGAGATATTTCTATAAACAGAGATAAATTATATCTGTCTTCACAATGTCAATAAAATATTTCATCGATGTAATTAAAAGCGTTGACCAATATTACAAATTGTTGGGAAAAGAGAATGCATTAATTTTTTTTTGTAAGTAATTCATCGAAAGTAAATTTTTTTTTTTATATTAAAAATTTCATTTTTTTATTAATCTGTATATATAAAAATAAATTGCTGTGCGTTAGTCTCGCTAAAACTCAAAAACGGCTGGACCGATTTTCAAAATTTTAAACTAATTTTAAATTTTAAAACTAATGTAATAAAATGAATAACAAATATCTTGGGTCTTTGTCCAACTTAATACTGTGTGTCCGAAACAGTAATGAATCGTAATTGAAATGAAAAGGACAATTTTAGAATAATTAAATTCAATGCGGAATAATTTGAGAGACTGAACGGAATGAAAATGTTGGCTCTACAGTCAGATTCATAAAATATCTCGAAAATTACTCATTTAATGGTCAAATAAACACGATTTTTGTAATTTTCGGGTCAAAATTACCTTATAAACTTGGTTTTATCGAAATCGGAAACAAAAACTTTTTTTACACTTTTTGCAATTTGTAAAAATCGAAAAAATCATAAAAAATTCAAAAAAACACAATTTTTGTAATTTTTGGTTGGGTTGGGTTGGGTTGGGTTGGTTAGGATTGGGTTGGGTTAGGTTGGGTTAGGTTGGGTTAGGCTGGGTTAAGCTGGGTTAGGTTGGGTTAGGTTGGGTTAGGTTGGGTTAGGTTGGGTTAGGTTCGGTTGGGTTGAGTGTGGATGTGGGTGTGGGTGTGTGTGGGTGTGTGTGTGGGTGTGTGTGTGGGTGTGTGTGGGTGTGGGTGTGGGTGGTAAAGTTTCTTTTAAATTTTTCTTAGTAAATTTGACTGTATGATTATTAACGAATAATCCTGTAGGTACTTATAAAATAACACAATCAGTGTTGCCAACTTTCAACTCTAAGTCCCACTAAACAGGCGATAGAAAACCACTAAAAAACAAGTAGAGAGCAATAATATTGCCAGAAATGATATTAAAATATTAAATTATTTAAATTATTTTCCCACTAAAGGTAGAAAAATAGTAGAAAAAAACCACTAGTTTTAGTGGTAAAACTACTAAGTTGGCAACACTGAACACAATGCAATATTTAAATAAATAAATACTAATATTTTTTAAAAGAAATTTATAGGTATAATTGTTTTGTTTTTTATTGAACAGTAACCTTATTGTCTGCTATAGTCATCAATAGCCACCCAGCTAGTAGCCATATAGCTGACGAAAATAAAGCTATTGTTGATGATTTCTAATAAAAATAAATAATTTATCGAATTGTCATCAGAAAAAATTTAATCTAAACAATTCATTTCATTTTAATTCAAAATGTTTTCGTAAGTAAGTCTGATTTGTTTTGACAGTGCGTAATTCGTTCAACAAACTAGTACATCATTTTATCCTTTTAAATATCGACACAAAGCCGTTGAAGTTGTAGATGATCTCAATTTGACCATTTTTAGCACCCGAACCCTAAAAAAGTGGTGTTATAAGTTTGACCGCTATGTTTGCGTGTCTGTCAGCCTGTCTGTGGCATCGTAACCTTAACTTTTTTGTTTCGTTTGAAAGGTAATTTAATGAAAAGTGTTCTTAGATATGTTTCAAGTGCTAATTTAGTCGGGGGTTTTTTAAATTTTGTAAATTTCACGTGTATAAACTTATATGATTCCTAAATATTTGAATTTTATTTAAAAAGAGGTGATTTTTATTGATGCCAAGTGTATTTTTTTATATCTTACATAATTACACACTTCGAATCCGTTGATTCGAACAAAGGTCTTTAATTTTCTAAGTAACCAAAACAAAAGAACTAGTAATTTAATAAGAATTTATTACAAAGTTTCAATATACCTACATTATCAATATTTTCTTTAAAAACTATCATTATCGTTTTTCTATCCAAGTTCTTCGTTATTGTACCGTGTGTTAATTAATAGTTTGAGTACCTAAAATAAATTAATTTCAAAATCCCCGTAAAAAAAAGATCTGAAGTCCTATGGAGTGTAAGAAGTGCAAATTTTCGAACTTCTACGGATGAAATCTAATTAAAGCTGTTTTTTTCGTTAACGGGCTTACAGTCTTTTTAAATTACAGTAAAAAATTCATCTCGCAACATTAAAAAAGTACTTTTTTACGCATATTTTATCAGGAAATTTAACAACTCAAAAGGGCTTTCTCCAAGAGTTTTTAGTAATAATATTTCTAAGGAATTGAGGAAAGTATGTGTCGAATTTTAGAAAAAACGTGATTATATTGCGAAAGTTCGAAGTAAAATCAGTCGGAATCGCGCATTTTATTTCAGCATGTTTATGAAGATGGATGTTAAATTGCTCCAAATTCCGTAACAATTTTCAGCGGATTTCTGATGATACATTTTACGCATATTAATTTCGGGAAGTTCTTGACAACCGAATAATAGTGTAAGGAATAAAAATGTTCCATAGGTCAAGTGTATTATCAATTGACATACGGTATATAAAAAGAAATCAAAAGAAGGGTGTGTTTTCAATAAAATTGGCACCTTATATCATAAAATTTTAAAACACAAAGAGAATTAAAACAAGAACAAAAAAAAAAAAAAAAAATTAATAAAACAAAGATGGCAAAGAAAAATACATTACAAAAACAATACAAACATTTATGTATTTTATCGAACTATATATACAATACATACAAGCAGTGCAAGTTGTCTATCTAACCATAATGTATATTATATACCAAACTCCACCCATACCATTTAATAATCATTTGTTTTTCACACACAGTTTACTGTTGTTTTCTATCTGTTATATTTAGTTTGGGGCCAGAAGTGTGGAATTCACTAACCTCGTTAATAAACAAACTTGCGGGGATTGTTAACGGTCCAGGCGTATAGCTTAGACCGATAATAGTTGTTACGGTATTGCCGTTTTGCAATTAATGAACAAATTTCATGAAAAATTTTTTCGCCTTTATTAACAAAATATGAAAATACCGTAAAACAGATGAAAACAAATGAAATTTACAAAATTTAAATAATCCCTGATAAATTTTAGGTTACGGAACCCTAAATTCCCACTTGAAATAGATTTTGAAACTCCCTCCATTACCTTTTAATTACCTTTTTCCTTAAAGTCTTTTTCAAACTGAGCCGATTTTGAAAACAAACGCCAATTTTTTTAGTTTTTTCTGATACGCAACCCTAATCTCGCACTTGAGACGTAGCTAAGAACAGTCTCCATTAAATTACCTTTCATAAGAAACAAAAAAATTACAATCGATTCGTCCGTATAGGTGCTACGATGCCACAGACAGACAGACAGACACACAACTTATAAAGAAATACGAATGTTATGAGTATTTTAATCTACTAATTATAACAGATATATTGACGTCATATATTATGTTTGCCATTCGTAAACAGTCTCTCAAATGTCCAACCGGCTTGAACAGACTGTGAAATACCACGTTTGACACTAGACCAAATGAACTAAAAAACTTTATATTATATGGAAATTTTTCAATGAAAAACTTTTCATAAAATCTTTTTCCAACACACACACACAAAAAAAAAACAGAACTAATAAATTACAAAACACTAAATTAAAATTGAGAGGAAATATCTCTCGTTTTTCTTCTTTAAAAAGTTTTTCCCGATATTAATAATATACACAAAAATCAATTTTGTGGGTTTTATATCGAAAAAAACAAATACGTGATTGAAATTTTTTATTCAATAAAATAATTTAACAAAAGATAATGAAAAAAAACAAAACTAATATTGTTAATTGTATAAATACTGTGTATATGTATGTAACATTGAGTTAATGAATAAAAAGAGAGGTATCGTGGGACACCGGGTTGACACTATGTTCCTTATTATAAATGTAGCGCTTACTTTTTTACTCAGATTTGCTTTGATTGTTTTGCAGGTTGAATATTCAATTTTATAAAATCATTTTGTGCTTTTTCCTTCTGTCTATTTTTTTTAAATATTCAGTGCGACCGACTTATATACTACTTCTGATTTAGTAGTCAACCCAATGAGTCCGTTCATTACCTTCATTTTGATTGATCAAGATATTTATTATGACATAACATAAAATTTCCTTGTTCTTACTTTAAATTATCTCTATTATTTTTAACTTCTTCTGATAACTCACAAAGTTTATGTTGAATGAAAAACATAAACTTTGGACAAAAAATATAAATTGACAGATTGGAAATTATTTTCAAATTCGATTAAAAAATTATATCCACGAAAAAGTGTGTAAAAATATATTTCCAGTAAAATAACTTTCTTGTTTTCACATGTTTAAATTCTTTTTATAGTGACCGTATAACCTTAAAATCAAGGATAGAAAAAGTATTGTAAAAAACACAAAAAAAAAAAAAAAGAATGCACCAGAATTTATTTTTTATTCACAATCAATTCTTCACACAAACGAACCAATTTACATTAATAAAATACAACGGGATAAAAAAGAACCTTTTCTTTTTTGTCCCTCTTGTTACATGTGGGATGGATAACTTAAACTGCAGTAACTCCTGTAGGTAATAACTAAACCTTATAGGTATAAAAAAAAACCTTCTATAAATTCATTATTCATTTGATATCCAGCAATAAAAGATTTTAACATGGGAAATCAATAGATTTACAGGAAGGTTTGATGTTCCTTTTGAATAACATACAAACCTATATATTTTTATCCTGAATTCCTAAAACTCAATTGATTTTATTCCTTATATAATAGTCCCAATTTTTGTTTTTGCATATATTAGTTCATTGCCGCATTGTTTTTTGTTTCCAGATATTGCCATTTCAATTCTCATTAGTTTATGTCGGAAAATCGAAATTTAAAATTACATTTGGAGGTTTTGAAGTGGTAACATCTCTTTTTGGCTTTCCAGAAAATTTTTGACAAATAAAAATATGATTTTCGATTTTTAGCAAAATGTGTGATTTTTTCAATCTCGGAGGAGTTCGCTTAACAAACGCAGGTCCTACGCTACGAATTTTATTTTTGTAAAATTTTATACGCCTGTCGCTTGGTATGGCTGTGTATCGATCGATTTATTAATATCGGTGAGCATCAAATAAATATTAATTATTTATAAATTGTTATTAATGATTCGAAATAATAATTTTTGATAATTTGTTACACCTACAGGTATCGATATGAACGATAATTATTATCGTTATGATAATTATCGTAATGAAAGATTAATTTTTGAAAAAAAAAAACATAAAATTATTAATGAAATAGCAATAATAATTATCAATTTTTATATTTAAAATTTAAAGTCAATTAATTTGATGTTAATTGGCCAAAAACGTGTCAAAATGTATTACAATTTTTTTTTTAGGGCACGAAGGTTAAAATAATTCACTTACTTTTTGGTATCAGCAATTTTGAAATGAAATTTTTGATTTACATACCTGAAACAGAAGAAAAAACAGATATTATTAAAATGGAATAAAACATACAAATTCAAAATCAAACCGGATAAGATATTAAGGTATAAAAAAGGTTTTGCATAGTGGGTCTTTTCATGCCTGTGAAACTCTCAACGTCTCAGATGATCAAAATAACTTTCCATAACTGTTAAAAACACTGCAATATTATTAATTATCTTCCAATAAAGATGTAGAGCTTAGAGTGTAGAATACGCGCTTTATATGCAAGAGGTTCTGAGATCGAAACCCGGTACGGGTGGAATTTTTTTTTTTATATTTTTATATCACGATTTTCAAAGCCTGAAATTTTTTAGCAGTGTATTTTTTTGGTTTAACTAATAAGAAGTTATTATCTCGATTAGTGAAAGAGATGAATTCACTTCTGCAAGTTCAATAAATTTTCAAGAGATGGCTTTGAGAGCTTCACTCATGAATCTTATTTAATAATACACCCAATAAAACCACACACACTTTGAAAAAAAAAACACGAAGTCTACATCCAGTGTGAATATAGACTATAATAGTACCTCCTATTTAAATACATCCTGAAGGAACAAACCACTCTTGAATATAATTTAATAAAATAAAATAAGTTTGGATAAAATAATAATTATATTTTCTAGTAAAAAACTTTTTCCAACTCCAATTAAAATGTTCCTCCCTTATTATAATTCAAAACTTACGAGTTAGTTTTACATCAATTGTTTTAACATCTCTTTAATTGTTTTACCATAAAAAATTAATCAATATTTATTTTTTTTCTAGATTTCATTTTCAAGTACAATAAATGAAGCTAAAATTTATTGAATCCTTTGAAAAAATTGTTTGCTGGGTGTATCGTCTTGCGGTTTTTAACCAACTTCAAACAAAAAAGGAGGAGGTTCGACAATTCGACTGTATTTTTTTTTTTTTTTTATGTTTGTTACCTCAGAACTTTTGACTGGGCGTACCGATTTTGATGATTCTTTATCTATTTGAAAGCTAGTGCTCTAAATTTGTCAAGTCTTAAATTTGCATTAAGTATGCACAACAAGAGGACGAATAATTCAATATCACGCCAACCGATTTCGATGATTCTTTTTTTAGTGACAAATTAGTTAGTGCACTTCAAGTTCACTTAAAATCACAAAATATAAAAAACTTTTAACAAAAAGAAAACCGACTTCAAAAGAAAAACCTTTCGAAAACAAATTAAAATGCACTAAAAAGTAAAAAAATAACGATAATATAATGTAGTTAAAATTATTGTTATTTTTGGAGTCGGTGTCAGCCATGCTAATGTAGCAAACTGTTCTGTCAGAGATGTTTCCTTGTCTGACACCGACTCCAAAAGTAACAATAATTTTAACTACATTATATTATAAATTATTTTTTTTACTTTTTAGTGCATATTAATTTGTTTTGGAAAAGTTTTTCTTTTGAAGTCGGTTTTCTTTTTGTTAAAAGTTGTTTTTATAAGGTGAAAATAAATGAATGGAACTACTCACCCCTAAAATAAGTCAATCAACCCCTATTAATTGAATGTACTTATTATTACAATACCTATGTTATAATTAAATAAGTATCATGTTATAACATTTCATATTCTAGATATATACCAACCTGTTCCTAATTATTACCTACCTGTTTCAACAGATTCCTACATAACATGACACAACAATAATAATGAATTGAATGCATTGCAACAATAAATGAATGAATGAATGCAATAATCATTTATGATTCTATGAAAGCGTTAAATGGATTTTCAAATATTTCAATTATCAAACTGTAAAATTTAATTATGAATCGAGAATTTTAACAATTATCGTCATGTATCTGTATATATATATATATACCTATGTATGAAATGTTGTACAGGAATATCAAAAAACAATGAAGGGGGAATACAAATCAATGTATGTATTACAAGATACTAACTAGCTCGACTCGAGATCGATTCAAATTTTTTGACTTTATGACGTCATCAGAATCAAAAAAATTTAATTCTGCTCTATCACATCCAGATTTTATCCAATTTTGATAAACCAAGTATGTTATCCTACTAAATTTGGGTCATAATTTTCAAATTTGTGAGCAAAATTAACCTAGTTCTCCTAGGTTTCAAGAATATGGAGTCCTGGCCCCAAAATTAAGCACATTAGTGATAGCTAGCGAAAAATCAACATCACAGCTGAAAAGAATGACCGAAAATTAAGGTTTTAAAAAGATCGGATCAAATTTGCCATCATTATCAAAAAAATTGAATTTTTTAACTTTATGACGTAAATCCACAGTGTTATGTACCCGTGGCTAAAAACCGGCTGGAGAAATAATACACCTGATACAAAATGTCAAAAGTAATTTACATTCTTTTTATTTGTAGGCAATTTTATTACAGATATGATATACAAATTATTTATAAATTTTAATATTATTTCTCTGCTCCAATATTTTCATTCTCAAACATCATTCATTAATCATAAAATCGAATTATTTTTAATTAGTTAGTGCATTAAAAAATAAATTTATATAAAATTATGATGAGGTTATAATTTACAAAGAACGGTTGACGCAAGTGCTGACGAGTTAAGAAAGTGTGTTCAACCTTCAATGTTTAAGCATTCTTCCGTACTCTAATAGTAAAATATAGACAAATGTATCTTTTTAGAGTTAGTAGATTAATTGTATTTAAGCCCTTTTGTTTTTAACATTTTGGATATAAAATTACCATTTATAGAATTAATACTATTCTAGTTACTACTTAATAGTTTCATTAAAAAAATAGGATTATTTGTAAGCTAATATCATTTCAAGTAAAGCTATTTATTATAAATATTGTCGAAGATAATAAATGAGAACTCTAGGATATTTCGAAATAAATTTCGCTTTTTGCACCAATATTCTAGATCAGTTTTTTGTATTTTATAAATACGTATTTCGACTATCAAGTAGTTATCATCAGTAAGAATTAGCTGGTCGTGATTACTCTAATTACGAATGTTACTCTTTGCTAATTCGGTGGCGAACTGCACGACGTGTGTGTCTTATCTCACAATTTTTGAAAGATTAGAAAATAATAAATTATTGGGAAAGAAAAAGTTTCAAGCACATATACCATTCGAAAAATAAAAGTTATTTAAAAGTTTTAAATCGAGCGTGATCAAAATGCTCAAAACGTGAGTGGTGACGAAGTAATGATGTTTTTTTTTTGTTTGTTTTATTGTAGTGTCTCAACAACCTTAATAAAAGTGCTTATTTTAAAATTTTAAAATTTGTAGCAATAAATTGAAATATGATTTACAAAATTAATAAATCCATTCAGTAATAAATATTATTAAAATATTAAATATGAATACCTTTCGTTGTGCTTGGTATCTATAATTTAATTTTATTTCATATATTTTATAACTAATAACTATAACATAATAATATGTTTTAAAGTTTTAGTAAACCACCCATATCATTAAAATACAATATTAAATCAAACTTAAAACTTTATATTTACAGCTATAAAAGCTACACACTATTATAATAAATAAACCAACCGCCTTAATTTATATGATTCGAAAAAATTTATTAAGAAAATGTACAAATATTGAGAAAATTCTGAAAAATTATTTTTCCATTTTTGTCAAGAAAAATGAAACAAATTTTCTTTTAAAATCCCAATTTGAGTCGACCTTGAGCAAAATACTTGCAGCCCGAGTGCTGACCGGTTAAACAACCGATTTGACAAAATTAAAAAGACATTCACTCATCCGTCTTTTTTTGTGTGAGGCTCATCAAATAACGTGTGGTAATGTTTACATTATTTGGTAATAAAAGAACGTGTTGATTTGATAGTGTTGTTTATATTATGAATTTAAAATAAATAAACACGTAGCTACTACGAACGTAGCTTTTGTATGTATGAACGTAGATATATATTTATAATAAATATTATATCTATATTAATATTATTTGAATGTTTGTTTTATTTGTGTTAAATGAATGTCACATTTTGATTGTAAAATAAACACAACTTTGGTTTTATCAATATCAATTAACACTTTAATATTAAACACATACCAACATATACACTGAATGCCATTGAAAATGGTATAATATATTATACAGAGTGGAATAGATTGTGTTGTAGTAAACCAATCAAAAAAGCTAGCGAAAAACTGACATTACAGCTGAAAAGAATGACCCAAAATTAGTGGATTTCAAAAAAAATTCCAATAAGATTGGATACAATTTGCCTGTGTTATCAAAAAAATCGAATTTTTTACCTTAATGACGTCATCAGAATCCAAAAAATTTAATTTTGCTCTATCACATCCAAATTTTATCCAATTTTGATAAACCAAGTATGTAAACCTACTAAATTTGGGTCATATTTTTCAAATTTGTGATCATAATTAACCTAGATCTAATAGGTTTCAAGAATGTGGAGTCCTGGTCCCGGAATTAAGCACATAAGTGATAGCTAGGGAAAAAGTGGCATTACAGCTGAAAAGAATGACCCAAAATTAGTGGATTTCAAAAAAAATTCCACTAAAATTGGAAACAATTTGCCTGTGTTATCAAAAAAATGGAATTTTTTAACTTTATGACGTCATCAGAATCCAAAAAATTTAATTTTCCTCTATCACATCCAAATTTTATCCAATTTTGATAAACCAAGTATGTAAACCTACTAAATTTGGGTCATATTTTTCAAATTTGTGATCATAATTAACCTAGCCCTAATAGGTTACAAGAATGTGGAGTCCTGGTCCCAGAATTAAGCACATAAGTGATAGCTAGCGAAAAACTGACATCATAGCTGAAAAGAACGACCCAAAATTAGTGGATTTCAGACAAAATTCCAATAAGATCGGATCAAATTTGACTGTGTTATCAAAAAATTAAATTTTTAAACTTGATGACGTCATCAAAACCAAAAAAATTGAATTTTGCTTGATGAAAATTTGTATACTGATAGTATTTAATATAAGACATTAAATTAGATTGATAGTTTCAAGGTTATTTGACCTTGACTTTTAAATGATTATAAAAATTTACCTGCTCTTAAACTTACTAACCCAGTCAAATGACCTTTTTTATCCTTGATAACTTTTATTTTTTACATACTCATTTTCTGTACCATTCAGTATACCTACATTATGTTACCTTTTATAAAATTTAAGTTAGTTTTATAGACAAGTGTGTTGAATAAAGATAGCACTATAATTTTCTACCTTCCACCTTCTAAAATTAAAACAAACCACCCTCATGTACCTCCCACATTACACCTTTATTTCCTTAATAAAATGAAAACACTGATAATATATTAAACACTAATTTAGTTTGTTTGTTTATTTATTCCTCCCCAAAAATTTATAATGTTTACATTTTAATAAAAAAACCCGGGGTGAAAAACTTCGATACAAACTTGAAAATTGAAAAGAAAATTATTATCAACTTGAAATGAACGGTAATCATTTCAAAAAGATTTTAAATTAAAAGGAACTGTTGTCGAAGTGGCGTTTTTTTAAAAATACGAAATTTCAACCAGTGCCCTCTGTGTTAAAAGTCTTGGAAAATTAAAAAAACAAGTTTCTAGCCCGAAATTCAAACGCTATTTTTTAGTTTTCCATCTTTTATCGATAATGCACATGGCGTAAAGATCCTATTTGTACACGAGAATATAATTGGCGCAGCCGGTAGGGTTTCATATTATAAAACCATGTTAATAGAGTCCAGATCTATTTTTTCGGGATAGGGACAGGTTTATCTTTTGTTACCACGAGTGAATATTATAATCTCTTCAATAGATGAATTTATTATATTCTAAAAACAATTGTTATAAAAACTAACACATTCGAGAAAATTCTTGCTCATATGAGAAAATCCTATTTTTTTTCTGCATCATGCATGTGATGATTTGTATTAAGTATGTTGAATGTTTTAGATTTAGAAGTGTTAGAAATGCATTTAGAAAACATTTTAGCATCGTAAAGTTTTTGTGTTCCTGTATGTCTGTCTCATATATATAGAAGACAATCCCCAACACACACATTATGCATTCTACATAACCCTTCTATATGACATCGTAACTAATGCACTTCATAATTTTCTAAGTGTCGTAAAAAACTGGCATCGCATACATCATCATCATTATATATACGGTCTGGAAAAACCGGTTTTTGTTTTCGAGTTAGAAAAACAATCATTTTATTATAATTTGTCTTATACTGAAAATTTTATTACGACATTTGCCGGGATTTAGGGACTAGTGCCCCAGTTTCTTCTACGTTTAACGCCTTTACCTACACCGGAAAAAAAATTCTTAATATTAATCGATGTGAGGTTGTTTTAACCTCATCGTGAGATCAAATATGGCGGGTGGGGCGATGAATGTGATACAAATACCGTACGGAGTTGAGTGGTGAAGTTGACACAAACGCATGAGTTGTTTGTACGAAAGCAATATACTGTCTAGCAAATTTCAAATATAATTAAAATAAAATCAATCTTTTTCATAGAAGTAATGATTTTGTTTATTTAACTTCAGTGATTTTGTATCAATGAATTCATATTTTAAATTCAATCCCATTCTATTACAAATATTTAGCTGTAATTGTTCCAATCATTAGAAAATTATTTGAATGTATTTTTACTTTATTTCAATATAAAATGGCCAACTTAGGGATGAAGTTGTCATTATTTTAATTTTTTTGTGTCTGGAAGAGTATTGTACAGACCGTTTTAGACACACCCTGTAAAATGCAATTCGCCTCGAATTTAAATGTAATTACCGCTTTTAATTTTGTTATCCACTTTTAGATGGCAAAACAAAACTTTTCAAGCCATGATGGAGAGAGAATTATATAATTTTTTTTTTGTTAGATAAACTTTTTATCATTTTAAAATAATCCCCTTCTGAAAAAACAAAATATTATTTATATTCCATGAAACTTGTACATGTCTCCCTCCCCAGTATGTTGTTTGGTAAATATTATTCAAAACAAAAAGTTAATGGTGTAAATCTATCCATCCCTTTTAATAAATAACAGATAGACACACATAGGGAACACAGGAGTAATCAGGGTATAAAAAACAAACATTCCCTCCCTTTCCCAGAACCCTATGAAAGTAAATTGATATTCTATTCGACTTTTAAAGCATGTGGTTTGATTTATTTAAAGATTATATCAACTTTTTTTTTTTTAATATAATAAAATAATAATTAATAATAATTAGAATAGCAAACATCACATAACATTCTCACACCAAAGTAAATTACTCGAACCTAACTCTAAAAATGATGTAAATTTTAACTAAAATCCTAAATATCTTTTATCTATTATTTACAGTTTAATTTCATTTACATATTATTTTTGTTCATTTTGTATATACCGGATACATAAAAATATTATTACACTGAATAAAAAAATTAAAATTATGACAACCTCATCCCGAAGTTGATCGTTCCATATTGAAATAAAGTAAAAATACTTTTAAACAATTTCCTAATGATTGTAAGTACAGATAAATATTTGTAATAGAATGAGATTGAATTTAAAATATGAATTCATTGATACAAAATCACTGAAGTTAAATAAACAACAGCATTACTTCTATGAAACATATTGATTTTAGCATAAAGTCATGCATTTTTTTGATGGAGAATAAGTTGGAATATATAATCGTGTAAATGAATCGAATAGACGAATTAAAAGAACATATCTTTACGTTTGCTTTCAATATAGGATTTGACTAGTACGAACACATACCTGTCATCTCTAACCAATGTGAGGTTGAGCCAACCACATGAAGATTGTTGTTACTAATACACAAAGAGTTTGAAATAAACTTATTGATCATTTTTATAATATATAGGATATTTTGGGACATAATAAAACAACCATCGATAGCGCCAATGGTACAACGGTAGACTAAAGACACTAACTGTAATCTATATGTCGCTGGTTCATTGAATTTACAAACACAGTAAACGTTAATTGAATGACACGGTTAATCAAGAGTTACATTAATAATGACATGCATCCGTAAGAGCATATAGATTAAGATAATTTTGATGGAGTGGTTATCTAACTACACCAAGAAATATAACTTTCAATTCAAAACAAAAGAGTTCCTGACTTTTGTCCGGAAATTTCATATAAATACTTCACTGTGAGACGTTTTTATAATAATACAGGGTATAATAATATTCTCCTACATACAGTATAATCAGTTCTTAACCTTTTAAACTTCAACGACAATAAATCACGGGGGTCGTCGCGCGCTTCTCTCTTGGCCTGAAGTCTGGCCATTCCCTACAAAATAATAAAATGTAATGGATATGATTTGTGAGTTTATAATTGTCGCAAAAAAATTATTTATTGCTCTCCGAAAGTTTTTCTATGTATATATATATATTCATTACTTAGTCGACCGACCGACTACTGTCTGGCGTAGAATTTGTTAATGTATTTAGGAAGGATATAAATTTGTTTAGATAAAAAACTGAACCGGAGATTATTTTTGAATTATTTAAATACTTAGAGATGGGAAATTGTTTTTTTGGCTCGATAGTTATCAAAAAACAAGTAAAAACATACAATTGACTGAGTTAATTGTTTAAATACCATGTACAAGCAGTGTTGATTACGCAATTATTTGTTTTTTTGACAACATATAAGTAAAGAAAGATAGCTACACATGCATACAAGTCACACGCAGGATTATAATTAAAAGCCTGATTCTCGGGCTATAAAAAAGTGATCACATTTTCTATTAGGACTCGAACACAGGACAACTTAGAAGTACGACATGTAACATTTCCGGTAGCTTCTTCAGTTTAAAACTATTTTTAAAACAATGTACGAACTAAATAATTATTTTAAGAACTTAATAATATTCTTACTATATATGTTTACCCTCCCTCTCCCTCTCAAACCTCCTTCCCTGCTCTCCCGTCTATGTATGTAATACTATATGTATAAATATCATTAAAATGCCATTAGGGTGACATTTGTTCCCCTAGAAATAAATACTATCTTTTATATAATATGCATGTGTAGAGTCTCCACATATACAAATATACTGAGTTCGAAGCTACCCCGAAACATATGTGTACTTCGAAAAGACGATAATATCATCATATATGTGTGTGTATATCTAAACATGCATAGCGTTAAAACGTAAGTAAGCGTTAAAGATGTTAAGGTTGCTGGTGCAAGAGTTGAATTATTGAAGACAGCTTAGAAAAATTTTTATTTCAAGTTTTGTAGGATTTAACATTTATTTTAATAGATATGATACCCCAAATGTCTTAACGGGAGATTAAGAAGGAATTCAACCTTTTTTGGAAATTTTTTGAGTACACGTTTCATGATTTTCTCCATAAATAGTGAAAATTTTAATTAAAGAAGCTATTACAGTAGAATCTCGATAACTTAAACCTCGGTAACATAAAAACCTCTGTTACTTCAAAAAATACTATGTTCCCTTCCCATCAGAGCCCAAAACCTCTATAACTTAAAAGACGCAACCTCTATAACTTAAATAAATAATCTCTGTATAGGCCCTCAGTAACTACATAGAAACATGTACATACCTCTATATTAACCTTTACCTAACATAGACACTTGATAACTTAAAACCTCTATAACTTAAAATATTTTGTGTTTCCCTTGGACTTTAACTTATCGAGATTCTACTGTATTTGACTAAAAAAGTTTAGTCCCAAGTTTGCTACGAACAAAATTTTGGCATAGGTGTTCATAAAATCACCTAATTAATCCATTTCCGGCTGTGCGTCCGTGATCATGAAAAGAGATACCAAGCTGAAATTTTTATAGCGTGCTCAGGGCGTAAAAAATGTAATTTAGCTCGTAAATGAGCAACATAGGCCAAGGTTTTTTGGTCCGTCGAATCAATCCTGTAAACCGTTAGAGATAGAGCAAAATATTAAATATAAAAAAGTTGTTTTATAAAAAAATAAACAACTTTTGTTTGAAACATTTTTTCGTACACATCACTGTTTACCCGTGAGGACACAGATTAGGATAAAACTTTGGCGTTAGTGGTCTTGTACTTTGACATTCAACGCTTTATTTACAGGGTATTTCAACAAGTAGCTCAGACAATTGTTTGGTTCGCCTTTTGCACCATCCTCCTTAATATTTCGTTGTATTCATAGTAAATTGATATCATATACATAAACCAAAAATAGATAGAGCGCGTTCGTTGTTAGTCAAAGAGTCAGATATTTATTTACAAGACTTAAGTCAAACAAGAAGGGTGTTTTTGGATTTGTAAAGTATTTGATGATTAATGAGAGTGAACGTATGGAACGAGGGAACCGAGCGAAGAACGGGTGTTTGAAGAAATAATTGTCTTAATTATAATTAATGGATTCTGTTGTGACGAATGACTGTTGTAATGTTGTAATGATTTTGTGTGAAAACTATGGATTTTGTTATTCTGGAAATTAAAGAAAGTATTTACATTGTAAGACTATATCATTAGAAATATTATCAACCAGGATATCTTAAAATATCTTAGAAAATCGAACTGTTTGTTAGACGATAATTTTATATCTTATATGAGAAGAAAATCGCAGATATTTTGTCAGATCTGCCATAAAAACTGATCTTGAATTTGATGCAAAGATTCTTTTAGGGTTACTAACTCAAAGTTCCGGGAAGATAGGAGATAAAACGGAAAGTCTGAGGGATAGATAATAAAGGTACGAATGCTTCGAATTTCGAAATTTTTGAAAGTATTTTCTCAAATTTTGGAAAAATTACTAGTTGAAGTTAAACTGAAAAAATCAACAAAATTTTTTTTATAGTTTTGGAGAAAATGGTCCCCAACTATCCCTCCAAAAAGTAGGTTAGGAACGCTTCTGAAACAACTACGGAAAATTTCAAAGATACATTAATTTTTGTCTTTGAGATGTTTACTTTAATTGTACTATGAAGGATCTTGTTAACTTTTCTTCAAGAATTTCTGAATGACTTTCTTGACTATGAATCTTGAATCGTACAATTGTGATGAAAATTATTTGAAAACTAATAAGAAGAATACTGCACGACTTACGAAACAAATTTTGCTCACATTTAAGGTTCGGTTTCTGTATCTGTGTATCTTTAAAGATATTTAATACCAATATATATTCAAAAGTATCTAGATATTATTTAAAGATAACGATATATATGCAACTCTATAAACAAACAATATCTTTAACTAGGAAAACTCATACATTTTCATTAGATTTATCGCATTATTAGTAAAGTATAAGGAAACAGCACATACTGTGTACCATGTATTGTGTGCCTTCTTCGAGGTGAGCTGCAGATATTGTGTGTTTACCTATTAAATACTTTTACGGTATGTATCATGTTCTTGGGAGGCTAACTTTAAAATTTTCCATCTTTGAAGTTTTTTCTTGGAATCTAGGAAAAAATAGTCATGAAAAATGAATGAAGGAAAAATTATACCGGAGAAAATAGACTTGGAAAAATAGACCCAGAAAAATAGTGACCACTTTAGAATACAAGGGCTAAAAACTTCGGAATCCAAGCAACTCCTTTAAAGTAGACATTGTCAACCCAACTAATTCGTAATTTAGCCACCCAATCAATCCGTTAGAGATAGAAAGTTCAAATGTAAAAAAATGTTGAGGGAGCAATACTATACACGTATTGTATATGTTATGAGGTGTTCCATCTGAGACGTCCTGTAAGAGCAAATATGAGAAGCTTATACCATATATGTAGCACGTATTGGTTGCATCATATTAGTGTGTAGACGATAGAAGCAACGATAATTATCGTGATAACAGGATAATGTTACACAACATATGAACTCTAGAATGTTTATACATTCAGACACTCATCCTGTAGAAATAGAAAGAAAATACACTTCCATAGAGCATTTACAAAAGGTTATAAACCATTTAGTTTGAATTGTATCGGATTTATAAATATATCGACTTCATTTGAATCTGCTCCCTTTTATGATATCGGAGACAATTTGACTCGAATTTTCGAATGTTTTGCACAATTTTCTGCAAACTTGTAGTCTTCTAGTCTTTTTTGCTTAGGGATGATCGTTTAATTCGTGTTCAACGTCTTTTTACAGAGGAAATTTTCGGAAAACGGTTTACATTAGATTTACATTTAAAATAGATTAAATCGAATAATATCTGTGAACTCTAGTTGCCTTTCTAGGAGTCCTGCCCGAAATATCTTGCAACTTTCACCAATAATTTTTCTACTTTCTGTAAGTAAGTGAATCATACCAACAAAAACCGCAAGGATTTTTCTGTACCAAGACGGTTTCATATTATTATTACTATTATTAAATTGAGTAGTTCCCTATGGATTTTTGAGTAAAGTTACAAAACAGAAGATTTATAAATTGAAATTTGATAAAAAATAAAAAAAAAAGCACGATGAATTCATCCCCTCCAGTTAAAATCATATAATTTTATAAACTGCAATAAGTATAAAATACGTATTCGCTGGAAAGCTCAGACGATTCAAACATGTGTAGTTTCATGAAAAGAAAATGAACAGGTTTTGTTGTTCAGAGGATAAAATGAAGTAAAATTCTTCATTGGTCTTGGTGAAATGTCAAGATATATTATTACGTTCGTGAGTATTCCTTACTACGATCATTTCTAGTTATTGTTGTATATCTTAGAAAATAGTCTGTGTAGCAATTACAGAGTGTAACAGGAAAAATAGTTAAGGAACGAGAACTAGCATCGTTGTTGAGTGAATTTCGCATTCCATTTCCTTAAAAGTATGAAGTACGTCTTATATCTAAAATGGTTGCGTTAACTAACGTTTTTTTATGTCATGTAAGTAAAGAAAGATTGCTACTCTTAGATAGCCAAACACACATTATTGATAATCCTAAATATTACATATATAATTTGCGCATCCTTGGCGCTCTCATGGGTAAACAAAGATGTTTACGGAAAAATGTTTCAAACAAAAGTTGTTTATTTTTTTATAAGGCACATTTTTTACATTTAAACTTTTGTTCTATCACTAATGATTTACCAGATGATCCAATTTTTTTCGTTTTTGAGTGATTTTGTTGACAGGCAGATGGACATACAGACAGACGGACATACACCCGAAAATTGACTAATTAGGTGCATCAATATAGTTACAAACTTGGGACTAAGCTTAATATACCTTGATATATTTCATATGTACATGATATGATCAACTTTTTCGTCACATTGTCAACTTTTAAACCAGCAATAGGACAACATTTTGTATTTTTTCTGATAAATGATTGCCTGGAACATTCTGTACACATATTTAACACAATAGGAAATATTATGGTGATAGTAAATAATATTGTTTAATTCTATATGTTCTGAATTGCCTTGAGGACATGACGTACAAATACAAGTCGTTCGTCCGCCAATATTGTGTAAGTACTAGAAGACGACGAGGAGAGAGCTGGCAATACATAGGTGGGAGGACAGTGGAGGGGACGGTGTAGGCAGAGGAAGTAGTACCTTCCAGTGTGTATAGGTACTTGTGTCGTCCGTTGTTGGAACTGGTGTTGATAGTACTTGGTCTAACCCATCCCATGCTTGTGAGCTTGCCTTGGTTATGTTCTGGACATGTTAGAATTCTCGCTTCAAACACAGTTTGTAATATACTGGGAGGATTTAGGTCCAGTATCAGACGTAGAATTTGAGCACACGATTGAATTTTTTCCGTGTCATTTCTTTACGATCTCAAGCTTGAGATTTTTGCCGATACAGATTTTTCACAAAAATAAGAAAGTGGAATTGTACCTATTGTTTTAGATAGCATTGATTTATACGTTTGAAGTGCAGTTTCACTGTTACGGACTCCTCGGTCATATCAGACTCCTCAGGCTTTGAATATCTGAATAAATTCCATTATTTAATTTCTAAGTTTATTAAGTTCCTTAAGTCCACGCAGTTAAATTACTGCAGCTTTCAAATATCTACGCGTTTTGAAATGACAGTCAAATACAACACACGATCCTAGTCGTAACCAGTTTGTAATATACTGTTTGGAATAGGGTTTGTTTGGAATAATACTGCACTGCAGACACTGGCATGTAAACTGTTACAAAACACACGCCGCTGTTCGCCACCGCTTACCGCTCACCGCTGCCAGCTAGCTCTAACACCTAGAAACATATTATTATTATTATTGGAGCTATGTATATTCTACATTGGACTAACTCAGCGCTAGATATGTGTGTATGTTAGCAGAGACAGCGAGGAGCTTTAGAGCTATATGTGTGTGTGTGTGTATACAGAGAGAAGTACATGTAATATAAATGCCCCACAGGTTATAGTCGATGTTGTTAAGTACATTTCATATATTACAGGGTTATTCATTTTTATTGATAGCAGCTTCTCAATGATTGATACGAATCCTTTCGTTCCCAGAAATTCATATGAGTGACGACTAATCTAGAGTTTGCAAAATAATAACTTTTAAGGAATCGTGAGGACTTCTACTCCCGTAGTTACCGAAACCCATGGCCAAAAGTGGTTGAAAAAATCAAAAGTTCATATATTAATATTAGGAGAACATATATTAAAAATAGTAATTATATGTCTGAAGTATTAGGCGAGTATCTGTAAAAACTAACATGTTTACATTATAAATCTATTATTTAAATTTATTAAAACTTATGATATTTTTTCTAAGCGGTACATTTTTAGACCGTGAGGATATTTTTCGTCAAACTTAGACATAATAAGCTTGAAAATGAGGGGTGAATTACAGAATTTGCTAAAGGAATACGGAAGATAAGGGTTGGGCAGAAAAATTCTTCCTAGAATAATAATATACAGGGTGTTCTGTTATTGACTGCAGAAATCCAGCTTACCAAAATAAGCTCATCAAAAGCAACAAAAAAACTATTTACCAAATTTGGATCTGAGGCCAAATTTGGGAGATGTGGGTATGAAAACAATTGATAAATTTGTGCAGGGGGTAAATCATCTTTTTTTAGGTATTTGGTTATTAACTAGAATGAATCATCCAGTAAATATTTGTACAAATAATAAAACATATAGAATATGAAAATAATAGTAAAATTTTAGTAACTCTAAGATAGATGGAACGAATGATTAGTGTTGGAACTGTAGTGGAACTATATATATGTATGTATGACTGGATGACTCCTGTAGGAGATAATGTAAACCAAATGTTTGGTTTGGTTTGGTTTTAAGAATGGGAGACAGAATATAATACATACATACATAAATTTTAATTGATATACCAATCTAGATGATGTATTTTAGGAGTTATGAATGAAGTACATACTTTGAAAAGATAATAACATAATTTTAATATTTTAATTAATTCATTTATACTTAAAAAAATTTATTTTATGCAATTTTATACAAATTTATGGTAATTACAGGTAGATCAACATTGGAGGATGGGGGCGAGGATCATTGAGTAGGGATTATTCATGAAAATTTTTGTCGTATTTCTTAACAAAATATGAAAATATCGTAAAAATGATGACAAAAGGTCGAATAATAATTAAAATTCGGCAAGAAATGCTTATCGCACGTTATAATTTCTTTGCTGGTTGGGAGGTAAAACCAAAAAATGTACAACAATTTATAAAATGACCCCAAAATCCGACGATGTGTTACCTAGGAAATTAAAGCTTTTTTTAATCGATTCAGCTTGCCATGAATTTTTAGAATATTTTGAAAATAATTCACAATCTGTCAATTTTTTGTCAAAAGTTTATGTTTCTCATTTAAAAAAATGAGTTGTACTAAATATTTAAAAATATGGACAGAAAAAAAAAGCTAAAAATCATCAAAATTGAACATGTACATAATCAATCAATTAAATCAGAAAAAAAAATCAAAGCAAATGTGAGTAAAAAAAGTAAACGCTACATTTATAATATAGAAAGGTACGATAGGAACATAGTTCCAACCAGGTGTCCCATGACACCTCTTGTTATTGTGAATAAAATATGAGAACATGAGAATTATCACTAAAACATGAATAAATTTATAAATATAAATATATTTTGTTAATAATGCAGAAATATATTTTTATCGATATAAATATATATTTTTTTGTAAATAAATTTAAAATTATAAATGCATCATTAATATTCAATTGATTACAATTTTACAAATAATTATTATTATTAAAATTATTATTATTTATATTTATATTTATTTATATGTTAAACTTTAAAAAACTAGTTTTTGACAAATAAATTGAAAAAAAAAAATCGTTTTCCTTTAAGCTTTTTCCAATCTGAGCCGATTTTGAAGTATACTCAATGTCACAAAAAATGCTCGTTTTAAAACATTCTAAGTGTTACTATTATAACATAACATATGATGAGTACGCTTAGAATGTATTAACTGTGGCACTTTTTTTGACAGTGAGTGTACATCACTAATTCGTTAGTTTTTTCGGGTACGCAATCCTAAGCTCACACTTCAAACACTCTCCATTACATTATCTTTCAAACGAAAAAAAAATCAAAATCGGTTCATATGTTTAGGCACTACGATGCCACAGACAGACAGACAGACAGACACACACACACATAGCGGTCAAACTTATAACACCTCTTTTTTGAGTTCGAAGGTTAAAAAAAAGGATTAAAAATTCTGGTAAATCACAAACAAATAATATATTTTATATTCAATCTTCGATATCTCAAAAATTAAGTAAAAAATTGGTTCCAGAAAAATTCTTTTGCCAGAAAATTTTTATTAAGAAATTTTTAAATATGATGGATTCTATTCTATAAATTTTATTTCGCAATTATTATCGATTAAATCATTATTATTGATAGTAAAAACTACAAAAATACAAAATATTAAACTAAATTCTATGCGAAAAATAAAATCAAATATTGTGAATATGTATTTATTTATGAAAAATATATAAAATATTTTATGAATATTTATTTAAAAAATAAAAAATAAATTCATATAAAATAATATAAAAAAAAAAAATTTATATACCCTGTATATATGTAATATATATCAAGGTATATTAAGTTTTGTCCCAAGTTTGTAACACCTACATATATTGATGTTACGAACAAATTTTTGGTATAGGTGTTCATAAAATCACTTAATTAGTCCCTTTCCGGTTGATGAGATATCAAGCCGATATCTTATAGCGTAGGTAGGACGTAAAAAGTGAGGCTAAGTTCGTATAAATGAGCAACATAGGTCAACTGGGTCTTGAGTCCTCTGGAACCTGGAATCTTGTAAGCCGTTAGAGATAGAACAAAAGTTTAAATATAAAAAATGTTCCTCATAAAAAAATAAACAACTTTTGTTTGAAAATTTTTTTCGTAAACGTCACTGTTTATCCGTGAGCGCGTAAATTTGGACAAACCTTTTTTGTTCATTTTATTCAAAAATACACAAGACTGAAAGTTGAAAGTTTTCAGGTAGTTTTAACTAGTGGTGTTTTTCGTGAAAGAATCACGAAAAACGAAAAAAATTCTAGAAAATGCATTAAAACATTTTCGAAATTTTTCGAAAACCTAATAAATGGTCGCCGAGAGGCCGTGATAATTGTGTTGGTTTTTTAAACGCGTCTAATTTATAAAAAAAATAATGCAAGCACTGATATTCAATATTATATATACATGGTATTTCAACAACTAACTTAATCAATTATCTGTTTTCACTTGTTTTTATTTGAATTCTTAACGAAAGAGTCATCATTATAATGATAATAAGAGGGTGGGTAGCGTTCTATAGCGGTGGTGCTACAGTTATAGTACATCGTTATGTGTATTGTTTATAAATATGATGTGTAGAACGCTACCTATTTATATAAAGCTTCGTCTCTTTCGTCTGTTCTTTAGCAAATTTTCGGTAGGAAATTATTGTTTTCATTTCGAAAGAGAAATCGAATTTATCATTATTTTCTTAAGGTATTTCGATATCAAAAACCTGAAAATGATCCCAAAAAAATTTGAAACTTTTTTTTTTTCAATAAGTCTTTTGCGAAAAATTCATATCCATTGAACGGGTTTAAGAGAAATATTTTTACCAAAAAACAGTATTTAAGTTTTATGCACAGTTCTTAATTTTGGTGATGATTTTAAAGCTTCAAACTTGAGGAATTTTGATCAAAGTTTTTATGTAAAGTAAAACATTTTTAAAAGCACTTATTGGCTAAAAAACTCAAAATTTAATACGACTTCTTTACATGAGTATGAGTATGAGTATGGAAGTTAGCGGGCCATGCTCGAGCCTCGCGCCTCGAAGCAATGGTTCAGAGCACATAGCCAAATAGACCCTTGTACTCTATCTCCGCTACGCTTTTCAGTGGCTATTATAACCAACTGATGTACTGAAACCCAGGATTTGCCTAGCGCTGAGTTTCCTAATTTCTTCTGGTTCGACTATGGCCGGACCAAATCATTTCCTTCGCCGCTGTATGAGCGCCGGGCAGTAACAGAGAAAGTGGATCGATGTTTCTTCTGAATTTTCGCCGCATCTGTCACACGCGGGAGATTGTCTTTTTCCAATCTGATGTTGGAACTTGTTCGGGTTATCATGCCCTGTGAGTAACTCTACGATGACTCTAATATCAGCTCTATTTAGTTTCAAGATCTCCTCGGCTCTGTTACCGATCGAGTTTGCTTCACCCAACAAGCTTTTGACGATTCGCCCCACCTCGTAGCTGGTCTTTAATTAAGACCTTCTTGGTATGGCATCCTCGCAAGCTTTTCTGGCTTCTTTACATACCATCATGTAAAAAAAGGCTGTTTTTAATAATTTATTTCTCGTAAAGCAGAATCGGCTTGAAATTTTTATAGAAGGCTAATTAAATACTTACTTTTTTGGTAAAACTTTCGCTTTGATATCGAAACGCCTTAAATTCAATATATTTAAATAAAATCAGAAAGTTATTGATTAAATCTTTAATAGGGTCTTATCCATTACAATTTTCGTTGTGTTTTGTAATGTTGTAAAGTGTTTCATACTTAATGTTTAAATACTAAAAAATAATTAATGAATACTTTCATTAATTATAATTTTTCCGTATTTATTATAATTTTCCATGCTACCACCATACTTTTATTATTGTTATTATGAAAAGTGTTATAATAAATTATTATTATTATTATTATTATTATTATTGTTTTTAATTTTCATTGAAATATTTTTACCTCTTTTCATCATTTCATTCAACAACGATTTTCTTTCTTATAAGAAAATTGTGTGCGGGGATTTTCGGGGGAGAAAAATTCTTTCAAAAATTATATGTTGAGTATTTATATTTAATTCGAAGAAATTTATATCAAATTTCGTGAAAATAGATATCAAAAGGGAATTGGTTTGAATAATATTTTCTAATATAAAATATCTGTGAAAATTTAATAATTTTTAGCGAATTGCTTAAAATGTTCATCGATTCTACCTACTAGATGTCAAAAGTGACCATCGTTAAATATTGGCAGGGCATGATAACCTGAACAAGTTCCAACATCAGATTGGAAAAGACTATCTCCCGTGTGTGACAGACGCGGAGAAAATTCAGAAGAAACATCGATCCGCTTTCTCTGTTACTGCCCGGCGCTCATACAGCAGCGAAGGAAATGGTTTGGTACGGCCATAGTCGAACCAGAAGAAATTAAGAAACTCAGCGCTAGGCAAATCCTGGGTTTCAGTACATCAGTTGGTTTATAATAGCCACTGAAAAGCGTAGCGGGGATAGAGTGCAAGGGTCTATTTGGCGATGCTAGAGCATGGTCCGCTAACTTCCATACCCATACCCCATAGATGGAATTTGCCAATAACATTATTTTTCATAAACATTGGTTTGGCTGTTGATTTAGGGGCTTGCTCTAGGACTGCCAGATGGAATAATTGGATACAAAAAGGAAATAATTTTGTAATTCTCTGTATTCAGCTTCAGCTCTGTATATAAATAAGTATCTTTACGTTTATGTGTCTGTAAACTTTCTAGCAGTGGTAATTTCCGTCCGATTTGAATAAAAATTGGTATCAAGAAGGGTTTTGATATTTGAAAGGTCAAGTTCATTAATGAAAAAAATTGGCTTATAAACAAGGGGTGGGGAGGTCCACAAAGTACACAATTTTGAATTTCGAAATCCATATAAGTGCAGTTTTAATATCACGGGCTCCAGGACTATAACCTCCCAACCAATAACCAAAAATCAGAACGATAATGGGTCTTTTTACATCGTTTTCAAACTCGTATACATTTCTGCGGCACTCTGTAAGCTGTATACATAATTAAAATTATGCAATAAAATATTTTGTAACATAAAATTGCAACCCAAAAAATAAAATTAAAAAAAAAAGTAAAAATAAAACATAAAATTTATGATTCAATAAAAAAATCTTATAAAGCACAACAACATACCAACAAACATTAAATATCATGTTTCATTTGTTATGTATATACACTATACAACTCACAGTGTTGAACGATCACCTCCCACATCATTCCTCATCAGTTTTTTTATAATAAGTTAAATAATTTTTATAATAATCATAAACAAGAAATTGTTATTTTTTTTTTACATTTACATTTTTATATACGGGTGTATAGTCTAGGTCGTTTGGACGCTGACATATTGTAAAGAAGTGAATTGGAGGGGAGCTGTTCCCTTCTACTTGCTTTAAAAAAATAAAATTCTACTGAATTCAAAATCATATATCAAGGGTAATAAAGGTCAATCGTCTGTGAAAATAACTTTTAAACCCATGAACATTTTCAAGATCATTTGAAGATCAAGACCTCAAATGACCTTGAAACTAGAATTTCAGGTCAAAGTCATGGACTAAAATTTGGTCCTTGATAACTTTTAGATAAAGAATTTTTCTGTAGCTAACGTATTTTCTTTCGATTAAATGCAATAATGACATTTTTTCCCGAAAGCTTACGAGTTTCGAAAAGTTTTTTTATGAAGATCAACTTTCTAATTTAAAGAATTCTTCTATCTCTGACCTTTTAGGATTAAAATTGATTATTAAAGCAACCGGATGAGTTTTGTCCAATCTGATCTTGAAGATGTAGTCCCCCCATCGAACTCTAAAACTTTTGTTTAAGTTAATTTCTTGATTGATTAACTACTTAGCAAGTTATTATACTATGGATATATGAAATATACATAGTATATTAAGTTTAGTCCCAAGTTTGTAACGCTTAAAAATAATGATGCTACGAAAAAAATTTTGTCATAGGTGTTCATAAAATCACCTAATTAGTCCATTTCCGGTTGTCCGTCCGTCCGTCTGTGGACACGATAACTCAAAAATGAAAAAAAGATATCGAGCTGAAATTTAACAGCGTACTCAAGACGTAAAAAGTGAGGTGAAGTTCGTAAATGAGCATCATAGGTCAATTGGGTCTTGGGTCCGTAGGACCTATCTTGTAAATCGTTAAAGATAGAACAAAAGTTTAAATGTAAAAAATGTTCTTTATCAAAAATTAAACAACTTTTGTTTGAAACATTTTTTCGTAAACATCACTGTTTACCCGTGAGGGCGCTAATTAGGCGGAAATTTTATAATATGTACTATACTTGATTATCAGTTATGTATGTGTCACATGTATGTATGTGTAATGTGATAAAGAAATCAACACTGACTATGCATGGTATTTCAACAATTAACTCAGTCAATTGTTTGTTTTCACTTGTTCATAGATTAAAATGGTCCATCCTATATATCGATTTTACTATGGAAAATAAAACAATCCGAATAGACTTTAGACTGACATCATCCAGACCATCTAGTACTATAACGGAAAAAAAATGCTTGTTAAAAATTGAACATGAAGTATTAAAAAAAAAAAAGTTTCTTTCTCCAATTACAAAATATATAAAAAAAAAAAAATTTTGTTTTTATAACAACAAAAATATTTATCAAGATTTGTACTCAACAATTTAATTGCAAGCAACAATTTATGTTTATTTTTTATTTTTTATTGATTGATTTCATTATTAAAATTGATTATTTACAATAAAAAGAAAAACTTAAAACATACTTTTTATACTTTAAAAAGAAAGTTTTTAATTACTTTCATTAAAAAGTTTTAATATTTTTATTCACATTTTTCACTTGGTTTCGTTCTTTACTTATGATTAACATAAATTCTGTATAATTAAAAGGAAATGTAAAATTTTTTCTAAAATGGTGAGAAAAAACAGTTAAGTTAAACCGCTGCTTTTCTGAAAACAATTTTTGAA